>NC_137350.1:4579792-5179792 GCF_965287045.1 Carcharhinus amblyrhynchos
AGTCCCACTGACATAAGAACATAAGAAATAGGAGCAGGAGTAGGCCATCTGGCCCTTCGAGCCTGCCCCGCCATTCAATAAGATCATGGCTGATCTGTCGCGGCTCAGTTCCACATTCCCACCCTCTCCCCATAACCCTTAATCCCCTCGCTTATCAAAAACCTATCAACCCGCGTCTTAAAAATATTTAGCGAGGTAGCCTCCACCACTTCAACGGGCAGAGAATTCCAGAGATTCACCACCCTTTGAGTGAAGAAGTTCCTCCTCAACTCTGTTCTAAACCGCCCCCCCTTTATCTTGAGGCTGTGCCCCCTAGTCCTACTGTCCTTTCTGAGTGGGGAAGAGTCTCTCCACCTCTATCCTATCCATCCCATTCATCATCTTATATGTCTCAATGAGATCTCCCCTCATTCTTCTAAACTCTAACGAGTACAAGCCTAGTTTATTCAGCCTCTCCTCATAGCTCAACCCCCTCAACTCCGGCATCAGCCTAGTAAACCTCCTCTGCACTCCCTCCAAGGCCAAAATATCCTTGCGTAAGTACGGTGCCCAAAACTGCACACAGTACTCAGCTGCCCTGCATTTGAACCATATCCCTCCACACCCCTCTCATCCTTGAACCCGTCCAAGTTTTTCTTAAATGTTAAAAGTGACCCCGCATTTATCCGGCAGCTCATTCCACACTCCCACCACTCTCTGTGTGAAGAAGCCCCCCTAATATTCCCTTTAAACTTTTCCCCCTTTCACCCTTAACCATGCCCTCTGTTTTTTTTTCTCCCCTAGCCTCAGTGGAAAAAGCCTGTTTGCATTCACTCTATCGACACCCATCAAAATCTTATACACCTCTATCAAATCTCCCCTCTACGCTCCAGGGAATAAAGTCCTAATCTATTCAATCTCTCTGTCTGTAACTCAGCTTCTCAAGACCTGTTGGGGCAGGAAGAGATTTAACCTTTCAGCGCAATGACCCTCAGAACGGGTAGGACAGGTTTAGGGTAGAGTTAGGGGTTGGGGGTGAGGTGCAAGGCAACGGAGAAGGTAAAGGCACACAGAAACTAAAAGGTGGGCGTAGAGGAGGTATAAATGAAAGAAAACTGAATCTCCACAAACATCTGCAAACTTAAAACCAACCACAAACAAAAGAAAATAATAACTGCAGCAAGAGCGTGAATTCAGTGTTGAGTCCAGAAAGCTGTTAATTGAAAGATAAGATGCTGTTTTTTTCATCTTCGTTGGAATATTATGGAGTCAGATTGGTAATCCTGGCCAGGAGATTGGGATTTATCCCAGTCCGACACTGGCATCTCCACATCAGGATGTCGGATTCTTCAGTTATTTCAAACTCCAGCAGGTGGCAGCACAGGCCCAGGATTGGTGGCAACTTCCTCTTGTTTTACAATTCAATTCTATCATTGATGCCCTTCACCTCCATTCCCGCCTTCATTCACCATCCCATAATATTCTCAGCTGACAAAAAAAACCTGTTCCCATTGACAGAGCGAGGGGCCAGCAGTAAGGCGAAGAGCGGCATGTGGGGGGTCCTGGATGGTTCCAGTCTCCTCGGTGACCACATGTGCGGGAAGTGCTCCCAGCTGCAGAAACTCCAGGATCCGGAGCTGGAGCAGCGGCTGGAGACACTGTGGAAGATCCGGAAGGCTGGGAGTGACGTGGATAGAGAGGTGCTCACAGCACAGCTCAAGGGACTAGAGGAAAGAAGGGAATGGGTGACCACCAGATAGTCCAGGAAGAACAGGCAGGGAGTGCAGGAGCCCCCGGGGGTCCCGCTCACTTACCGGTATTCCATTTCGGAAGCTGATGAGAGCACTGCTATCTTGGTGGAGTGCAGTCAGAGACAAGCTGCTGGTACCACGAGTGACCTGTCTGTACAGGGGGTAGAGGGAGAGCAATAGTAATAGAGGATTCATTGGCCAGGAGAACAGACAGGGGTTTCTGTGGCTGAAAACATGACTCCAGGATGGTGTGTAACCTCCCTGATGCCAGGGTCAGGGATGTCAGTGGATGGCTGCAGGGTATCCTGAGAGGAGAGGCTGATGAGTTAGAGGCCCTGGTTCACACTGGTACCAACAATATAGACAAAGTTAGCAATGAGGTCTTCCATCAAGAATTCAAGATAGGCAGCAGATTAAAGAGCAGGATTTAGAACATAGAACACTACAGCACAAACAGGCCCTTCGGCCCACAAGTTGCGCTGATCACAGCCATACCTACCAGGCCATAGAACTATCTGTAACTCCCAATCCCATTAAATCCCATATACTCATCCAGAAGTCTTTTAAAAGACCCCAGCGAGTTCACCTCTACCACCACTGCCGATTCCACTCACTCACCACCCTCTGAGTGAAAAACTTTCCCCTGACATTTCCTCTGTACCTGCTCCCCAGCACCTTAAACCTGTGTCCTCTCGTAGCGACCATTTCAGCCCTGGGAAATGGCCTCCGAGAATCCACCCTATCTATTCCTCTCAACATTTTATAAACCTCTATCAGGTCGCCTCTCATCCTTCGTCTCTCCAGGGAGAAGAGACCCAGCTCCCTCAACCTATCCTCATAAGGCATGCCTCCCAATCCAGGCAACATCCTTGTAAATCTCCTCTGCACCCTCTCAATAGCTTCCACATCTCTCCTGTAGTGAGGCCACCAGAACTGCGCACAGTACTCCAAGTGGGGTCTGACCAGGGTCTTATAAAGTTGCAGCATTATTTCCTGATTTCAATGATACCTCTAGATTACTCCTAGAGCCACATGCCAGTGAGAGTAGGGTAGGATAGGGCAGGTAAGTGTGTGGCTGAGGAACTGGTGCAGGGATGCAGACAGAGGTGAACAAGATGGACGGGTTACACCTGAACTGGAGGGGGACTAATATACTGGTGGGGAGTTTTGCTAAAGCTACTCGGGGGAGGTTTAATCAAGTCTGGCAGGGGGCAGGACACTAAAGAATAGTGAGATATAAGGGGACATTGAGGCTAATAGAGAATTTGAAGGGAGTAAGTTAAATAGACAAGGCAGATACAAGCATGGCAGGAATGAGGGAAGACTGATGAATTAAACTGCACGAGGCAAGACAGGGAAGGCAGATGGACTCAGGGCATGGGTGGGTACATGGGAAATGTTTACCAAAACGTGGCTGAGCGAGGGACAGCTCAGTGTTCCGGGGTGTAGATACTGTGGGAAGAATAGAAGGGGAGGAAAGAGGGAAGGGGGAGCTGTGTTTTTGATTTAGGAAAACATCACGTGGCACAGGGGTTAGCACTGCTGCCTCACAGCACCAGGGACCCAGGTTCAATTCCCGGCTTGGGTCACTGTGTGGAGTTTGCAATTTCTCCTCGTGTCTGCAAGGGTTTCCTACAGTGTTTTGGTTTCATAGAAACCCTCCAGTACATAAAGAGGCCATTTGGCCCATTGTGTCTGCACCGAACACAATCCCACCCAGGCCCTACCCCCCATATCCCTACATATTATACCCACTAACCCCTCTAACCTACACATCCCTGGACACTAAGGGGCAATTTCTTAGCATGGCCAATCGACCTAACCTGCACATCTTTGGACTGTGGGAGGAAACCGGAGCACCCGGAGGAAACCCACGCAGACACAAGGAGAATATGCAGACTCCACACAGACAGTGACCCGAGCTGGGAATCGAACCCGGGTCCCTGGAGCTGTGAAGCAGCGGTGCTAACCACTGTGCTACCGTGCTGTACTGTTTCCTCCCACAGTCTGAAAGACGTGCTGATTAGGTGGATTGGCCATGCTAAATTCTCCCTCAGTGTACCCGAACAGGCACCGGAGTGTGGCGACTGGCAGATTTTCACAGTGACTTCATTGCAGTGTTAATGTAAGCCCACTTGTGACTAATAAATAAAAGTTTAACTTTTAACTTTGACATCAGTACTTAGAGAGGATATTCCTGAGGGATCATCCGGTGAGTCTATATGGGTGGAACTGAGAAATAAGAAGAGGGTAAGTGATGGGATTGTACTGCTCCAGTAGTCAGCGGGAAATGTGTAGGCAGATCACAGAGACCTCCGAGAATAATGTTGCTGTAATTGTGGGGGATTTTAACTTTCCAAACATAGACTGGGACTGCCAGTGTTAAGGGCTTGGATGGGGAGGAATTTGTTAAATGTGTTCAGGAAAAATTTCTCAGTCAATGTGTAGATAAGAACATAAGAACATAAGAAATAGGAGCAGGAGTAGGCCATCCAGCCCTTCGAGCCTGCCCCGCCATTCAATAAGATCATGGCTGATCTGTCGCTGCTCAGTTCCACTTTCCCGCCCTCTCCCCATAACCCTTAATCCCCTCTCTTATCAAAAACCCATCAACCCGCTTCTTAAAAATATTTAGCGAGGCAGCCTCCACCACTTCAACGGGCAGAGAATTCCAGAGATTCACCACCCTTTGAGTGAAGAAGTTCCTCCTCAACTCCGTTCTAAACCACCCCCCTTTTATCTTGAGGCTGTGCCCCCTAGTCCTACTGTCTTTTTTGAGCGGGAAGAGTCTCTCCACCTCTATCCTATCCATCCCATTCATCATCTTATACGTCTCAATGAGATCTCCCCTCATTCTTCTAAACTCTAACGAGTACAAGCCCAGTTTATTCAGCCTCTCCTCAGAGCTCAACCCCCTCAACTCCGGTATCAGCTTAGTAAACCTCCTCTGCACTCCCTCCAAGGCCAAAATATCTTTGCGCAGGTGCGGCGCCCAAAACTGCACACAGTACTCCAGCTGCGGCCTCACCAATGCCCTATACAGCTGCAGCAAGACCTCCCTACTTTTATATTCAATCCCCCTCGCTATGAAGGCCAGCATCCCATTCGCCTTCCTGACCACCTGCTGCACCTGCAGGCTGGGTTTTTGCGACTCATGCACAAGGACCCCGAGGTCCCTCTGCACCGTCGCCTGCTGCAGTTTTTCGCCACGTAAGTAATAGTCCTTCCTACCATTATTCCTACCAAAGTGGACCACCTCACACTTGCCAACATTAAATTTGGCTGTACTAGAGAAGGGACAAAACTCCACCTCCTGCTGGGAATTAAAGCAGGGAAGTGATTGAAGTGTTAGTGGGGGAGCACTTTGGGACCAGTGACCATAATCATAGAACATAGAACATTCCAGCGCAGTACAGGCCCTTCGGCCCTCGATGTTGCGCTGACCAGTGGAACCAATCTAATGACCCTCTAACCTAAACTATTCCAATGTTATCCATATGCCTATCCACTGACCATTTGAACACCCTTAAAGTTGGCGAGTCCACAACTGCTGTGGGAGGGCATTCCACGCCCTTACTACCCTCTGAGTAAAGAATCCTATTAGTTTTAAAATAGCTATGGAAAAGGATAGGTCCGGTTCACAGGTTAAAGTTCTAAATTGGGGCAAGGCCAATTTTGATGACATTAGAATGGAAGTTTCAAAAGCTGATTAGAGGGCACTGTTCATCGGCAAAGGAATGTCTGGCAAGTGAGAGGCTTTCAAAAGCGAAATAACAGGAGTTCAGGAGCAATATGTCTCTGTTAGTGTGAAGGGTGAGGCTGGCAGGAGACGGGAACACTGGATGTCTAAAGATATCGAGGCTCTGGTCGATGAAAAGGAAGCATATTTCAGGAATAGGCAGCTGGAGTTGAGTGAATCCCTCGAGGAGTATAGGGGGGGTGTAGGAGGACCCTTCAAAGGGAAATCAGGAGGGAAAAAGAGGAACAGGAGAGATCTTTGGCAGATAAGATAAAGGAGACTCCAAAGAGATTCTACAAGTAGATTAGGGGCAAAAGAGTAACTTGGGAGAGAATAGGGCCCTTCAAAGATCAGCAAGGTCACCAATGTGTGGAGCCACAGGAGATGGGTGGGATCCTAAACGAATATTTCTCATCAATATTTATCGTGGAGAAAGACACAGAAGTTCGGGGATTCTGGGATGTAAATAGTGATGTCTTGAAAAGCGATGATATTATTGAAGGGGAGGTGCTGGAGTCCTTAAAATGCAAAAAGGTAGATAAATCCCCAAGTGTATCCCAGGGCATTGTGAGAAGCTAGGTAAGAAATTGCAGGGCCCCTAGAACAGATATCTGTATCATCGACAGCCACAGGTCAAGTGCTGGGAAACTGGGGGGAGGCAAATGTTTAAGAAAGATGGCAGAGAAAGGCCAGGGAATTACAGAGCAGTGAGCCTAATGTCAGTGGTGAGTAAGTTGTTGGAGGGGATTCTGAGAGACAGAATGTACAGGCATTTGGAAAGATAAGTTCTGATTAGGGAGAGTCGGCACGGCTTTCATAGAATCCCTACAGTACAGAAGGAGGCCATTCAGCCCATCGGGTCTGTACTGACCGCAATCCACCCAGGCCCTATTCCCCTAACCCCACACATTTACCCTGCTAATCCCCCTTTGCTTTGTGTGCGGGAAATCATGTCTTACAAATTTGATGGCGTATTTTGAAGGGGTGACCGAGAAACCAGATGAGGGCAGTGCGGTAGGCGTTGTCTACATGGACTTTAGCAAAGCCTTTGACAAGGGCCCGCCTGGTATACTGGTCAATAAGGTTTGATCCAGAGCAAACTAGCCAATTGGATACAAAATTGGCTTGACGGTAGGAGACAGAGGGTGGTGGTAGAGGGTTGTTTTTCAGACTAGAAGCCTGTGACCAGGGTGTGTTGCAGGGATTGGTGCTGGATCCACTGCTGTTGGTCATTTATATAAATGATTTGAATGAGAATATAGGAGGCATGGTTAGTAATTCTTTGGAGAACATCAAAATCAGTGGTGTAGTAGAGAGTGAAAAAGGTTATCTAAAACTACAACGTAATCTTGATCAACTGGGCCAGTGGGCCAAGGAATGGCAGATGGAGTTTAGTTCTGATAAATGCGAGATGTTGCAGGTCAGTAAGGCAACCCAGTGCAGGAGTAACACAATAAACGGTCAGGCCCTGGGAGTGTTATGGAACAGAGAGAGACCTAGGGGTGCAGGTACATATACCTTACAGGCAGACAGAGTGGGTGAAGTGTGTGGCACACTTCATCAGTCAGGGCATTGAGTACAGGAGATGTTACGTTACAAGGCATTGGTAAGGTCACATTTTGGAGCACTGCATACCATTCTGGTCTGCTATACGAAGGATGTTATTAAACTGGAAAGGGTGCAAAAAGGATTTACAAAGATGTTACTGAGATTGGAAGGATTGAATTATAAGGGGAGGCTGGATAGGTTGGGATTGTTTTCTCTGGAGTGTCGGAGGATGAGGGGTGTTCTTATGGAGGTTTATAAAAACCATGAGGGGCACAGGTAAGGTGAATGGTCAAGGGCTTTTCCCCAGGGTAGGGAGAGGCCAAAACTAGAGGTGTAAAGTGAGAGAGGAAAGGACCTGAGGGGCAACTTCTTCACACAGAGGGTGGTGTGTGTGTGGAACGAGCTGCCAGAGGAGGTGATAGAGGCAGAGATACAATTATGACATTTCAAAGACATTTGGACGGGTGCCTGGTAGGAAAGGTTTATGGGCCAAACGCAGGCAAACGGGACTAGTACAGTTCAGGAAACCTGGCTAGTATGGATGAGTTGGGCCGAAGGGCCTGTTTCCGTGTTGTATATCTGAGTCTAATCAATTCAGTGTGTTATTTAACTTGGCAATCGAGAAGGCTCAGTCCCCATTACACATCACCTATGGGTGCAGTTGGTCACACTTTGTCATTTTGAGACTATTCCCATTCCTGCTCCTCTCTCCCACCCATTTCCCATTCAGATCCGATGCCCGTCCATGCAGTGTGATCTCGGCGGTGACTCGCTGTCTAATCCGTCCTGAGTGACCAGGTAAAAACCTAACTCTCCACCGGCGTTGTTGAAGTTTGACTGTCTGAGCTGCTCCAGGCTCTGTGTAATTCCCGGGATACCCAAACCACAGAGGATCCATCATCCGAGACCTCCTCCATCTCCTGCTGGCTGTCTGAAAGGGCGGAATTTTACTGGCACCTTTTCCCGAGGTTTGTACGATCCCGCCCGAGGCCGATGGTGAATGTTGTTCTCTGAGCCTCACGCTCCTGGAATCGGGACGGGAGTGCCGGTAAAATTCCGGCCAAGGGGTCTGTGAAGGGAAGACTGTTTGAGGTGATTGTTAAAGACTTGCTGAGTGGGTGCAGTGCAGATCTCCGACGTTTCATTCAGTCACAGCTAGCTGGCAAACTCCCACCTCCCCGTCGCTGACATACCTGACGCCAGTTGCAGTTGGATTCTCCGTGTGTTGTGATATAGTGGGCGAGGTTTTACCATCGCACGGTGCCCGCTTTCAGGCGTGAAGATTTGGTAAAGTCAGGCGTGAGGTGAACAGTGCGATCTGTGCCCGTTTCCACACTTTACCACTTTACCAAGGCCAAAAAATTGGCACCAAAGGGAACCCACCCAAAACGGGCACTGAGTCAATTTGAATAAACCTGCCTGTATTGTAATCCATTCAGCGAGCTCCATCCCCACTTTACCAACATGTCTGTCTTTAGCACCGTGTTCGCCCAATCTGGAATCGATCTGGAACAGGCCACAGATCCATAGAAAATTACAGCTCAGAAACAGGCCTTTTGGCCCTTCTTGTCTGTGCCAAACCTAGTCCCACCGACCTCCACACCCCTCTCACCCATGAACATAAGAACATAAGAAATAGGAGCAGGAGTCGGCCATCTAGCCCTTCGAGCCTGCCCCGCCATTCAATAAGATCATGGCTGATCTATCGTGGCTCAGTTCCACATTCCCACTTTCTCCCCATAACCCTTAATTCCCTTGTCTATCAAAAACCTATCTACCCGTGACTTAAATATATTCAGCGAGGTAGCCTCCACCACTTCAACGGGCAGAGAATTTCAGAGATTCACCACCCTTTGAGTGAAGAAGTTCCTCCTCAACTCCGATCTAAACTGTCTTATTTTGAGGAATCTGTCTAAGTTTTTCTTAAATGTTAAAAGTGACCCCGCATTTATCCGGCAGCTCATTCCGCACTCCCACCACTCTCTGTGTGAAGAAGCCCCCCCTAATATTCCCTTTAAACTTTTCCCCCTTAACCCATTCCCTCTGGTTTTTTTCTCCCCTAGCCTCAGTGGAAAAAGCCTGTTTGCATTCACTCTATCAATACCCATCAAAATCTTATACACCTCTATTAAATCTCCCCTCATTCTTCTACACTCCAGGGAATAAAGTCCTAATCTATTCAATCTTTCTCTGTAACTCAGTTTCTCAAGTCCCGGCAACATCCTTGTGAACCTTCCCTGCACTCTTTCAACCTTATTTACATCCGTCCTGTAGCTATGTGACCCAAACTGTACACAATACTCTAAATTCAGCCTCACCAATGCCTTATATAACCTCACCATAACACTCCATAATACGCTCGATAAAAGTCCGACTCTGGCGCTCCATGAGTGAGGGTCAGTGAGGAGGAAGCTGCCAAGTGGTGACACAGCTGTTGGGGTCAGGAGGACTCTGCGAGTGTGTGGGGTGGGGGTGGGGGGGCTATTTCTCAGCATGGTGTCCAATGTCCGATTTGGAACACAGACCCGGGTGTCAGCACTGACCTCGGATCTTAGGGATGTTGCTGGATCCTAGTGCACTCAGCACTCTTCCAGCTAGGAGATGTACTGGAAGCCCATTGGGGTGGGGGTGGGGGTGGGGGTGGGGGTGGGGGAGGGGGGCTGCCAAAGACGGATCTGAAACTCTCCCAGTTTCAAGCCCACCGGCACTTAGACAAAAAGTGTTAAAATTGCGGCCAGTGGGTCAGCTCTCGGGCACGCTGTCCAGTGCACCGTGCTGTCCCACCAGATCCCCATCAATCAGTGCAGGCTGGTAACTCAAAGTCAGGATTCTCTACAGCAGAACGAGTGCAAAGACTCAACCACCTCCTGGTTCCCCCTCCCTCCCTCTACATCCTTCCCCCATCTAGATCATAGATCATAGAACCCTACAGTGTAGAAGGAGGCCCTTCGGCCCATCGAGTCTGCACCGAACACAATCCCACCCAGGCCCTACCCCCATATCCCTACATATTATACCCACTAATCCCTCTAACCTACACACCTCTGGACACTAAGAAAGAACAAAGAACAAAAACAGCCCAGGAAACAGGCCCTTCGGCCCAACGAGCCCGCGCCGCCATTTTAACATTACCAGTCCCCCCTCCACCCATGACCCTTATCTAATGTTTTATGGCCATCCACATTGAGGGAAACTAATTTAGGGACAATTTATTACTGCCAATCAGCCTAATAGACACTAAGGGATAATTTCTTAGCACGGCCAATCAACCTAACCCACATATCTTTGGACTGTGGGAGGAAACCAGAGCACCCGGAGGAAACCCACACAGACACGAGGAGAATGTGCAAACTCCACACAGACAGTGACCCGAGCCGGGAATCGAACCCAGGACCCTGGAGCTGTGAAGTAGCAGTGCTGACCCACTGTGCTACCGTACATGGCCCCGTCCTGGAGCTGGCCCGTGGCCCCAGCGCGGAGCTGCCCTCAGCCCCAGTCCGGAGCTGGCTCTCGGTCCCAGTGTGGAGCTGGCCCTCGGCCTCAGCGTGTAGCTGCCCTCAGCCCCGGTCCGGAGCTGGCCCTCGGCCCCAGCGCGGAGCTGGCCCTCGGCCCCAGCGCGGAGCTGGCCCTCGGCCCCAGCACGGAGCTGGCCCTCGGTCCCAGCGCGGAGCTGGCCCCCGGCCCGAGTGTTATATTTACAGAATGAGCTGCAGATCTTGTTACTCAGTCTTTGAGCTGTCAACATGCAGCTAATGTCTCAGTCAGAGGCGTGCCTGTTGGAATATTTCACCCTCACACTGGGCTGGGCACAGCTCTGATATTTCACTATTTACAGGAGGATGAAACGGACAGTCTCCCCGAGGGCACTAAATGTCTCACGGCTCCTGCGGGTCAGATAATTATTTCTGTCTAATCATTTCTCCGTGGCCCCCTCACCAGCTCCGCTCTATAAAAGGTTATCAGGATCTTCAGCCAGTGGCTCATTGCCTGAAATAGCCAAAGCTGCAGCTCGCCGCTCTCCCGGGCCTTTCCGGGAATGTTACTTGGGATTGGCTCCGTGTTCAGCCCACCTGAGGCCGGGAAATCGGAGAAACCAAAACCCAGCCTGGGAACTGGGCCTGAAATAAACCCCCCGAGCCCTTCACTTGCGCAGAGAGTGGGCTAGCAGCTGGGTGAGTACAGGGGCGGCACGGTGGCACAGTGGGTCAGCACTGCTGCTTCACAGCTCCAGGGTCCTGGGTTTGATTCCCGGCTCGGGTCACTGTCTGTTTGCACATTCTCCTCGTGTCTGCGTGGGTTTCCTCCGGGTGCTCCGGCTTCCTCCCACAGCCCAAAGATGTGCGGGGTCAGGCCATGCTAAAATTGCCCCTTATTATGCTGGGATTAGCGGGTATAATATGTCACCCTGTTTGTAACCCAGTATCAACTTATCCCGAATCCTCCAAGAGCCCCTATACCCCCCCCCTCTCTTCCAGTCACCCTTCTCTCTCAGGTTAATGTTGTGTTAATTATTATTGCCTCACTCTGTGTGTGCCAGTGTCAAATAACCCCGGCTCAGAATGAGTTCCTCACTCGCCCTCTGTGTCCTGGGACCAGAGTGAGGGGTGACCAGCCCTCACTGCGACTGAGGGACCTGGTGAGGGAACACAGAACCCCTAATGTACGGCCATTCAGCCCATCGAGTCTGCAACTCTCCAAAATGTCAGGGGTAGGTTTTTCACTCAGAGGGTGGTGAGTGAGTGGAATCGGCGGTGTTGGTGGAGGCGAACTCGCTGGGGTCGTTTAAGAGACTTCTGGATGAGTACATGGGATTTAATGGGATTGAGGGTTATAGATAGGCCTGGTAGGTAGGGATAGGATCGGCGAAACTTGTGGCGAATCATGTTTGTGCTCTAGTTTTTCTATGTTCTAAAAGAGCATCTTATCCAGGACCTTTCCCTCTCCCCTATTCCCACCCACTTACCGTGGCATATCTACCTGACCCGCACATCTTTGGACCGTGGGAGGAAACTGGAGCACCCGGAGGAAACCCACGCAGACACGGGGAGAATGTGCAGATTCTGCATAGATAGTGACCCAAACCGGGAATCGAACCCAGGTCCTAGGCACTGTGAGGCAGCAGTGCTAACCACTGTGCCGCCGTTGTTAACCAGCGGGGAGGCCGTGACAGGCAGACCGTGATTGATGGGGGACGCGCTGCCAGCAGTTTTATCCGGGCGATGGTTTCCTGGAAACTTCTGAGGTGGGTGCTGCCGATGAGACACTTCTTCCCCCGAGGCATGGAACCCCCACCGCACATACACCCCCGTGCCCTCCTCCCCCCCACCCTGCACATTACACACCACCACCCCAACACTGGCCCTCCCTGCACCTTCCCCCCTCCCCCATCACACAATTCCACCCCAACAAGACCCCTGCCCATGACACATGGTATCAGACCTGCCACAGAACCCCCCTCACCCACCCCCATCATCACCATATTTATTAAGAACATAAGAACATAAGAAATAGGAGCAGGAGTAGGCCATCTAGCCCTTTGAGCCTGCCCCACCATTCAATAAGATCATGGCTGATCTGTCGTGGCTCAGTTCCACTTTCCGGCCCTCTCCCCATAACCCTTAATCCCCTCTCTTATCAAAAACCCATCAACCCGCTTCTTGAAAATATTTAGCGAGGCAGCCTCCACCACTTCAACGGGCAGAGAATTCCAGAGATTCACCACCCTTTGAGTGAAGAAGTTCCTCCTCAACTCCATTCTAAACCGCCTCCCCTTTATCTTGAGGCTGTGCCCCCTAGTCCTACTGTCCTTTCTGAGCGGGAAGAGTCTCTCCACCTCTATCCTATCCATCCCATTCATCATCTTATACGTCTCAATGAGATCTCCCCTCATTCTTCTAAACTCCAACGAGTACAAGCCTAGTTTATTCAGCCTCTCTTCATAGTTCAACCCCCTCAACTCCGGTATCAGCCTAGTAAACCTCCTCTGCACTCCCTCCAAGGCCAAAATATCCTTGCGCAGGTGCGGCGCCCAAAACTGCACACAGTACTCCAGCTGCGGCCTCACCAATGCCCTATACAGCTGCAGCAAGACCTCCCTACTTTTATATTCAATCCCCCTCGCTATGAAGGCCAGCATCCCATTCGCCTTCCTGACCACCTGCTGCACCTGCAAGCTGGGTTTTTGTGACTCATGCACAAGGACCCCGAGGTCCCTCTGCACTGTCGCCTGCTGCAGTTTTTCGCCCCGTAAGTAATAGTCCTTCCTACCATTCTTCCTACCAAAGTGGAGCACCTCACACTTGCCAACATTAAATTCCATTTGCCATTTCCTGGCCCATTCGCCCAGCCTATCTAGATCCCTCTGCAGACTCTCCACACCCTCCGCACAATTTGCCGTTCCCCCAATCTTGGTGTCATCAGCAAATTTCGACACCATACACTCGGTTCCCTCCTCCAGATCATCTATATAAATGGTAAATAGCTGAGGCCCCAGCACCGACCCCTGGGGCACCCCACTAGTCACCATCCGCCAATCCGAATAGCACCCATTGACCCCCACTCACTGCCTCCTATTAGACAACCAATCCTCTATCCACGCTAACACCCTACCCCCAACTCCAAGTCCCCTGACCTTCTGCAATAACCTCTTATGAGGTATGAGCTTGATGCAGATGTGAGTGCGCGAGGAATTCGGAGGAACTGACGTTGGTCTGGAGTTATGAATTCGAATCCCTCCGTGGGGAAGCAGTGGTATTGTCACTGGGCTCATAGTCCAGGGTAATCCTCTGGGGATCTGAGTTCAAATCCCACCGTGGTAGATGACGAAATTTGAAAGAAAACTCCTGAAATTTGAAAAAAGCCTAACGACCGTGAAAACATCGCCAATTGTTGGAAAAACCCATCTGATTCACTAATGAAGGTGGTGGAAATCTGCCGTCCTTCCCCAGTCCGGCCTAGACGTGACTCCAGACCCACAACAATGAGGTTGACTCCGAAACCGTTTAGCGAGCGGTTCAGTTCAAGGGCAATAAATGCCAGACCAGCCAGAGATGGCCACGTCCCCGTGGAAGAGTAAAGAATACAGCTTTGGGAGGAGTTAGATTCAATTAACTAATAAAACTCTGGAGTGGAAAGCGAATCTCAGTCACTCTGAATAATGTGTCAATTAAATTATTCAGGTTAAGGGTCGGGGTTGATTGATTAAAGAGCCTGAATGTGACCAGTGGACGCCAGAGGGATGGAAGTTCCACCATCAACCCCCAAAATAACATTTTCATTTCACTTCAGTAAGCTTTTTAACAAGTTGTTAGTTACAGTGTCCCTTTACAGAGCTGTCAATTAGTTAATTACTGTATTTACGGTATGTTAATCAGCTAATTGGTTTATTTAAGGGGTTGTCAATTAGTTTACTTGTTTAATTGTTATTTACAGACTGGGGGGTGGGGGTTTGTGGGGGGTGGGTTGTGGAGGGGGTGGGGGTGGGGGTGGGGGGCGGGGAGCTCAGTTGGTTATGTGCTGGACACGTGGTTCAGACGAATGCCAACAGGATAGAATTGATCCGACTGCGGCTGAGATAGACTGGGGCTTGTCACCTGTCTCCCGGGGCCTGCCTCCTGTCTCCCGGGGCCTGCCTCCTGTCTCCCGGGGCCTGCCTCCCGTCTCCCGGGGCCTGCCTCCTGTCTCCCGGAGCCTACCTCCTGTCTCCCAGGGCCTGCCTCCTGTCTCCCGGGGCCTGCCCCTGTCTCCCGGAGCCTACCTCCTGTCTCCCAGGGCCTGCCTCCTGTCTCCCGGGGCCTGCCCCTGTCTCCCGGAGCCTACCTCCTGTCTCCCGGAGCCTACCTCCTGTCTCCCAGGGCCTGCCTCCTGTCTCCCGGGGCCTGCCTCCTGCCTCCCGGAGCCTACCTCCTGTCTCCTGGGGCCTGCCTCCTGTCTCCCGGAGCCTACCTCCTGTCTCCTGGGGCCTGCCTCCTGTCTCCCGGGGCCTACCTCCTGTCTCCTGGGGCCTGCCTCCCGCCTCCCGGGGCCTGCCTCCTGTCTCCCGGGGCCTGCCTCCCGTCTCCCGGGGCCTGCCTCCTGTCTCCCGGAGCCTACCTCCTGTCTCCCAGGGCCTGCCTCCCGCCTCCCAGGGCCTGCCTCCTGTCTCCCGGGGCCTGCCCCTGTCTCCTGGGGCCTGCCTCCTGTCTCCCAGGGCCTGCCTCCTGTCTCCCGGGGCCTGCCCCTGTCTCCTGGGGCCTGCCTCCTGTCTCCTGGGGCCTGCCCCTGTCTCCTGGGGCCTGCCTCCTGTCTCCTGGGGCCTGCCCCTGTCTCCTGGGGCCTGCCTCCTGTCTCCCGGAGCCTACCTCCTGTCTCCTGGGGCCTGCCCCTGTCTCCTGGGGCCTGCCTCCTGTCTCCCGGAGCCTACCTCCTGCCTCCTGGGGCCTGCCTCCTGTCTCCCGGAGCCTACCTCCTGCCTCCTGGGGCCTGCCTCCTGTCTCCCGGGGCCTGTCTCCCACCTCCCAGGGCCTGCCCCTGTCTCCCAGGGCCCACCTCCTCGCCCTGTCCCTGTGAGAGAAAGGCAAAAACAAACTAATACCAACAAAAAACTGCCGAGAAACAGCTCAGGATGAAGGGTGAGTTGATAATGAGTCAAGGAGCTGGACAGAACACACGGATCATTAATGTAAAGAGACACTCCTGTCCCTGTTTCTTGGTCATGTCTAAGCCTGGCTCTCCTTAACTCTCGCTGCAGAAGCTCGTGGGCCGGGCCTAACATGGCCAAAATCCTGCAGCTCCGATCCGAGACTCCAACTGCGCGTGTGCAGAAAGAAATAATGTTTCTCCCCCTGCCACATCCCATTGGGCTGGATAATGCCCCCCCACCCCCACCCTCAGCCCCCAGCACCCCCCCCCACCCCCAATCCCCCACAGACATTACCAGCCTCCTAAACATTACTGACCCCCTTCTTCCCCCTCCATTCCTCCCCTCCCCGCCTCGATCGCAGGTTGAGTAGCAGCGGTTCCCCTCCTCCTCCCCTACCCCAGACCCTCCTACACAAGACCCCCCCCCCCCCCCCCCCCCCCCCGCCGTCTCCTCCTGACTCTGATGGCTGTGTGACGCCTCCCTCTGTCTCCCCCTACCCTCCGTCATGGGGCACCGGTGCCCCCGCCCCTGCCCACCAGCCCCACCCTGTAAGGGCTGACTTGCCTTCCCCTCGAGGCTAACAAGCAAACTGCCTGGAACTTGCTGGAATGTTCCGTCAAAAGCTCCATAAAACACCCCAAGGCGGGACAGGCCGACGTCGCAGGAAAAACTGCCCAAGAGACCACGCCCAGATTCATGGAGAGCGACCCCGGAAGGTTGCTGGATGCTGCAGAGGTGAGGCGGGGGGCACCCTGCTCCCCCCTGCCACCCCAGCGGGACACAGACCCGGGGAGGTGACGGCAATGCAGCCTGGGGGGCAGTCGCTGCCTCGGTTAGTGCCACGGTCCCCCGGAGCAGGGAAGCAGAGTCGCCAAAAACTCAATGACCCCATCTAGCGTCTCGCCCCCAAATCACCCCCAGATCCCTCCCCCCCCCCAGCACCCTGCACACTTCCAGCCCCTCACCCCCCTCAAGCACCTCCTTCCACCGCCCCCGCCCCCCCAATGCATTTCTTTCTTGGCTCCTTCTGTGCCCGCAGGAGGAGAATGCCCATAACTGCCAGGAGAGGGTGAAGACAGGGGGGGTGGTGAGCCAGACCCCCTTTCGAAGAGGAGAAGAAGAGTCCTGTTGAGGGAGAGGAGGACATCCAGGCCAACAGTAACAGCATGGTCAAGCTGGAGTGGAGAGGTTAGCGCCTATCAATCCTTCACTCAGTTTGAGTCAGATGCCAGGGGGCATGGGTTTAAGGTGCGAGGGGCAACGTTTAAAGATGTACGAGGCAGGTTTGTTTACACAGAGGGTGCTGGATGCCTGGAACTCGCTGCCTTGGGAAGTAGTGGATGCAGATTCAATAGAGACTTTTAAGAGGCGTCTTGACAGATGGATAAATGCGATGGGAATAGAGGGATACGGTCCCCGGAAGGGTAAGGGGGTTTTAATTCAGGCGGGCAGTGTAGTCACCGCAGGTTTGAAGAGCTGATGGGCCTGTTCCTGTGCTGTAATTTTCTTCGCTCTTTGCTCTATGTTCAGTGGGGAAATGTCAAGCAACGTTCCGGCATCCCAGATTCCTCTCCCTTCCTCGCACGTAACGTATTGCAGGGAGGGATCCGGATGCTCCGAGCTCCGTCTGGAATCGCGGCCCCCACGGCAGCTCCTGCCTGAGACGAACGGCTCCGAAGACTCCTCGGAGGAAGCGGATGGAGGAACCTCCGAGGGTCACACCTTTCCGGGGTCAGCTCACCATCCCACATGGTGTCACATCGGTGGGTCCAGCAAAGCGGTGGGGCTTCTGCGTCACTCTCTGATGAGCGCGACACGGCCAGTAACGTACATCAGGTGGAGGAGGGAATGCCCGATATCGAACCAGACATTTAACTGGAGTATAAGAACATAAGAACATAAGAAATAGGAGCAGGAGTAGGCCATCTAGCCCTTCGAGCCTGCCCCGCCATTCAATAAGATCATGGCTGATCTGTCGTGGCTCAGTTCCACTTTCCCGCCCTCTCCCCATAACCCTTAATCCCCTCTCTTACCAAAAACCCATCAACCCGCGTCTTAAATATATTTAGCGAGGCAGCCTCCACCACTTCAACGGGCAGAGAATTCCAGAGATTCACCACCCTTTGAGTGAAGAAGTTCCTCCTCAACTCCGTTCTGAACCGCCCCCCCTTTATCTTGAGGCTGTGCCCCCTAGTCCTACTGTCTTTTTTGAGCGGGAAGAGTCTCTCCACCTCTATCCTATCCATCCCATTCATCATCTTATACGTCTCAATGAGATCTCCCCTCATTCTTCTAAACTCTAACGAGTACAAGCCTAGTTTATTCAGCCTCTCCTCATAGCTCAACCCCTCAACTCCGGTATCAGCCTAGTAAACCTCCTCTGCACTCCCTCCAGGGCCAAAATATCCTTGCGCAGGTGCGGCGCCCAAAACTGCACACAGTACTCCAGCTGCGGCCTCACCAATGCCCTATACAGCTGCAGCAAGACCTCCCTACTTTTATATTCAATCCCCCTCGCTATGAAGGCCAGCATCCCATTCGCCTTCCTGACCACCTGCTGCACCTGCAGGCTGGGTTGTTTTGTCGCTAGAAAAGCAGCAAAAGGAGGGGTGAGCCTAGAGGTCGATGGATGTCACAGACGAGCTCTGCTCAATATGTGAGGATAGTGCAGTAAGGATGAGAATGACATACCCTGACAGCAGACCTCCTGGTCAGAGGAGCTAAAGAGAGACAAAGAAGTGTGGATTCAGAGTTTGGGAATCCCGCAGTGAGTAACTCACCTCCCGTCTCCCCAAATCCTGTCCACCATCTACAAGTCAGGATGGAATATTCCCCACTTGCCTGGATGGGTGCAGCTCCAACAACACTCAAGAAACTCGACACCATCCAGGACAAAGCAGCCCCGCTTAACTGTTCCCCTTCCGCAAACATTCACTCCCTCACCATCAGCACACCATGGTAACAGCGATATGGGATATGGTAACAGTAGGGGTATGGGGGTAGGGATTGTGTTCAGTGCAGACTCGATGGGCTGAAGGGCCTCTTTCTGCGCTGTAGGGTTCTACGGTAACAGTGTACCATCTACCAGACGCACTGCAGAAATTTACCAAGCCTCCTCCGACAACACCATCCAAACTCACCACCTCCACCACCCCAAGCCAACACAAGGGAGCACCACACTCCTGTGATTTCCACCGCAGGACCCTCACCATCCTGACTTGGAAATATATTGCCGTTTCTTCCTTGTCACTGGGTCACACTCCTAAAATTCCCTAACTGCACTGTGGGTGTACCTACACCGCGTGCGCTGCAGCGATTCAAGAAGGCAGCTTGCCACCACCTTCTCAAGGGCAACCAGGTAGGGATGGGCAAGAACTGCGGATTAACCAGTGCTAGCCACACCTTGTGAATAAATTGCAGGAAACTTTGGACGGAGTTTTCCAGCCATTCCCGCTGGCAGGATTCTCCAGTCCTGCCGCAAAGAACAGGGATTTGGTTAACATTCTCCATCCTCGCTGGAGAATTCTGGCTCTTGAATTTGCTTTAACAAGAACTTTGCAGGAAGTGGGAGAATTTATGTTGAACCAATGTATCGGTGAATGACTGAGTAAACAGTCTCACAGAGAACCGAATAGAGGTGTTAACAAATTGTCCCTAAATTGGATCTCCCTTAATCTGGTGCACATATAATTCTCTAAATTTGCACCCTTTTATTGTAGAGTCCAAGAGAACATAAGAACATAAGAAATAGGAGCAGGAGTAGGCCATCTAGCCCTTCGAGCCTGCCCCGCCATTCAATAAGATCATGGCTGATCTGTCGTGGCTCAGTTCCACTTTCCCGCTTTCTCCCCATAACCCTTAATCCCCTTGTCTATCAGAAATCTATCTACCCGTGACTTAAATGTATTCAACAAGGCAGCCTCCACCACTTCAACGGGCAGGGAATTCCAGAGATTCACCACTCTTTGAGTGAAGAATTTCCTCCTCAACTCCGTTCTAAACTGCCCCCCCCCTTATCTTGAGGCTGTGCCCTCTAGTCCTGCTATCCTTTCTAAGCGGGAAGAATCTCTCTACCTCTACCCTATCCATCCCCTTCATTATCTTATACGTCTCTATAAGATCCTCCCTCATCCTTCTAAACTCCAACGAGTACAGACCCAGTCTATTTAGTCTCTCTTCATAGGCCAACCCCCTCATCTCTGGTATCAGCCTAGTGAACAAAAGGTGTAGGTAGAAGAAGGATTGGAGTGAGGCACTCACTGAGTGTTAAGATGGGCAGCGCGGGCTCGTCGGGCCAAAGGGCCTGTTTCCCGTGCTGTTCTTTGGAAAGTCTGTATGCACGGGGCTCGCTCACTCACTCCTCCCTGTATAATGAGGTCTCCGAGCAGCCTGGAGACACATTAACCATTCCAGTAACTATTTGTGGACACAGATAATGTGAGCAATTAGTGGGATCTGGAGTGTCAGGAGACCTGTTCTTGAATGCTTGGGACTCACGTAACACGGGTTATTATAGAGACCCAATAGATATCTCAGGCTGCTCCCCAGTGAGCAGCAGTTGGCAGTGTAAAGCTGCCTTCGCCGTTTAATGGTGTTAACGCAGCTTGATTTAAAATTAGCCGCTGGAATCTGACAAGGGTAAAAGGCTGAGTTAGCGGAGATTTCCACTTAATGCAAAGTGAAGCCTCGGTCTGAATGCTGTCACTGTGTCCTGGCCTTGCCTAGGTGGAATCTTCGGGGTAAGCTGGGAGCGATGACTCCAGGACTGTGCGTGGCCTCCAAAATCCCCTCTCCATCCCCAAACACCTTTCCTAACAGCACTGTGTGTGTACCTACACCGCTGCAAGTGGCTCAGGAAGGCAGCTCACCACCACTTTGTCCAGGGCAGTTAGAGACAGGCAGTAAATGCTGATCTAGCCAGCAACACCCACATTCTCTAAACTAAATTAAAGAAAAAAAGATGAGACTGGGGACATAATAATGGGGAACCAGGAAATGGAGAAGATCCCACTGGAAATGGCCGGAAAATTCTGGCCTTTCGTCAGTCTTCAGGGTGGAAGACAGTAATAGCGTTCCAAAAATACTAAATAGTCACGGGGCAAACGAGGGGATGGGGGTGGGAATAAGTACAATAACTATCACTGGGGAAAATAACGGGGCAAAAGGTCAGTAAATCCCCTCGATCTGATGGGTTTGCATCCCGGGATATTAAAGGAAATAGTTACGGAGATAAGCAGGTACACTGTTAGTGTTTTCCAAGAATTGAGGTAGAGAGATTCTTCCCACTTAGAAAGGACAGCAGGACTAGAGGGCACAGCCTCAAGATAAGGGGGGGGCAGTTTAGATCGGAGTTGAGGAGGAACTTCTTCACTCAAAGGGTGGTGAATCTCTGGAATTCTCTGCCCGTTGAAGTGGTGGAGGCTGCCTCGCTGAATATATTTAAGTCACGGGTAGATAGGTTTTTGATAGACAGGGGAATTAAGGGTTATGGGGAGAAAGCGGGAAAGTGGAACTGATCCACTTCAGATCAGCCATGATCTTATTGAATGGCGGGGCAGGCTCGAAGGGCTAGATGGCCGACTCCTGCTCCTATTTCTTATGTTCTTATAATTCTTAATTCTGGAAAGTCCCAGAGGATTGGAAAACTGCCAATGTGACACCCTTATCCAAAAAGGGAGATGAAAAGCTATTGACATGCTTAACATGTCAATGGGAAAATGTTAGAATCCATTACAAAGAATATAATAGCAGAGCATTTAGAAATACACAATATAATCAAGCAGAATCAACATAGCCTCAGGAAAGGGCCTGATAAATCTTTTAGAATCCTTTGAGGTGGTAATGAGCTGGATAGATAAAGGGGAACCAGTGGATGTAATATAATTGGATTTGCAAAGAAGAATTGACAAGGTAACACACAAAAGACTCCTTAGATAAAAACTCATGATGTTGTGGGGAGTAAATTAGCATGGATATGTTATGTTCTTAAATTCTTATGATAGAGATTGGCTAATGGAAAACAGTGTTAAAATAATATTTTCACGGGATTTTCAGAGTAAATTCATTGCAGTGTTAATGTAAACCCAGTTGTGACAAATAAATGCACTTTAATTTGTTTGATTAATTTGGTTAGTAAGTTTGTGGACGACACGAAGGTTGGCAGATAGCGATGGGGACCATCAGAGGATACAGCAGGATATAGATCAGTAGGAGATTTGGGAAGAGAGATAGCAGATTGAGTTTAATTTGGACAAATGTGAGGTCTAATACAAATAGTAAATATGCAGTAAATGGCAGAACCCTTAAGAGTATCGATAGGCAGAGGGATCTGGGTGTACAGGTACACAGGTCACTGAAAGTGGCAATGCAGGTGGAGAAGGTAGTCAAGAAGGCATACGGCATGCTTGCCTTCATCGGCTGGGGCATTGAGTTTAAAAATTGGCAAATCATGCTGTAGTTTTATAGAACCTTAGTTAGGCCGCACTTGGAATATAGTGTTTAATTCTGATTGCCAGAAGGATGTGGAGGCTTCGGAGAGGGTACAGAAAAGATTTACCAGGATGTTACCTGGTGTGGAGGGATTAGCTATGTGGAGAAGTTGGAGAAACTTGGTTTGTTCTCACTGGAACAACGAAGGTTGAGGAGCGACCTGATAGAAGTCTACAAGATTATGAGGGGCATGGACAGAGTGGATAGTTAGAAGCTTATTCCCAGGGTGGAAGTGTCAATTACTAGGGGGCAGAGGTTTAAGGTGCGAGGGGCAAGGTTTAAAGGAAACGTACAAGGCAAGCTTTTCCCACAGAGAGAAATGGGTGCCTGGAAATCACTGCCAGGGGAGGTAGTGGAAGCGGATACGATAGTGAGTTTTAAGGAGCGTCTTGACAAATACATGAATAGGATGGGAACAGAGGGATATGGCCCCCAGGAGGGTAGGGGGTTTCAGTTGAGTCAGGCAGCATGGTCGGTGCAGGCTTGGAGGGCCGAAGGGCCTGTTCCTGAAATTTTCTTTGTTCTTTAAAAACTTTAATTTTCAGGATGACAACCTGTAATTAGAGGAGTGTTGCAGGGATCAGCGCTGGAGCCATAATTATTTACAATATATCTGAATGACTTAGATGAGGGAAAGTGAATGTATTGTTGTTAAGTTTGCGGATGACACAAAAATAGGAGGGAAGACAAGTGGTGAGAATGATGCAAAGAGTCTACAGAGGGACAGGTTAGGTGAGTGGGCAAAATCTTGACAGACATAGTGTAGGAAAATGTGAAGTTATGCACTTTGGCAGGAAGAATAAAGGAGTTGAATATTATTTAAATGGAGAAAGACTGCAGAAAGCTGCAACACAGAGGGATTTGGGGGTCCTAGTGCTTAAATCACAAAAAGATAGCATGCACGCTCAGCGGGTGATAGGGAAGGCAAATGGAATGTTGGCCTTTATTTCATAGGGAATGGAGGATAAAAATAGAGGAAGTCTTGGTAAAACTATACAAGGCCACGCCTGAAATGCTATGAACATTTTTGGTCCAGTTATCTAAAGAAAGATTCACTCACATTGGGGGCAGTCCAGAGAGAGTTCAGGAGGTTGATCCTGGGCATGGACTTCTCATGAGGAGAGGTTGAGCCTGTACTCATTGAAGACTGAGAGCTATAGAACCCTACAGTGCAGAAAGAGGCCCTTCGGCCCATCGAGTCTGCACCAACCACAATCCCACCCAGGCCCTACCCCCTTATCCCTGCATATTATACCCACTAATCCCTCTAATCCAAACATCTTAGGACAGTAAGGGACAATTTAACATGGCCAATCAACCTAACCAGCACATCTTTGGACTGTGGGAGGAAACCGGAGCACCCGGAGGAAACCCACGCAGACACGAGGAGAATGTGCAAACTCCACACAGACAGTGACCCGAGCCGGGAATCGAACCCAGGTCCCTGGAGCTGTGAAGCAGCAGTGCTAACCACTGTGCTACCGTGCCCCCTCCTTATTGTTGACCTTAATAAATTGACCTTATTGAATCATAAAGGAACAGAGGGCATAATCTCAGAGTAAGGAGTCACCCATTTAAGACAGAGATGAGGAGGAATTTCTTCTCTGAGAGTAGTGAATCTGCGGAATTCGGTACCGTAGAGGCTGGAATGTTAAGTATGTTCAAGTCGGAGACAGACAGTAAGGGAATCGAGGGTTATGGTGATAAGGCAGTAAAGTGGAGTTGAAGATTATCATATCAGATCAGTCATGGTCTCATTGAATGGTGGAACAGACTCGATGGGCTGAATGGCCTACTTCTGCACTTATAGTCTTAACTGATTTGCATAGGAAAAGAATGTGATGACACAGTTGGAAAGGAAGAGTCAAAGGCTGGGATCTGATTGCAGGTAATACGCAAATACAGTGTGCTGCCACTACACAAAATGAATTTAATGACCAGCATCGATCGTACATTGCAAGGTCAATGTTCACATAAAAGTAACTCTGCAGAATCCACGCAACCAATCCCAATAGGAGTAAAGCTGAGAATGTTCTGGAGAAATGCTCAATTTTATTGAAGGTTATAGTTGCAGAAGCAAGGTTGAGTGGGAGCTGCGATCTGATGAGAATTGGTGGCTAAATCCTTGAAGGAGTTCAAATTCTACCTGAGAAAGATTAGAGTCTTAAAGGACTTTCAGACTGAAATTGATGCCATTCTTACTGAATGGACTTCCAAGAGATCAACCTTTATATTGACCACAATTTGATTGTTAATTCATGTTTAATTTGTGTCGATTTGGGGTTTATTGTTAAAGTGAAATCTTGTTCACTTGTTTTTTTCCATTGTGGATGTTCAGTGAATTTGGCTGTTTTGGGTTTGTTGATTTTACAGTAAGAAGTCCCACAACACCAGGTTAAAGTCCAACAGGTTTACTTGGTAGCAAACGCCTCTAGCTTTTGGGGTTTGCCCCTTGGCCGGTGAGACTAATTGAAACTTCTGCCCCAGTCTTTACTCAGGAACTGAAAGTAGGGGCTCCAGCTGCCCCGATTGGGACAGGACTCACTTGGATTTGGATTGGTCTCTGCGATGCTGATGATAGCTCGGGAGAAGCTGCCAGTGTTTGCATGGTTTATGTGTGTACAGTATTCTAACTGGCATTGTTTGGGGTAGTTAGATTTTAGTTTAACTTAACCATTTTTATACTACATTCACTGCAATCCCAAAGTTATTTTAACACACATAGCTGAAAAAACTGCTTTGAATCCCATATCATCCATTGATCTAAATATGGTATTGAGTAATGACCAGATTATTATAGAGTAATGAACCCTGATTGAATTATAATCAATGAATGAATGTAATCAATAACCATGTCAAAAAGGCTGATTTTCATTTAACTATTAATGTTGTGTATGTTTCAAGTTTGGTTGTTGTTTACATGGACTTCAGCAAGGCATTTGATAAGGTTCCCCATGCAAGACTTCTTGAAAAAGTGAGAGGGCATGGGATCCAGGGGGCTTTGGCCTTGTGGATCCAGAACTGGCTTGCCCGCAGAATGATGTGGGTATGCCGGCGTTGGACTGGCGTAAACACAGTAAAAAGTCTGACAACACCAGGTTTTAGTCCAACCTATTTATTTGATAATATTCTCACAAGCTTTCGAGGGGACAGCCTCTTCGTCAGGTGAATGGAGAGTTCTGGCCTCAGACAGAGCATATAAAGCACAGAGAGTTTAGAGATTACTGATTAAAATGCGAATCCTTACACCTAACCTGCTGTTCAAGACCTGAAGTGGCTGACAATGTGAGTGGTAGGAGCACTGATCACAGTTTAAAGAGATGTGTATTGTCTCCAGACAGTAGTGAGAATATTATCAAATAAATAGGTTGGACTAAAACCTGGTGTTGCCCGCAGAAGGCAGAGAGTGGTTATGGATGGGTCTTTTTCTGCATGGAGGTCGGTCACCAGTGGAGTGCCCCAGGGATCTGTTCTAGGACCCTTGCTGTTTATCATTTTCATAAATGACCTGGATGAGGAAGTGGAGGGATGGGTTAGTAAGTTTGCCGATAACGCGAAGATTGGTGGTGTTGTGGATAGTCTGGAGGGATGTCAGAAATTGCAGCGAGACATAGATAGGATGCAAGACTGGGCGGGGAAGTGGCAAAATGGACTTCAACGGGGATAAATGTGTAGTGGTCCATTTTGGCAGGTCCAATGGGATGAAGGAATACAATATCAAGGGTAGGACTCTTAGCGGTGTAGAGGAGCAGAAGGACCTTGGGGTCCGGGTCCATAGGACTCTTAAATCGGCCTCGCAGGTGGAGGATGTGGTCAAGAAGGCGTATGGTGTACTGGCCTTCATTAATCGAGGGATTGAGTTTAGGAGTCGGGAGGTAATGTTGCAACTTTTATAAGACCCTTGTCAGACCCCACTTGGAGTACTGTGCGCAGTTCTGGTCGCCTCACTACAGGAAGGATGTGGAAGCTATTGAGAGGGTGCAGAGGAGATTTACAAGGATGTTGCCTGGATTGGGAGGCATGCCTTATGAAGTTAGGTTGAGGGAGCTGGGGCTCTTCTCCCTGGAGAGACAAAGGTTGAGAGGCGACCTGATAGAGGTTTATAAAATGTTGAGACGTATAGATCGGGTGGCTTCTCGGAGGCTATTTCCCAGGGCTGAAATGGTCGCTACGAGAGGACACAGGTTTAAGATGCTGGGGAGCAGGTACAGAGGAGATGTCAGGGGTAAGATTTTCACTCAGAGGGTGGTGAGTGAGTGGAATCGGCTGCCGTCGGTGGTGGAGGCGAACTCGCTGGGGTCTTTTAAGAGACTTCTGGATGAGTACATGGGATTTAATGGGATTGAGGGTTATAGATAGGCCTGGTAAGTAGGGATATGATCAGCACAACTTGTGGGCCGAAGGGCCTGTTTGTACTGTAGTGTTCTCTGTTCTATGTAAGTTTCTCGCTCTCTCACGGGAAAGTGCAGCAAGAAATCCTTTCAAACACTGATATGGTTAATGAGACAGTGCACTCTCTGGTGTTGCAACCGTCCAGGATAGAGAATGAAGAGTTATTCAAAATCTGATTCAGAAGCTGAGAAATGACACGATCGTTCTTCCATTTGAGATTCGGAGGAAAAATACAAGTGAAAACCAACCAAAGCCGGAGCCAATCATTAAAACAATCCGATTCCAATACTGTATAGTGATCTTCCGGGGAAGAGGGGAGCAAGAGGTAGCAGGAAAGAAACTGGGGGTCGAGAGAGGTACACACAAGCTGGAGAGGAAGCCAGAGGCACCCAAACTGGTGGGAGTGGGAGGATGGGGGAGAGACACTCGAACTGGGAAAAGGAGAGACAGAGAGACACAAACTGAGGGAGAGAGGAAACCATGAGTGTGGTGGGGCGGGGGAGGTGGGGAGAGGGAGACACAAGACCTGGGGAGGGAAACAGAGACACACAAACTGGGGCAGGAGAGCCGCAAGCTGTACTCCATTGCGTTTCTAGGAGTCTGTTTGTGGTGTCTCTCCCTGGATCTGCTCTTCACTGGGTAGAGAGTGAGTAGCCAAAGTGTTGAACTGAATTTAGCTTTGGTGAATTTTTATAACGCGTATTGTTAAAAAGTTTGAATTAAATTTTTAAGCAATATTTTAAGTTATTTTTGTTCTTGATATTTTGGAATTTCTGATTTTCACATCAATAGAATCAGCTCAGGAATCTTCATTTAAATATTACTCATCCTTAATCTTTTGAATTTTCTGTTATTTCTTTGATTCAGATATTATTTTATTCATCGCACTATAAAACAGGAAGTCTAATAATGTACCGGAGAAGGTCTGTGATCCTGAGACGCTCAACTGAGATCAATGGAGTTAAATTCAGTGTCATATGATCAAATGTCATGTGATTAAGCACCACATGATCAATGTCATGTGATTGAATGTATTGCGATCAAATGTCGTGTGGTCAGATCTCCCAGGATTTATCAAAGTGGAGCTGGAAAGATTAAGCTGTCACATCTCTGCCTGAGGCTTGTGTTTAATGAGTGGGGCTGATCCTCTCTCTGCGTTTGATGAGTGTCTAATCTTTATTTGTGATTTATATCTGCGATCTGTGCCAGCGGCTCTTGGCCAGAGTCAAATACTCGGGAGAGAATAAACAGAAATGTCTTTTATTGAATTTAATTTGTGGTAAAAACTCATAGAGATTAAAATACAAGTTATTGGACAATGAAAGATGGGTTGAGTGTGTTGGAAGATATCCACATTGAGTCGACACTGTAAGAGCAGATTGATCTCAGTGCTAACAGCAGGGTAGTGCCTCTTCCAAACACCACATCTGCTGAATAGCTGAGTGACCTCAGTGTGGAACCGGGGAAGACCGTTGATGTGAAGGTTGGACTGCCCATGGTTCATTGTCAATGGCACTGCTCACACTCTGTAACAATAAGAAAATGAGTAGCAGTTACACGGGTACTACCACAAAACTATACCACACATGCAATAGACCTAGAGTTAAACAGCATGTACAGCAGAGAAGCAAAGGCAGACCATTCAGCCCATCCGCTCCATGGTGGTGTTCATAGCCCACATGAGCCTCTTTCCACCTCACTCTCCCTGATGTGGAGATGCTGGTGTTGGACTGGTGTGGGCACAGTAAGAAGTCTCACAACACCAGGTTAAAGTCCAACAGTTTTATTTGGTAGCACGAGCTTTTGGAGCGCTGCCCATTCATTAGGCGAGTGGAGAGTTGGATTCACAAGCAGGGTATATATAGATACATACTCAATTGCTGGAATGTTAATTGTTGTTAATCATTGGAATGATAATGGTTGGAATGCGTGTCTTAACAGCTAATCAAGTCTTTACAGGTACAGAAAATGCGAATGGAGAGAGGGTTAAGCACAGGTTAAAGAGATGTGTATTGTCTCCTGCTAGGACAGTGAGTGAGATTTTGCAAGCCCAGGCCAGATGATGGGGATTACAGATAGTGCGACATGAACCCAAGATCCCTGTTGAGACCGTCCTCATGTGTGCGGAACTTGGCTATCAGTCTCTGCTCAGCGACTCTGCGCTGTTGTGTGTCGTGAAGGCTGCCTTGGAGAATGCTTACCCGAAGGTCAGAGACTGAATGCCCGTGACCACTGAAGTGTTCACCAACAGGAAGGGAACACTCCTGCCTGGTGATTTTTGAACGATGTTCATTCATCTATTATCATAGCGTCTGCATGATCTCACCAATGTACCATGCAGCAGGAAAGAATGTCCTAAGGCATGGTACATTGGTGAGATCATGCAGACGCTATGATAATAGATGAATGAACATCGTTCAAAAATCACCAGGCAGGAGTGTTCCCTTTGTGTCGGGGAACAATTCAGCGGTCACGGGCATTCAGTCTCTGATCTTCGGGTAAGTGTTCTCTGAGGCAGCCTTCACGACACACCACAACACAGAATCGCCGAGCAGAAACTGATAGCCAAGTTTTGCACACATGAGGATGGCCTCAACCGGGATCTGGGTTCACAACGCACTCCTTACAACTCCCACAATTTGCCTGGGTTCGCAAAATCTTACTAACTGTCCTAGCTGGAGACAATTTACACCTCTTTAACCTGTGCTTAACCCTCTCTGCACTTGCGTTGTCTGTACCCATCAACAGGTAATCAAGTCTTAAGACTCAGATTCCAAACATTCTCTAGTAATTGAGTCTGTCCTGTTTGTGAACCCAACTCCCCACTCACCTGAGGAAACTCATGCCAAATAAACCTGTTGAACTTTAACCTGGTGTTGTGAGACTTCTCACAATCACAATGAGCTGAGTGGCCTCTTTCTGCACTGCAAGTATTTCTAAATTTACTAATTTTTGAAAATACTTTGAGGAGGAATGTGGGGAGGGAGCAGGTGAGTGGAAGTATCTGGGTTGTTCCTTAGGAGAGCCAGCACAGACAGACAAGGATGGTCTTCTGTGCTTGTGACTGTTCTAGGATTCTAGTCTATTCTATAACAGGCATGAGGGAAAGAAAGAGCTGTAACCCTGTTAATATAGCTTTGGGTAAAGACAGGATCAGAGCTAATAGCAGTGGGTGGGAGTTGTTAGCAGATACGGGACACAGCAGTGGGGAATTCAGAGAGACAGAGACAGACTGGGCTTGTTTGGGCTGTTTGATGCCACATGTTGCAATGAAAAGATCCAATCTGCCTCGACATCAGCTTCAGGCCAAGGGGACAACAGGAAGGAACGTTCCGGCAAAAGGCCTGTTAGTGGAACCAATCTATACTGAGCACTGTGAGTGGCAGAGGGCTGAATTCACAACACTTGCTGCGTTTAGAGCTGAACACGTACACCGTTAGCTCCAGGCCAGCGCCACGAGCTGCACTGATGGCAGGGATCACTCCTCTCTGACCTGAGTGAGATGTCACTCAGGTCACCAAAATCAGACAGCTTGCTGAAGTGTGCGGGGAGGTGGGGGTGAGTGAAGAATAAATTAACCCTTTGCACCCAGGTCTGCAGGGAAAGGAACCAGCAGAACTCCAGCTGTCCTTTATCAGAGGCAGGAGACTACGCATCAAAACATCGAATCGCTACGGTGCAGAAAGAGGCCATTCGGCCCATTGCATCGACAATAATCCCACCTAGACTCTATCCCTGTAACCCTAAGTATTTACCTCACTAATACCCCTAAGGGGCAATTTAGCACAGCCGATCAACCTAACCCACACGTCTTTGGAGTGCAGGAGGAAACTGGAGCACCCTGAGGAAACCCACTCAGACATGGGGAGAACGTGCAAACTCCACACAGACAGTGACCCAAGCCAAGAATTGGACCCGGGTCCCTGGTGCTGTGAGGCAACTGTGCTAACCACTGTGCCAAGACTGGATGCAGTACCAGGCAGTGATCAGACTATCTATAAACCCCAGTGTCCAATATAAAACCCGACGTGTGGCCACCCAACTCAGAGCATTGTGAAACTTTGTCATGTCCTACCCCAGAGGGTTGTGAATGTTGAGTATCTGTTAAAGGCAGGTTTGATAGATTTATGGACACTCAGGGAATTAAGAGGTATGGAGAGAGCACAGGACGGTGAGATTGAGGTTAAAGAGCAGCCAATATTCTTACTGAACGGCCAAACCAGAAGGAGCTATTGCTGCTCCAACTCCTGAAATTCTAATATTTATTTAGATTTTATGTTTCTGCTACAGCTGATCTGTTTTTACTGAGTCTGTGTCTCAGTCTCACTGAGTCAGTCGCGGGATTTGAAGGTGAAAAGCTTTCGGGATTGAATCAGCTGGCACATGAGTTAACTCACCAGTGTGGGGGCTTCTCATCCTGACAAGATATGCTTCGCAAAAGCTGCAAATATAAAACAAAGTATCATTGTCATTGGGTTCACATCATTCCTTGCTTCGAGCTCACCACCGTCTGTCTCCCACAACGACCACACTTTGCTTGACGAGATGATAAATATAAAAAAACACATTCTTTAACTCTGTCAAAATGTAAATGATATATTTCTGTAAGGAGAGAGAAACAGAGTTAATGTTTGGATCTTCCTCAGTATTAACGACAGGGAGAAATTTGCCTTCTGGTTCCCAGTCAGGAACTATTTATTCGGTTTAGTTTTAAAGTTTATCAGTTACAAGTAAGCTTACATTAACACTGTAATGTGAAAATCCCTCAGTCACCACACTTGTTCGGGTAAACTGAGGGAGAATTTAGCATGCCCGATGCACCTAACCAGCACATCTTTCAGACTGTGGGAGGAAACTGGAGGAAATGGGGAGAACTTGCAGACTTGCACAGACAGTGATCCAAGCCGGGAATTGAGCCCGGGTCCTTGGCGCTGTGAGGCAGCAGTGCTAACCACTGTGCTGCCCTGTCACCCCTCTCTCATAGAAGCTGATAGGCCTGCTGAGTTCCTCCAGCATTTTCTGTTCTTGTTTTAGATTCCTGTATCAGCAGTATTTTGCTCATTATATAACTGAGACACACTGGGATCTAAATAATATTTCTAGGTTTTACAGATTATTCTGTTTTTTGCTTTACAATATTGTCATTATCGGTTAAACCATCATATAACATTCAGTTCCACACAAAACATCTCTGCTTTCTATACAATATTACATACATTGGAGTCCAAATATTCTTGTATTTTTGTACCTTTGGAGTCTTTCCATCACAAGTTCAGTCTTTCTGAATTCAGCACAACACAATATGTTTGCAGGGACTCAAGCGTATATATTTGGAGAAAGAGACAGAGTGCGAGGTGGGGAGAGGGGGATAGAGTGCGAGGTGGGGAGAGGGGGATAGAGTGCGAGGTGGGGAGAGGGGGATAGAGTGCGAGGTGGGGAGAGGGGGATAGAGTGCGAGCTGGGGAGAACTGGAGTGAGGGACAGAGGTTTTTCTCTCTGGTGTTTGGGGAGGTGTTCACCAGCTCTCACCTTGGTGGTGTCTCTTTGCCCTCGCCACGCCTGCTGTGATCTCCCCTGTCTGAGGAGAGCGTTCGACCCTAACACTCACTTTCACAGCTGGTACCAAACAGTTTGCCATAATCCCGACCCCCCCACAGTGCCACCTGGGTCATTCCTTGTTGGGCTTGAGGCCGGTTTGTATGAGATTACCTGGATTTCGGCCTGATTAGCCAGTTTGGCACACAATCGTCCCTCCTCCCAGAGTGTGCCTTACTCCAGTGGGATGTCACACAGCCACGAATCAATACTAGTCTCAGCTAGCGGCCACCGGGTGCAAGGGCTACACTGAGGGGCTTGGATGCTATAGAAGCTCCTAGTTGGCAGGGGCATGGCTGGGCATTGCGCATAGGCAGTGCCCACTTGGCCCTGCCCACCAGGCACACCGGCACTGCTAGTCGGGCACAGCCAGTGTGCCAGGGCAGTGCCATGGGGGTGGGCTCTGAGTAGGGGCTATGACGGGGAGGAGGGGCTATGCAGGGGTGGATCATATAAGAGGTAAATGATAGGAGACCCATCGGGAGGACCCCAATGCTGGTGAGGGGGTGGTGGAACTTGTCGCTGATGGGGTGGGGGGGTCCTGATATCTATGGGGGGAGGGAGGGGGTCTCCCAGTGCACTGGGAGATAGGACGCCCTTGTGAAACAGTACCCAAGTGCTCTGTAGCTGGGCGCACTGGCATATTTAGGCTCTGCATCCACCACCCCCCCTCCTGCTCAGCCCCACCTGCCCACCAACATTGGCTCAAAACTGTCCAAAAAGTGGCTCCGTTCGGGAAGACTGCAGTCTGGAGTGAGCCTGAGAGACTGACGTGTATGACTCTGGTATTCTCGCTGTGATGACACTCTGTTGTTTTTTGGGAGAATTCTGCCCCAGTCTCACCTTCATAATTGATGCATCCATTGGAATCCTCGTGACCTGCTATTAGCTGCTCAACTTCATTCTCTGTCATCTTCTCACCTAATGAATAACACACTCATTGAGGATTCCAGGCAGTGCAATTCAGGGAATTAATCGACTGACATATTCCAGCTAGAATAACAAAGTCATGAATCTGCTCAGATTAGAAAGATTTAAATGTCCCACAATGGAACCAAATCAAAATAAGATACCACCTGGAATCTAACTGAAGGATTTGGGGGGGTGGTCTGTGTATAGAATAATAACAGATAACCAGGAGTGAGTCTGACTGGAACCTACTCAAGGATTCAAAGAGTTTATACTCAGAATAATTAGTGGGTGGCACGGTAGCACAGTGGTTAGCACTGCTGCTTCACAACTCCAGGGACCCGGGTTCGATTCCCGGCTTGGGTCACTGTCTGTGTGGAGTTTACACATTCTCCTCGTGTCTGCATGGGTTTTCTCCGGGTGCTCCGGTTTCCTCCCACAGTCCAAAGATGTGCGGGTTAGGGTGATTGGCCATGCTAAGAAATTGCCCCTTAGTGTCCAGGGATGTGTAGGTTAGAGGGATTAGCGGGTAAAATGTGTAGGGATATGGGAATAGGGCCTGGCTGGGATTGTGGTCAGTGCAGACTCGATGGGCTGAAGGGCCTCTTTCTGCACTGTAGGGTTATAAGAACATAAGAACATAAGAAATAGGAGCAGGAGTAGGCCATCTGGCCTTTCGAGCCTGCCCCGCCATTCAATAAGATCATGGCTGATCTGTCGTGGCTCAGTTCCACTTTCCCGCCCTCTCCCCATAACCCTTAATCCCCTCTCTTATCAAAAACCCATCAACCCGCTTCTTAAAAATATTTAGCGAGGCAGCCTCCACCACTTCAACGGGCAGAGAATTCCAGAGATTCACCACCCTTTGAGTGAAGAAGTTCCTCCTCAACTCCGTTCTGAACTGCCCCCCCTTTATCTTGAGGCTGTGCCCCCTAGTCCTACTGTCTTTTTTGAGCGGGAAGAGTCTTTCCACCTCTATCCTATCCATCCCATTCATCATCTTATACGTCTCAATGAGATCTCCCCTCATTCTTCTAAACTCTAACGAGTACAAGCCTAGTTTATTCAGCCTCTCCTCATAGCTCAACCCCCTCAACTCCGGTATCAGCCTAGTAAACCTCCTCTGCACTCCCTCCAAGGCCAAAATATCCTTGCGCAGGTGCGGCGCCCAAAACTGCACACAGTACTCCAGCTGCGGCCTCACCAATGCCCTATACAGCTGCAGCAAGACCTCCCTACTTTTATATTCAATCCCCCTCGCTATGAAGGCCAGCATCCCATTCGCCTTCCTGACCACCTGCTGCACCTGCAAGCTGGGTTTTTGCGACTCATGCACAAGGACCCCGAGGTCCCTCTGCACCGTCGCCTGCTGCAGTTTTTCGCCACGTAAGTAATAGTCCTTCCTACCATTCTTCCTACCAAAGTGGACCACCTCACACTTGCCAACATTAAATTCCATTTGCCATTTCCTGGCCCATTCACCCAGCCTATCTAGATCCTTCTGCAGACTCTCCACACCCTCCGCACAATTTGCCTTTCCCCCAATCTTGGTGTCATCAGCAAATTTCGACACCCTACACTCGGTTCCCTCCTCCAGATCATCTATATAAATGGTAAATAGCTGAGGCCCCAGCACCGACCCCTGGGGCACCCCACTAGTCACCAACCGCCAATCCGAATAGCACCCATTGACCCCCACTCTCTGCCTCCTATTTGACAACCAATCCTCTATCCACGCTAACACCCTACCCCCAACTCCATGTCCTCTGACCTTCTGCAGTAACCTCTTGTGAGGTACCTTATCAAACGCCTTCTGATGGTTAATAACAGAAAAACAGGACCTCTCGGTTGTAATCTCTGGATTACTCCTAGTGCCACGTGCTAGCAAGCACAGAAATCGGAGGATAGTGCAGATGAATGCGTGCGTAGGAGTTGGTGCAGGACGGAGGTTTTAGATATCTGGATCACTGGGACTGTTTCTGGGGAAGGTGAGACCTGTACAAGCAGGACTGTCTACACCTGAACCAGGACTGGACTCACATTCTTGTGGGATGTTTTGCCAGTGCTGTCGGGAGGAATTTAAACTAATTTGGCAGGGGGAGGGGACACAGACTGTGAGCAGGATAAGGACACAGAATCATACAGTAAAACAAACAAGTCAGAGGGAGTGCAGCTGTGTTAAAGTTCGAGCCAGGCTGGATATCAGGGGATATAAGAAAGCTCTGGCTTGTAAAAGTAGGGAAAATCCCAAGATATTCTATAATTCTATCAATGGGAAGAGGATAACCAGGGAAAGATTAGGGCCCATTAGGGGTGAAAGGGGACAATCTGTGGATGGAGCCAGAGGACATTGGTTGAATGAATATTTCACATCCATCTTTACCCTAGAGAATAAGGACATGGTCTGGAATTTAGGGAGAGAGACTGTGATGTTCTTGAAAAAATTGACATAGGGAAGGCTAAGATTCCGGAGGTGTTGCCAGCCTTAAAAGTGGATAAATCTCCAGGTCCAGATGAATTGCACCCTAGGCTGCTATGGGAGGCAAGGGTGGAGGTTGCAAGGGCTCTGAGCCAAATTTTCAATTCCTCTCTGGCCACGGGGGAGGCGACAGGTAACTGCAGAACAGCTAATGTGGTTCCGATATTTAAGAAAGGTTGTAGAGCTAAATCGGGAAGATCAGATCAGATCAGTGAGTCTTATGTCAGTGGGAGGGAATATATTGGACAAAATTCTGAAGGAGAGAATCTAACTCCACTTAGAGAAGCAAGGTTTGATTAGGGACAGTCAGCATGGCTCTGTTAGAGGGAGAACAAATGCCGAACAAATTTGATTGCATTTTTTGGAGAGGTGACCAGGTGTGTAGATGAGGGTAGTGCAGTCGATGTAGTTTATATGGATTTCAGCAAAGCATTTGACAAGGTGCCACATGGGAGACTTGTAAAGAAGATAAATTCACATGGGATACAGGATTCATAGTTGGCTCAGTTTTAGGAGACAGAGGGTGATGACAGAAGACTGTTTTAGTGACTGGAAGCCAGTGTCCATCAGCTTACCACGTGGATCTGTGTTGGGTCCCCTATTATTTGTCATTTATATAAATGAGAGCGATGACTAGGTTGGGGGTGGGATTAGTAAGTTTGCGGATGACATGAAGATTGGACAGGTGGTTAACACTGAGGCTGAGTATTTTGGGGTACAAGGAAATATAGACAGAATGGTCAAATGGACAGGTAAGTGGCAGATGGAATTTAACCCTGAAAAGTGTGAGGTGATACACTTTGGAAGGAGTAATTTGCCAAGAAGTGAAGGGTAGAACACTAGGAAGTTCTGTGGAACAAAGGAACCTTGGTGTATTTGTCCACACATCTTTGGAGGCAGAAGGGCATGTTAGTAGGGTGGTGAAAAAGGCATATTTGCCTTTATCAATTCAGGCATAGATTACAAAAGCAGAGAAGTCATATTGGAGTTGTATAGAACTTTGGTGAGGCCGCAGCTAGAATATTGTGTGCAGTTCTGGTCATCACATTATCGGAAGGGTGTGATTGCAACTGGAGAGGGTGCAGAGAAGATTCACCAGGACGCTGTCTGAGATGAACGTTTAAGTTACAAAGAAAGGTTGGATAGACTTGGGTTGTTTTCGTTGGAGCAGAAAAGACTGAGGGGTGATCTGATCGAGGTGTACAAGATTATGAGGGGCATGGACAGAGTGGATAAGGAGCTGCTGTCCCCCTTAGTTGAAAGGTTAGTCGTGAGGGGACATGGGTTCAAGGTGAGGGGCAGGAGATTTAGGGAAGATGTGAGGAAATCCTCTTTCACCTAGAGGGTGGTGATGGTGTGGAATGCACTGTCTAGGAGGGGGGTAGAGGTGGGTTATCTCCCATCCTTTACAAAGTACTTATCACATCATAACACTCTCGGCTATGGCCCAAGTTCTGGCAGATGGGATGAGGTGGGAGTTCAGGTGTTTCTAATGTGTCAGTGTGGACTCGATGGGCCGAAGGGCCTCTTCTGCACTGTAATTCTATGGATTCTGCGATCTAGTGAGCTGAAATGTTGAGCTTGGTGGCCTGGAGGTGATTGAGTGGCTGGAATGATCAGGATTGATAGGCTGAGTGATCTGGGCGGAGTGAACGGTATTAACAGTTTCCACAGAGAGAGGTGAAAGGACTGAGGTTAACTACAGCTGGGTGAAGTCACTGATAATGATAGCAAAGATCTGCTGTAACCCTGATGGAATGGTAGAGATCTGGTTGAAGTTTGGTTTAAAAAGCTGTGGACAGCGGCTGGGAGGGTATTAGAATTGTCAAACTGAAAGGAAGAGAGATACAGGCAAGAGTTTCAGAGGAGGGTGATGGGCTGGGGATAGAGGAGGGTGATGGGCTGGGGGCAGAGGAGGGTGATGGGCTGGGGATAGAGGGGGGTGATGGGCTGGGGATAGAGGGGGGTGATGGGCTGGGGATAGAGGAGGGTGATGGGCTGGGGATAGAGGGGGGTGATGGGCTGGGGATAGAGGAGGGTGATGGGCTGGGGATAGAGGGGGGTGATGGGCTGGGGATAGAGGGGGGTGATGGGCTGGGGATAGAGGGGGGTGATGGGCTGGGGGCAGAGGAGGGTGATGGGCTGGGGATAGAGGGGGGTGATGGGCTGGGGATAGAGGAGGGTGATGGGCTGGGGATAGAGGAGGGTGATGGGCTGGGGATAGAGGAGGGTGATGGGCTGGGGATAGAGGAGGGTGATGGGCTGGGGATAGAGGAGGGTGATGGGCTGGGGATAGAGGAGGGTGATGGGCTGGGGATAGAGGAGGGTGATGGACTGGGGATAGAGGAGGGTGATGGGCTGGGGGCAGAGGAGGGTGATGGGCTGGGGGCAGAGGAGGGTGATGGGCTGGGGATAGAGGAGGGTGATGGGCTGGGGATAGAGGGGGGTGATGGGCTGGGGATAGAGGAGGGTGATGGGCTGGGGATAGAGGGGGGTGATGGGCTGGGGATAGAGGGGGGTGATGGGCTGGGGATAGAGGGGGGTGATGGGCTGGGGATAGAGGAGGGTGATGGGCTGGGGATAGAGGGGGGTGATGGGCTGGGGATAGAGGAGGGTGATGTTGGGATGGTGGGAATCGCAGTTTGACTTGTCCTCAGTATTCGTATTGATGTGAACCAGTTTCATACAGGCACTAACAGGGCCACCTCACTGCCATGGTCCATTTCCATTGACACACAGCCAATGGGTGGTGTTGAGGCAACAGTTGGAGAATGATCGGCCTTTGAGATCGTGCAGGAAGATGCAGTCTCAGGAGTACATGCCCGATACTCGCTATGACTGAATTCCCTGGCAATGAGTCTCTGTTCTAACCCTGACCCAGGATGAGACCATGCAGTGATGGTCTGAGACCAGGAACTGATGGCAGATAGCCAGTTGGCCATGGAGAAGGTGAATGATTCCAGACTGCCCCACCAGAGATTTGCCTGCTTTCCACTTGCCAATGGTTCACTGACAGCCAAGGACTGGATCTCAGAACACATCATTTCCATTATACTGTACATACATTTCTGCTGCTCCCTCCTAGTGTTGGACCACTCTGAGAGACAGACACACTGGGTCCATTACCATTCCAAATCACTATTCCAAGCTGCTGTTCTGGGGGAGATATCCGTGTGTTTTTAGACTCTCCTTTGCTAGTGATTAACTGAAATCTAAATGGATTCTGTAAAAGTGTAAAGTGATGCCCAGTAATCACGGACAGTGATGGACTGTACAGGTTCAAACTATTTAATTACTGGGGAGTTTTGCATTATCAGAAACAGTCAGTTTGTTAAGAAGTTGAGTGTGAGCTGAGGGTTATTACAATTCTCAGTCAGAGAATGTCAGACAGGCAGCGACAAGAAGCTTGTGAGAATTATTTTCTCATTATTTAAACTGAGGGAAACAATCTAATATCAATATCCAGGTGCTCTGTGTGTGATGGAGAGAACTCCAGCCTCCCCTCCCCTCCTCAAACACAACCGTTTCTCCAATAACTCACCCAGTGTAGCCAGGACGTGACGGAGTTCTGCTCCCATCACAGTGCCATTTCCTTCCTTGTCAAAGACTTTCAAACCTTCTACAAAATCCTCGTATGTGCCTTGGTCCTTGATCCTGGAGATGTGTTGGAGCATGGGGAGGAAGGTCTCAAAATCCAGCGTCTTCTGATTCATCTCTGCAAGGAGCCAGATTGTCACTTAGACTGGTGGAATGTTCTAGAAGGCAGCTCCGGGAGACGCTTGAAGCATTTCATGTCTCAGGGGAAGACATATGTTAAAAAAATTTGAGGGTCAGTTATACCTACTTGGAACCTCAGGGTGAGTCAGGAAGTGAAATGACTGTCTGATGATGTGGAGATGCTGGTGTTGGACTGGGGTAAACACAATAAGAAACCTCAGAACACCAGGTTAAAGTCCAACAGGTTTATTTGGTAGTACGAGCTTTTGGAGCACTGCCCCTTCATCAGGTGAGTGGAGGAATCTGATGAAGGGGCAGTGCTGTAAAAGCTTGTGTTACCAAATAAATCTGTTGGATTTTAATCTGGTGTTGTGAGATTTCTATTGGATATTAATAAATCTGTAATTTCACCTTTGAGTTTCATTGCATTTTTTTGGACATGAGCGTATCTGTGCTCATGTCTATGTGTTCATCGGTATACAGGTATTCCTGCATGTGTATTTGTATGTGTGTCTGTGTGTGTGTGTATTTCATGTGTGTGTATATGTCTGTGTGCATTTGTGTGCATTTTTATGTATGTGTATTTGTGTGTGTGTATGGGCATGCACATGTGTATATGTGTGTGTGAGTACATGTATGTATATTTATATATGTGTGTGTGTATGTGTGTGTATATGTGTGTAGGGGTGTGTGTGTGTAGGTGTGTGTAGGGGTGTGTGTGGGGGGGAGTCTAGGTGTGTGTGTGTGTGTGTGGGGCGGGAGGGGAGGGTGCGGCGGGGGATGGGGGGAGTGTATTGGATATGGACCATGTTTCCGATCAGTCGTTATTTTCCTTCTCCAATCCCATCACTCCAATGGCTGAAAGCAACTCTGAGCCCAGGAGCAATCCCCCCGCCCCGTCACTCTGACCCCCCACCCCGTCACTCTGACCCCCCCGCCCCGTCACTCTGACCCCCCCACCCCGTCACTCTGACCCCCCCACCCCGTCACTCTGACCCCCTCACCCCGTCACTCTGACCCCCCCACCCCGTCACTCTGACCCCCCCACCCCGTCACTCTGACCCCCCCAACCCGTCACTCTGACCCCCCACCCCGTCACTCTGACCCCCCCACACCGTCACTCTGACCCCCTCCATGTCATTCTGACCCCCACCCCGTCAGTCTGATCCCCCCACCCCGTCACTCTGACCCCTGCCCTGTTACTCTGACCCCTCCGCCATGTCACTCTGGTCCCCGTCCCATCACCCTGACCCCCACTCCATTACTCTGACCCCTCCCCCCCGTCACTCCGAACCCTCCACCCTGTCACTCTGACCCCGCCCCATCACTCCAACTCCCCCAACGTCCTGTCACTGACTCCCCTGCACCCTGTCACTCTGACCCCCCTGTACCCCATCATTCTGAGCTTGCCGTACCCCATCATTCAGAGCCCCCCCGCCACATGGTCCATCACTCTAACCCCCTGCCCATGCCCTCACTCTGAGCCCAGGAGCCTCCACACTGTCGCTCTGTGTCTTTCAGCCATCGTCCCTGCTGTCTATTCCAGTCAGTTCTGTGATCAGGGTGAGGGCAGCTTCCTGTACAAAGCTGCAGCCTCCTTGTCTCTGACACTCACCTTCTGGTTTGGGTTTGCCAAGCACTTTCATCACATCAGCATTGGTGGGGTTCTGACCTAAGGCACGTAAGACATCCCCACATTGTGCGTAGGTAATCTTCATCTCGCAGGATGGAGTCCTGTCGAAAAGGGCAAAAGCTTCCTTGAACTCTGAAAGTGAAGACACAAATAGTTGGATAATTATTCTCCACATCCGAGGAACGTGAACCTCACCAAGTGAACAGAACCAGGCACGACTGGACCCAATCAGACATAACTAGATGGTTAACAACACTGGGTTCAGTTAAAGATGGTAGTATATAACTCACTAAACTCTAGTAATCCAGAGATGCAAGGTAAGTTCATAGAATCATAGAACCCTACTGTGCAGAAAGAGGCCCTTCGGCCCATCAAGTCTGCACTGAACACAATCCCACCCAGGCCCTACCCCCATATCCCTACATATTATACCCACTAACCCCTCACATCCCTAGATACTAAGGGGCAATTTCTTAGCATGGCCAATCGACCTAGCCCACATATCTTTGGACTGTGGGAGGAAACCGGAGCACTCGGAGGAAACCCACACAGACATGAGGAGAATGTGCAAACTCCACACAGACAGTGACCCGAGCCGGGAATCGAACCCAGGACCCTGGAGCTGTGAAGCAGCAGTGCTAACCACTGTGTTACCATGCCGTTCCATGTTCTGGGACACAAGTTCAAATCCCAGACAGTGGCTGTTGGTATTAGAATTCAATCAATAAAGCTCATCTCAGTGACCATGAGACTATCATCAGTTATCATAAAAACCCATCTGGTTCACTAATGTCCTTTAGGGAGGGAAATCCTTCCCTGGTTCTTACCCGGTCTGGCCTACATGTGACTCCACACGTTGCAATGTGATTGACTGTCAACTGCTGTCTGGCCTCACAAACCACTCAGTTAAAGAATAATTAGAGATGGGCAACAAATGGTGGTCTTGCCCAGAAACATCCGCATCTCATAAAAGGCCTTGTCCTTGACCAATTAAAAGAGGTGTGGTTGGTGTTGGGGTTCTGGTCAGTTACAGGGGGTGTGGTCAGCATCAAGGGGTGTGGTCAGCATTGGGGGTGTGATCAGTGACATGGGATGCAGTCAGTATCGGGGGTGGGGTTCAGTTCCAGGGAGTGAGGTCAGTTGCAGGGAGTGCGGTCAGGTGCAGGGGGTGGGGGTCAGTTGCAGGGGGTGGGGTCAGTTGCAGGGGGTGGGGTCAGTTGCAGGGGGTGAGGTCAGTTGTAATGGGGTGGGGTCAGTTGCAGGGGGTGGGGTCAGTTGTAATGGGGTGGGGTCAGTTGCAGGGGGTGGGGTCAGTTGCAGGGGGTGAGGTCAGTTGTAATGGGGTGGGGTCAGTTGCAGGGGGTGAGGTCAGTTGTAATGGGGTGGGGTCAGTTGCAGGGGGTGGGGTCAGTTGCAGGGGGTGGGGTCAGTTGTAATGGGGTGGGGTCAGTTGCAGGGGGTGGGGTCAGTTGCAGGGGGTGGGGTCAGTTGCAGGGGGTGGGGTCAGTTGTAATGGGGTGGGGTCAGTTGCAGGGGGTGGGGTCAGTTGTAATGGGGTGGGGTCAGTTGCAGGGGGTGGGGTCAGTTGTAATGGGGTGGGGTCAGTTGCAGGGGGTGGGGTCAGTTGCAGGGGGTGGGGTCAGTTGCAGGGGGTGGGGTCAGTTGCAGGGGGTGGGGTCAGTTGCAAGGATGTGGATTTTAAAGAATGAAGTCATTCAACCTCCACAAAGCGAAGGTTTGATGACAGAAGCCAGAGGGTGGTTGTGGAGGGTTGTTTTTCAAACTGGGGGCTTTTGAACAGCAGTGTGCCTCAGGGATCAGTGCTGGGTCCACTGTTATTTATCATTTATACTAATAATTTGGATGAGAATATAGGAGGCACGGTTAGTAAGTTTGCAGATGACACCAAGAAAGTTATCTTGGATTGCAACAGGATTTTAATCAGTTGGGCTAGCGGGCTGACACAATGGCAGATGGAGTTTAATTTAGATAACTGCGAGATGATGCATTTTGGTAGATTGACCCAGAGTCGGACTTAGTCAATGGTAGAGCGTTGGGGAGAGCTACAGAACAAAGAGATCTAGGGGTACATGTTCATAGCTCTTTAAAAAGGAGTCACAGGTGGACAGAGTGGTGAAGAAGACATTCGGCATGCTTGGTTTCATTGGTCAGAACATTGAATAAAGGAGTGGGACGTCTTGTTGAAGTTGTACAAGACATTGGTAAGGCCACACTTGGAATACTTGCAATTCTGATTACCCTATTATAGAAAGGATATTATTAAACTAGAAAGAGAACAGAAAAGATTTACTAGGATGCTACCAGGACTTGATGGATTGAGTTATAAGGAGAGGCTGGATGGACTGAAACTTTTGTCTGGAGCATAGAGGGGTGATCTTATAGAGGGCTATAAAATAATGAGGGGCACAGATCAGCGAGATAGTCAATATCTTTTCCCAAAAGTAGGGGAGTCTAAAGCTAGAGGGCATAGGTTTAAGGTGAGAGGGGAGAGATACAAAAGTGTCCAGAGGGGCAATTTTTTCACACAGAGGGTGCTGAGTGTCTGGAACAAGCTGCCAGAAGTAGTAGTAGAGGTGGGTACAATTTTGTCTTTTAAAAAGCATTTAGACAGTTACATGGGTAAATTGGGTGTAGAGGGATTTGGGCCAAATGCGGGCAATTGGGATTAGCTTAGTGGTTAAAAAAGGGGCGGCATGGACAAGTTGGGCCAAATGGCCTGTTTCCATGCTGTAAACCTCTATGACTCTCTGACTCTATCTAACTAAATTAGGACTTGCATTTGTATGCCACTAGAGGTCTCAATTGCAATCCCTACTTCGGAAGCAAGAACGGGAAGGCAGATTATTATTTGAATTGAGCAACTCCGTGAAAACTTGGTGTCCTCATACATTAGTCACTGAAGGTAAGCGTGCAGGTGCAGCAGGTAGTAAAGGGGGTAAATGGTATGTTTGCCTTCAGAGCCTGAGAATCTGAATATAGGGATAGAACATAGAACATAGAACATAGAACATTACAGCGCAGAACAGGCCCTTTGGCCCACGATGTTGCGCCGACCAGTTACAAAACAATGACCCACTAACCTAAACCAATCCCTTTTCGTCCATAAACCTATCCACAGATCTCTTAAACGCCCCCAAACTAGGCGCATTTACAACTGCAGCAGGCAGGGCATTCCAATCCCTCACCACCCTCTGGGTAAAGAACCTACCCCTGACATCCGTCCTATAACTACCCCCCCTTAATTTAAAGCCATGTCCCCTCGTGCTAGCTTTCTCCATCCGAGGAAAAAGGCTATCACTGTCCACCCTATCTAAACCTCTAATCATCTTATATGTTTCAATAAGGTCCCCTCTTAGCCGCCTTCTTTCTAGCGAAAACAACCCCAAATCCCTCAGTCTTTCCTCATAGGACCTCCCCTCCATACCAGGCAACATCCTGGTAAACCTCCTCTGCACCCTCTCCAAAGCCTCCACATCCTTCCTGTAATGTGGGGACCAGAACTGCACACAGTACTCCAAGTGCGGCCGCACCAGAGTTTTGTACAGTTGCAACATGACGCTGCGACTCCTAAATTCAATCCCCCTACCAATAAACGCCAAGACACCGTATGCCTTCTTAACAACCTTATCTACTTGATTCCCAACTTTCAGGGATCTATGTACACATACACCTAGATCCCTCTGTTCATCCACACTATTCAAAGTCCTCCCGTTAGCCCTATACTCAACACATCTGTTATTCCTACCAAAGTGAATTACCTCACACTTCTCCGCATTAAACTCCATCCGCCACCTCTCGGCCCAGCTCTGCAACCTGTCTAAGTCTCCCTGCAAACTATGACACCCTTCCTCACAATCTACCACACCTCCGACTTTGGTGTCATCAGCAAATTTACTAATCCACCCAACTATACCCTCATCCAGATCATTAATAAAAATTACAAACAGCAGTGGCCCCAAAACAGATCCCTGAGGCACACCACTCATAACCGAACTCCATGACGAATATTTACCATCAACCACCACCCTCTGTCTCCTATCTGCTAGCCAATTCCTGATCCAATTTCCTAGATTACCCTCAATCCCATACATCTGCATTTTCTGCAGAAGCCTACCATGGTGAACCTTATCAAACACCTTACTAAAATCCATATATATCACGTCAACTGCCTTACCCCCATCCACCTCTTTGGTCACTTTCTCAAAAAACTCAATAAGGTTAGTAAGGCACGACCTCCCCGCTACAAAACCATGCTGACTATCTCCAATCAATTCATTACTCTCCAATGTTGTACTGCAATTGTATAGGGCATTGGTGAGGCCACACTTGGAGTATTGTGTGCAGTTTTGGTGTCCTTATCTGTGGAAGGATGTCCCTTGCTATAGAGGGAGCACAGTGAAGCTTTACCAGGCTGATTCCTGGGATGGCAGGTCTGTCATATGAGGGGAGACTCAGTTGGTCAGGATTATATTCACTGAAGTTTGGAAGAGTAAGAGAGGATCTTAAAGAAACATATACAATTATAGCAGGGTTAGACAGGGTTGATTCAGAAAGAATAATCCCAGTGATGGGGGAGTGCAGAACCAGGGGTCAGAGTTTGAGGATAAGGGGATAAGGTGAGGAGAAATTTTATTACCCAGAGGGTGTTAAATACGTGGAGTTCACTACCACAGAATGTAATTGAAGCCAAAACATTGTGTGATTTTTACAAGGAATTAGATTTAGTTCTAAGGGCTAAGGAGATTAAGGGATATGGAGGGAAGGTGGGATCAGGATATTGAATTTGATGATCAGTCACGATCAAAATGAATGATGTAGCAGGCTTAAAGGGCTGGATGGCCTCCTCCTGCTTCTAGTTCCTATGTGTGTTCATATAGCTTTAATGGATAGGAGTATGACATCATTTGAATGAAAGTGTGTCACATGATCCAGTTATAGTTCCTAGATGAGCCAAAAGCCAATCATATTGAAGAGCTACGCAAGGATGTGCCTGAATATGAAGAGGTCCTCACAGGTCAACAAAACTTACTGCTCCGAAGTACAAACCTAATTATTTTTGCACTCACTAGAAATATCTAAACCTAGCAAGCCATGTGGAAGGTGTGGCCTTCTGAATGCACTGTGGAAACATCCAGCTTTCCAGCAATTCTGCAAGGTGTGTGTGACAGAGCCATGAGTGTGGCTGTGCACTAGAGAAAAACAGTCACAAAGAGCTGTACAGCAATCCAAACAGACTGAACACAACAGATACCTTCCAGCAGTAAGAATCACCATCCGATATCCTCTCAGAAACATATGCGTGAGGTGATTGGCCAACCAGAAAATGTGCAGAGCAAGACAAAGAACAATTTTCACACCATCATTCTTGTGAAAAACTTAGATACCATCACACCATCCAGTCTGTTTGCCAAGATTCAAATTATCCATAGAAAATTACAGCTCAGAAACAGGCCTTTTGGCCCTTCTTGTCTGTGCCGAACCATTTTTCTGCCTAGTCCCACTGACCTGCACCTGGACCATATCCCTCCACACCCCTCTCATCCAGGTACCCGTCCAAGCTTTTTTTAAATGTTAAAAGTGACCCCACATTTACCACTTTATCCGGCAGCTCATTCCACACTCCCACCACTCTCTGCGTGAAGAAGCCCCCCCTAATATTCCCTTCAAACTTTTCTCCTTTCACCCTTAACCCATGCCCTCTGGTTTTTTTCTCCCCTAGCCTCAGTGGAAAAAGCCTGTTTGCATTCACTCTATCAATACCCATCAAAATCTTATACACCTCTATTAAATCTCCCCTCATTCTTCTACGCTCCAGGGAATAAAGTCCTAATCTATTCAATCTCTCTCTGTAACTCAGTTTCTCAAGTCCCGGCAACATCCTTGTGAACCTTCTCTGCACTCTTTCAACCTTATTTACATCCTTCCTGTAATTAGGTGACCAAAACTGTACACAATACTCTAAATTCGGCCTCACCAATGTCTTATACAACCTCACCATAACATTCCAACTCTCATGCTCAATACTTTGATTTATAGAGGCCAATGTACCAAAAGCACTCTTTATGACCCTATCTACCTGTGACGCCACTTTTAGGGAATTATGTACCTGTATTCCCAGATCCCTCTGTTCTACTGCACTCTACAGTGTCCTACCAATTACCATGTATGTTCTACCTTGGTTTGTCCTTCCAAAATGCAATACCTCACACTTGTCTGCATTAAAGGCCATCTGCTATTTTTCTAGCTGGTCCAAATCCCTCTGCAAGCTTTGAAAACCTTCCTCACTGTCCACTACACCTCCAATCTTTGTTTCATCAGCAAATTTGCTGATCCAATTTACCACATTATCATCCAGATCATTGATATAGATGACAAACAACAATGGACCCAGCACTGATCCATGTGGCACACCACTAATCACAGGCCTCCACTCAGAGAAGGAATCTTCCATTACCATTCGCTGGCTTCTTCCATTGAGCCAATGTCTAATCCAATTTACTACCTCTCCATGTATACCTGGACACCGAACCTTCCTAACTAACCTCCCTTGAGGGGCCTTGTCAAAGGCCTGGCTGAAGTCCATGTAGACAACATCCATTGCCTTTCATTCATCCACTTTCCTGCTAACACCCTAACAACATTAGCAACTATTTGTTATTGGCCAAGATTGATACAAAACAAGTGCAAAAATAATACTTCTATAAATTCTAAAATACATCTCTCCATAGACATGAAAAAGCATGGTGGAACCTAGTACTATGAGATTTATACTAGTTCACTCAATCCACATGCAGGATTTGTAATCCTGGTATGTCATCCTGGGTGCCACTACATCATGGAGACTAAAGGGTCAGGTATTGTAGGTGTAAAGGCATGTCGAAACTAGTAACAATCCATGGAATCAGTCAGATTTCACACAGCGGATCTACTACAGAATCTACTTCCAACCTAATATCAGAATATTCAGTGTATTTCACAAAAATTGTTAATTTTAGGGTAGCTGCAACATTACACTTGCAGGAGAATGCAAGTTTGTTAATTGATCCAGTGCATTCTGCAGAATACAATTCCAACAACTGCAAGAAGAAACTGTGAAAGATTCTACACTACAGACTGTGGAAAACTGTCACTGAAGAATGTTCTGATTCTATTCAGCATGGTCATGAACACCTGAGACCATTTTGACCTTAGTGGGGCGAGCTTGGCGTCTCCCAGGAAGCCATTTTTAAAGCAGGCAGATCATCATCCTGGAATCTTTGTGACCTGATATTCTTCAATAACTTCATCACTCACACATGGAGATAGATCAATGAGAAGATTCACAAGAGAAACAGCCTATTGGTCAGGTATGAGCAATGACATTGATGTCATCATCATCAGTGTGAGGTTTGTCAAGAACATTTCCCCAGGTCAACAAAGAGAATCACTGATTCCACATGAGGTTCCTGCCCATTGGCCCAAAATCACATTTGACCTGGCCCATGCCCATGACACCAACTTCATCATCATCACTGACTACCAAGTCCCTGTTATTCAATAATTGCACAATGCAGCCATCACACACACTCTCAGTGCTATTTTCAGTTTATTTGGTGAGGCTACAGAGATCACTGTGGATAACAGTCTCCAACTTATTGGTAAACCATTTCAGGATATGTGTGAGAAGTGGAGTATTGATCACACTACTTCTTCTCCTCATTAACCTAGCTCGAATGGCCAAATTAAATGAATGATTCACTCACAGAAATTCCTAATTCTCCATTGTACACAGACTGAGAAAGATCTACACATTGCAATGTTACACCTGAGAGCGACACCTTTCGTTACAATTACTCCATCACCATCAGAGCTAATATTTGGCAGATTAAAGTGCACCAACCAATTTTATCAACTCTTATCCTTTCTACTCTCTCAGAAACTAGAGAGTAACATTTCAAACTGCAAGAGAAGATGACCAATGTGAATGATAAAAATTCGGGGACAGAATGATCAAGATTACAGTGGGAAGAGCAGGTTCATATCCAGAATCCCACAGAATGAACGTGGAAACCAGTCGAGGTGACAGGGATTGGTTCAGATCCCAGGTCCTAGGAAGTCATTACACACAAAGGCGCAATGGTGAGGTGTAACTGGGGACAAATCAGATCCATTCCGGATCCTCGAACACGGTGCTGTCCTATTGCATCAAGGACAAGATTCCAGATGTAACCAGGAACAGTATCCAGAACAATCCCACAAATCACTGTGAGAAATTAATGAAACTTCCAGATAAGTTATTATTACAAGATCCGGGTGCACCAGCAGATTATCCCTATGATTCAGGAACTCATAGATTCATTAGTTCTATACACTTAGATAATGGTGACTAAACATGAATATATATTGTATCTAGTTGTACTACTTTGAAAGGGGGGAGAAGTATCTTTAAGAAAAAAGGGTGATGTTAGAACATGCCTTTAAGGGATAGCAGCATCATAAGAAAAGAAGTGGACCATGCAATCCAGTTTTAGTTTCACTTTTGCTATCAAGCAGAGCACACACACACAACTCGGATGTCTTCAAGTTTGATATCTATGTCTAACTGTTCACATGTGCCTAGTCTTAATGAATAAACCCACAACATGTTGACTCAATCTCTTATGAGTGATTGGTCCTTTATATCATTATAACAGATAGAGTCAAAGTGCTTTACAACCAATTAAGTATATTTGAAATGTAGTCTGTGTGGTTTTCCTCCGAGTGCTCTGGTTTCCTCCCACAGTACAATGATGTCGGGTTAAGTTGATTGGCCGTGATAAGTTACCCCTTAGTGTTAGGGGGATTAGCGGGGTAAATATGAGGATAGGACGGCGGTGGGATTGTTGTCAGCACAGGCTTGATGGGCTGAATGGCCTCCTACTACACTGTAGGGATTCTATGATTCTAGATTCTGTTAATGTAGGAAATGTGGCAACAATTGGAAGCAAAAGTGATACCAAAAAAGGTATAACTAATACATCATAATTAACAGGCTCCATCCTGTCTGTGCCCCCTCCACACCCTGGCCTCATCCCCCCCACCCTCAACCCTCCTTTAACCACCGATCAAACATCTCGTTAAATGTCGACATCACCTTCACTTCATTCACCAACGTGGATTCCACATCCTCACGACGCGCCTACTTGTTCTACAATCCCTCTTGCATCTAAGTTCTCTTGTTCCAGACCATCTGACTGCTGTTTTTATTTTCTTAACTGCATTCCTTCATAATTTACACAGCTCCATTAAAATGTTCTAAGGAGTACATCCTACTGCCTCAGTGTCCTCCCCACTGCGTGAAACTCAAAGTGGCGTGGTACCTCCGCTGCGATCTGACTGAGATTCCCCGTTAACAATTCTCCTGTTTGTGTGTTGATCACAGCTAGCTGATAATTAGCCTGAATGACAGCTGAACCTTGTCAACCCGTCCAAGCACAGTTTGCGTTTTGGCAGCAAGAAATCTTTCCGCTTTAACCTTACTCAAGTATTTTTTGCTGCTCAGATTGCAGCTTGTGAGAATCTGCCTCCCCTGTGTAGGTAATGGAGGAGCCTTGGGCCTAGTCTCCCCTCTCCTCCCCAGTTCTCCTGGATTAATCAGCGACTTTCTGAAGACTGGCCCCACAATCAGCGAAGAGTCAAAGGGTTGACGGTGTTTGTTTGAAACAATGTCAGCTCACCTTCAATCTGGTCCGCGCTGAATTCAATCTGAAACAGAAACAAAGAGGAAATGTTTCTGAGGAAGTGTTCCTGGGTATCTGTTATTCTATATATAAACCAACCCAAACCCCTCGATTAGATTCCAGTCTGTAACTCACTCCCGGGTATCTGTTATTCTATATATAAACCAACCCAAACCCCTCGATTAGATTCCAGTCTGTAACTCACTCCCGGGTATCTGTTATTCTATATATAAACCAACCCAAACCCCTCGATTAGATTCCAGTCTGTAACTCACTCCCGGGTATCTGTTATTCTGTATATAAACCAACCCAAACCCCTCGATTAGATTCCAGTCTGTAACTCACTCCCGGGTATCTGTTAGAACATAGAACATAGAACATAGAACATAGAACATTACAGCGCAGAACAGGCCCTTCGGCCCACGATGTTGCGCCGACCAGTTACAAAAACAATGACCCACTAGCCTATACCAATCCCTTTTCGTCCATAAACCTATCCAGAGATCTCTTAAACGCCCCCAAACTAGACGCATCTACAACTGCAGCAGGCAGGGCATTCCAATCCCTCACCACCCGCTGGGTAAAGAACCTACCCCTGACATCCGTCCTGTAGCTACCCCCCCTTAATTTAAAGTCATGCCCCCTCGTGCTAGCTTTCTCCATCCGAGGAAAAAGGCTATCACTATCCACCCTATCTAAACCCCTAATCATCTTATATGTTTCAATAAGATCCCCTCTTAGCCGCCTTCTTCCCAACGAAAACAACCCTAGATCCCTCAGTCTCTCCTCATAGGACCTCCCCACCATACCAGGCAACATCCTAGTAAACCTCCTCTGCACCCTCTCCAACGCCTCCACATCCTTCTTGTAATGCGGGGACCAGAACTGCACACAGTACTCCAAGTGCGGCCGCACTAGAGTAGTGTACAGTTGCAACATTACACTGCGACTCCTAAATTCAATCCCCCTACCAATAAACGCCAAGACACCGTACGCCTTCTTGACAACCTTATCTACTTGATTCCCAACTTTCAGGGATCTATGTACACACACACCTAGATCCCTCTGTTCATCCACACTATTCAAAGTCCTCCCGTTAGCCCTATACTCGACACATCTGTTGCTCCTACCAAAGTGAATTACCTCACACTTCTCCGCATTAAATTCCATCCGCCACCTCTCGGCCCAGCTCTGCAACCTATCTAAGTCTCCCTGCAGACTATGACACCCTTCCTCACAATCTACCACACCTCCAACTTTGGTGTCATCAGCAAATTTACTAATCCACCCAACTATACCCTCATCCAGATCATTAATAAAAATTACAAACAACAGTGGCCCCAAAACAGATCCCTGAGGCACACCACTCGTAACTGCACTCCATGATGAATATTTACCATCCACCACCACCCTCTGTCTCCTATCTGATAGCCAATTCCTGATCCAACTTCCTAGATTACCCACAATCCCATACATCTGCATTTTCTGCAGAAGCCTACCATGGTGAACCTTATCGAACGCCTTACTAAAATCCATGTATACCACGTCAACTGCCTTACCCCCATCCACCTCTTTGGTCACCTTCTCAAAAAACTCAATAAGGTTAGTAAGGCACGACCTACCTGCTACAAAACCATGCTGACTATTTCTAATCAATTCATTACACTCCAAATAACTATAAATCCTATCCCTAATAATTTTTTCTAAAACCTTGCCCACAACAGAAGTAAGACTCACCGGTCTATAATTCCCGGCAAAGTCTCTGTTCCCCTTCTTAAACAATGGGACAACATTCGCTATCCTCCAATCCTCCGGGACTACACCAGAGACCAATGACGACCTGAAGATCTGAGCCAGAGGCTCTGCAATCACCTCTCTAGCCTCCCAGAGAATCCTAGGGTAGATCCCATCCGGATCTAGTTTCCAGTTAGATTCCAGTCTGTAACTCACTCCCGGGTATCTGTTATTCTATATATAAGAACATAAGAACATATTATTCTATATATAAACCACCCCGAACCCCTCGATTAGATTCCAGTCTGTAACTCACTCCCGGGTATCTGTTATTCTATATATAAACCAACCCAAACCCCTCGATTAGATTCCAGTCTGTAACTCACTCCCGGGTATCTGTTATTCTATATATAAACCACTCCAAACCCCTCGATTAGATTCCAGTCTGTAACTCACTCCCGGGTATCTGTTATTCTATATATAAACCACCCTGAACCCCTCGATTAGATTCCAGTCTGTAACTCACTCCCGGGTATCTGTTATTCTATATATAAACCAACCCAAACCCCTCGATTAGATTCCAGTCTGTAACTCACTCCCGGGTATCTGTTATTCTATATATAAACCAACCCAAACCCCTCGATTAGATTCCAGTCTGTAACTCACTCCCGGGTATCTGTTATTCCATATATAAACCACCCCGAACCCCTCGATTAGATTCCAGTCTGTAACTCACTCCCGGGTATCTGTTATTCTATATATAAACCAACCCAAACCCCTCGATTAGATTCCAGTCTGTAACTCACTCCCGGGTATCTGTTATTCTATATATAAGAACATAAGAACATAAGAAATAGGAGCAGATTCCAGTCCGTAGCTTTCTCCTGGGCATCTGTTATTCTATATAAAGCAACTGAGAATCATAGAATCCCTACAGTGCAGAAGAGCGCATTCAACCCATTGAGTCTGCATCAACAACAATCCCACCTAGTCCCTATCCCTGTAATCCCGCATATTCACACTGCTAATCCCTCTAACCTCCGCATCCCCGGACACTAAGGGGCAATTTAGCAAGGCTAATGCACCTAACCTGTAGACTGTGGGAGGAAATCGGAGCACCTGGAGGAAACCCACACAGACACAGGAGAACGTGCAAACTCCACACGGACAGTGACCTAAGGAATCGAACCCGGGTCTCTGGAGCTATCAGGCAGCAGTGTTAATCATTGTTCCATCCTGCCGCCTAACCATTCGAAATAGTTAACTCTGTTTCTGTCTCCACAGATGTTGCCAGAGCTGCTGAATTTAGCCGGCATTTTCTGTTTTTATGTTATTCTGCGTACAAATCACTCCAATCTCCACGATTAGATTCCGGTCTATAACTTGCTCCCAATAGCTGTTTTTATAGCAACTGTCAGTAATGTCACACTGCCTTTTCACCGACAAATTTAATTCCCCTCACTCAATCACAACACCTAGCCACATCATTGATATGTAGTGTATCATCACTGCTCCAATGAAACACCCAGACTGTAACACCTAAATACAACACATCACCAACCTCATCACTAATTACCCAATTTTAATATGCAACATCTTTCTAATTCATAGCACCAAAGCTCTAGCCCAACCACAACATCCAATCCCACTGGGAATTCACATTGACCAATCACATAATCACATCAGCTAATCACTATCCCATATATTTACATTGAGATTTGGGACACTCAGTGATGGTGCTTCCGCTCGGATTATCATCCTTGGTCAATATCAGTTCAGCATGAACCAGAACCCTGGCTGTCTCTCCTCCAAAGTGTCAGAGAGTGTTTACAATACAGAACCAACCTTTGGCCTATCCAATCCTTGCTGACTCTCTGAAAAAATAATTTAGTCCTGGATTCACCCAGGCCTTTCTCCACTGCTCTCACACACCTTTCCTAAAGTGTGGCGTTCAGAATCGGATAAAATACTCCACTTGGTGCTCAGCCAGATTCATCGAAACTCCCTTGCATTAGTACTTCATGCCTCTATTTGTAAAACCCAGGGTGGTGTATGCCTTTATAACCATTTGCTCAACCTGTCCTGTAACCTTCACTGAATCATGCACATAAACCCCAGCTCTCTCTGATGATCCTTCCTGTGGTTGGAGTGGGACCCTGGGCAGCACCAGCCCTGCTCCATCACATTTTCTTTTGCTCCGCTCTGGGTCGTGTCGCACTCTTGAAGCCCCTCCTTAAATGTATTTGTGGGATCTTTAGATGGCCCCTCTTCTTCCAGCTGGTGTTGTCCATTCTACTGCCCCTGTGATAGGCTACATATCGGGAGGTGAAATCTGTGTCTTGCCATCTCGAGCATCTCTCTGTCACAATGTCCCACAGGAACCTCTGCCCAATTCTGTCCATCACTTCATCAGTGGGGTCTCTCTGTGTGACACCCAGGATCTTGCGTAAGCCACACAGGCGAAAGATACTTATGTGACACCTTTGCTGTTCTTTCCCATGTCTCACTGGTATATACAATCACAGAATCTTACAGTGCAGGAGGAGGCCATTTGGCCCATCAAGCTTGCACAGACCACAATCCCACCCAAGTCCTATCGCCATAACCCCATGCATTTACCTTAACTAGTCTCCCTGACACTAACAGGCAATATGGCATGGCCAATCCACTTAACATGCACATGTTTGGACTGTGGGAGGAAACCAGAGCACTTGGAGGAAACCCATGCAGACATGGTGAGAACGTGCAAACTCCACACAGACAGTGACCCAAGCTGGGAATTGAACCCAGGTCCCTGGCGCTGTGAGGCAGCAGTACCAACCACTGTGCCAATGTGCCACTGATTACGGTTGGTGTTACTATGGAGATATAGAATTCCTGGCCGTGTTGAGGGTGTTGGATCCCCGGACTGTGTGGACCTGCTGGGAGACTGATTGCGCTTTGTTGATTCTTGTGTGGACGACCATCTCTGTGTCACCCTCGCTGGAGATGTTGTTTCCAGGGTAGAGGAAGTGGTTGATGTCCTCGATGTTCTGTTGCCCGGTGATGGGACGGTCTTGTTGCTGTCCAGTCGACACAGGGTGGGTTTCCTCGCAGTGATGTACAGACCGTCCTGGACACGGCTATTCTCAAACCCGGTGGTCTTGTCTCGGAGTGAGGGCAACTCTTCGGATGACGTCATCTGTGAATCCAGCTCTGTGGTGTTGCTATGGGATACCAACATCTGTACCCACCATTGCCTCCCTCCTGATGTAATTAGTTACCGAGAGGAAAAGGAATGGGAAGAGTTTGTAGTCTTGCTGTGCGCCTGTGATGATGCTGAAGGAATCCACGGTGCCCAGGCTGGTCTTGGTGGAGTCATTGTGGAAAAGAGGAAGATGTCATAGGTAGAAGAAGAGTTGGAATGAGGTGTTCACTGAATGTTAAAATGGCGGCGCGGGCTTGTTGGGCCGAAGGGCCTGTTTCCTGTGCTGTGTTGTTTGTTCTATGTCGATGTCCCATTCTGTGCTGTCCGACGCTGCAGCAGAGTGACTGTTCCTGCGCCCCCTTTAGAATTACACACTTTATTTTGTATTGTTGCTCTATGCTCTTCCTGACAAAATGTTCACAGTTCTCTGCATTAAATCCTTCCTCTTTCCATGTTGCTCTCTCCATCCCTACCTTTTTTAAAGTTTATTTATTAGTGTCACAAGTAGGCTTACATTAACACTACAATGAAGTTACTGTGAAAATCCCCTGGTCGCCTCTTTGGGCACACTGAGGGAGAATTTAGCATAGCTGATACACCTAATCAGCACATCTTTCAGACTTTGGGAGGAAACCAGAGCTCCCGGAGGAAATCCGCATTGACACGAGGAGAACGTGCAGACTTCACACAGACAGTGACTAACCCAAGCTGGGAATTGAACCCGGGTCCCTGGCGCTGTGAGGCAGCAGTGCTAACCACTGTGCCACTGTGCCGTCCCACATCTCCCCCTCTCTCTATCGCCAGTATCACCTTCAATCCCTCTGTCGCTCCATCCTATCTCTTTCTGGCCCTGTTATTCTAACCTCTCTCTGTCTCCATTCTCCTCTCTATGTAAAAATATATAGAATATCCAGCACAGACTCAAGTCTGAACACTGTTTAAACCGCGCACTGGTCACCCCCCATTCTAATAAACTCATCTTGTCAAAGCATTGTGCGATTTTCTCTCTTGTGCTCTCTCTCATATGATTAACCATTTCCCTTTCGAAAACAATTGAATTCTTTACCTTAGTCACACGTTGATGAGATCCACATTCTAACCTTATCTCCTTATTGTATTCATTAGTAATATTACTTTATTGGCCTGAGTTTTAGATTCTTTTACACGTGGAAGAATACTCTCCACATCCAGCCTGTATATTGATACATTTAAACACCTTCCTCAGATTTCCTCAAAGCAACAACTTGTTTAAACCTCTCCTGAACTAACCTTGTAAATCCTTTTTATATTTTAATCCAGTGTTTCCATGTCCTCTTTACAGAGTGAAGACCAGAACTAGACACAAAGGTCTTGAAGCATAACCTGCTCAGAGTCCTGTACTGGAATACCACTAGTATTTGAATTCTACATCCCTGTAAATAAATCTCAGTTTGTTGGGGACATTTTAATTGTCTTGCTGTCCCATGATGCTGATTTTAATGATTTATTCACCTGTATCTGAAGATTCTTTTACTCTTCTGTCCCATTTAGTTTCTGGTTCTTGTCAAAGCTCATTATCTGAGGGTTTCACGGTGGCACAGTGGTTAGCACTGCTGCCCACTCCCTGCTCATCCGACGAAGGAACAGCACTCTGAAAGCTAGTGGCGTTTGCTACCAAATAAACCTGTTGGACTTTAACCCGGTGTTGTGAGACTTCTTACTGTGTTGGCCTCACAGCACCAGGGACCGGGTTGCATTTTGGCATTAGGTCACTGTTTGTGTGGAGTTTGCACATTCTCACCATGTCTGTGTGGGTTTGCTCCGGGTGCTCCAGCTTCCTCCCACAGTCCAAAGATGTTCAGGTTGGGTGGATTGGCGATGCTAAATTGACCCCAGTGTCAGGGGGATTAGTAGTGTATCATCTCACATTTATATATTAAATTCCATTTGTCACGAAACCACCCACTCTGCAAGTTTCCAGATGCTGCATTCCTCAGTGCTAGCTGTGGGCCCCTTAGTTTGGTATCATCTGCAAATTTTGATACTAAATTACTTCCTTGTTCCCAAATTAGAGTCATCCATGCAAGTGACGAATAAGCAGGTCCCAGCACTGATTCTTGTTTCTGACATCTCTCCAACCTGATTAACTATAAAACCGACTGGGGCCGGAAACATCCTGAGTATTTCCTCCTCACTCCATCCTCACCTCAGCCCATGTTGCACCTTAACAAACATCCTTTGAAAATCTAAGTATGTATTATCTAATGCAATACCCTTGTCTATTCTTTCCATTAATTTGTCAAATAACTCTATCAGGATAATTAAACAGAAACGAGCCTTTTGGAATTCATGTCAATTTTATTCTATTTCCTGCCACTGACTCGATGCTGCCCTGTCTGTAATTCCCAGGTCCTGTATAAACTTCCATTCTGTGCTTTGGAACAATATGAGCCATTAGTCAGTTCTCTGTCACTACCTCAACCTTCTATCAAGTCTCTGTATATATGAACTAATTCTGCTCTCTAGCCTTTTTGATTGAGTATAAGTGAAAACCTCCTAAACCTTTTACTCATTTCTCTCGATGTCAATTACTTTCTCCCTTTCCATCCCAGCTGCATTCAATATTCTTTTTAAACTCATTCAGCAGTGAAAACTTTGTTTAATTATCTGCAGGTAAAAGCCACGGTTAAGTGGATTAAGTGAGTGGGTGGGTTAATGGGTTAAGTGGGCGGCACGGTAGCACAGTGGTTAGCACTACTCCTTCACAGCTCCAGGGACCTGGGTTTGATTCCTGGCTCGGGTTACTGTCTGTGTGGAGTTTGCACATTCTCCTCGTGTCTGCATGGGTTTCCTCCACAGTCCAAAGATGTGTGTGTTAGATTGATTGGCCATGCTAAAATTTGCCCCTTAGTGTCCTGAGGTGCGTAGGTTAGGAGGATTATTGGGTAAATATGTAAGGATATGGGATGGGATTGTGGTTGGTGCAGACTCGATGGGCCAAATGGCCTCTTTCTGCACTGTAGGGATTCTATGATATTTGTACCATTCCTATCATTCTCTGCTTCTTCCCTTCTCATCATTCAGATCCTCTTTTTTGAGTTTTTGTCCCTTCAATTTTCTCTCTATTTTCCCACCTTCTCCTGGCTTTCAGTTCCACACTAACCCCTTCCCTCTTTAGTGACTGTTTATATAGGGGAGTGGATATCACTGCACAGTTCAGCATTTTACCTCTGAAACCAAGATTGGTAGCATAGTGGACGGTGCAGAAATCTATCTCTGATTGCAATGGAATCTTGATCAATTGGACCAGTGGGCTGAGGAATAGCAGATGGAGTTTAATTTAGATAAATGTTGTCTATATGGACTTCAGTAAGGCCTTTGACAAGATCCCTTGTGGCAGACTGGTGCAGAAGGTGAAGTTGCATGGGATCAGAGGTGAGCTGGCAAGTTGGATACAAAACTCAGTCAAAGAAGACAGAGGGTAGCAGTGGAAGGGTGCGTTTCTGGATAGAGGGCTGTGACAAGCGATGTTCCTCAGGGATCAGTGCTGGGCCTTTGCTGTTTGTAATATATATAAATGATTTGGAGGAAAATGTGACTGGATTGATTAATAAGTTTGCGGACAACATAAAGGTTGGTGGATTTGCCAATAGCGATGAGGACCATCAGAGGGTACAGCAGGATATAGATCAGTTGGAGACTTGGGCGGAGAGATGGCAGATGGAGTTTAATCCAGACAAATGTGAGGTAATGCATTTTGGAAGGTCTAATACAGATAGGAAATATACAGTAAATGGCAAAACCCTTAGGAGTATTGATAGACAGAGAGACCTGGGTGTACGCAGGTGGAGAAGGTAGTCAAGAAGGCATACAGCATGCTTGCCTTCATCGGCCAGGATATTCAGTTTAAATATTGGCAAGTCATATTGGTGCTTTATAGAACTTTAGTGTGGAATATAATGTTCAATTCTGGTCACCACAGAAGGATGCAGAGGCTTTGGAGAAGATATAGAAAAGATTTATCAGGATGTTGCCCTGGTATGGAGGGCATTAGCTATGAGGAGAGGTTGGAGAAACTTGGTTTGTTCTCACTGGAACGACGGAGGTTAAGGGGGGACCTGATAGAAATCTACAAGATTATGAGAGGCATGGACAGAGTGGATAGTCAGAAGCTTTTTCCCAGGATGGAAGAGTCAATTACTAGGGGGCACAGGTTTAAGGTGCGAGACGCAAGGTTTAAAAGAGATGTACAAGGCAGATTTTTTACACAGAGAGTGGTGGGTGCCTGGAACTCGTTGCCGTGGGAGGTAGTGGGAGTGGATACAGTAGTGACTTTTAAGGGGCATCTTGACAAGGACATGAGTGAGATGGGAACAGAGGGATATGCTCCCCGGAAGCATAGGGAGTTTTAGTTAAGTCAGGCAGCATGGTCAGTGCAGGATTGGAGGGCTGAAGGGCCTGTTCCTGTGCTGTAATTTTCTTTGTTCTGAAATGCAAGGTGATGCATTTTGGTAGATTGGACCAGGGTAGGATTTACTCAGTTAATGGTAGGACGTTGGGGAGAGTTACAGAACAAAAAGATCTAGGGATACATGTTAATAGCTCCTTGAAAGTGGAGTCACAGGTGGACAGAGTGGTGAAGAAGGCATTCAACATGCTTGGTTTCATTGGTCAGACCATTGAATACAAGAGCTGGGATGTCTTGTTGAAGTTGTACAAGACATTGTTAAGGCCACACTTGGAATACAGTTCTGGTCACCCTATTATAGAAAGGATATTATTAAACTAGAAAGAGTGCAGAAAAGATTTACTAGAGTGCTACCGCGACTTGATGGTTTGAGTTATAAGGAGAGACTGGATAGACTGGGACTTTTGTCTCGAGCATAGAAAATTGAGGGGTGATCTTATAGAGGTCTATAAAATAATGAGTGGCACAGATCAGCTAGATAGTCAATATCTTTTCCCAAAGGTAGGGGAGTCTAAAACTAGAGGGCATAGGTTTAAGGTGAGAGGGGAGGGATACAAAAGTGTCCAGAGCGTCAATTTTTTCACACAGAGGGTGGTGAGTGTCTGGAACAAGCTGCCAGAGGTAGTGGTAGAGGCAGATACAATTTTGTCTTTTAAGAAGCATTTAGATAGTTACGTAGGTAAGATGGATATAGAGAATATGGGACAAATGCAGTCAATTAGGATTAGTTTAGGGGTTTAAAAAAAAGGGCGGAATGGACAAGTTGGGCTGAAGGGCCTGCTTCCATGCTGTAAATCTCTATGACTCTATTCATTTGCCACAGGAGCGACTGGAGAGAGGAGATTTCACTGCTGCTTCTCTCCCTCTCCAGCTGGGTCAACCAGACACCCAGGGATCAATTCAAGCCCAGAGAAACCTTCAACTTTATTCCTTTTGACACAGTGGGTTAGCACTGCTGCCTCACAGCACCAGGGACCCAAATTCGATTCCCAGCTTGGAGTTTGCACGTTCTGCGTGGGTTTCCTCCCGGTGCTCCGGTTTCCTCCCACGATCCAAAAGACGTGCTGGTTAGGTGCATTGGCTGTACAAAATTCTCCCTCAATGTACCCGAACAGGCACTGGAGCGTAGAGACTAGGGGATTTTCACAGTAACTTCATTGCAGTATCAACTTAAGCCTACTTGTGACGCTAATAAATAAATAAACTTTAAGCCAAATGAAGGTTACTGTTACAGATCACCAACCAGTGCAACACTGAAGAGTCTTGTGTGCTAACTGCAGCGTCTGGGGAAATTTCACTCTCACTCTGATTGAATTCAGTCCTGTTGAGCAATGCTGCACCACGCCGGATTGTATTTCTCTCTCTCAGTTAATGGACTGTAGACTTTTCAATGTATAAAATAACCTTTCAGCACAGCGTTCTCCTGGGGAACCTAAGTGCGCAGACTGAGACCGATCTTGTGCACCAGTGGCCTGCCAGCTGTTAGCTGGGAGGGTAAAGCTCTCCAGCTGTGTCGATGCTGACACAGCGCGGGAGGTCACACAGCCAGGAGGGACAGCGGGCTGACCTCGTCCAGCCACCGCTTCTATCTGCAGTGCCCTGCGGTTCATTTAGACTAAGGCTTGTATCTGTGCCTTAGCTCCTGTTTCTGTACTGTGGGGTTCTATGTTATGAGGGCCAGTCCTGTTCCTGGGGGTGATGCAGTGTGGATGCTGCCATGGCAGGCATTCTGTGATCAGGGACAGCCGTGTATTACACACAATTTCAGCTGACACAGCCACCACGGAGAGAAACCTTCCTCCAGACAGTAGAGGAGACTGCAGCTCAAGCAAACAGCTTCCTGCTAGCTCACCATTGCAGGAACATAGGAAATGCAGATTCGCTCAGGAGTTAGATTAATTTACACTGGAGAAGGTTTATTTCTTTTATATAGTTTGGAGGAGAGGAGGGAAGGAGCAAAGAGCTCCCCTCAGCACCCTCTGGGCCAGGATGGGATTTGGAGGTTTTAAGGGGTGAGAGAGGAGAGGAATTAGCGAGGTGCCTGCCGCAGTGATGGGTGTCACTGAGTCAAGGTCTCCTCAAGGTGTAACGGAGGCTGCTGGATTCTGCCTATAGAGTCGTCCTGAAACCAGGGAGCTTGGATCTTGTGACGGTGGGAGTCTTTAGGCGGTGGGGGGGAGAGAGGAGGAAATGATAAAGGTGCTCGCATTTATTTCATGTTAACAAAGAGAAGGGGGAGCTGATAGAATTGGTACTCACTCTCCCTGCACAAGGTACGGGAATTACATTGCTATTTAATCTTTCCACACTCATGGAGTCTAGATTGAAAATTAAAAAGCTATCATCTTTAGACCACGGCGGGGTTTTCATTCAAAAAAATATTAGTGGAAATCTGCTGAATATCGAGCTTTGTCTCCTTTAATAAGTCACACAGTGGATTACACAGAATAATGATCACAGTGTCAGGCTGGACACGGCTGACCCTCTCTGCCCTACTCACCATCACACTCTTGGGGTCGAAGACAGGTTCCTTGGGGGCGGCTGGTTCCGGAGGAGGGGGGGCTGCCGCTGCTGCCTTGGCAGGTTCCTTCTTCACTTCTTTCTTGGGGGCCATGGTTCAGTGGGAGCAGCGTCTGCAAGACCAGAGTATCCGCAGCCCCCCCAGCCCTGTGTTATATAGCCCCCTCACTCCGCCACTAGACAGCTGAGAAAGCTGCAACCACTGACTATAAATGGAAGAAATCTCCATCCCTCCAGGGAATAACGGAGCCTCGCTGGCGGCTTCCATCAGCCGCAGCTGCCATGGCAACCACGAAACCGACAGCTCTCGAAAGCTGAGCTAATACAATTAAAGGGAACTATCCCTCCGGAAGAGTCTTTAAGGGGAGGAGAGCCGCAGCAGGAGATGCTCACAGCTGCACTGGTGTAAGGGTGAGCTTTGGACATAGCTTCACTCTCTGGGCTGCTGTGCTTGTAAATGAACAGTAGGCTTGCGGTGAAAGTGTCCCTTTAATTGTCCAAAAGCCAGAGCTTGGTAATAACCCCGTTTTCTGTTGGAGCTCAGAGACCCAGAGATCAGAGCGATGATGCTCCACATCTTTAAATAGCTCTCGTTATGGGTAGCACCATTGGAGACTGAAGTATACCCCAGCCTGGGGGAGCTGTGGGCATTGCCAGGTGTCAGTGCCTGTCTACAGCAGCAACACGTTCAGGAAGAAGCTTTTATCAACTTAATAAAACCCCATCCCCACCTTTCTTTCTCATCCATGTGACCACTAGGTACAGATTTCCACTGCCTACTGTACCCACTGCCCACTGTATGCACTGCCCACTGAACTCACTGCTCCAACTGCACCCACTGCCCACTGCCCCAACTGCCCACTGTACCCACTGCCCACTGTACCCACTGCCCACTGCACACACTGCCCACTGAACTCACTGCTCCAAATGCACCCACTGCCCACTGTACCCACTGCCCACTGTACCCACTGCTCCAATTTCACCCACTACTCACTGTACACACTGCCCACTGCACACACTGCCCACTGTATGCACTGCCCACTGTACGCACTGCCCACTGTACCCACTGCCCACTGTACCCACTGCCCACTGTACGCACTGCTCCAATTTCACCCACTGCTCACTGTACACACTGCTCCAATTTCACCCACTGCTCACTGTACACACTGCCCACTGCACACACTGCCCACTGTACACACTGCCCACTGTACGCACTGTCCACTGTACCCACTGCCCATGGTACTCACTGCCCACTGTACTCACTGCCCACTGTACCCTCTGCTCTAATTTCACCCACTGCTCACTGTACCACTGCCCACTGTACACACTGCCCACTGTACGCACTGTCCACTGTACCCACTGCTCCAATTACACCCACTACTCCAGCTGCACCCACTGCCCACTGTACCCACCACCCACTACACCCATTGCCCACTGCACCCACTACTCATTGTATCCACTGTCCACTGTATGCACTGCCCACTGAATTCACTGCCCCAACTGTACCCACTGCCACTGTATACAGTTTCCCAACTGTACCCACTGCCCACAGCATGCACTGCCCACTGTACTCACTGCCCACTGTATGCACTGCCCCAACTATACGCACTGCCCACTGTAAGCACAGCCCACTGTACCCACTGCCCATGTACGCATTTCCACACTGCCCACTCTATCCATTGCCCCAGCTGCATGCATTGCCCACTGTATGCACTGCCCACTGTATCCACTGCGCACTATACCCATTGCCTACTGTACCCACTACCCATTGTATCCACTACTCACTGTCCATTGTATCCATTACCCTAACTGTACACACTATCCACTGTATCCATGCCCACTGTATCCTCTGTCCACTGTACATAAGAACATAAGAACTAGGAGCAGGAGTGGGCCATCTGGCCCCTCGTGCCTGCTCCGCCATTCAATAAAATCATGACTGATCTTTTCGTGAACTCAGCTCACCATAATTCTTAATTCCTTTACTGTTCAAAAATTTATCTATCTTTGCCTTAAAAACATTCAGTGAGGGAGCCTCAACTGCTTCACTGGGCAGGGAATTCCACAGATTCACAACACTTTGTGTGATGAAGTTCCTCATCAGCTCAATCTTAAATCTGCTTCCCCTTATTTTGAGGCCATGCTCCCTATTCTAGTTTCACCTGCCAGTGGAAACAACTTCCCTGCTTCTATCTTATCTATACCGCTATACTATTCATAATCTTATATGTTTCTATAAGATCTCCTCTCATTCTTCTGAGTTCCAATGAGTATAGCCCTACTCTACTTGGTCTCTCCTCATAAGCCAACCCTCTCAACTCCAGAATCAACTGAGTGAATCTCCTCTGCACCCCCTCCAGTGCCAGTATATCCTTTCTCAAGTAAGGAGACCAGAACTGTACACAGTACTCCAGGTGTGGCCTCACCAGCACCTTATACAGCTGCAACATAATCTCGCTGTTTTTAAACTCCATCCCTCTAGCAATGAAGGACAAAATTCCATTTGCTTCCTTGATTCCCTGCTGCACCTGCAAACCAACTCCTTGAGATTCCTGCACAAGGACACCCAGGTCCCTCTGCACAGCAGCATGCTGCAATTTTAAATAATAGTCTGTTTTGCTGTTATTCCGATCAAAATGGATGACCTCACATTTACTAAGTCCCTCACCCACTCACTTAGACTATCTATATCTCTTTGCAGACTTTCAGCATCCTCTGCACACTTTGCTCTGCCGCTCATTTTAGTGTCATCTACGAATTTTGACACACTACACTTGATCCCCAACTCCAAATCATCTGTGTAAATCGTAAACACTTGTGGTCCCAACACTGATCCCTGAGGCACACCAAAAATCACTGATCACCAACCAAAAAAAACACTCATTTATCTCCATTCTTTGCTTTCTGTTAGTACCTACTGCCCCAACTGTATGCACAAACCACTGTATCCACTGCCCCAACAGTACCCATTGACCACTGTACACACTGCCCAACTACACCCATTGGTCATTTTACCCATTGACAACTGTACCTACTACCCATTTTAGCCACTAACATCTGTGCCCACTGACTTCCCTACAAACTGGCTATTGTACCTACTAACCTCTCTATCCACTGAAATCCTTACCCACTGTTCATTTCACCCACTAAACTTTCTGGCCACTGACCTTCTATCCACTGACCACTGGATGTACTGACCTCGCTACCCACTGACCTCACTACACACTGACCACTATACCCAGGTGTCAATTGCCCACTGTTACCTAGTGCCCACTCAACTGCTAAATAATAGAGAAACTGGCAATGAAACAAAGATGGTGAAAGGTCCCCATAATGAGTGAACCCTCCATTATGGAACTGAACACACCCTTCAGGGGAGACAAAGGAAGTGGGGCGGCACGGTGGCACAGTGGTTAACACTGCTGCCTCACAGTGCCAGGAACTCCGGTTCGAATCCCGGCTCGGGTCACTGTCTGTGTGGAGTTTGCACATTCTCCCCGGGTCTGCGTGGGTTTCCTCCGGGTGCTCTGGTTTCCTCCTTTATCCAAACATGTGCGGGTTGGGTGGATTGGCTGTGCTAAATTACCCTTCGTGTCAGGGGGACTAGCTAGGGTAAATACATGGGGTTAAGGGATAGGGCCTCAGGTGAGATTGTGGTTAGTGCAGACTCAATGGGCCGAATGGCCTCCTTCCGTACTGTAGGGATCCTATGAAAGGAAAGCAAGAGAGGAACAGGGGAGAAATGAAGGGGCAAGACGGGGGAAATGGAGAGAAGTGGAAAAGGAATGGTGAGGATGAGAGGTAATGGGGAGAGGGATGAAAGGGGGAGTTGTGGGGAGCAGAGGAGGAAAAGAGTAAGTGGGAGAGTTTGGGGAGGATGCGGGAGAGCGGGGGGCGCGGAGTGGGAGTGCTACAGGAGATGTGAGAGAGATGGAGAGCCCAGGGGAATTGGGTAGGGTGGGATGTGATGCAGAGGAAGTTGTAGGAGGGAGGGGGAGAGAGGAGGGTAGGTGTCATCTCTGATTCTGCCAGAAGGTTCCAGCAGCGATCACACTGGATCCAGGCAGCATTTTTAAACCATTGTACTGACAGCACTGGAGTGGTCCATTTGACCCATCAAACCTGCACCAATCTATTTGTATTCATTCACTTAACATGGGTCTCTCTGGCCAGACCTGCATTTATTACCCATCCCTATTGCCTTGAGAAGGTGGTGGTGAGCTGCCTTCTTGAATTGCTGCAGTCTGTGTGGTGTAGATACACCTACAATGCCATTAGGGAGGGAATTCCAAGATTTTGACCAAGTGACAGTGAAGGAACAGCGATATATTTCCAAGTCAGGACGGTGAGTGATTAGAGGGGAACCTCCAGGCTGTGGTGTTCCCAGGTATCTCTTGCTCTAATGGTAGCGATGGTGAGTTTTAATGGTAGTGATTGTGAGTTTGGAAGGTGCTGCCAAAGTAAGGTGCTGTCTAAGGAATCTTCCTGCATCTTGTACACATAGCTGTCTCTGTGTGTCTGAAGGGGAAGGAGTGAATATTTATTGTGGTGGACGTTGCCAACCAAACAGGTTGCTTTGTCCTGGATGGTGTTGATTTCTTGAGTAACATTGGAGCTGCACCCATCTAGGCAAGTGGGCAGAATTCCATCACACTCCTGACTTGGGCCTTGTAGATGGTGGGCAGGATCTGGGGGAGTCAGGAGGTGAGTTACTCACCACAGTATTCCTAGCTTCTGACCTGCTCTGTTAGCTTATATGATGAGTCCAGTTGAGTTTCTGGTCAATGGTAACTCTCAGAACATTGATCATAGGGGATTCAGTGATGTTAATGCCACTGAATGGGGCGATGGTGAGATTCTCACTTGTTGGAGATGGTCATTGCCTGGCACTTGTGTGATGTGAATGCCACTTGCTTCTTGTCAGCTTTAACTTAAACATTATCCAGGTCTTGCTGCGTTTAGACACAGCCAGGGTGTAGACAGCATCCAGTGTATGAATGGATATATAGATAGGTGTATAGAGCATGCCATTCATTGATGCTACCCGGTGATCTCCACTGGTCAGTTATCCAACACTCAGTAAAGATCCAGTGAAGCTGGACCTGGCTTTTAGTTACTTGCTTCCAGGGAATGTTTGGTGGGACAGTGAAGAGGGAGCTTTACTCTGTATCTAACCCCGTGCTGTCCCTGTCCTGGGAGTGTTTGATGGGGGACAGTGTAGAGGGAGCTTTACTCTGTATCTAACCCCATGCTGTACCTGTCCTGGGGTGTTTGATGGGGACAGTGTAGAGGGGACTTTACTCTGTATCTAACCCCGTGCTGTACCTGTCTTGAGGTGTTTGATGGGGACAGTGTAGAGGGGACTTTACTCTGTATCTAACCCCGTGCTGTACCTGTCCTGGGAGTGTTTGATGGGGACAGTGTAGAGGGAGCTTTACTCTGTATCTAACCCCGTGCTGTACCTGTCCTGGGGATTTTTTTATATAGGGACAGAATAGTTTTACTCTGGATCTAACCTCAAGCTGTGCCTGTCCTGGGAGTGTTTGATGGGGACAGTGCAGAGAGAGCTTTACTCTGTATCTAACCCCGTGCTGTACCGATCCTGGGAGTGTTTGATGGGGACAGTGCAGAGGGAGCTTTACTCTGTATCTAACCCCGTGCTGTACCTGTCCTGGGAGTGTTTGATGCGGAGAGTGTAGAGAGAGCTTTACTCTGTATCTAACCCCATGCTGTACCGATCCTGGGAGTGTTTGATGGGGACAGTGTAGAGGGAGCTTTACTCTGTATCTAACCCCGTGCTGTACCTGTCCTGGGAGTGTTTGATGGGGACAGTGTAGAGGGAGCTTTGCTCTCTATCTATCTGAGTGTTATTGGATCTTTGTGAAAGGGCCTGTGCGACCTCTGATGGACTGTTATTGAGAAAGTTGAGTTATTTTAAAAAGGTCAGCTGGGCTGCCAGTGCTGACAGGAATAGAATTCATCTCTCGAGGGTTTTGGTAAACCCTGGAATTTGCTGAGTAGCAATACTGACATCACACCCCAGACTGGCCCGGGATGTCGAATCTCAGCACAGTATCTTTCTGCAGAACATGCTTCTGGCCGTCTCTAATTTGAACGTCCAACCCAGCATTTTCCCAAAGCACTGCCAATAACATCTCTCCCACGAGCTATCCCGAGTCACAGCACGGTCTGGACAGCAGTGTACTCAGTCTTGGTACAGAATGGTATGTGCTACATAGTGTGGGCTCCAATTTCCTGTATGTCATGGCCATGGAGCTGATCCTCCGACAGTCACTGCTCCCCCCCCGTTCTGTCAACTTCTCAATTCAGTGCACAGTAAATCTACAAATACCTAACACCCACCCACATGCACGCAGACTAGTGAGGCAGCATGGTGACACAAGTGCCAGGGTCCTGAGTGCGATTTTGGCCTCGGGTGACTGTGTGGAGTTTGCACCTCCGGGTGCTCTAGATGCCTCTCTCAGGCCAAAGATGTGCAGGTTAGGCTGATTGACCAGAGTAAATTGTCCCTTAGTGTCAAGGGAATTAGCAGAGTAAATACGTGAGGTTAGGGGGATAGGGACTGGAAGGGATTGTTGTCTGTGCAGGCTCGATGGGCTGAATGGCCCCTTTCTGCATTATAGGGATTCTAAATCTTGTTTTTTTACAATGAGACCCATAAATGGGCTATGGGTTGGGATCTAATCAAGTGATGGGTGACTATATGCTGAGCTAATTGACAGGGTAGCCGTCCTGGGGTAGATGTCTTGTCAGTTGGGGAATTCTCTTGATTAGGAGGAGAGCGAGGCAGTCTATAATACGTTTAATGAGAGGGCCATGATCCTGGGCTGATCCACAATACCAGGAAGTTGAAGTTCATGGGGAAGGTTCAGCAACCCTGGGCCTGAATCTTTGGGTCAGAGAGGTCCGTAATGCTGAGAGGCGAAGTTATTGATTATGGGAGGAGTTTGGAAATCCTGGGGTGGTTCAAAATGCTGGGGGAAGCAAACAGGTTAGGCTTGGGAGCTGAGAGGAGAGGTGGTGAAGCACTCCTGTTCCTTCTGGTCCACAAGCAGTCCTAGAATCATAGAACAATTGACTGTCTACAGTGCAGAAAGAGGCCATTCAACCCATATTCTCTTGCATTTAGAAGAATGAGGGATAATTTTGTTGACTCCCTGAGAGGGCAGCATGGTTGGCATGGACTGGCTAGGCCAAATAACCTGTTTCTGTGCTCTATGACTAAACTGTACAAAATTGTTGAGGGGGCCCAACAGGGTTGATGCAGGAAAGATGTTTCCCCTGGTAGGGGTGGTGGGTGGCAGCAGGAGAGTGGTTCTGAAAACAGGGAACAAAGTCTCAGAATAAGAGGGTGGTGAATCTTTACAATTCTTTACCCCAGCATACTGTTACTCAGTACTTTGAAGACTTTGCAATATTAAAGATATGAAGTGTTATAGGGGATAATGTAGAAAAATAGCATTAAATTAGAAAATCAGCCATGGGCATATGAATGGCAGAGCGGGCTCGAGAGGCTGAATAGCCTCCTCCTATCCCTTTCTGGTCATTATCACACTGCCCATTGTGGGATCTTGCCACGTGCAAATTGTTGCCGTGATGTCTACAACAGTGACTACAATAGTATCCATCGACCGTAAACGGCTTTGAGACATCCTGAGGTTGTAAAAGGTGACATGTAAATGCAGTCTTTTTCCCCCCTCCACATCCCAAGAAAGTCCTCCCCAGAAAAGTCAGTGGGCAGGCTACTACCAGACAGATAGTCACTACAGATAGGGTGGAAACAACATCTCTTATTGAAGGTTTGTCCTGTTCTCCAGATCCGGGTGTATTTCTCATTCTGCCCATCACCTTTTCTTTAATCAATCTATCCTCCCTCACTCACTTTCTCCATCTACCACTCTTCCTTACCTATTCTTTACACTGTCTGCTGGTATCCCTGTCCCAGTTTTTAGCCCTCATTTTCCTTGCCTCTTTCCGTTTCTCATCATCTCCCTCTCCGTTTTATCTGTTTCTCAGTCTTTTCAGTACTCTGTTTCTCATTCCCCGGTTAATTTGTTGTTTTGAATAATTAGGAACTTAACTTATTCAGGCACCGTGAAGCAGTGCCCTCCATCAGAAATAACCGCAGCTCAGTGTCTGCACCCTTAATTCCAAGTCACAAAGTTGTTGGTTTCAAGACCCACACCAGAAGGTTGAGCACAGAAGTTAGGCTAGCACTCCAGCGTGGTACTGAGTGTGTGCTACTCTGTTGGAGACACTGGCTGGAATTTCCCAGCTGTTTCAATGCCGTTGGGGGGTTTCCCAGTAGCGAGGGGGTAGGGTGTATAGAATGGGAAACCTGGCTGACAGCGGTGAGATCAGGAGACCTGCGTGGCAGGGGCAGTATGAGGAAAATCCCACCCACTGCGTTTTGAATGCAGTATTTTGAACTCAGGTGCTGATTGGATTGTCTCATCTGGAAGGAAAAATTCTGTGCACTATTTCAAAGAAATAGCGTTTTCCATCCAACTATCATCCCTCAGTCGCCATCAGAAAAGCAGATGACCTGGTCATTATCACACAGCTGCTTATGGGAGTTTGCTGTGTGTAAATTGGTTGTGGGAGTTTGCTGTGTGTAAATTGTCTGCTATTTCTCCTACAACATTCGTTATATGTCACAAGTACTTGTCTGGCTGTAAAAGGCATTGGAAGATGAAGCTTTGAAAGGTGCTATGCAAATGCACATCTTTCTTTTTATTTGAGACTGTGGTTCCACTAGAACATGTGTTTCAAGTTGTACATGTTCTGTGAACATGCCAGCTTTTTCAAGCTTTTGAGATTGATGTAAACAGGATTTGCAGGTGGAGGAATTGGGTTAAACCTTGAGGTGTGTGAACAGGTAGGAATTGCCACGAGGCTCAACTGGTTTTCAGGAGTCACAATGAAACCAGGCAGTTTCTATAACACGCGCCCGAAGCCAATATTACGGCTAGTTGAGAGACTGAAAATCGACCTCACAGAGCTTTCATTTTTTTCAGTGAGAATTGTTCCAAGTTCCAGGATTCTTCCACCTGACCTAAACACCTGAAATAAAAACATGTACATCCCGTAATACTTTACACGTGCTTGGAATTTGAAATTGCCTCTGAAGCACAGTCACTGGCCAACCTTGAGCCAATTTGCACACAGCTAGATCTTGCAACAACTGCAGTGGCCAGTCTTGGTGCAGGGCTGATTGTCGAGAGTTCTCAGGAGAACTTCCTCTGATAGATCACATCTTCTTTTATAATTCACCCAAACAATAATATATCTTTTCTGAAAGAGGGCACATCCAACATTGCAGCACCACCTCAGTACAGTACTGAAGTATTAGCCTGGATTACATGCTCAAGTTAGGAAGTGCAGCTTACATTCATGACTTTGAGGGAAAAACTCAATACCACTGTGCCAACTCAACACTTCCAAAATTGCTGGTTTAGGTTCGAGTGGTTTTACTGATGGATTTGAAATCAGTTGTGATGAAATAAACAGGTAAGAGTCAATAACAACATTGGCATCCTATATTTGACCTGCACTCCTTTCATGCAATTACACATCTGATTCCCTGAATCAGACTGGTATTAGTGGCTCCTCTGGTCTGAACATCATACTCTACTCGAGGGGTATTATACCTGGAGATGGAGCAAGTAATATTCCCTTGTGACCTACACAAGATAATTGTATTTCTACAGTCTATATAGAACATAGAACACTACAGCACAAACAGGCCCTTCGGCCCATGAGTTGCGCTGATCATATCCCTACCTACCAGGCCTATCTATAACCCTAAATTCCATTAAATCCCATGTACTCATCCAGAGGTCTCCTAAAAGACCCCAACGAGTTCGCCTCTACCACCACCGACGGCAGCCGATTCCACTCACTCACCACCCTCCGAGTGAAAAATTTACCCCTGAGATCTCCTCTGTACCTGCTCCCCAGCACCTTAAACCTGTGTCCCCTCATAGCGACACAGGCTGAGTTGTTTAATTGTCCACCACCATGCTTGACTGGATGTGGTAGGACTGCAGAACTTAGATCTGATCTGTTGGTTGTGGGAACGCTTAACTCTATCATTTGCTATTTTTGCCACTTGACATGCAAGTATCCCTGTTTGGTAGCTTCACCAGGTTGATATGTCTCTGGTGCATGCCCTCCTGCACTCTCCATTGAACCAGGGGTAATCCCCTGGCTTGATGGTAATGGTTGAGTGGGGGATATGCCAGGCCATGAGGTTGCAGATTGTGCTGGAATACAATTCCGCTGCTGTTGATGGCCCACAGCACCTTGTGGATGCCCAGTGTTGAGTTGCTAGATTGGTTTAAAGTCTGTCCTATTTAGCACGGTGACAGTGCCACACAATAGAGATTATTCTCAATGTGAAGGCAGGACTTCATCTTCTCAGGGACTGTGTGGTTGTCACTGTTACCGATGCTGTCATGGACAGATGCATCTGCAGCTGGCAGATAGGTGGGATGAGGTCAAGTACATTATTTCCCCTTGTTGATTGCTTCACCACCTGCTGCAGACCCAATCTAGCAGTTATATTCTTTAGGGCCCAGCCAGCTCGATCAGTGTTGCTGCTGCCAAGCCACTCTTGGGGTGGATGTGGAAATTTCCCCACCCAGATTTCGTTTTGCACCCTTGCCACCTTCAGTGCTTCCTCCAAGTGTTGTTCAACATGGAGGAGTCCTGATTCATCAATCAGAGTACGTGGTAAGCAGTAAGTGGTTTCCTTGCCCATGTTTAACCTGAAGCCATGAGACTCCATGGGATCCGGAGTCAACGTTAAGGATTCCCAGGGTAACTCCCAACTGTGCACTACCATGCTGCCACCTCTGCTGGATATGTCCTGTCGCTGGGATGGGACATATCCAGGAATGGTAATGGTGGTGTCAGGGATGTTACCTGTAAGGTATGATTCTGTGAGAATGACTATGTCAGGCTATTGCTTGACTGTGAGACAGCTCTCCCAATTTTAGCACTATCCTCCAGATGTTAGCAAGGAGGACTCTGCAGGGTCGACAGGGCTATCTGTTTTTCTGTTGTCTTTTCCAGTGCCAAGGTCGATGCCAGGTGGTCCGTCCGGTTTCATTCCTTTGTTGAGAGTTTGTAGCGATTGATGCAACTGAGTATCTTGCTTGGCCATTTCAGAGGGCAATTAAGAGTCAAACACATTGCTGTGGCTCTGGAACCACATGTAGGCCAGACTGGGCAAGGAAGGCAGATTTCCTTCCCTAAAGGACATCGGTGAATCAGATGGGTTTTTCTGACAATCGACAATGGTTTTATGGTCATCAGTAGATTCTTAATTCCAGCTTTTTTTTATTGAATTCAAATTCCACCATCTGCTGTGGTGGGATTCGAACATGGATCCCCAGAATGTTGTCTAGGTTTCTGGATTAATAGTAGAGCGATAATACCACTAGGCCATCGCCTTCCCTTGGCAATTTCACAAAGAGTGGCTTCACAAGAAGTTATATATTGGGAGCAACATTGCTTGCTGCCATGACCAGAAACAGAATCTTGCAATTCGATGGGTAACCTTACCTCTTGCTTCAAGTCTTTGAACATAGAAAAACTACAGCACAAACAGGCCCTTCAGCCCACAAGTTGCATCGATCATATCCCTCCCTACTAGGCTTACCTACAACCCTCAATCAAAAGTCCCATGTACTCATCCAGAAGTCTCTTAAAATATCCTATCAAATTCACCTCCACCACCACTGATGGCAGCCGATTCCACTCACTTGTCACCCTCAGTGAAAAATTTACCCCTGACATCTCCTCTGTACCTACTCCCCAGCACCTTCAACCTGCGTCCTCTCGAAGCAACCATTTCAGTCCTGGGAAAAAGCCTCCAAGAATCCACCTGATCTATACGTCTTCTTTTAATCTATTTACTTTTACAAAAACGTTGACAGAAAATGAAAAAAAAAACCACCTTAATGGATTTATTCTTTTTCTCCTGGGCCGCTGACAGCTTGGTTCAGGAGATTTAGCTTCTGTGAGACTCCAGGACTATCTTGGGGTTGCGGGGGTGCGACAGGGGGAATTTGCACCATTTCAAAAAGGGGATATCAGGCAGTTGACAGCTTCTGTGGGTCCCATGGGTTGCGACTATGTGGTGAGTTTGCTCATGCAGGGTTAGAGGCAGCTGATATCCACTGCAGATCCTGGCTTGGCGCATTACTGAAAAATGAGTGGCTTCTCCACGACAGGAAGTCAGAATTCTGCATTGTGGCTCAGCTAGCCAGTTATGGTCAGGTCTTTCAAGAAGAGATCTGCATCTGCCAATTGCTCCTGTTCCAGCTCTGAGGGATCCATACTGAACCCAACCTCAATAGTCTGTGGAGTCACGGATCTCACAGTGGGGCGTAGCCCAGGCTCTGCTGACTCCTGTTATTTACTGGTTTCTCACTCAATGAAGGGCAGCAACTGACTGGAATATTCCCCCCTACACCCATGCTTCTCTAAAACTGTGGTTAATAAAATTAACCCAATGGATTTGACAGAATGTTGAACAGCAAAATTCAGAATCGGATCTCCTACATGAGAGAGAATCTAAATTACAAGGGATGCATCTCAGACTTGTCCAGTATGCAAGGGTACCACAAATTTATATCCAAATGTAACTTTAATATTGAGTGAATCTGAATAAATAACAATTCAGGTATAAAGGGATTTTATGCAAGAAGGTAATAAAACATTATCTGCATACATTGCATCCCCTTCACTGTGCTGAGGGCTTCGAGTACAATGACTCTGTACTCAAGTGGTGAGTTGTGAACACACAGTCTCTGTACTCTCAGGGAGTGCGAGGGAATGAGGATATTACCTCTCAACTCACAAGAGGTGTGAGTACACTGCCTCGGTACTCATAATTCACTAGCTGCTGGTATGGTTGCAGGAAAGGGGTAAAGGTTTTGATCTGAAATCTCCAGTTCAAGTTGAGCGACAATGTTCAGGCGGTGGTCCCTGGTCCACCCAAGCTGGTTCGATGGGCACACACATTATTCAGCTTCCATCAGTACCACAGGTCTCTGGATCCCAGCTACCATTTGTAAGTTAACGAAGTTGGCTTTTTTATGTAAAAAAAAATACAAATAAAGACCATCAGCATCATGCAACTGCTGCACGTGCATGGGCTCCATGTTCAGAAGTCCCAGTCCTCCACGTCCAGTTGCTCCAGGCTGGATGCCAGTCCGGCCATCCCTCGCAACTCGTGTGGGAGAGTTCCTTCCAGGTCGGTCATCGGGGTGACGGGTCGCAGCAGGTCAGGAAGCACCTCCACCACACGTCGCTTCAACTGGTGAAAAAATAAAAAGGAGTGAGTGACCTGCTGCAGCTCAGGAGGAGTAGGAGTGACAATGGGGAGCCGACAAGCTGGTGAGAGCATAATAGCGACCCCTCCATGCACCAACCTTTTAGGTAGAAAGTCTGTTCTTTCATGGGAGGCAAAGTGTCACAGGTAAGGCGTACATTTATAATTAAACTAACTTAACAGCAAAAGTAGAACAAAATGGTCTTAACTTGCTGGTTGTTTAAAATGTATTTATTGTCACAAGTAGGCTTTCATTAACACTACAATTAAGTTACTGTGAAAATCCCTGAGTCACCACACTCCAATGCCTGTTCGGATACACTGAGGGAGAATTTAGCATGGCCAATGTGGTGGTATGAGTGAGGAGTTACAGAAATTACATTCGTTTTGTAACATTTTCAAAAACACAATTTCAGTAATTTGAACTCCCCATCAATTTAAACCAAAATACACTGGACTCCAGCTTCATTTCACTAACTATTAAGCTGAACAGAGATCTTCACAGTAAGGAAGAATAACTGATCTGGAACAGGTACAGCAAAGGTTCATTAGTTGGCCCCTGGAATGAGGCAGTTGTCCATTGAGGAGAGGCTGAGTTATATTCTCTGGAGTTTTAGAAGATCTCATTGAAATCTACAGCATTCTGAAGGGGTTTGATAGGGTGGACACAGAGTGTTTCTGCTGGTCACGGAATCTGTCAAATCTATCAGTCCTGTACCTACTCCAAGAAGACGACAATCATCCTGGTACCTAGAAAAGCCAGGCAGAGTGCCTTAATGACTAGCGGCCGGTGGCTCTGACATCCATCATTATGAAGTGCTTTGAAAGGTTAGTATGACACAAATCAATTCCAGCCCCCCAGACTGCCTGGATCCACTACAGTTTGCCAATTGCTGCAACAGGTCCACAGCAGATGCCATGTCCCTGACCCTGCACTCAACCCTGGAACATCTAGACGGCAAGGACACCTATGTCAGATTCCTATTTATTGATTACAGCTCAGCCTTCAACACTATTATTCCAGGAAACTCATCTCCAAACTCTGTGGCCTGGGCCTTGGCACCTCCCTCTGCAACTGGATCCTGAACTTCCTAACTCATAGACTACAATCAGTAGGGATAGGCAACAACACTTCCTCCACATCCTCAACACCAGTGCTCCACAAGGCTGTGTTCTCAGCCCCTACTATACTCCTTATACACCTATGACTGTGCGGCCAAATTCCCCATCAATTCGATTTTCAAGTTTGCTGATGACACCACTGTAATGGGTTGGATCTCAAACAATGGCAAGACACAGTACAGGAATGAGATAGAGAATCTGGTGAACTGGTGCGGTAACAATAGTCTCTCCCTCAAAGTCAACAAAATGAAGGAGATTGTCACTAACTTTATGAAGTGTAAAGCAGAACATGCCCCTGTCTACATCAACAGCGATGAAGTAGAAAGGGTTGACAGCTTCATGTTTTTAGGCGTCCAGATCATCAACAACCTGTCCTGGTCCCCCATTCCAACGCTGTAGTTAAGAAAGCCCACCAACGCCTCTACTTTCTCAGAAGACTCAGGAAATTTGGCATGCCTACTATGACTCTCACCAACTTTTACAGATGCACCATAGAAAGTATTGTTTCTGGTTGCATCACAGCTTGGTATGGCTCCTGCTCTACCCAAGACCGCAAGGAGCTACACAAGGTCGTGAATGTAGCCCAATCCATTACACAAACTAACCTCCCATCCATTGACTCTGTCTACACTTCCTGCTGCCTCAGCAAAGCAGCCAGCATAATTAAGGATCCCACGTACCCCGAACATTCTCTCTTCCACTTTCTTCCATCGGGAAAAAGATACAAAAGTCATGTACCAACTGACTCAAGAACAGCTTCTTCCCTGCTACTGTCAGACTTTTGACTGGATTAACCTTGCATTAAGTTGATCTTCCTCTACATCTTAGCTATGATGTAGCACTACATTCTGCACCCTCTCCTTTCCTTCTCTGTGAACAGTATGTTTTGTATGCAAGAAACAATACTTTTCACTGTATGCTAATTCATGTGAGAGTAATAAATCAAATCAAATCTAAGACTCAGGGACACAGTCTCAGGATGAGGGACTGATTCTTTAGGACTGAAATGAAGGGAAATTACTTCACTCAGAATTAAAGTTTTTAAAGTTGAAGTTTATTTATTAGTGTCACAAATAGGCTTACATTAACAGTGCAATGAAGTTACCATGAAATGCACCTAAACACCACACTCCGGCAACTGCTTGGGCACACCGAGGGAGAATTTAGCATGGTTAATCTTTGAAATTCTTTATCCTGGGGGTTATGGATGCTGCATTGTTGAATATATTAAAGACAGAGTTTCGGATCCTCAGGGAATTCAGGCTCATGGGGAGGAGGCAAATAAGTGGGATTGAAGTCCAGGATCAGCCATAACAACACTGAATGGTAGACACTTGATAGGTCATGTGATCTATTCCTGCTTCTATTTCGAGTTCCAGTCTCCCTCTCTGATCTTCCTTAGCACATCTCTTTTAATTCACCTCCGAGAATCTCCTCACCACCTGCTTCATCTTCCCATTATTCCCTTTCTCTCTATCTCTGCTTCTATCTCTTTTCCCAAGATGATATGCAGTGAGTGAAGTCCAGTTAAATAGCAGAGACTTACTGTGAACTTTGGAGACAACCCTGATTCTCCAGAGCACTTTATTCCACCCCCACCCATACCGGGGGTCAGTCAGAGTATAGAATGACAGGTCAACTGAATATGTGAAGGATAAATCACTGTGCACATACCTGCTTCACAAACGAATGGTTGAGTAATGCGCTGGCTGAGGGCCTAAAAAGAACACAGAGGCAAGGGTCAGTCAAGAGAACTAAAGCAGCCAGCATTGATTGCAGCAACATTACAGCGAGGGCGACGCTCACAGCAACATTACGGCGAGGGCGACGCTCGCAGCAACATTACAGCGAGGGCGACGCTCGCAGCAACATTACAGCGAGGGCGACGCTCGCAGCAACATTACAGCGAGGGCGACGCTCGCAGCAACATTACAGCGAGGGCGACGCTCGCAGCAACATTACAGCGAGGGCGACGCTCGCAGCAACATTACAGCGAGGGCGACGCTCGCAGCAACGTTACAGCGAGGGCGACGCTCGCAGCAACATTACAGCGAGGGCGACGCTCGCAGCAACATTACAGCGAGGGCGACGCTCGCAGCAACGTTACAGCGAGGGCGACGCTCGCAGCAACGTTACAGCGAGGGCGACGCTCGCAGCAACATTACGGCGAGGGCGACGCTCGCAGCAACGTTACAGCGAGGGCGACGCTCGCAGCAACATTACAGCGAGGGCGACGCTCACAGCAACATTACAGCGAGGGCGACGCTCACAGCAACATTACAGCGAGGGCGACGCTCGCAGCAACATTACAGCGAGGGCGACGCTCGCAGCAACATTACAGCGAGGGCGACGCTCGCAGCAACATTACAGCGAGGGCGACGCTCGCAGCAACATTACAGCGAGGGCGACGCTCGCAGCAACATTACAGCGAGGGCGACGCTCGCAGCAACATTACAGCGAGGGCGACGCTCGCAGCAACATTACAGCGAGGGCGACGCTCGCAGCAACATTACAGCGAGGGCGACGCTCGCAGCAACATTACAGCGAGGGCGACGCTCGCAGCAACATTACAGCGAGGGCGACGCTCGCAGCAACATTACAGCGAGGGCGACGCTCGCAGCAACATTACAGCGAGGGCGACGCTCGCAGCAACATTACAGCGAGGGCGACGCTCGCAGCAACATTACAGCGAGGGCGACGCTCGCAGCAACATTACAGCGAGGGCGACGCTCGCAGCAACATTACAGCGAGGGCGACGCTCGCAGCAACATTACAGCGAGGGCGACGCTCGCAGCAACATTACAGCGAGGGCGACGCTCGCAGCAACATTACAGCGAGGGCGACGCTCGCAGCAACATTACAGCGAGGGCGACGCTCGCAGCAACATTACAGCGAGGGCGACGCTCGCAGCAACATTACAGTGAGGGTGATGTGGACAGCAACATTACAGCGAGGGCGACGCGGGCAGCAACATTACAGCGAGGGTGATGCGGACAGCAACATTATAACGAGTGGGATGTACATTAACCACAGTTTGATTGATAAAATACTTCCTTTATAGTTCAGTTGGTAAAAGTAAGAACTGTGTAACTGTGTCACTGCGTCAAACAGACCAGAAGGTTTGAGTTCAATCAGGTAAAGTAACAAGTGTCCCAAAGTAGTTGGACAAAGCTTCATTGTGAAGACACAGCATTTGGGAAGATTCAAGGGAACTTTACCTCAGTGGTTGGTAAGCTGATGGAGAGGCTTCTGAGGGACAAGATTTACGAACATTTGGAGAGGTTTGACATGATCAGGAATAGTCAGCATGGATTTGTCAAGGGCAGGTCGTGCCTTACAAGCCTAGTTGAGTTCTTCGATAATGTGACTGAACACATTGACGAAGGAAGTGCCGTGGACGTAGTGTACATGGACTTCAGCAAGGCGTTTGATAAGGTCCCCCATGCAAGACTTCTTGAGAAGGTGAGAGGGCATGGGATCCAAGGGCCTTTGGCCTTGTGGATCCAGAACTGGCTTGCCTGCAGAAGGCAGAGAGTGGTTGTGGATGGGGCTTTTTCTGAATGGAGGTCAGTCACCAGCGGAGTGCCTCAAGGATCTGTTCTGGGACCCTTGTTGTTTGTCATTTTCATAAATGACCTGGATGAGGAAGTGGAGGGATGGGTAAGTAAGTTCGCTGATGACACGAAGGTCGGTGGTGTTGTGGATGATCTGGAAGGATGGCAAAAGTTGCAGCAGGACATAGATAGGATGCAGGACTGGGCGGAGAAGTGGCAGATGGACTTCAACGCGGATAAATGTGTTGTCGTCCATTTTGGCAGAACCAACGGGATGAACGAGTACACTATTAAGGGCAGAAGTCTGAGTAGTGTTGAGGAGCAGAAGGATCTTGGGGTCCGGGTCCACAGGTCTCTTAAATCGGCCTCGCAGGTGGAGGAGGTGGTCAAGAAGGCGTATGGTGTACTGGCCTTCATTAATCGAGGGATTGAGTTTAGGAGTCGGGAGGTAATGCTGGAACTTTATAAGACCCTTGTCAGGCCTCATTTGGAGTATTGTGCGCAGTTCTGGTCGCCTCACTATAGGAAAGATGTAGAAGCTATTGAAAGGGTGCAGAGGAGATTTACAAGGATGTTGCCTGGACTGGGAGGCATGCCTTATGAAGTTAGGTTGAGGGAGCTGGGACTCTTTTCCCTGGAGAGACGAAGGTTGAGAGGCGACCTGATAGAAGTTTACAAAATGTTGAGAGGAATAGATAGGGTGGACTCTCAGAGGCTATTTCCCCGGTTTGAAATGGTCGCTACAAGAGGACACAGATTTAAGGTGCGGGGAGGGAGGTTCAGAAGTGATGTTAGGGGTAAGTTTTTCACTCAGAGGGTGGTGAGTGAATGGAATCGGCTGCCGTCAGTGGTGGTGGAGGCGAACTCGCTGGGGTCTTTTAAAAGACTTCTGGATGAGTATATGGGGTTTAATGAGATTGAGGGTTATAGATAGGTCTGTAGGTTGGTAGGTGATGTGGTCGGCGCAACTTGTGGGCCGAAGGGCCTGTTTGTGCTGTAGTGTTCTATGTTCTATGTTCTATGTTTACTCTGCAGCCAACTTCTGACTGAGAAATACTCAATATCAGAGATTTCAATGCAAATAGTTGCCAGCATTAACAACTGCATAAGCGCAGACTTATTTTCATATATATGTAATTTTGTGAATGAAATCCAGCCACCACTCTGCTTTGACAATGGTTGTACCTCTGCTCAGGCTCCCGCTGTAAGCACAACTCCACAAAGTTGTGGAAGAGCCCAGAGAAGGTCCGGTTGTATGGATGCTGCACCTGGTCCCCGTTTGTTGTTCGTGTGCCACAAGCCGCAGAGCTCTCGACGATGCCTGAATCCACCGCTGACTGCGAGTTTGTCATCAACAGCTCCTCTGCAGGGATGGTAGTGGTGTCCAATAGACAGGGTACCGTCCCATTCAACTTCTCCAGCAACATCTGAACAGAGCAACAAGTTAATGGGAACAACAGATAAACGTCTTAAAGCTAAACATTAGATACAAAAAGAGAAACAGGGGAAGATGGTAGCGTAGTGGTAATGTCACTGGACTAGTGAGGCAAGAGGGCCAGGCCAATGTTCTGGGGTATTCAAATCTCACCAGTGTAACTCACTTAAAGATCAAGGGATATGGTCTTAAAAGGATTTAAATTCACTGAATGGAATCTGGAATTGAAAATTAGTCTCAATAATGGGGAACATGAAACTGATTTACTCACCTCCACCTTTAATGTCCAAATTTCTAATAAAACTATTACACACTCTCACCCGGCTGCTCCCAGATGTGACCCCCCTTCTTCACTTAAAATCCGAAGGGATTAAGACTTAAAAGGATATGGCGCACAATTGGTTTCGATATCCACCACATCTGGCTGGACTACAACACTATTGGCTCCTATTCTCATCTGCTAAAATTCCTCACTATTGCGGATGTAACGAGTACATTCAGCTTCCTGCTGACTGAACTCCTCTCCACACTGCTCTCACCAACAACAATAATTTGCAGCAGCTCGTGGCCTTGTCATAAGGATTCAATCTGATCAGCTGTCTCTGTGCATTGCTCTCTTCCCCTCACCCACCTGGCCAAATTTCCTTTAATGTTGTCCCCCCCACCCCAAGCAGCCCTGAATTCACATCCTTCCCTAGTTTCTCTCCCATCTCCGCTCATGCCCACTCTGATCACATCCTGTCCATGAGGCCCATCTCCTGTGCCCTCAAACCAATTCTCACCAAACTGCTCATCATTCAACTTCCCCTGGCCCCTCCTTTAAATCTCCTATCATTTCATCTTCCAGAAAACAAATATTGACCATTTTCCCACCCATCCTTGCAAACTACCATCCCACCTCCAACCTCCCTTTCCTCTCTGAACATTGGCTAATTGAATGTACAACACAGGAGCGCAGCATTGCACGATGTGGCTACAGGTGCTCGGAATTCCAGAATTAAAATTTGTTCATCTAATTTTTACTGATCTCTCTTTACCTATTATTTTACACTTCATCTTCAATTATTTCTCTGCTTAGTTCTCGAGTTTATTCTCCAGCTTTTCTGTAGAAGACCATTGCTTGTACGTGGCTCTTATTTAGCACAGATCACACTGTTCTGCTACGACTGAGCATTTATGTTTAGCTACCCGTTTACAAATTTTTCAGCCTCTCCTTCAAATATCTTAGAACATAGAACATTTCAGTGCAGTACAGGCCCTTTGGCCCTCAATGTTGCACCGACCAGTGGAACGAATCTAATGGCCCTCTAAGCTAAACTATTCCAATGTTATCCATATGCCTATCCACTGACCATTTGAACGCCCTTAAAGTTGGCGAGTCCACAACTGCTGCAGGCAGGGCATACAACGCCCTTACTACCCTCTGAGTAAAGAACCTACCTCTGACATCCGTCCTATAGCTACCACCCCTTAATTTAAAGCTATGTCCCCTCGTGTTAGCCATCACTGTCTGAGGAAAAAGGCTCTCACTGTCCACCCTATCTAACCCTCTGATCATCTTATATGCAATGATCTTGATGTCCCTAATTTTACATTCAGTTTTATCCCAACGTTTAAGACTTTGCACTGGTGTCCCTTGAATTTCTTCTGCCATATTCAAGTCATTTCCATTTGCTCCAAGCTGACATCATTCTTCTCAGAACCACTGAGAAATTTCTTTCTTCATTCGTGGGACATGGGTGTCAGTGGCTGGTTGGCATTTATTGCCCATCCCTAGTTCTCCTTGAGAAAGTGGTGGTGATGCAACTGAGTGGCATGCTAGGCTATTTCAGAGGGCAGTTCAGAGGTGACCACGTTGCTGTGGCTCTGGAGTCACGTGTCGGCCAGGCCAGGAAAGGATTTCCGTCCCTAAAGGACATTGGCGAACCAAATGGGTTTTTCCAACATTCGACAATGGTTTCACAATCATCATTAGATTCTTAATTTCAGATATTCAAATTCCACCATCTGATGTGACGGGATTCAAACCCAGGTCCCCAGAACATTCACTGAGTTTCAGGATTAACTGTCTAGCGATAATACCACTAGGCCATTGCCTCCCCTGTTTCAGCACAAAAGGAAGCCATTCAGCCCATCTTATTAGTGCCAAATGAGAAGTGAAAACTCACCGTGCATTTTAATCCTACTGTCCAGTATCTGGTCTGTAGCCTCAAAGGTTACAGCAGGTGCCCAATGCTTACATTATTCACCACCAAATTAGGTTACATGCATCCGCCCCCTTACAAATGGATTAGCCCTCAGCTGTCACAATTCTGCTTACTGGGATATTGTCTAGCTTCACCTTTCTGAGCTGTTTCCTCTTGCCCTTTATCTGCATCTGTCACTATCTAAACCCCTCAGATTACCAATTATGAAAATAATTCCAATTAACACAACAGTCATTAATTTGAGTGCCTTCTCTACTCATTTACACGTACCATAGTAGTTAAGCCATATTATTTCCTCCTTATCTGGACTTTTTTTCAATACATTCCTAATGCAGACATTATAATTGTAGTACTGTTCACAGCTACCCTCCCAATTCCTCTGTCCTCATCTGGTTGTCAGGAAATGTATAAGGTTGATAAACACAGAACCAGAGTTTTTTGTATAATAGTTCCCCCTGTTTATACTGGTAATGGTTTCCATTACTCGTCTCTCATCATAAGTCCTTGACTGAATCTTCTAGACACCTTTCCTCCTGTTGTATGGCACTGCATGTAACTAGCTGGTCTTTGGTATAAGAATAAATTGTGTTTTTAAAAAGCAATTAGACAGTTACATGGGGAAGATGTTGTGCATAGAGCGATAAAGGGCCAAACATGGGCAATTGTGACTAGCTTAATAGCAAAAACCGGGCAGCATGAACAAGTTGGCCATGAACGAAAGGCCTGTTTCAATGCTCCCTGTACTGCATCATCAACTTCAACTACTTAGCTTGGATAGCTCTGAATCTCTTTATGTATCTTCAGCCAGGTTCAATCTGTCTAGAAGTTTTAGTTTCCAATCTCAGTTTCAGTTTTCATTTCCTTATAAATTAGGAGAATCAGTTTTTTCTTTCTTTCAGTTTCTGTTTCCGGTTAGGCTCTGCTTCAGAATGCACAATCTTTGAAAGCACAGATTCCAACACAATGGACTTGCTCATAATGAGTCCAGTGGTTCACAACTGAGACCTTCAACTTACATTATTTAGAATTCAATCTTTAAATTATTACAGTTAGATTAGCGAGAGAGCATCCTAGATTTGAAGAACAAGAATCTGCGCTGGTGGAGCTAAGAGCAAAGGTTGGCAAACATTGGTAAGAACTGGTTATACTGGAGAGACTGAGGAGCCTGAACCTGTATTTTCCAGAATTTAGAAGAATGAAAGGGGATTTCATTGAAACTTGCAAAATTATTAACATGTATGACATGGTAGATGCAGGAAGGGGGCACAGTCTCAGAATAAAGGAGATTGCTTAGGACACAGATGAGGAGGACTTTCTAGTACTTCATGTCGTTAGTGTGTGCTTAAACTGGACCAGATGCTGGGCAACATGACAGCTCAGTGACTATCACTGTTTGCTGTGGGGACACATGGATTTGGGCCAGTGTCTGTGGGGGTTTGCGCATTCTCCCCGTGCTTGCGTGGGTTTTCTCCAGGTGCTCCGGTTTCCTCCCACACCCTAAAGATGTGCTATTAGGCTGATTGGAGGTAATAAATTGTCCCTAAATTAGTTTTCCCTCAATGTGGAATGCCATAAGCATAGATAAGGGTCATGGGTGGAGGGGGGACTGGTAATGTTAAAATGGCGGTGCGGGCTCGTTGGGCCAAAGGGCCTGTTTCCCGGGCTGTTTTTGTTCTTTTTTTTGTTCTTTGTTCTTCACTCAGATGGAAGTGAATCTTTGAAATTGGCCTGTGTTCGTTCTGCAAATTGGTTCTGAATCAACTAGTCCTGAGTCAGCTTTATTATCCACGTGGTGAATAACAACATCATGGTTCATACAGATCAAGTCTCATGTCATAAAACTAAAGGGAAGATAATTCTGTGATTGAATTGAACTGTACCTGTGACAAATATTGATTAACAATTCTCAAGCTGCCAATTAAATTTTTCTTTCTCTTTCTGCACAATCAATTGGTGATTATCTTATTAGAATCCTGTGATGCACTAACCCATGCTGCTGTCTTTGCCTATGGCAGGCAGCGCCAAGTACATTATAACACATACCTGAGTTGCAGGCATATTTTTAAAGGGAACATGTCCATTAGCCAGTTCACAGGCCGTTATTCCCAGGCTGTATATATCCGATTTGGCATCATAACCCTGGAGATTCTACAGGAAGATAACAGGATACCTTAGTTAATAGCTGTAAATATTATAAAAAGGCATTAATGTCTACAATCATGTAAATGGAACTCAGTGACTGAGTAACCCATAGTGGATGGTAGGATCACACACAGGGTAAGTTCACTCTCCTGAAAGGCTTAAACTCAGGTTACTCAGAAAGAAACCTGTGATACAGTAAATAAATTGCTGCTTCAACTACCTCCACCCAAAGAATGGGTGTTTGGGCTTCAGTGTTCATCAATTCCTCAACACCCCATCCCAAGCCAATAGCTACTCTCCTGGTCTTAGGTAATGTAATGAGAACTTCCTGATAAGTGAACACAGTGGCAGTGATTTCCAACAGTAACCCATCTGTCTTCAAAACAGGGCAATAACCACCATCTATCTTAGAATTCTGGCCCGGGCTCCTCACAACAGGGGTAGGTTTGCTAAGCAGGATTTGGGGGAAGGGTGGGGGTGAGTCTGAAGTGGGGAGCAGCATTGGCTGGGTAGTTTCAGTTTTCCAATTTTGGTATCCTTGGCATGCAACTTTCGTGGAAGAGGATCCCCACCCAGAAGTCTGGGGAGCACTTCAGAGCTGACCCACGGGGGGTAAGTAAGGAGGCAGCTAGCGCGAGCATGGGATAGTTTTTGGGTGGGGGAGGGGGTGCATAATCGAATTCCCAATTTCCTGAGGGTTGGGGGGGGGGGGGCACGATTGGATTTGATTAGATTGAATTGGAATAGAAAAAACAAAAAAAAAATGAAGAGGAGTCCCACTGATTCAGTAATAAACTTTTCACTACAAACTATTCCAACATGAAAGTATAATCATCATCATCCCTTTATTGTTACTGGCTCAATATCCTGGATCACACTTGGTACTAGCACTGTGGTATATCTATATAGGTGAGCCAGACATCAGTGATGGGTAAGTTATAGGAGGAGATTCTGAGGGCCAGGATCTACCAACATTTGGATAGTCAAGGTCTGATTAAAGATAATCAGCACAGCTTTGTGCATAGGAAGTCATGTCTGATGAACCTTTTAGAATTTTCAAAGAAGTAACCAAGAGGATGGATGGGGGTAGGGCAGTAGATGTTGCCTGTACAAACTTTAGCAAGGCCTTTGACGAGGTCCCCCATACTAGGCTAGTCTGGAAGATTAGGTCACATGGATCCAGGGAGAGTAGATAATTGGATTCAAAATTGGCTCAATGGTAGGAAGCAGAGGGTGATGGTCAAAGGTTCTTTCTTGGATTGGAGGCCTGTGACTAGTGGTGTACCTTAGGTGTCGGTGTTGAGATCCTTTTGTTTGTTATTTATATAAATGATTTAGACATGAATGTACAAGGCATAGTTAGTAAGTTTGTGGATGCTACTAAATTAGGAGGTATTGTGTGGATGGTGAAGGTGGTTATCAAAAATTATAGGGGGATCTTGATCAATTAGGGAAGTGGGCTGAGGATTGGCAAATAGATTTCAATCCAAACAAGCATGAGGTGTGGTATTTTGAAAAATCAAACTAGTGTTGGACTTATAAGTGAATGGTAGGCCCTAGGCAGTGTTGAGGAACAGAAGGACCTAGGAGTACAAGTACATAGTTCGCTGAATGTAGACAAAGTGGTGAAAAAAGGTATTCATCAGCCAGGGCACTCAGTATAGGAGTTGGGACATTTTGTTATAGCTATATAAGTAATTGGTGGGGCTGCACTTGGAACATTGTGTACAGTTTTGATCACCCTGTTATCGGAAAGTTATTAATAAACTGGAAAGAGTGCAAAGATTTACGATGATGTTACCAGGACTAGTGGGCCTGAGTTATAGGCAGAGTTTGGCCACGCCAGAACTTTACTCCTTGGAGTGACCTTATTGCAGTGTATACAATCATGACAGGCATACATAGGATGAACTCTGAGTCTTTTTCCCAGGGAAGGGGAATTGGAATTAAACTAGAGGGCATAAGTTTAAGGCAAGAGGGGAAAGATTTAAAAGGGACCTGAGGGACAACTTCTTCACGCAGAGTGTGGTGTGTATATGGAATGAGCTGCCAGAGAAAGTGGTTGAGGCAGGTACAATAGCAACATTTAAAAATCATTTGAATAAGTACATGGATGGGAAAGATGTAGAGAGATATGGGTCAAACCTGGGCAGTTGGGACTAGCTGATTGGCATGAAATGATTGGCCTGTTTCCGTGCTGTATTGCTCTATGGCTCTCTGTCACATGGACTGCAGTGATTCAAGAAGATGGCTCACCACCACCTTCTCAAAGACAACAAGGAATGGCCAATAAATACCAACCCTGCCACTGACAGCCACATCGAATGACTGAATTAAGACAAAACACTCCACACTCACTTTTATTCCAAGAATCAGGAACCAACAATTGCAACCAAGTGCAGTAGCAAGGAGGCGGTTTGGGTGTAAGCTGAATATAGGGGCACCAAACACCCGAAGAAGAACAGCAGGAACATTAACCCAAGCATTGTCTATCAATCTGGAGTTGCAGGAACTGCAGGAATCAACAAGCAGGAAACATCATATTAAGTCTGCTGGGTTCTTGCCATTAGCTCCAATGTTCTGCCATAAGGCAGACCATCAGCACTGAACTAACTGACCAGCAGCAGGTCCCTTAGGCAGTGGCCCAGTAATGATCAGAGTAATGAACCTTGTTTTGCTCTGCTGAATGCTGATTAATTTGGACAAGTTGTTTTAAACAGTTATGTTAAATAAATTCGAACATGCACCATGGGCTGATTTTGCTACATTTTTCTGGTTCTATACTGGCAAGATTATAAACATAAAATGCAACCCAGTGTGCACACAGGAGCTGAGGTTTTGGGTGAAATTTTAACCCTGTCGGCTACATATTGCCCACTGCAGGCTGCCTCTGAGACCAGGGCTAGCTGCCTCTTATCAATAAAATGTTGTACACTTCCTGTTTAATATATATAGGTGCGTTGATCTGTACTACACCCACCTGATGCTTCAAACATCCTGTCACACTCAATGTCTAACTTACCTGTTGCAGCAGCTCGGGGCTCAGCCAGGGTAATATTTTAACACTGTATTTAGGGAAGTCATGGATCACCCGTAGCCTCTGCCCGTGGCTGATCATACTGAATATACTGCGGAGTCCTGATAAATAAACCTGTCCATCTGACGATATTAGAATGTGACTTGCTTGAACACTCCTGGAAGGAAATAAGGTGGTTGTAAGTACAGCTTGGGCAGAGTAAAATGGACAGTCATTAGTGTGAATGAAGGTGGCACAGTGGTTAGCCCTGCTGCCTCACAGCGCCAGGGACCCAGGTTCGAATCCCGGCTTTGAGCCACTATGTGTGTGTGGTTTGCACGTTCTTCCCGTGTCTGCATGGGTGTTCGCCCGGTGCTCCGGTTTCCTTCCACAGTCCCAAGCTGTGCTGGTTAGGTGAACTGGCCATGCCACATCGCCCCTTAGTGTCCCATGATGTGTAGGTTAGGAGGATTAGCAGGGTAAATACATGAGGCTATGGGGATAAGGGCTGGGTGGGATTGAGGTCAGGGCAGGCTCGATGGGCTGAAAGGCCTCCTTCTGCGCTGCAGGGATTCTATGAGAGAAGACAGTGTGTGAGTGAAGAGCAGCGGCAGTCAGCGGGAATCAGAACAAGCAGGTCTAAAAGAGAAAAAAATGTGTAACATCATAATAAAATGTGTCAACGATTGGTTGGTTTCCCTTTTACTATCTCTAAACTAGGGAATTTGTTCAAACAAGCAGCAAAGAGGAATGTGGTAGTTATAGTCGACAGGATAGTGAGGGGAATAGATACTGTTGTCTGCAATCAGGACCAGGAACTCGGATTGCTGTGCTTCTTGCCTGCTGTCAGGTTAAAGGACATATCCTCATCAACTGGACGGGAACTTGGAGTGGGAGGGGGAGAGGAGGATCCTGTTGTCACGGGCCATGTGGGAACCAATGAATAGGCAGACAGACAGTATGGGAACGATTTCTGCCAGGAGCATTTGAGGAGTTAGGGTTCAAATAAAAATGAACACCATTAAAGGTTATCATCCCTACATTGTTACTTGAGCTGCAAGCCAACTGACATCGGGTAAAACAGATTAAAGAGAATTAAACAAAGAATGGTGTGGGAAGAAGGGCCTTCGTTGGGCACTGGTATCTGTACTCAGGGAAGAGTGAGCTATTGTGTTTGGATGGTCTCCACCAGAATCGGGCTGGGACCAGCATCGTGATTAATCATATAACGAGGCTGGGACAGGGCTTTAAACTAACGGGGTGGGGGGGGGGGGGGGGGTGGTGGGTGGGGAAGTGGTTGCAACGGTGGGGGACGATTTGTGTGAACGGAGATTTCCAAAGAGAAAGGTTGAGGTGTCATGGTGGCACACTGGATAGCACTGCTGCCTCACAGTGCCAGGGACCCAGGTTTGGCCTCAGGTGGCTGCCTGTGTGGAGTTTGCACATTCTCCCTGTGTCTGTGTGGGTTTTCTCCGGGTGCTCCAGTTTCCTCCCACAGTCCAAAGATGTGCAGGTTAGGTAGACTGGCCACGCTAAATTGCCCCTTAGTGTCCTGGGATGTGCAGATTATGGGAATTAGTGGGGTAAATATGTGGGGTTACGGGGTTGGGCCTGGGTGGGATGCTCTGTCGGAGAGTAAGTGCAGACACGATGGGCTGAATTGCCTCCTTCTGCACCGTAGGGATTCTATGATTCTATGAAATGACGAGCAGGAATTATTTAAAGAACAATTCAAAATCTTTAACAAAAATTAATTTCATTGAAAACAAAAACTCAGCAAGAAAGATCGTCCATGGCTCTCACTTGGGAAGTTAAGGATTGTGTTCAATCAAAAGAGGAGGCTTACAATGCAGCAGAAATACAGCAGCCAATCTGAGGATTGGGAGCGCTTTAGACACTAGCAGGGGGGCCACCATAAAGTTGATAAAAGAGAAAACAAAGAATATGACAGTAAACTAGCCAAAGATAGAAAAACAGATTGCAGGAGCTTTATAAATATATAAGGAGGAGTAAACATTAGCCCCTGAGAAGCAGAGACAGGAGAAATTACAAAGCATGAGGAAGTGAGAGAGGCACTGAAGGAATATTGTGTATCTGTCCTCAAAGTAGAGAGACAATTCCAGAAATAGGTGACAACCTAGGGGACTGAAGAGATGAGGAAATTAATATTAGCAGAGAAAAATAACTGCAAAACATAAGGGACTACTATCTGACAAATCACTGGAACCTGATGACTATGGCCTAGGGTTCTAAAAGATAATGAAATTGCTGGTTATTGTGGAGAGGATCTCCAAGAAAATCGCGCTTATTGTTACCAAAACCAAGACAAGGTTAATTAAATTACTATTACTGTTCCTCCCTTCAGTCAATTATATCAACAGTTTTAATTACTAATTTAATTTATTTCCCTCACTATCCTTTCCCTTGACGAAATGGTGTGCTTAGCAAACTGTAGTTCATTAGGTTCCAATGTTAAAATTAAACCCATAGCTAATTAAATTCATTCAAAAAGGGATGGATCGCAACGAATATTCACACTCAAAGCCTACAAGGTAGAAAGGCCAAGAAAGAAGAGGAAAGATTGTACAAATTGTGAGCTCCTTTGAAAAATGCAAAAGCTGTTGGCATTAGTCCATTAGATAACAAAGACACCTATGTCGGACTCCTATTTATCGATTACTGCTCAGCCTTCAACACCATTATTTCTGTGGCCTGGACCTCCGCCTGTGACTGAATCCTGAACTTCCGAACCCACAGACCACAATCATTAATGATAGGCAACAACACCTCCTCCACGATCATTCTCAACACAGGTGCTTCACAAGGCTGTGTCCTCAGCCCCATACCATACTTCCTATGACAGTGGCCAAATTCCCCTGCAACTCGATTTTCACCTTAGCTGATGACACCAACATAGCAGACAATCTGTCCCTCAATGTCAATAAAACGAAGGAGATTATCATCGACTTCAGGAAGCGTAGTGGAGGCCATGCCCCTGTCTACAACTAAGGGGACAAATTAGAAATGGTCAAGAGCTTCATGTTTTTAGGTGTTCAAATAACCAACACACTGTCCTGGTCCCTCCATGCCGACACTGAAAGCCCACCAATGCCTCTACTTTCTTAGAAGACTAATGAAATTTGGCAATGTCAGCCACAACTCCCATCAAGTTTTACAGATGCACCTCAGAAACATTATTTCTGGTTGTATCATAGCTTGATATGGCTCCTGCTCTGTCCAAGACTGCAAGAAACCATAAGCATCATGAACGAAGCCCAGTCCATCACGCAAACCAGCCTCCCATCCATTGACTCTGTCTACACTTCCCACTGCCTCGGAAAAGCAGCCAGAATAATCAAGGACCCCATGCGCCCCGAACATGCTCTCTTCCACCTTCTTCCATTGGGAAAAAGATACATAAGTCTGAGGACATGTACCAACCGACTCAAGAACAGTTTCTTCCCTCCTGCCATTAGACTTTTGAATAGATCTACCTTGCATTAAGTTGATCTTTCTCTACACCCTAGCTATGACTGTAGTACTACATTCTGCACTCTCTCCTTTCCTTATGTATGAACAGTATGCTTTGTATGTACAACATGCAAGAAACAATACCTTTCACTGTATACTCATATATGTGACAATTATAAATCAAATCAGTAAGTCAATGTCCAATCAAGGCTATTTCAGGTGGCTTTGCTTGCCAGAATTCCTGGTCTTTGTCGTAGGCAGCAAAGTATTCTTGTACTCTGGGAATTGGTTCACTCTGTAGGTGAAATTCAAGATTCTGATTTTGAGAGAGATACAGGTCAGAGGCAGGCTGCTAGCCTGGAATCCAGTTTCCTGTTCTGAGACTAAACCACAACTAAACACCAGAGTTCAAAAGCAGTGTAATTAAAAACAGCTCAAGTCTCTGTCGTGTGACAGGGCAGTTTCAGTTGAGCCATTGATCGAATGAAATACTTTAAGGACTGTTGTTAAAAGCCATTGTATTTTTGAGCAGGTAAATGGAATCATGAGGACATTGCTGCAGAAGAGGAATCACAAGTAGCTCTGCCTTTATTCAGGGCTGGCTGGCATATATGTCTTGTCTACAATTTACGTGTTGGCTTGGCTGGAACATTTATACACTGCAAGCAATATCCTAAGAGATTAATGAGTTAGCCCTTGTCCAATGGAATGGTTTAGAATCTTCCAGAACTACCAGCATGTGACTAACTGCAGCCATTTTATCAGCGTAGCAATTGTCCCTTTTTAAAATATAAGAATATGGAAGATAACATTTTTAAAAATTTTTTTCATGCCTTCACAGCACAACACTGATTTTCTAAAATTGCTTACATTTGGGAAAGGTCCTATTAGATTGGAACTTGGCAAATGTTATGCTTTCAAGAAAGCAGAGAGAGAGAGAGAAAACAGTGAACTCCAGCCCAATTAGTCTTATATCAATTGTTGAAAAAATGTTGGTACCTATTATTAAGGAAGTATTAACAATGTACTTAGAAAACTGAGTATGATCAGAACAGGTCAACAGGCTTTTACCGAAGGGAAATCCTGTTTGACAAATTTATTCGAGATTTCTTAACTAGCACGGTAGATAAAGGGGAACCAGTAGATGTAATGTAGTTGGATTCCCAAAATGAATGAGAAGATGCCACACTAAAGGCTAATTGCCAAGATAAGGCTTATGGAGTTGGCAGCAATATTTCAGCATGGATTGAAGATTGGTTCACAGATAGAAATCAGAGAGTAGGTATAAATGGGCTTTTTCAAGTTGGCAGGCAGTAAATATAAGAGTGCTGCAAGGATCAATGCTGAGGCCTTAGCTTCCTACAATCTATTTTAATGATTTCAATGAAGAAACAGAAAGTAATGATTCAAAGTTTGCTGATGCCACCAAGTTGGATGGGAAGGTAAGCTGTGCAAAACATACAGAAAAGCTACAAAGAGAAATATGGACAAGTTTAGTGAATGGGCAACAAGATGACAGATGGAGTAACAATTTGGGGAAGTGTGAAGTTATTCACTTTGGTTGTCAGGATAGAAAAGTAGAAACAAACTTGTAAATGTTGGATGTTCAAAGAGACTTAGATGTGTTCACATAAGGAATGCTGAAAGTTAGCATACAGATGCAGCAAGCAAGTAGAAAGGCAAACAGTATGTTGGCCTTTACTGCAAGGAGATTGTAGTACAGAAATAAAGACGACTTGCTACAACTGAACAGGGTTTTGGTGAGACCACGCTTGGAGTATATCTGTAGGTGTGGTCTCCATATTTAAGGCCAGATATACTTGCATTGATAGTGGTATAACAAAGGTTAGTCCCTGGAGTGACTGTTTTGTCCAGTTTGAGAGGTTGAGTAAAATGAGTTTACATTCTCTGATTTTACGAATGAGAGGCTATCTCATTGAAACCTACAAAATTCTAAAAGGGCTCAAAAGGATAGATGCTGAGAAATTTTCCTCTGGTTGGGATATCTAAAACATGGGGGGGGGGGGGCTTAGCTTCAGGATAAAGGGCTTACCATTTAGGACTGAGAGGAGGAGAAAATACTTTAAAAGATAGTGAATCTTTGGCATTCTCTTTGTCCACTGAGTTGACGATGCTCCATTGTTGAATATATTTAAGGTTGGGATAGACAGGTTTTGGGTCTCTCAGGGAATTAAGGGATATGGGGAATAGGCAGGAAAATGGAGTTGATGCCCAAGATCAACCATAATTATATTAACAGAGCAGTCTCAATCGGTCTACAGCTGCTCCTATATCAGGTGTTTACTCCACTTTCTCGACTGTCCCCCATTAGATCATATTCCCTTGTAGTTCAAAAATCTGGTGAATCAACATAGAACATTACAGTACAGTACAGGCCCTTCAGCCCTCAATGTTGTGCTCAATGTCCAATCCCAAGATCAAGCTATCCCCTCCCTATAATTCAGGAGTGCTCCATGTGCCTATCCAATAACCGCTTGAAAGTTCCTAAAGTGTCCGACTCCACTATCACAGCAGGCAGTCTATTCCACACCATAACCACTCTGAGTGAAGAATCTACCTCGGACATCTGTCCTATATCTCCCACCATGAACTTTATAATTATGCCCCCTAGTAACAGCTACATCCACCTGAGGAAATAGTCTCTGCTATTTCAAGTGGTACTATATTGTGAAGAAGCTACTGAGAAGAACCAGGGTGAAGATGAGGTTTGATAGAGATGTTCAAAATCATGACAGGACTGAATGAAACTGTTCTCGCTTGTAAAATGATCAAGTATGAGGGAGCACAAGATTTAAAAAGTGATTTGCAAAAAAAGCAAACATGATGTGAGAAAAATCTTTTTCACCCAGCAAGTGGTTTGGGTTTCGAATGTACTGCCTGGAAGTGTGGTGGAGGCAGGTTCAATTGAGGTACTAAAGAGGGCATTAGGTGGTTATTTGCATAGAAATAATGTCCAGGGAAATGAGGAAAAGACAAGGGAACAACCAAGTCATAATGTTCTGACTGGAGAGCTGGAGCAGACACAGTGGGCCGAATGGTCGTCTTCTGAGCTGTAACAAATCTGTGAATATAAAGACAGGTTTAAAATGCAAGAATGTCAATGAATGAAGTTTGGCGAATAAGACTGTTGAGCTCAAATAGCTGTGTGAGAATATGAAGTAGTGGCAATAATGGAACATCACTTAACATTGGTGACGACTGGATGCTTAATATTCAAGTATATAAAGCATTCAGGAAAAACATGGAAGGAAAATAAGGAGATGGGCTGACGGTACTGATTAGGGAAGATGCTGCAAAATTAAGATATCCCGGTGTGGGTAGAGACAGAATCTAATGGTTAGAGTTGAGAAGCAAAAAAAAAAGGATAATCAAACTACTTGGACATCATACAGGCCTCCAAATAGTAAACAGAGATAGACAAACAAATTCTTGCAGATGTGCAAGAATTATAAAGTGGCAAATTTTAATCACCCAAGCTATCATTCGGGATTAAGTGAGAGTAAGATAAGGGGGGGAGAGGAATTCCAAAAACGTTTTCAGGAAAATTTCCTTGACCAAGACGTAAACTAGATGTAAATGTCTAATTAATAAAGAACTGTTGCTGGATCTTATGCTGGGGAATGACGTGGGCCAAGTGGACCCAGTGTCTCTGGGGCAGCACTTGGCTAAGAGTGCTTATTGTCTGTATAGTGGTCATCCAGATCCCTTTGTAATCTCCACTTTCTAATTTCTTATTATTTAGGAAATACTCTGCACATCACTTTCTTCTCCAAAAGTGTTCCCCTTACATTTTTCCACATTATATTCCATCTGTGATGTTCTTGCCCACTCACTAAATCTTCCCAAATCCTCACGTATCCGCTTTACATCTTCCTCACAGCACATATTTCTGCCTAGCTTTACGCCATCTGTGAATTTGGAGATATTACATTTGGTCTCCACATCCAAATCATTGATATATGTTGTGAACTGCTGGGGCCCAAGTGCTAATCCTTGCAGTACCCAATGAGGCACAGCCTACCAACATAAGAATGACCCGTTTATTCCTGTTCTCTGTTTTCTGCCTGTTAGTCACTTTTGATTTGATTTGTCACATGTGAAAAGTATTGCTTCTTATGCACAATACAGATAAAGCATATTGTTCACAGATAAAGGAGAGAGTGCAGCATGTAGTGTTACAGTCACAGCTAAGCCGTGGAGAAAGATCAACTTAGTGCAAAGTACGTCCATTCAAAAATCTGATGGCAGCAGGGAAGAAGCTGTTTTTGAGTCAGTTGGTACGAGACCTCAGACACTTGTACCTTTTTCCCCTACGGAAGGGGGTGGGAGAGAGTACGTCTGTGGTGCGTGGGGTCCTTGATTATCCACTAGCTGTTTTTCCAAGGCAGCAGGAAGTGTAGACAGTGTCAATGGATGGGAGGCTGGTTTGAGTGATGGACTGGGCTTTGTTCACAACTCTTTGTGGTCTTGGGCAGAGCAGTAGCCATACCAAGCTGTGATACAACCTGAAAGAATGCTTTCTATGATGCATTTGGAGAAGTTTGGTGAGAGTTGTAGCAAAAATGTCAAATTTCCTTAGTCTCCTGAGAAAGGTGGTGTTGGTGGGCTTTCTTAACTTAGTGTCAGCATGGGGGGACCAGATCAGGTTGTTGATCTGGACACTTAAAAACTTGATTCTCTCAACCATTTCTACTTACTTCTCATTGATGTAGACATAAACATGTCTTCCACTACACTTCCTGAAGTCGATGACATTGAGGGAGAGATTATGGTCAGTTGCACCAAATTCTCTATCTCTTTCCTGTAACTCCATCTCATCATTGTTTGGGATCGGGCCCATTATGGTGGTGTCGTCAGCAAACTTGAAGATAGAGTTGGAGCCACAACAGTATGTTGTCTCCAATGATATGCGCTTTTATTTTGCTAATTACCCTCCAGACCAGGACTTTACCAAAAGCCTTTCAGACCCTCAATTCTCCTTAGTCAATTTTCTTCGTAACATCCTCAGCAAACTCCAACAAGTTTGTCAAACATGATTTCCCATTTGTAACTCCATGCTGATTGGGCATGTGTCCATTTATCACATCCTTTATAATAGATTCCAGCATTTTTCCCTACCTCTGATGTAAAACTGACAGGTCTATTCCCTATTGTCTCTCTCTCTCCCGTCTTAAACAGTGCGGTGACATTTGCTGCCTTTCTACCATCATTCCAGAATCTGTAGAATTTTGGAAGATGATCATCAATGCATCCACTGTCTGTATAGTAACTTCTTTCTACACTCTGGGATGCATAATATCAGGTCCTGGGGACTTGTCAACTTTCAGTCCCATTCATTTTTCCAATACAACCTTCTTACTTATACTAATTTCCTTCAACTCCGTATTCTCCCTCGTCCCTTGGATCTCTACATCTGGGAAATTTCCTGTATCATCCTTAGTGAAAACAGACACAAAATAATCATTTACCTTCTCTACCACTTCTTCATTTCCCTGTTAAGAACTTTCTTGACTCTGCATACAATGGATCCATATTTACCTTGGCCAAACACTTCCTCCTTACGCACTGATAGAAGCTTTGTTTGTTTGTATTTTTTTTCCTAGCTTGCATTTCATATTCTGTTTTACCTTTCTTCATCAGTTTCTTGGACTTCCATTGCTGTATTCTAAAAACCTTTCAATCCTCAGGTTTACGACTATTTCTGGCAACCTTTTCATTTAATCTTACACAATCCTTAACTTCCCTTTGTCCGCCATGATCGACTGGCCTTCTGGGGGTTTTGCACCATGAAAGAATGTATAGGTGCTGTATGCTATGTAATAGTTCTTTGAAAACTATCCAGCGCTTTTGCACTGTCACATCTTTTAATGTATGTTCCCAATCCACCTCAGCCAGTTTGCCCCTCATGCTTTCATAATTTCCTTTTTTCCAACTTTAACACGAAAGCACATTATAAATAATGCAATACTTTTCAATGTAGTTGCTGTTGTAATGTACAAAACATAGTAGCCAACTTGTGCTCTGTAAGATTCTATGAACAGCAATATGATGAGCAGATAATTTTCTTATTCACTGAAGAATAAATATTAGCTAGGACATGCAAGATATACAATCTCTCAATTTAACTATTCTCTTCGTAGCAGCAAATCAATGTAGTCCAATTAATGGGGGGAAATAAGGAAGTGTAATTCCAGTTAGCATACAGTTCCACAAGACAGGAGCGTAGCAGTCAAATCCAGACACTCAGAAATATCAGACTCACTCTCCAAGTGGCAGCCTCACGAATGCAGTGCATCAACTGGAACTGGATTAAAGAGTGTTCTGGAAGTGGAAGGAGGGGGGGTGGTTTGGGGAGGTTGGAATGACCTTTAAGCTTCAACTGGGTGTAACCATGCAGAACGTACTTAGCAAGCTCATTAGCTTTGTGTCACTTCATCCTTGTGTTCTTCAAGTCTGTGCAAAACAATAACTTGCTACCTCTCTGAACTCCTTTACACTACGAACAGCCAAATGGTGTGGTGCTAGATATATCAGCAAAGCAATAGTCTTGTGTAGAAATTAGGCTGAGAAGTTATAATGGGCGCCTGACCTCAGATGAGCAGTAGGACGTTTAAAGGCAGTCTTGCTTTTCACAGCTATTTCCAACACACTTCACAGGGTCTTAATAGCTTCTAGCAATTCTCCCACCTGCTGCTAAAAATACCTGTGCCGAAAATGTCGGTGAAAGACTAGCAGCAATAGTTGCTGTTCTAACTCCGCTGGGGAATGAGGCAGCTGAACATCAAATGTCACGGATTCCCACCAAGGTGTCGATGCTGCCTTCTACTGCAATGATGTGGAGATGCCGGAGTTGGACTGGGCTAAACACAGTAAGAAGTCTCACACCACCAGGTTAAAGTCTAACAGGATTATTTGGCAGGACTAGCTTTCGAAGTCTCAAGCTCCTTCATCAGGTGAGTGAGGATTTGTGTTCACAAACGGGGCATATAAAGACACAAACTCAATTTACAAGATAATCGTTGGAATGCGAGTCTTAAGATGAAGTGTGAAGAAGGAGCATGAGACTCCGAACGCTAGCGCTGCCAAGTAAACCTGCTGAACTTTAACCTGGTGTTGTGAGACTTCTTACTGTTCTATTGCAACCTCAGAGCATTGCATACAGCTGCCAGTGAAGCAGACTGCAGTCTGCTTTGGCAGTGCAGTGATTATGTGATTGGGCTGTATTACTCCTGATCACTAGTTGCTGAAAGAAAGATCCAAAGTCAGTCTTTACTGGGATTGATTTATTTACGGAGTGACAAATTACATGGATGTATCTCCTGACTCCATTCAACTCAGTATGTGTATATTTAAATGTTCTCATTGAATCATTGCCCTACATCTACATCTTAGCTTCAATTGAGACCCACCCACCCAGAACCCCCCCACCACACACACACACACCCCCACCCAGATCCCCCCCACCACACACACCCCCACCCAGACGCCCCCCCCCCACCAGACACCCTCCCCCCCACACACACACACACACCCAAACCCCACCACCCCCCCCACACACACACCCAGAACCACACATGCCATCCTGACCCTTTCCCTGACATGTGTCTCCAGCCCTACATTACCTGGTCACTTTTTGTCCTTTGATACAGCAAAGCAAGAAGTAATTAAGTTGTACAAATGACTACATGGAACAGCCACCATCACATTAGCAGAAGCAACTTACGATAAGCAATAAATCCAACCTTATTAAAGTCAACCACAGCCCAAGAACAAATTAATTAAACTATGCAACCTGCAACTGCTCAAGTTTCGGATTTGAAAACTCTGCCAACAAGCCTGTTGGCACAATATTCTGACCCGTTACATCCTTTATGTAAGCTTGTTGATCGAGAGCAATTAACCAAGTCAAGAAACAGTTTGGTCAACCTAGGCATATTTGGCTTGGCACCAGGACAAATTCTGAGAACCTGCTGCATTATTGTAAGCAGTCCACTCGTGTGCTGTGTGTGCGTTTGCAGTTAAAAGCCCCACCAAGAGATGAGAAATGGAGAAAGAAAACAAAGACTTGGGAGGTCCATCACTGTCAGTGGGTGGGATATCATATACACGTTATACTAATTGACAGTATAGTTTGAATACTTACTGTAGTTTGGAAACATGTGAAAATCTACGTCAGATCCCTGTGATTATAGCCTGAAGACAAAGGTCCGCGGTAATGTTTTGTTGTGGTCTGTGCCAGACTTGGAGGTTCCCCTAGCTAGGGAGGTATAGCATTCCACTACCTCCCAATAGAGGGGGAACACGATACGCACTGGGTTAATTTGTTATGGGAATTGAATCATTGCCATTGTGCGATTTCCCATTCCTCCAGCACGCCCGAGCCAACAGGCTCAATGTGCAGGTCAGATAACACAATAACAACTTGTGCTTGTAGTAATACAACACCTTGTAATACAGAAGCAAGTCCCAAAGTGCTTTACACCACAATCTGGACACATTGTGAACCAAAAGACCTGGGGATGGTGGGTGAAAGAAAAGTTGAGAGTCAAGTTTAGCAAGCGTTTGAAAAGAATTAGGATGAAGAGATATTGGTAGAGAATTCTGGAAGTAGATCGGAGTTGCTGGGTCCTAAGCCACTGAAGTTAGAGGGCACACAAAACAGTCAACACTCAGAAGCCTGAAGGTTGGCAGCTGGGATAATAGGAGGGGCAGGGTGCTGGGTGATGTGGAACAACACAAGAATTAGTCAATTAAGGATCACAAGACATAAAAATAAACAGCACCTTAAGTAGACAAGACCATTAAATGCTATGGAACACTGGAAAGTGTGAAAGGGAGGGAGTTTAAGAGTCGAGATGTAATAGGGAATCTATGTAAATTCTTGGTAAGATCACAGAGTGTGTAGCCTTGGGCTTCATACAAGAGGAAAGATGTCTGCAATAGAAAGGGCACAATGCAGATTGTCCTTCCTGATGTACAGATATATAATAAAAGGAAAACTGGGGCTCTATTGATTAGAACAGGTAACATTATTCATGGAGATGTTTAAAATTATGAAGGTATGAATAGAATTGACAGAAACAGTTTCCAACGTAGGCACATCTTTTTTGTGATCTGAGCTAACAGTACAGTACCTGTGTACATATCCCATTCTATGAATATAAACCAAGGCCTTTAGCACCCCCTGCAGGATGTATGCGATTGTTGGCTCATTTAGTCCGTCTGTGAAATGAGTGTTCATCAGATCTTTAGCAGAACCTGGCAATTAGACCACACCAAATAATTAAAAGCTATTCAAATTGAAATGATAAACTGAGACAGGGATAGAAATCTGTCATTGCTGCTCATCCCAAACTAGCGTCTTGATTCAGCATCCAATAATTTAAATTTATACAAATATCCTCACTTTTGCCATGCAGTTTACCTTCACAGAATCAGTAAGAATTTTAAAAAGTTTTCTTCCTGGCAAGTTACTTTGATATAATGGCCCTCATGTTTTAAAAAAAAACTTGGTGGAAAATACTTCTATTGCATTTCTAACAACCAGTCCTATCAAACACTCCCAGGACAGGTACAGCATGGGTTTAGATACAGAGTAAAACTCCCTCTACACTGTCCCCATCAAACACTCCCAGGACAGGTACAGCATGGGGTTAGATACAGAGTAAAGCTCCCTCTACACTGTCCCCCATCAAACACTCCCAGGACAGGTACAGTACAGGGTTAGACATTCAATTTCCTGGTGAATTAGAAGAAATTTTGTACAATGAGTTAGAACAGGATTGAAACTGCCCAAAATCATTTAATATATGATCCTTAAAGCCAGTAGAACAGAGGTATCTTTCATTCTATCATTGAGCCAAGGTTTTCACCAGAATCCAGGTCCAGAAGTTCACGACCGATGTCCTGGCGTTTGAACAGTGTTTAGACTTCAAGCCGTTCAGTATGATAATTCTATGCCTTGTATTGTGTCATAATGATGGCATATTTTTCATCTTTAGATTGAAGTCTGGGGCTGCAATGATACAATATTAATGCCCTCGGTCTTTTTTCTGACTTCAGGAATAGTGGGGGAAAGAGGAGTCAATAACGTGAAAAATGGAAACATTTTCAAAGTTGTCCTTTGAAAGAGAGAAGAACAACTTCAACTTGGCTTTGATACACAGTGCTGACCACAGTATTAGACACATCAAACTTACCGTAGGCCATGAATGGAGTCACGACCCACACCTCATTGTTGGCTATCAAGGTGGCTTTGTATGGCAATATATTAGGGTGATGAAACAGCTTCGATACGTGGAGTTCACTCTAGTGAAATAAACTCACTGTTAGGTCTCATATCAAACCTCATGGTTCAGTTGCTAAAGAGTAAACAGAGAAAGAGCTAACCAGCAAATGAAGAATCTCTACACAGCTTGCACAACTGTAACCAGCCAGATTCACTAATTCACAGCACAATACCATTATTCTCAATGTTGGTCCTTAACATAGATTGACTCATTAAACATTCCCTCAATCAGCAAAAGTTGGCTCATATTAGATTCACAACACGACAGACCACACATACACCCTTCCAAATATACCATAATTTCCTAATCTCTACTCTGGCTAAGACATGTCAGCAGAATAGTGGACAAAGTGTTGAGGTTCTAGACTCCAAACAAAATCTCCTGCAGGTTTATGGCATCAGCAAATGTTGTAAGGTGCGAATTCATGCAGTGATGCTAGATCACTGCTAGGTGGTGAGTTTTCAGTACGCTTTCCCCAAACAAGTCACTGGGAAAATGTAGAATCCATTACTCAGGAGGTTATAGCAGGTAACTTAAATCATGGTTTTGAGAAAGGGAAGTCGTGTTTACCTGATTTATTACTGAGGAAGTAACAAGCAAGGTCAATAAAGAGGAACCTGCGGATGTGGTGTACTTTGTGGTGATACTGTGTTATTGATATATTTTATGTTTCTGTAGTATGTTTAAAGTTTGGTGCTATTTTAGTCAAAGCAGTCAGTACATCTGGAAAGCAGGAATATTACTCATTTTAACCCTGTAGTGTTTACTTAGAATCAAGCTAATTGCATTTTGTTTATAAATGAGAAAGGACCTGTGTTTTTTTTGATTAAAATAACGGAAGATGATGGGTCACATAGTGATGCGATACCAGAAGTGGGAGATCTAAGTTTATAGCAGAGAAAAACAGCTTTGTGTTCAGCTGCTGGAGGGGGCTGTTAAAAGATAGGCACCTACAAGTTGCTTTTCTCTCTCCCTCTCTCTTCAAAGTCTCCCTCTGCAAAAATTCATGACTATTTTCCAAATTAGGGCAAGTATATCTGTGATTGTTAACTATATTTAGTGTGTTTTAAGGTTATAAAAAAATTAATTGGAACTGAAGTAGTGATGTCAGATATTAGAATTGCTTCTCTTCATTTTAAGCATTATTCACCTATTGAATGTTAAACTACTTCATTGTGTTAGAGTTATAAGTAAACTGTGTTATGAATAAAGCTGGTTTTGATAAAAGAACCCTAATTTGTCAGTAGAATCACAGCTGGAGTGAAGCATCCTACCTTCACATTTATGCCAAAATAAACAAACTGTTAGGATCTAATCTGGCTTCATAATATACCTTGAGGTTCAGGTCCAGCACCAGGACAACTTGGATCTCCAGAAGGCACTTGATAAGGTGTAGCCACATCAACAATAAGATTAAATGGTATGGGGGTAACATATTAGCATGGTTAAAGGAATGGTTAGCTAACTGGAAGCAGAGTAGGTATAAACAGGTCTTTTTTAGGTTGAAACAAGTGGAGTGCCAAAGGGATCAGTGCTGGGGCTGAAGTTATTTAACAATCTATATCAATGGCTTGCTTGGATGAAGGGATTGAATGTACAGTGGCTAAATTTGTCAATGGCACCAAGATAGGTAGGAAAATAAATCGTCAAGAAGAGAGACTGCAAGGGTATATAGATAGGCTAAGTGAGTGAGCAAAAATGTAGCAGATGGAGTATAATAATGGAAAAATGTGAACTTGTCCAGTTTGGCAAGAAGAATGGAAAAGTAGTACACTAATTTGATTGGAGTGAGATTGCAAGTCCTAATAGTACAGAGGGATCTGGATGCCCCAAATACAAATAGTTAGTATGTAGTTACTGCAAGTAATTATGAAAGCAAACAGAATGTTGGTATTTATAGAGATCTATAAAATAATGAGGAGCATAGATCAGCTACATAGTCAGTATCTTTTCCCAAAAGTAGGGGAGTCTAAAACTTGAGGGCATAGGTTTAAGACGAGAGGGAAGAGATACAAAAATGTCCAGAGGGGCCATTTTTTCACACAGAGGGTGCTGAGTGTCTGGAATAAGCTGTCACAGGTAGTAGTAGAGAGGGGTACAATTTTGTCTTTTAAAAAGAATTTAGATAGTTACATGGGTTTGATGGATATAGAGGGATATAGGCCAAATGTGGGCAATTGGGATTAGCTTAGAGGTTTTTAAAGAAAAAGGGTGGCATGGACAAGTTGGGCCGAAGGGCCTGTTTCTATGCTTGTAAACCTCTATGACTCTATTGCAAGAGGAATGGAATATAAAAGCAAGGAAGTTTTACTTGTTTTATAGTTTTGGTCTCTTTATTTGAGAAAATATATAAATTTCATTAGTAGCAGTTCAGCGCAGGTCACTCAACTCATTCTTGGGGGTGAGGGCTTTATCTTATGAAAAAAGGCTGAAGAGGTTGGGTCTATATCTGAGGGCAGCAGTGGAGGGTTCTTTTTCTGATTAGAGGTCTGTGACTAGTGGTGTTCCGCAGGGCCCTGTACTGGGACCTTTGCTATGTGTGATATATATAAAATGATTTTCAAGATGATGTAGCTGCTGCGATTAGTAAGTTTGCGGACGACACAAAGATTGCTGGAGTTGCGGATAGCGATGAACATTGTCAGAGAACACAGCAGGACATAGATAGGCTGGAAAATTGGGCAGAGAAATGGCAAATGGAATTTAATCCAGATAAATGTGAAGTGATGCATTTTGGTAAATCTAATGCAGGGGGGAGCTATACAATAAATGGAGTATAGACACACAGAGGAATCTGGGTGTGCAAGTCCACAAATCCTTAAAGGTGGCAGCACAGGTGGAAAAGGTGGTGAAGAAGGCATATGGCATGCTTGCCTTTATTGGATGGGGCATAAAGTATAAAAGTTGGATTATGATGTTGCAGTTATATAGAATGTTGGTTAGGCCACATTTGGAATGCTGCATCCAGTTCTGGTCACCACATTACCAGAAGGACGTGGAGACTTTGGAGGGAGTGCAGAAAAGGTTTACCAGGATGATAACTGGTATTAGCTATGAGGTGAGATTGAGTAAACTGAGGTTCTCCCTGGAAAGACGGAGGTTGAGGGGCGATCTAATAGGAGTTTATAAAATTATGAAGGGCATAGATAGGGTGAACAGTTGGAAGCTTTTTCCCAGGTCAGAAATGACAAACACAAGGTGGTCACAAATTCAAGGTAACAAGGTGAGGGGGGGTGGGGGGGGGGGGCAAGGTTCAATACAGGTATGCGGGATGGGGGCCTGAAATGCACTGCCAGGCAAGACACGGTAGGATCATTTAAGACATATCTAGATAGCCACATGAACAGACAGGGAATACAGGGATACAAACGGATGGTCTAGTTAGGAACACATGATCGGTGCAGGCTTAGAGGGCAGAAGGACCTGTTCCTGTACTGTATTGTTCTTTGCATCCATTGGATTTTAGGAGTGAGGTGATTTTATTGAAACATGTAAGATCCTGAGGGAACATGACAAGGTATTGGTTTCCTTATTTAAGGAAAGAAGTAAATGCATTGAAGCAGTTCAGAGAAGGTTTACTAGGCTAGCATCTGGAATGGGTGGGCTGTCCAAAGAGGAAAGGTTAGACAGACCAGGCTTGTATTTGCTGGCGTTTAGCAGAGTAAGAGGCAACTTGATTGAAACATACAAAGATTTTGAGGGTTCCTGACAGGGTGGATGTGAGAGAACCTAGAACTAGAGGGGTTCGCTATTTAAAATGGAGATAAAGCAAAATCTTTTCACTGTGAGCTGGACCTGTCACCAGACAGGACCTGTTTGGAGACAAATATATATCTCTTTAACCTGTCCACTCACATTGTCTGTACCTTTAAGACTTGATTACCTATAAGTACTTGCATTCCAACCATTATTTTGTAAATTGAGTTTGTATCTTTATATGTCCTGTTTGTGACCAGAACTCCCACTCACCTGACGAAGGAGCAGCGCTCCAAAAGCTAGTGGCTTTTGCTAACAAAAGCCTGTTGGACTTTAACATTTAAGTTATGAGACTTGTTATCAGATCAGCCACGAGGCCGAAGGGGCTGGATGGCCTACTCCTGATTCTTGTTTGTTTGACCCTATTTACAGTGCACTCTTCCACAAGTTTACACAAACATGCTCTTTCACTCTTTATTTGAAAGGTTCCTGCTAACACAGCTTCCACATTTTACCCTCCACCCTACGGGGCTTGAACCCTTTATTCCGGAGAGTAATGTGTGTGGATCAATTTTGTCATGTATATTTATAATCTTCAGTTCAGTCTTCCCAAACTCATCTCTTTTCCCAAGAAAACAGATTCAACTGCCTTAATCATCCCATAAAACTCACAAAAGGTGATTCTCTATAGCGGGATGGTGCAGACTTCGGTTCCCCATCACGGCCATGGATTTTAAGTATTGACATTGATAAATTCAGGCATTTCTTAAAAGCCACTAACAAGTATACGCAAGAAACCTGGCCCCAGGGTCCAACCTTGCACATTGCAATGTCATAACCAGCTCCATATTACCAATCATATCAACTAAGAAAGAAACCTTTTGACATCATCCTAACTGGTTTCAGATACTTACCCGCAAATCTACTTATTTAAAACATCACTTCGGGCCCTTTTCAATCTAAAAACCCAAGATACATGCTCCCTCCAGACTCCCAGCTCCCACACTTTACCAACACAAGGGATTACCTGTAATAAAGAAAACATCTCATTGGTGCAATAATCCAAGTTGATTCTGCGAACAGCCACTTGTTGACCAGTCCGTTTGTACCTCCCCAAGGTCACAGTCATAACGTCATTAAATCCTTTACCTGTGCACAAAGGACAAGCCATTTCACTCCTGGGGAAAAGCAGATTAGCTCAACATTGAATTTACATCTAATTTTACTGAAAACAACAGCATTTCACTCATTTTAGATTCCCATACGAATGGTAAATCCTTTGGGGGATGGTCCAAGGTTGATAGTATCATCTTTGGGGATTTTTTGTTCAGTTTCTTTGGCTAACCTCAAGCCAGTTGATTGTTTTCTCATGAACTGAGTCAGAAAACCATACATCCAACACCCATTCTAGGACTTGAATGAATAATCTAGACTAACACTCACTGCAATGCTGAAAGACATCCTGTCCTGTAGCAGACAAAATTCTAATATGACTTTATCCGCCTTTTCTAACAGACATTTGTAAGTTAGGGGGATTAGCCAGGGTAAAATGTATGGGGTCACAGGGATAGGGTATTATGGAGGGCTGGGAGGAATGCTCTTTTGGAGAGTCAATGCACACTCAATAGCCTCTTTCTGCACTGTAGGGATTCTGTTAACAATTATACATCACGATTTGAATAGGAGTTTTCCCAGTGTCCAAACAAAGAATCATCCTCCAAACATGTAGATTACATTGTTTAACCTTACTGTTGTTTGTTGAATTTAAAGTTTAAAAGTTTATTTATTAGTGTCACAAGTAGATTTACATTCACACTGCAATGAAGCTACTGTGAAAATCCCTTAGTCACTACACTCCGTCACCTGTTTGGGTACACGGAGGGAGAATTTAACATGGCCAATCAACCTAACCTGCACATCTTTGGATTTGGGAGGAAACTGGAACACCTGGAGAAAACTCACGCAAACACAGGGAGAACATGCAGACTCCGCACAGACAGTGACCCAAGCTGGGAATTGAACCTAAGCGCCTGGCACTGTGAGGCAGTAGTGCTAACCACAATGTCACTGTACAAATTTTGCTGTAAACATAACGGCTGCCAAGAATGCTTATGTACCTCACTTCCAAGTAATTCTGTGTATGTGAAATATTTGGAGGACACTGTTCACTGACATCATTAAGTGCTTTATAAATATTTAAATTTCTTTAATTTTCTTTTCAGTCGTGATAGCCAAGTGCAGAAAATAAAGAGAGGAAGGATTCTTTTGAGATTTTTGTTGTTGGCAATAGGGATAATTTGATGACAAGAGTTTGACATTTTGAATTTATTTGGTTCTGTATTCCAGAGTCTGCTACAGATGATTGATGTTGCACAGTCTCACTGGGTCACCAGCTTGTAAATATATACTTAGGTCCTGTGTCAATGAGTTGGTTAATTTTGTATGTTGTTCTGTTTTCGATATATTTCATGTCTGTTTTTCAGTTGTTTTGGTTTGCTTTTTTTTGGCCCAACAACTGTTCCCATGAGATTGGCTCTCAGCAGTGTCACCTGGGACATTAGTTGCACAAATTCTTTACCAATCAAAAAGCAAAGGGAATATCTTCTCATGTGGATTGAAATTACTGTTTCTGTTTGAGAAAGCATCTGTTGCTGTGGCCCCATATACTGAGACACGGTATAGCATTGTGTTTATTGACGTGGGATTGCAAAGTGTGTCAGAAAGCTCAAAACTCTCAGTATAGCACATTCCTAGTGAAGGCAGCTGACAATCTATAATAACCAATTCACTAACTGAAGCACATTTTGGGGATTCAATGTGATAAAGTGATACATTATGGGACCTGGGTTCAATTCCCGGCTCAAGTCACTGTCTGTGTGGAGTTTGCACATTCTCCTCGTGTCTGTATGGGTTTCCTCCGGGTGCTCCAGTTTTCTGCCACAGTCCAAAAGGTGTGTGGGTCAGGCTGCTTGGCCATGCTTAAAAAAATTGCCCCTTAGTGTCTTGAGATGCGTAGGTTAGAGGGATTAGTGGGTAAAAATGAAGGGATATAGGGGTAGAGCCTGGGTGGGATTGTGTTCGAAGCAGACTCGATGGGCCAAAGGGCCTCTTTCTGCACTGTACGGTTTCTATGATTCTGTGATTATCCATTATTTCCCACAATAACTGGATTGTTGTCTTCTAAAGGTTTTTCATGTTTTACCTGCAGCTCCTGTTTCTGCACCCTCTCATTCATGTTGTTTTCACAATCCTACAAAGTGAGGGTCTTTTGTCTTCTAAATTGTTAATTTGGAAGCTGGAGAAAAGGACAGCTTTTATTGTCTTGTTCTTGGAAAGGGGAGCTACCTTCTTGAACTGCTGCAGAGTATGTGTTGTAGATACACTTCCAGTGCTGTTAGGTAGAGAGCTGTGGGATTTTAACCCAGTGACAGTGAAAGAATACAGATATACACCCAAGTTGATAACTTAGCAATTGTGGGGTTAGAAAGATCTGCACAGATTTCAAAAATATAGTTTGATGGCCAAATTCCATTTAGTATTTTATGTAGAATGAATGGGAGCCATTTTTGCAATAGGCTACAGTGGTGTGAGATCCCAAGTTGGCAAGGGGTCCTAGGCTGGTCCAGTTTGTTACAATGTAAATAAGTAATGTTGAGCTGAATTCATCAAAAATTTCAACCAGAATGGAAAATGGGAAAAAAACACTTTTTGGTTCAAAACGTTCCCATTTATTCGAAGTAAAATATTTGGCAGCACTTGTTGATTTTATTAACATTATCTTGATTCCCTCACATTGGCTCTTCCTCTCCCAAGTTGTCACTGACAGGGAACAGCATCCATGTGGCTCCCTGGGAAAAACAGGGACAAGACTTCATACTGGCCTTGAGATTTCTTGGATCTGACCCCTCTTTTGTGAATTTTTATCATAGATTGTGGGCATCACTGACTGTGCCAGAGCAGGTTAAAGACAGCAGGAGCATAAATGAACCAGATGGGTTTTTATGACAATCGACAACGATTTCCTAGTCATTAGACTTTTAATGCCAGATTTCTGTGGCATTCACATTTTATCATCTGCTGTGGTGGCATTCAAACCCAGTCCCCAGATCATTATCCTGGGGATTACTATTCCAGCGATAATTCTGCTATATCACTACCTCTAGTGATGGTTGCCCAGAGACCGTAAACCTCTCCTGGGAAATCAGTGAATTTTTTCCATTCCCTGCTAGAGTCAAATTTTTGACCAATTTCATATCACCAAGTAGATCATCAGCTGAGTCTTTTTCATGCAGTCTCCTGCAACTCAGTCACAGAATATTGGGAGGTGATATCACTGACCCACAGGAGGGTAAAGACAAGCAGGGGGTCTATGGATGTTTTTAGAAAAACTCATCATGCATATCTTTCTGCTCTACGTAATGGAAATTCTTCTTCCATTTTCCATTCCCTTTGAACATTTGGAGGTTTGAGATTTTGGCAATGGTTTAGGTGTTCTGGAAGGTGCTAGCTTCATTTTGCAGACTTGACTGAATCTCAAATGTAGATCAGTGAGTATCAGAATGTGCCATTACTCTTCTGCGACCTCTATCACTAAGAAGGAAGACCAGCAATTTTGTGGGACCACCTCCCTCTCAAAGTCACATACAAGCTTAATTTGTCACTATTCTTTTATTCTCTGGAATTCACTGCCAAAAGATATTACATCACATAGAATTATACAGACTTTATAGCACGAAATTGAATGTTTGACCCAGTTTGGCTTTGCCAGTGTTAAGGCTACCTATAAAGGAGAGGCAAAGAGGGGTAGGAGAAGACTTGGAATAAATAACTTATCGACATTAACTGTAACAATTTGTAATTTCTATAATTGTACATTACGATACCATTTGACATAGAGTCACGTGTGTTTTGGGATAGATTACCAAAAAAAAATCAGCCAAAGAATAAGTTTTAAGAATGTCAAAGGAGGAAAGAGAGATGTTTAGGGAGAGAATTTCAAAGTTTGGGGCTTTTGTTAGCTGAAGGCACGGCTGCTAACAGAGCAGTTAAAACTAGGAATGGTCAAGAGACCAGGAATGGAGTTTAAAAAAAATGAGAGGTGGTCTTATTGAAACATAAGATCTTGAGAGGATTTGATAAGGTACATACTGGGAGGATATTTTCACTTGTGGGAGACTACAACCAGGGGATACAGTTTAAGAATAGAGGCCTACCTTTCAGACCAAGATAAAAGGATAATCTCGCTCTCTCACTCAAAGGGTCATTAATATCTGGAATTCTCCCAGAATACTGTGGAGGCTGGGTCATTGAATTTATTCAAGGGAGATTTAGATAGGTTTTTGCTAGACAAGGGAGTTAAGGGTTATGAGGGAAGGGGAGGACAAACGGCAAAGTGGAATTGATACAAGCAGATCAGCCAGGACCTTATTGTAGGATAAGCAGGCTCAAAGAGCTGAATAGCCTACTCCTGCTCCCAAGTCTTACACTATGAAGGTGGAAACAGGAAGACTCATCAATGGTGCAGATTTTTGGTAGGAAACTCATTTTAGATCAAATATCAAGGGTACAAACAATCTGACTCATCCTCAGATGTCAGGGAGAATACTGGAAGCATGGCCAGGACAGAATTTGTGGCAGGAACCAAAACAACAGAGAAAGGTTTTAATGATTCAGTAATCAATATCAGACAAGGAGTACGATAGCTTTAAGAGGTGGTGGTGATGGGATAGAGCTTATTAGTAACCGTTTTATATTTGTGGCCTTAGAATTGGACCCTCTCACAAATGGAATTTATCGCCACAGCCCCCCCCCATCAAACCCTATCAAAATTCCAAAGAATTCTTTCGGTTCACCCATCAGTAATTTCCTCTGTACAGAAAGCCCGTCTTTGTTAATTACCTTCACCACATGAAGAGCATTGGCTGAGGATGGACAATAAATGCCAGAATTGCTTTGCTACAGGGATTAAAAGATGCTGCATGGTGTTCAGACAAGTTTGTTCATTGTTATATTCTTTGTAACCTGTGTCCAGTTTCTAACTGACAGATAAGTCAGACACGTTGGTCACTTTATCCCCACCATATTTCAGTACCAGGGAGGAAGGAGGCAGGAAAGGAAGACTTCAGCTTTCCAATCTTCATGTCCATTTTTGGATTGGTGGGGTCCACTTCATTAACTTCTCATTATGCTGGGATATTAATGATATATGTCATTGTCTGTAATTGCCATGCGATAGTGAAGTATCAGTTGCAGAGCTTATCTGGAAGCACTTACTGAGGGTTTACCAATCAACACAATGTTTGACACAGTCACACACACACACAGCATTTGTATGCAGGATTGGATCAAAAACTAAAACCTGGAGCACATATCCATTCGAAAAAGAATGCAAGTTATACACATGCATGAACATGCACGCATACATTACCTATTGCAGTCAGCAGCTCATAGGAACTACTGTCTGCTGGGAAGCTGCTCACGGTATCCCACTTCTGGGGAGTGGTACTATTTTCCGATGGGTGTTCATCTGGCTGAGGGAGGAAAGAAACAGAGCATGGGTATTGTAGCAGAGTGGTGAATGAACAGCTTGGTGCGATCAGCAGTGAGACTCTCTGCCAGCTAGCAGGTCAGCTGAGCAATTCAACCTCAAATGTTTGATCTGTTAATCAAGCTATTTTTGTGATAAAACTGTCTTCATCCTCTCCAATTCACGTCGCCTTTAACATCACAGCACTAGCAGAGTTCCAAACAATAAAGCAGGCAAATCAAATTTACAATGAATATCTCTGAAACCAGCTACTCCGATTTCTCCCTCTCTCACAGATAGTTCCGGCAGCCAGTGGTGCACAATACACAGCAATTTAATATCAGAGCAGGAGACATAAAAACAAGCAGAGACTTAAAAGTCAACAGCAGCAGTAAGGATTGAGATCAAAAGGGATAAGACTTCATTTAAATGTCAACAGCAAGCAGGAATGGGCAGGGTAAGCTGACAAGGAAAGCATCTGTGTACAACAGATAATACAAAGGTGAGAATTTCAATGGGATAAGTTACCACAGAATCATAGAATAATACAGCACAGGAGACAGCCATCGAGTCTGTGTTAGCATTTTCGAACAGCAATCCCGTTGGTCCCACTCCCCTGCTCTTTCTCTGCAAAAGTTACATTTTTTCCCTCCAAGTATTTGTCTTTGGAAAGCTATTATTAAATCTGTTTCCACCATCTTATGAAACAGCATGCTGAAAATCCTAACCATTCATATGCTAAGGGATTCTCCCTGGTTCATCACCCAGAATCTATACCTCTGGCTATTGGTCATTCAGCCCTGGAAAATAGCTTTGCTTCACTAAACCCTACATGATTTTAAATATCTCTATCATATTACCTCTTAACTCTCACTAGCCTAAGCAGAAATACCTCACCTAGTCTAGCCATGAAGCTGTAAGCCTTCATCCTTGAACCATTCCAGTACATCTCTTCCATACGCTCTCCAAAGCCTTTGAGTTCTTACTAAAGTGTGGTGTCCAAAGTTGAACAATATTCCAAATTGGACCAAACTCTTTATTACATAGCATGATTTCCAGGTTTCTTTACTCTATGCCTCAATAAAATCCAAGATGCTTTTGGTTTTTTTTTAGCTGTTTTGTTAATCAGTTTCATCATCTTCAAAGATGGTGCACAAGTGTTCCCAGATCGCTCTTATTGCCCTTCAAGTTGCATCATTTATCATGCACTCTCTGCTCATTCTTCCTCCCAAGATATAGCATTTCACGCACTGAATTTCATCTGTCATGTTTCCAAACATTCCATGAGCCGTCTACATCCTTTTGAAGTCTATTACTATCTTCCTTACTGTTTACCATATTTTTAAATCTTACATAAATTTTAAAATTGTACTCTGTGCCCTGAAATCCAAGTCAGTAATTCTATCAAAAACAGGAGCAGTCCCAATACTGAACCTTGGAGAACTTAACTTCAACACAAATTCCCTCCAGTCCAACAAAAGCCATACACCGCAACATTGTGCTATCCACTGTTCAACCAACTTTGTATCTACTGCCATTTTTATCCCATCAGCTTCAATTTTGCTAACAATGGCTTATGAAAGCTCTTATGCAAAACATCATCATTATAAAGGAAAGGTCATTGAGAAGAAATTTGTTGCGTTTTGGAGAGAAGAGATGATTGAAGGCAATGGCAAGGGATTGGATGGGTTGATTGCCAAGAAAAAGCCAGGTTTTCTGGGTCTAATTGCTATTTGGTAGAATCGAAACAGCACAAAAGTGTTTGCTTTCTGCTTTCTACCCCCATTCCCCCAACCTTTCCATTTTGTCCTACTTTTTCTTTTTTTTCCTAGTCAGAAAACTTTCATAGATATTGGAATATAAGTTAACCTTTAAAGCTTCCAAAAATGAAATATAAAGTGAATCATTGGTCTGGGTGGTCACCATCGTACAATGTGAAAAAACCTTGTCATTTGAATAAATGTGGCTTGGTTTATTGAACACACTTCATTACTTGCACAAAGATACTATCATCACAATGAAAGCAGAGTCCATTAAACTCATATTTGGCATCCAACACAGCAAAATTTATTGAAGTATGAATATTTCTCATCAGTATTTACTGTTGAGAAAAGCATAAATGTTAGGGAACTTGGGGAAATAAATAGTGATGTCTTGAGCAGCATACATATTACAGAGGTGCTGGAAGTCTTAAAGTGCAACAAGGTAGATAAATCCCCAGGACCTGATGAAGTATACCCCAGGACATTGTGGGAGGCTAGGGAGGAAAATGTGGGTCCCCTAGCTGAGATATTTGAATCATCGATAGTCGCGGGTGAGGTGCCTGAAGATTGGAGAAGTGTCAAATGTTGTGCCCTTGTTTAAAAAGAGCTGCAGGGAAAAGCCTGGGAACTACAGGCTTCACAGAACCTCACATCTGTGGTGGGTAAATTGTTGGAAGGTATTTTGAGAGACAGGATCTACAGACATTTAGAGATGCAAGGACTGATTAGGGACAGTCAACATGGTTTTGTGAGTGGAAAATCATGTCTCACAAATTTAATTGAGTTTTTTGAAGGGGTAACCAAGGTGGTAGATGAGGGCATGCAGATGATGTTGTCTACATGGACTTTAGCAAGGCCTTTTGACAAGGTACTGCATGGTAGGTTGTTGCATAAGTTTAAATCTCAAGATCCAGGGTGAGGTAGACAAATGGATACAAAATTGGCTTCCTGACAGAAGCCAGAGAGTGGTTGTAGAGAGTTTTTCAAACAGGAGGCCTGTGACCAGCAGTGTGCCTCAGGGATCAGTGCTGGGCCCACTGTTATTTGTCATTTATATTAATGATTTGGATGAGAATATAGGGGGCATGGTTAGTAAGTTTGCAGATAACACCAAAATTGGTGGCATAATGGACAGTGAAGTTGTCCCCAGTTGCAATAGGATCTTGATCAATTGGGCCAGTGGGCTGACAAATGGCAGATGGAGTTTCATTTCGACAAATGCGAGGTGATGCATTTTGGTATATTGAACCAAGGTAGGACTTACTCAGTTAATGGTAGGGGGTTGGGGAGAGTTACAGAACAAAGAGATCTAGTGGGTACACGTTCATAGCTCCTTGAAAGTGGAGTCACAGGTGGACAGAGTGGTGAAGAAGGCATTCGGCATGCTTGGTTTCATCGGTCAGAACACTGAATATAGGAGTTGGGACATCTTGTTGAAGCTGTACAAGACATTGTTAAGACTACACTTGGAAGACTGTGTGCGATTCTGGTCACCCTATTATAGAAAGGATATTATTAAACTAGAAAGAGTAGTAGAGGTGGGTACAATTTTATCTTTTAAAAAGCATTTAGATAGTTACATGGGTAAGATGGGTATAGAGGGATATGGGCCAAATGTGGGCAACTGGGGTTAGCTTAGGGGTTTTAAAAAAAAGGGTGGCATGGATAAGTTGGGCTGAAGGGCCTGCTTCCATGCTGTAAATATCTATGACTCTATGAGTCACTTTGGCAGTGGATCCAATATGGTACTTTCAGTTTCAAAATCCTCACTCCATAACAAATCATCTTCCTCTTCATCCACTGAATTGGATATTCTGCATTTTTGATCAATCTAATGACAGTTTGTGCATTAATAGCATCCAATAATTTAATGATTAAAAACTACACAAAGCATCAAGTGGGGAAGCGTGCATATTTCCAGTCTTTGTGATGTTCTTTCCTCTGTCAACCATCCATTTATTTGATTTGGGACGAACATAATCCTTAGAGGGGAAAGCTCCTTCCTATCCCTCTGTGCCCCTCAATTTTTACACCTCAACCAGGTCCCCCCCGACTTTTCTGCTCCAAGGAAAAGGACCCCAACCTATCCAGTCTCTGTTGATAGCTGAAATGCTCCAGCCCAGGCAGCATTCTGGTGAATCTCCTCTGCACTCTCTCTAGCGCAATCACATCCTTCCTGTAGTGTGGTGACCAGAACTGCACAGTACTCCAGCTGTGGCCTTATTTTGTACAGCTTCATCATAACCTCCCTGCTCTTGTATTCAACGCCTTGATTAAAGGCAAGTATACCATATGCTTTCTTAATCCTGTCTACTCGTCCTGTTGTCTTGGGATTTGTGGACACACACACCAAAGTCCCTCTGATCTTTGTACCATCTATTCCATATTGCCTTTCCTTGTTAGTACTCCCAATTGCATCACCTCACACTTTCCAGGGTTAAATTGCATTTGCCACTTCTGCCCATCTAATCAGCTTGTCCATGTCATCTTGTACTCTAAGGCTTTCCTCCTCATTATTTACCACACCACCAATTTTTGTCATCTGTGAACTTACTTATCATACCTCCTACATTCATATCCAGATCATTTATGCATACAACAAACAGCAAGGGACCCAGCACTGATCCCTGAGGAACACCACTGGTCACAGGCTTTCAGTCACAAAAAAAACCTTGGACCATCACCCTGTGCCTCCTGCCACTAAGCCAATTTTGGATCCAATTTGCCAAATTGCCCTGGATCCCATGGGCTCTCACCTTATTTATCAGTCCCCCATGTGGAACTTTGTCAAAAAACTTATCGAAGTCCATATAGACTACATCAACTGCACTGCCCTCATCTATACATTTAGTCACCTCTTTGAAAAATGCAATTAAATTTGTAAGATATGATCTCCCTTTGACAAAACCATGTTGACTACCCTTGATTAATCCTTAATTCCTCAAGTGGAGACAAACCATGTCCCTCAGAATTTTAAAAATTTATTTCCCTATCTCTGAGGTTAGATTCACTGCCTGTAATTACCTGGTTTTCCCCTACTTCCCTCCTTGAACATAAGAACATAAGAAATAGGAGCAGGAGTAGGCCATCCAGCCCTTCGAGCCTGCCCCGCCATTCAATGAGGCCACATTAGATGTTCTCCAGTCCTCTGGCATCTCTCAAATAAATCGGTTGGACTAAAACCTGGTGTTGTCAGACTTTTTACTGTATCTCTCCAGTGGCCAGGGAAAATTCAAAAATCATTGCCAGTGCCGCTGCAATCTCTGCCTTTGCCTCCCATTGAAACCTTGGCTACATCTCACCTGGATCTGAGGATTTAACTACTTTTAGGCCCATTAAAACTTCCCCTCTTTCAATGTTGTTATTCAAGTAAATCACAATGTCCCTCCTTGATTTCTATACCAACATTATCCTTCTTCATAGTGAACATAGATGAAAAGTACTCATTTAAAACCTCATCTATCCCACACAAATTGCCATGTTGGTCACTAATGGGCCCTATTCTTTCCCCAGTAATGCTCCTGTACTTAATATACTTATAAAATAACTTTGGATTTTCTTTTATTTTACCCATCAGTGCATTTTCATGCCCCCACTTTGCTCTCCTAATTTCTTTATTATGTAATCCCCTGTACTTTCTATACTCCTCTAGGGCTTCCAGTGTTTTGAGCCCTCAGTGACGACTGTATCCTCCCGCTGCAACTTCCTCCCCAGCACAAAGCAGATGTCCAGAATGCTGGCATCAGGCAGCCAACACAGCTGTCTGGCTCTCTGCTGCAGAGAACTGTCTATCTGCCTGACTATACTGTCCCAACTACCACTTTCCTATTAATTACATCCCACCCCACCAATTCCCCCTCACCCCTGAATGCCTTCCTGTACCATGTTCAGTTTGCTCATCCACCCAGCAACCACCACTTCAGGCTGAGAAAACCTCAAGTCTGTTAGAAAATTGTAAAGGCTGAGGGTCCTCCACATGCACCTTCTGGGCTCTCAAACCTGTCTTACACACCGTCCTGTCCCTGACCACAGATTAAGATCACCCTATCCTAAGAGGTGTGACTATCTCCTTGTACAAAGTGTCCAGGTAACGTTCCCCTTCCTGATACATCAGTGTCTACAGCTTAGCCGCCAGTTCAATGACTGAGCTGCAACTCCTCAAGCCACAGATACATAGGTGTCTCACATTTTGTAGTTGGGACACACCTGCCCTGCCTTTTTATTATGCATCAATTAGTAAACAAAGCTGCACCCAATAATTTTTACTACTGCTGGTAAATCTTACAATTACTAATAAATTACACAGGATTTGAAGGTAGACAAAATATTTACCAACCAATCACTAATCTGTTTCTCTTTGACATTACACGCATCTCTTGGAATGTGGCTACTCCAGAGCCACAGGTTGGACTGGATTGGACAGTTCATCCGTGTGGTGGCTACTGCTTCTGGGTCATTTTGCTCTTGTGACTCCAAGTTGAGCTTTAAACAGTGTTTTACAAAGGTTCGCCATTACTTCCTTCAATTTTTATTCTATCTATATTCAGAACCCAGGATCCCATATGCCTTAATCAATCACTTTCTCAATCTGCCTGTCAGCTTCACTGACTTGTGTGCATATATTCCTCAGGTCCCTCTATTTTCCTGTATCCACTGATGTGCATTCTGTATTTTACATTTTCTTCTCATTCTTCCCTCGAAAATGCATCACTTCCCACTCCTCGACATTAAACTTCATCGCCTGTGTCCATTCCACCAGTCTGTCTACATCCTCTTCAAGTCCATCACCACGGTCACAGTGGATTGTGACATATAAATTGATACAACATAGATGACATCGCAGTTCCCAGCACCAAAACCATGTTTAATCTATACTCCGTATGCAGGCTAACCTCCAGTTTTCAGCTGATAAAGGCATCTTTAGGATTCTCACCTTTAAGTCGGTTCATGGGATCAAGAAGGAGACATGGACTACGTTGCTATGATGTGCGGGAGTTTAAGAAATGCCCACACAAAGCAGAATGCACGTGGGGACTGAAAAACAGAAATGGATCCCCTGCGTCAACACTGAGCTCATATTTTATACTTGACATACAAGTTGAACGCCTATTTTTGGAAGCTTCAAAGGTCAACTTATACACTGTGATCCGTGGTAAGTCTGCCTTTTTGCTAATTCCAAGTTTTGGTTGTCTAAGTTTGAAATAATGCCTTGCACACCCAAGTCCATGTCATTAATCTTCATCAAGAAAAGCAGTGGTTCCAAAATTACCTCCTGCACTGTAAATAACTATACAAACCCATTGTGTACCTTCCTTTGGTTTCCTGACCCCGAGATTCTCCAATTTTTGTTAATAGCAAAAAATGACTTATTTTCAGCACAGTGGGTTTGATGTTATTGGGGTTCCTTCAATCAAGCACAGATCCAACTGCATGTCCACTGCTGCATGAACCTCCACTATGAGTCTATGGGACATTTAAACCACAACAAGGGTAGGATTTTGGCTTGTGTGGAATGTTGCTGATTCGAATGGATAATAATAAACATTGGATTACAAACAGATTCGTTTTTAAAGTAATTCTCTTGAATTAAGTGACCAATTTACTCTTCACATCTGCTTTGATGTCTTTGAGGATCTAGGCATCCCAGATGTCTCATTATCACTCAGGTATAGCTAGCTACCCCTGCCCCATCTGAAACTTCCAGAGACCTGGCTGCCCATTATGCAGCAATTGCACCCTTCACGTTGATGAACTAAATTTACTACCAACAGTATGATATATTATAAAGGGCTTCAGACACTCAGAAAATGCTTAATTATCAATGTAGCAAATTGGTCCCCATCCAATATTTTGGAGTATCTCTTCTGATACATCTATGCAATTACCATGTCAGCCCTACATTGAATTGTCATGGGTTCCCAGATCAGGAGTCAACAATATTGCAGCTTTTATTCAAACAACAATCAGTAAAAACAAATTAACATGACAGATGCAAATCTCACTCAAGTAAAGCAGCACATACAGAGACTGATGAATATGTGGACTTGCAATCAACAGAAGGTTGTGTCTGTAAAATCTTTAAGTAGAGAACTACAAACAGGTACTATATTAAACTATGAATATTACCACCATAGTAAAATACAGTAATTTTTGTGACAAAGACAAATCACAAACAATATTGAAAATTGCGGCACTTACCAATGGTAACATTATGAAATGCAGACACACTGCACAGCACACACAATACTCATGCTCCCAAGCATCATCTAGTCATCTCCTAACAGCATCTGGTCAAAGTAGGATGGACCCAGAAGTAGTTGTGACACCCCTCCTGACAAGCTAAGTGTACACTTGTACATTTGGGGTGGCACGGTAGCACAGTGGTTAGCACTGCCGCTTCACAGCTCCAGGGACCCGAGTCGATTCCCGGCTCGGGTCACTATCTGTGTGGAGCCTGCACATTCTCCTCACGTCTGCATGGGTTTCCTGCAGGTGCTCCGGTTTCCTCCCACAGTCCAAAAATGTGTGGGTTAGGTTAATTGGCCATACTAAAATTGCCCCTTAGTGTCCTAAAATGCGTAGGTTAGAGGGATTAGCAAGTAAAATGTGTAGGGATATGGGGGTAGGGCCTGAGTGGGATTGTGGTCAGTGCAGACTCGATGGGCCGTAGGGCCTCTTTCTGCACTGTAGGGTTCTATGATTCTTGAACAGGTTTCTGTGGTGTTTCATACTCATGTCCAGACAAGTCAGGACTTTAAAAGGAGAGAACAGTTAAAATAAGAAGGGTTTAAAATGGCTGGGCTGGCAGGTGGAAGAGAAATGTAAGGATCAGTCTTGCATTGCTACCCACAAACAGTTTCACCCATTGAGACAAGTTTGAATCTAATTTTTGTAAATGAAAGTTCCTAGCCATGTAGCAGCATGGAGGGTTTTTACATAGATGTTTGTAGATGGATTGCAATGTAAAGTATTAATCAATGCCTTAAAATGTCATTAAAGTGAAAGTCATTAAAATAAAAGTTAGTGTTTTGTCACTATGGTCACACTTTAATTGAATGGATTGTGAAGATCTGCCATAATGAAGTATCCACGCCAGCTTCACCGTCACACAGAGTGCTACTCTGTCTCCGCTGACAATGTTTCAATGGTGACGAGCTGGCCATTGGGAAGTGAAATTCATCTGTATTTTTCTCCATAAGCAATTGGCAAATCAGTGTCCAATTCCACATGCCAATCAGAACCTCAGTGTCTCACAATGAATACAGACATGTACCTGCTGCTCAGAGCTGCCCTCATCAGTAATGGTCTATAGAACAGTCAACTGTATTACCTTGTTGACCATTAGAGATAGATGGGATTTGTCACAGAGAGTGATATGCAGAGTGGAGCAAGGGCTCCCATCATTTGGCTTTACAAGTTGGTGAGCCACTGTTATCATCATGTTCCCTTTGCCACCCAATGTGAGAAGCTGTGTGTTTTGAAATTTGTTCCATGTGTATAAAATTACTAGGGGATGAAGTACAGCTATTATATTAAAATGTGCAATGGAGACCGTGAAAATAAATACTCAAAGATGAACAAAACTGAGGGGTTATGCGTAGCAGGGACAATTGAACAGGCTGAGACTCGCAGGTCTTCATGAAGAGGTACAATTAGGTAGACAAATAAATATTTCCACTCATGAAAAAGACCAAAACTTCAGGTCAATAAAGATGGTCACTAATAAATCCAATAAAGAATTCAGGAGAAACTTAGTCAGTGGTCAGAATGTTAGATTTGCTACCATATGAAGTATTTGAGATAATAACACAATGTAGCTTCCCCTGAAATACATCTAAGTACTATAAGAGAAAGGAATTGAAAGATATGTAAATGGGTTGAAATGAAGAGGAATGGAAAAAGGCTCTTGTGGGATGTTAACATAATCATAAACCTATGGCCTGTTTCTGTGCTGTAATTCTATGTAATGTCATTATCTTTCTAACACTAAACTGTACAGAAGTGGAATAAAAAGCAACTTTAATACAACACCACAAATTAAAATTCTCTTCAGCAATATATGGACATCACAGGAGAGCAAACTTTGCAAGGATGCAGTTACAGTGAAGCTAACTGCAACACAAAGCTACATACCACATTACACAAGGGCTCACATGCAATCAATATCACAACCTGTTGGTGCTCGGTACTCACCTTTTTGTGATACTCCGCCTGAGGACGCTCTGAAGTAAAGAAACTAAGTGTTGACTTTCAGTTGTGGGGCAGAACAATTGGCAAACAAGATTGGCAATGATTATAGCCAACATCTCAATCACAGAGTGCAGAATCACTGATTGCACCAAATCAAAGGGTAAGGTTGGCATTTTACAGCAAAACAGTATTTGGATGACAAGAAATTTCAGTCACTTTTATTACACCATCTGACATCTGCACAAAATTACAATCTTATAGTCACTTATTAAATTTCACACATATTACAGACTCCATAAAAATGCTACTGGAATATTGAGAACATCAATTTAGAATAATTCAACGACTGCATTTCACAGGAGTGGTCAGCAAAGGATCACAGCATACACCCCAAATAACAGGATTCTGATAAATACTATATACATTATATAACAGTGTTGTCCTCCCATGGGCTAAGATGATCATTTGGACAAAACAGTATTAGCCAGTGACTTGCTGTGTGCAACAAAGTGAATGGCATTAAAAAAATCTTACACATCAGACTGCTCAAGGACAGAGACAATAGTCTTCAAGTCATCAAAGACGAAATACTAATGTTGGATTTTAGAAGCCTGCAGACTGTAGGAGAGAGAGAAAAATAAGTGACAGAAGGAGTTGAGACTGTTTTAGATCTTGAGGATGCAAGAAACAAAGAATGTCCAAGTGTAGGATCAGTGGAAAAAAAAACAGAAGAAAGTACAGAACAGCTGAAGCCATCGTGGTACAGATCAAACAGATAAAAATGGGTCTGATGCAAGGAGAGGTCAAACGCTATGGGTCAGAATGGATTACGCAGATACAAATACACCAGACAGGTGGGGAAAGGCTCACTGATACTCACCCTCACCCTAACACATCACACGTCACTCGCCCTCACCCTAACATCACACATCGCTCGCCCTAACCCTAACATCATGGTAGTATGGTGGACACAGTGGTTAGCACTTCTGCCTCACAGCACCAGGGACCCAGGTTCGATTCCTGGCTTGGGTCACTGTCCGTGTGGAGTTTGCACGTTCTCCCTGTGTCTGCCTGGTTTTCCTCTGGGTGCTCCGGTTGCCTCCCACATTCTGAAAGACGTGCTGATTAGATACAATCACCCGACCAGGTGCCAGATTGTGGCAACCAAGGGAATTTCACAGCAACTTCAACGCAGTGTTAATATAACCCTTACTTGTGACTAATAAACTTTAACACCACGCCAGGCACCCCAACCCAATGTCACTCAGCCCAATCCCAACCCATGACCAAAAGTCACTCACCCCAACCATGACCAAACATCACTCACCCTAACCATAGCACAACATCACACTATCTCCTGGGGATATCAGAGAAAAAAAGCCTATGCCAGTTTTCCAGGAAAATTTCCAACAAACTCTAGGGCACCCAGAGGTATTGATGGAACACCTTAACGACAAAACCCTCCACCCACCACCCCCAGGAGGCCATGTAGCCCAAAGTGATTGTGCTGGCTCTTAGGTAGAGCAGTCTAATTAACCCCACTGCATTGCTTTTTTCTCATAGCCCTGTTACTTTTTTCCCCTTTAAGCTCTTATCCAATTTCTTTTTGAATGTTACAATGGATTCTGCTGTCATCATCCTTTCAGGCAGGGCATTCCAAATTACACCAACATCAAAATCACAATAGTCACAACACAGGCCATTCAACCAATAAGGTTCTGGCTCTGCGAATGATCAATTCACCTAGTGTCATTCCCCTGCCTTCTCCCAGTAACTGCACATCCTTTCTTTCCAAATAGTATTCCAATCCTTGCCTGAAAACCTCTTTTGGACCTGCCGCCATCACACTCCAAGGCAGGACATTCCAGGTCCTAACCGTTCGCTCCATGAAACTTTTTCACCATTGCTTCTTTCACGAATTATCTCTCAGTCCTTTCGGCAACTGGAATAGCTTCTCCCTTTGTATTCTGTCTACACCACTCGATTTTTAACAATCTGTTAAATCTCCCTGCAAACTTCTCTTCTCCAAATAGTCCCAACTTCTCCAAATCTCTGCAGCTAAAGTTCTTCATCTGTGGAACCATTCTTGTGAATCTTTTCTGCATTCTCTTCAACGCCTTCACATCTTTCCTAAAAGTGGAGCACCCAGAACTGGACGCAATACTCTAGCTAAAGCTGAACCAGTGTCCAAATGCAACCGTGTCTTTGATCCTGTACTCTTATGCTCCTATCCTAATCCATATTTGGATAATTAATGTCTCCCATTACAACAACTCTAGTTTTTGCACCCCTATGTAATTTCATTTTGGAGGGTCAAATTTAGGTGTGAATTATACTGCAAATGGCAGAACCCTTAGAACATGCACATACAGATGAATCTGAGTGTGCAGGTCCATAGTTCTCTGAATGAGGCAACACAGATGGCCAAGGTGATTAAGAAGGCACATGGCATGTCTGCCTTCATCAGCTGAGGCCTATTGTTGTCAAACTGGTAGAGGTCTACAAAATTATGAGAGGCATAAACAGGGTTGACAGTCAAAGGTTTTTTTTCCCCAAGGGAGGGAATGTCAATTACAAGGGGACACAGGTTGAAGGTGAGAGTGGGAAAGTTTGAGAGAGATGTGCAGGGGAAGTTTTTCATGCAGAAAGTGGTGGGTGCTTGGAACACGCTGCCAGAGGTGGTGATGGAAGCAGGCACATTAGCAACATTTAAGAGATATCTGATGGGTTGATGAATAGGGAGGGAATAGAAGGATATGGACCAAGGGCTGGAGGTTTTGTAGTTTAGTTAGAACATCATGACTGGTACAGGCTTGGAGGGCTGAAGGGCCTGTTCCTGTGTTGTACTTTTCTTTGTTCTTTGAATATTTCATACCCAATCCTGACCTCCTTTGAGTCAGGTCTCTGTTATAACCACAACATCATATTTTTGTGTAGCAATCTATGCCTGTAACTCACCAATCTTTTTACCACTGTATATTCACATACATGCACAATAACTAATGTAGGCTTCATTAATCTGAATCCACCTAACTTACTATTTCCTACTCTAATGCTATCTGCACCTCCCAGTATTCTGTTAACCTTGGTATTCCTCTCCAATATTATTTCCCAAATCTCAAATCACTGTCAAGTTAGCTTAAATCCTTCTCAACAGCACTAGCAATAGCAAGGAACTTAGTCATGGCACGGTTTAGTTGCAATCAATGCAACCTGTTCAGATCCCTTCCATCCAGAAATGGTCCCAATCTTCCAAATATCTAAAGCTCCCTCTTAAAGGTACTGTCTTTCCAGCCACACATTCATCTGCTTTATCCTCCCATTTCCATACTCACTTGCATGTGCTACTGGCAGTAATGTAGAGATCTATCAAATCTCCTGTCACTATTGTTGTTCCAGTATTCTTTGTGACTCCCTTGCAGATGAGTTTACCATACCATGGACATGGCTCAGGCACTGCTCCCCAGATGAACCATCACTTTAGAATCATAGGGTCCCTACAATGCGGAAGGAGGCCATTTGGCCCATCAAGCCTGTACTTACAACAATCACATCCAGACCCTATCCCACATATGTAACCCCACATATTTAGCCTACTAATACCTCTGACACTAAGGGGCAATTTAGCATGGCCAATGCACCTGACCCACACATCTTTGGACTGTGGAGGAAACCACATGCAGACATGGGGACCACATGCAAACTCCACACACTTCCATCTATCTTCAGAACTGAATGAGTGTGGGGTACATTCAGGGGACTTCTGCGCCATCTGCCCGTTTCTTCTCAACTATCTAGTCATCCATTTCCACTCTCTCTCATACTGTTATGACTGTAGGGTGATTACATCTATGAGTGTGCTTTCACAAAGCTCTCAACCTCATGGTTGCATCGCAGCAATAGCAGCTGCAACCTGGAGCTCAAGCTGCTGCAACTGATAGACCTACTTGAACATATGGTTACTGAGGACGCAGGAGGCATCTTGGAGTTCCCAAGTAGTAAAGGATGTGTACTCGAGATTGGAGCAGCAATGTCAATTCTGTATTTATTAAGTAATAAACCTTACTATTACTAATAAGCCTTGCTACGTAAAAAGATACGCCATCTTTCTTAATTATAGGAGGCTAATTGAACACTTTTCTTGAAATTAATGTTGTTAAAAAGAACATAAGAAATAGGAGCAGGAGTAGGCCATCTAGCCCCTCGAGCTTGCCCCGCCATTCAATAAGATCATGGCTGATCTGTCGTGTCTCAGTTCCACATTCCTGCCCTCTCCCCATAACCCTTAATCCCCTTGCCTATCAAAAACCTATCAACCCGTGTCTTAAAAATATTTAGCGAGGCAGCCTTCACCACTTCAACGGGCAGACAATTCCAGAGATTCACCACCCTTTGAGTGAAGAAGTTCCTCCTCAACTCCGTTCTAAACCGCCCCCCCTTTATCGTGAGGCTGTGCCCTCTAGTCCTACTGTCCTTTGAGCGGGAAGAGCCTCTCCACCTCTATCCTATCCATCCCATTCATCATCTTATATGTCTCAATGAGATCTCCCCTCATTCTTCTAAACTCTAATGAGTACAAGCCTAGTTTATTCAGCCTCTCCTCACAGTTCAACCCCCTCAACTCCGGTATCAGCCTAGTAAACCTCCTCTGCACTCCCTCCAAGGCCAAAATATCCTTACGTAAGTGCGGCGACCAAAACTGCACACAGTACTCCAGCTGCGGCCTCACCAATGCCCTATACAGCTGCAGCAAGACCTCCCTACTTTTATATTCAATCCCCCTTGCTACGAAGGCCAGCATCCCATTAGCCTTCCTGACCACCTGCTGCACCTGTAGGCTGGGTTTTTGCGACTCATGCACAAGGACTCCGAGGTCCCTCTGCACCGTCGCATGCCGCAGTTTTTCGCCATGTAAGTAATAGTCCTTCCTACCATTATTCCTACCAAAGTGGACAACCTCACATTTGCCAACATTAAATTCCATTTGCCAGTTCCTGGCCCATTCGCCCAGCCTATCTAGATCCTTCTGCAGACTCTCCACACCCTCCGCACAATTTGCCGTTCCACCAATCTTGGTGTCATCAGCAAATTTCGACACCATACACTTGGTTCCCTCCTCCAGATCATCTATATAAATGGTAAATAGCTGAGGCCCCAGCACCGACCCCTGGGGCACTCCACTAGTCACCAACTGCCAATCCGAAAAGCACCCATTGACCCCCAGTTGCAGAAGGCTAATTGAACCCCCAGTTAGTCTCCCAGTTGCTTAGGCTTGCTCTTTAAATAAAAGTTTCCTCATGTTTTTCATTATATTAAATGGGATACCAAATTTTTGCCACTAGAAAGTTTCTCCTTAATGACTCTAACATGCTCCATTATTTTGAACACTGCTACCAAAACTCAACTTTGTGCTCCAAGAACAATTCCAACTTCTCTGTACTCTCCTTGTAACTGAAGTCCCATATCCCTCATACCATTCTAGTAAACCACTTCCATGCTCTCTACACAGGTGTGATGCCCAGAAATGGGTGTGATGTTTAAGCTGATTTAGGTCAGTTCCTTGCTTTGTACTCCGTTTCTCTAACACAGGCAAAAGATTCAACATGCTGCGAGAACCTCTTTCTCAACTTGCCGCAAGATGAGTGTACACATCACACTTCTTTATCTGTGTCTCTTAAGATTGCATATCTTGTCTCACTTCACCTTCCTGCCAAAATGTATCATTTCACATTTCTCAGCATCAAGTTTTATCAACCACATTTCTGTCCATTTTATCACTTCATGCCTTCCTGATGTCTAATACACACCCAAGTTTTGTATCATTGACTGCAAAGTTTTAAATGTGTCCTGTATGCCCAAGTCCAGTTCATTAATATGCATCAAACAGTGGTTCCAATATGTATTCCCTGCATGGAACACTCTCCAGTCAGACAAAACCATTTACTAATACTTTCAGATTTCAGTCTCTTAGCTAAATTTATATTCATGTTGCTAGCGTGTGTTTAATCTCAATTTTGTTAACAGATCTATTTTATGTTACAACATCAACCGCACTACCCTTATCAACCCTCTCCATTCATCAAGAACTTGTTCATAGTTTGCCTTCTGCGCCTTCATTAGCCCCTAGATTTACAAATGCAAATTAATTTTATCCCAGATTACTGTCTCAGATTTTTAGCACTAGCCTTATTAGGCTGAGTGCTATATAGTCACTAGGTTTATCTCTCTCCCTCTTTTTAAAGCAAGGGTATATAACATTCAATCCTCTGGCACCATTTTCATAGTAAGAAGTCTCACAACACCAGGTTAAAGTCCAACAGGTTTATTTGGTAGCACAAGCCACAAGCTTTTAGAGCACTGCCTCTTTATCAGGCAAGTGGAAGTTCTGTTTACAGACAGACAGACACACAAGACATAAGGGCAGCGCTCTGAAAGCTTGTGGCTTTTGCTACCAAATAAACCTATTGGACTTCAACCTGGTGTTGTGAGGCTTCTTACTGTGCTTACACCAGTCCAATGCCAGCATCTCCACATCATGGCTAACATTTTCATATCCAAGGTTTGGAAGATCGTGGCCGGAACTGACAACGCGCGTCCTTACTTCCCTCAGTAACCTAGTATACCCCACCTGAACTGGGTGACCCTCCTACTTAGACAATTGCCAATCTTGCAGGCACTCCTATTTACTTTTATCCTTTTCAATATTGCTACTATTTTAATGCTACATTTGCAGCACCCTCTCTAGTGAAGACAAATGCAATGTATTTTCTCTCCATGTCTCATTTTCAGTCTATCGTTTACTATCTTTTTATGATTGATATGTTTATTAAAGATTTTTCTATCTCTTTTCTTGATGTGAAGATGCCAGCGTTGGACTGGGATGGGCACAGTAAGAAATCCCACAAGACCAGGTTACAGTCCAACAAGTTTATTTGGTATCATGAGCTTTCAGAGAGCTTCATCAGATGTGTGAAAAGTTGGGTTCACAAACAGGGCATATAAAGGCAAAGATATTGCAAGATAATGGTTGGAATGTGTGTCTTAATAGGCAATCGAGCCTTTACAGGTGCAGACAATGCGAGAGGTTTAATCACAGGTTAAAGAGATGTGAATTGTCTCAAGCCAGAACAGTTAGTAGGATTTTGCAAGCCCAGGCCAAATGGTAGCGGTTGCACGCAGTGTGACACGAATCCAAGATCCAGGCTGAGGCTGTCCTCATGCGTGCGGAACTTGGCTAGCAGTTTCTGCTCGCCGATTCTGTGTTGTCGTACGCCTTGAAGGCTGCCTTGGAGAATGCTTACTCGAGGATCGGAAGCTGAATGCTCTTGACTGCTGAAGTGTTCCCCGACAGGTAGGAAGCACTCCTGCCCGGTGATTGTGCAGTCTTTGTTTATATATGACCTGTTTGAGAGCCCAACTCTCCACTAACCTGATCTAGGAGCAGCGCTCCAAAAGCTCATGACACCAAATAACCTGCTGGACTTTAATCTGGTGTTGAGAGACTTCTTACCATTCTCTTTCCTGTTATTAACCTATTTCCATATTCTCCCTCTGCCCCATTTGTCTTTTTCAAAGATCTCCTCTGTACTTTATATTCAGCGTGAATCAATTTTAATCCATGTTCTCTTGTCGCAATGTTTATAATGATATTCTGAGATCTAATTTATCCGATTCCCAAAGTAACTTGATAGGAGCTTTGCTAAGCAATTTCTTCCTTATGTAAACATCCTGCTACCCTTTATCCTCCTTCATGGCTCAGGTAACCAATCCCATTTATCAACCTATTGTCTTCCTTAGTACTCCAGCTCTAGGATGTCCCCCTCCCTCACTCACAGTGTTATGTTGCCCAGAACAGCACACAGCACTTGAAATGAGAATAAATCAATGTTTAAGCAAGACAGAATTGGTTCATACATATGGCTTTGACAGACCATTAAGCAACAGTTGCCATAGATACCTAGGTAAAGGTACAGATAGGAGGTAAGGAGTAGGGTTGAAGATTGAGGGAATTTAAAAGAACGTTAGCTAGGACAAAGATAGAAAAGTAAACTGGGATTAGGCAAAGGGGATCCAAAACCACATTGGCATTATGGCCAGATAACCTGCACCAGAACAGCTATGATTAGTTAAATTATCAAAGTCTTGGATGAACATGTAGTTAAACTGAAGAAAATATTCACATTTTATATTACGTTGTAGCCTACAAAATTGTGGATTACCATCTAATTTCTCCAAGAGGCTGTAATTGAATACATTGTCATTCTGTGCACACGACTGGAATAGCATGACCTTACAGACAGTAGCAGCAGTGAGGGAGAGAAAGATCTGCCTTTACTCACTCCCGCAGTAAGAAATGGCATTGATCTGGATCACATCCTTTCTCTGTTCAAATTGGGTTGTGGCGTGTCGGCCCAGGAACCCTACGGGTCAAGAGATAAGCACCAGCCACGATTCCTATTCTCAGTCACTGTCCAGTGATCCCTGTTGAAAATGTGAGAATAGCCGGTGCAGACTGACTAAGCAGGCTTAGACTTGGGCAAGATAAGGAGCTGCTGATGCCTGGAGAACTAAACATGTTTAACGAAACCATTAACGAAATTCACTGCCATTTTTCTTCATGTGCCAAGGGACAAAGTGCAGTTAGTTTTCACAGATCCAAACACATTGCAGGAAATGTGAGAAAAATCCAAATCATTCTTAAGGATTATTAGAGCCATTTCTGAGGTCACATGGAGTGTGGATAACCATTCTTCAGGCATGTCTTGTTGGGCAATACTAAACCTGCCACAGAAACTCATGAGGATCAGTTCATCTACCCCAAGGCAGCTCAAAGTATTGTGAAATCTGCAGCAATTCCACACAACAAAATCTACAGGCTCCCAAACAAACACATTATTTTAGAAACAGAACAAAAAGTTGCGAATACCACAAAACTGAAATGAAGACAGAAAATGCTGGAAAGTCAGATCAGTTGCTAAGTAGTGATCCTTCCATACTGATAAAAGTATCAACCAAACTAACTTGTCTTTCCACATCCAGGTGTTGACCATCTCACTGCATATTTCTAGCAGTTTCTAGTTTTACAACAGGATTCTCAGTAGCGCACAGCTATCAGCTTGAGACATTTCGCACTCCATCACTGCACAGTGTCATATTATTTGTCCCCACCCCCTCGACCCTGGTTCACAAACATCTGGAAACATCAGCTTTGCTAATCAACAGTTTATGCAGACAAAGGATTGTACAGCAAGGTTGAAAGAAACAAGGTATCAAAGGCATCCAGGACAAATGGAAGAGCTAATCTTAAAGATTAAATTACAGGAGTTATGTCATCAAAATGTGATGAAACAATGGTATTCATGAATGGAAAATATAAACATCAACACATTGGATCACCAGGACATTTCAATCTAGTCTTGTGAAGATTGGTGTAAGCAGCCAAGAAGACATGTTTGCAAGATCTTGGAGCTGCTCTCATTTTAAAAAAAAAATCACGGGACCTGGGCAATGCTGGCTAGGCTAGCATTTATTACCCATCCCCAATTTCTCTAGAAAAGGCTTGAATCGCAGCAGTCCACGTGTTGTAGGTGCTGTTAGGAAGAGTGCTCTAGGTTTCTGACCCAGCAACAGTGAAGGAATGACAATGTTTTCCAAGTGAGGATGATGTGCAACTTGGAGAGAAATTTCAGGTGGTGCCCTTGTCCTTCTAGATGGTGTGCTGGAGTGAATGAATGTTTCAGGTGATGGGTAGGATGCCAATCGAGCCACCTGCTTTGTCCTAGATGAACAGACTTTGTGTCCTCTGCGCACTTTGCTCTACCACTCAGTGTCATCTGCAAACTTTGATACACTACACTTGGTCCCCAATTCCAAATCATCTATGTAAACAATTGCGGTCCCAACACTGATGTCACAGGCACACCACTAGTCAGTGATCCACCAACCAGAAAAACACCCATCCCCATTCTTTGCTTTCTGTTAGTTAACTGATCCTCTATCCATGCTAATACATTACCTATAATGCCATGCACCTTTATCTTATGCAGCAGTCTTTTGTTGGCACTTTGTCAAATTCACTACCCCAAAGCGTGGTGAATGCGGGGACAGTGAGTAAACTTAGGGAGGAGCTAGAATTTTGATTGGTAATGGATTGAAGGTTTATGGGGAGAAGGCAGGAAAGGCAGGAAAATGGGGATGAGAAGCATATCAGCCATGATCCAAATGGTGGAGCAGATTCTAAGGGCCGAATGGCCTAATTCTGCTTCTATATCCTATACTTTCTGGAAATCCAGATATACCACATACACCGGTTCCCTGTTGTCCACCGTGCTAGTAATGTCCTCAGAGTTCCACTAAATTAGTTAAACATGACCTGGCTTTCATGAACCCATGCTGTGTCTGCCCAATGGAAGAATTTCTATCCACATATCTCGCTATTTCTTCCTTCCTTGGGACACTAAGAGGCAATTCTGCACCAATCAGCCTAACCGCCACATCTCTGAACTCTGGGAGGAAATCCAGGCAGAATGTGCAAACTCCACACAGTCACCCAAGGCTGGAAACGAACCTGGTGCCATGAGGCAGCACTGCCACTGTTCCACCATGCTGCCTATGTCCAGGTCTTGATGCATATAGATGCTGATTGCCTCAGTATGAGTGAGGAGCTGCAAATGGTTCTGAACACTGATCAGCGAGCACACCCACTTCTGAACTTATAGATGAATGGAAAGTCATTGATGAAGCAGCTTGAGGTGATTAAGCCTTGGACACTACTCTGTAGAACTCTGCAGTAATATCCTGGGATTGGCATAATTGATCATTAAAAATACAACACAAACATCTTCCTTTGTGTTGGGTAGGATTCCAACCAGCAGAGAACCCCTCTTGCCCCAGTTCCCATGGATTTATTTTGTAGGACTCTTTGATGCCACATTCAGTCAAATAATGCATTGATGTCAAAGTCAATCACTTTCAGCTCACCTCATCAATTCAGTACTTTTGACCATGCTTGGTCCAAGATAATGAGGTCAGGATCCAAGTGGCCAAACTGAATATCTGAAGGTAGGTTATTGCTGACCAAGTGCCCCTTGAACACCCCCCGCATTGGCCCTGTGTCACCGAGACCTCCTTGAATTAGCGCCGTCACTGATACCTCCTACCACTTTGCTAATGATCAGGGGTAGGCTAAAGCGATAACAATCAAAATGAAATTTGTTGTGCTGTGTATTTAATACTTATTTGGGCAATTTTTCACATTATCAGTATAATAGTTGTATTGAACTCTTTGGCTAGTGATGCAGCCAGTTCTGGAGCACAAGTCTGAGTCTACTTCCTGGATGTTATGAGGGGCCCATAGCCTTCGCTGCATCAAGAATTGGGTATCATGTAGAGTGCATGTTGATATCATGTAGAGTGCTGAAGGTTGGTATGTGAGATGCTGGGTACCTCATTAAGGGGCTGAAATGGATCACCCACTTGGCACTTCTGGCTGAAGATGGTGGCTAATGTGTCAGTCTAGTCTTTTTCAGAGTGTGCTGAGCTCCCCCTTCACTGGGGTTGTTTCCTCCTTCAGTTAGTTGTTTAATTATCCACCATCATTGATGATTAGATGTGGCAGGACTGCAGAGTTGTTGGTTGTGGGATCGGTTTGCTGTCTAAGACATTTATCCATTGCTTGCCATGCATGTGGCCCTCTGAAGTAGCTATACAGGTTAATATCTCATTCTTAGGTAGGCCTGGTGCTGCTTCTGGTCTGTTCTCCTGGACCCTTCATCGAGCCAAGGTTTACTCACCTGGTTTGATGAGAGTGAGGAGAAGCTGGGCCATGAGATTACAGATTGTGATTGAATATCCACTACGCGCAAGTGGTTGCTTTGCATTATTTTAATGACTTGTTTCAATAATGATTGAGAAAGGTTGAGATTTTCCTTTACCTCTAATGCAGGTTTGAGAACAAAAATGTCAATATCCTAAACAAACTCAACATAATCAGACTGGAAATGAACATCCACTCCGCCATGCTAGTCCAGGACTATTTTTAGAATGTCACTATAGAGACACAGGAACCACTAGCTCAACCCACTATCTCCCCACCTCCAGATATCCCAGCTCTGAGGGAGGGGTGGCCCATGGCACACCAACATCAAATACAGAAACAAGGAGAAGAAATAGGTGTAGCGAGTGCGAAAGATACTCAAGGCATTGCCATTGGTCCCTTATGGATGACCAACCCACCATAGTAGTTCACCGGTTAATCTCAATCAGCAATAGTACAAAATGGCTCAAAGCTAACTTACCACCAAACAGTCCCACATCCTGCAGGCTCTCCACGCTCAGTTTTTCAGACACCCACCTCTAAGCCACGCAATTTCAAAAAGTAAAAGAGACAAGATAAGAAATCACCGTTAGCAGTTTTCTTTAAAAAAAAGTCTTTTGTTTTTACAAGGTTTTAACTGCTTCAGAATAATGTGGGAAAATCAAAGCAGGATAATAATGTGGGAAATTCCAAGTGGGATCAGAAACCAATGAGCAATCTGCAGATTCTAAACCTCTGCTTTCCAAGCCTGCACTATGTAGCTTTAGATTTTGTTGCAACTTAGCAGTTTCAAATCTCCTCCTCAAAGTGTTTCCCCTTGTTCATTTTCCAATAGAAACTTGCTGGCATATAGGCCTCGGCACAATCTATTTCCCAGTACTTTGCCCAACTGACCACCTTGAACATTGGACATCTTGTGGCATAATTGGACTTCTTTGCATTTGAGTAAAAGGCTGTTCAGGATAGCAAGATAACTTTGAGATGCCACAGGAGGAGATCTGGCTTCCTTTCTGCTCCAAATGACCATGTATTACCATGTATAAAAGTTGAATTTTGAAGACCAGTTTTTTTAGCCAAGTAGTTAAGAGGTCATCTTTTATAGGGGTGAAGTTTGAGAGCCTTACTTTCAACTAAAACACTCTGGCTTGACACACAAAAGAATCCACAAGGTATCTGGGGGAAATTGGCATCTACCCCACACCATTCTGCTTTTGGCATGGAGCCTCCCACCACACCCTGCGACAAGAAGCCATGAGACTGGAAATTCTTATGCTGATGGTCCCTTTCCCTTGATCTAGATGTAGGGGGATTGCATGGATCAGCATCACCAGGTCATGACTGACAAGGCCTGAGCCTCCCTTCCCCTTCCCAGAGGGGTGATGGGCAGCAAACAAGGGCACAAGACCAGAGAGATTGTTTAAAGTTTGCTTGGAAGTTGATCCCTGTATCCATGTGCACTGTTTATTACTCTTCACTGATCTGTTAGTTTCTCTTCCCAAAAATTTAAAATCAACCTATATTTAAATATAAAAGCAAAATATCACAGATGCTGAAATAAAAACAAATTCCTGGAAGTACTCAAGCAGGTCTGGCAGTATCTGTAGGATAGGACCATCTTTAATTCTGAAGATGGAAATGTGATTATGCCACTGCAAGGGGAGCGGGGGGGGGGTGGCGGGGGAAGAACAAAAGGAAAAGGCAGAGGCCTGGAGAGATTAAATGACAGGGGTCATGAATCAAAGGGATATAGTAATTGGGATAAAAGAAAGCAAGCATTTGTTAAGAGTCTGAATAACAGAATAGTGATCTACATTCTTCCTGTCTTAACTGACAAGTAGGAGCTGGAAGGAATGGGGCAAGTGTATCCTTTGTACTGAATAATGAACTGATGCTTTTCATTTGATTGTAGAGATTATACTTTGGTTCTGAAATTTTTGAGCTTTGATCCCTGAAAAAGTAGGATCGACTCTCACGAGGTACATGAAAAGCTATGGATTTTTTAGGTCAGAAAGCTTTTGGTTGACTTTTACATGAATATCTACAGTATCTGAAATAAATGTTTCAAAGAAATAAGTGGCAATCATGAATGATTCAAGTATAACTTTAGCACTTGTGTATTGAACATGTGCAGAGGGGTCCATTAACTCTTCATTAAACTACTCCTCAACTGATTTGAGAACAGTGAAGACAGGAAATCTTGTATGAGAGAAGTATCATTGAAGTAAATAGTTACAACATTTCAAGTAGGTTATAGTCAAAGGAACCGCAAACAGATGGATCAGGAAGTCATCCTCTCAGTGATAAAATCCGAGGTGTTCAGCTCCTTCCAGATGCTTCTCCTCCACTTCAGGTGGTTTTGGGCAAGGAATTTCCAGGTGTCAGTGAGGATGTACTTTTTCAAGGAAGGTTTGAGGATGTCCTTGAAGCATGCCCTTTGCCCTCCTGGGGTTCCCTAAACTCCGAGCATAGCGCTTGTTTCGGTCGCCTCGTGTCAGGTAGGTGAATGATGTTCCCCTACCCAGCAGAGCTGGTCGAGTGTGGTCGATGCTTCGATGCTGGTCTGAACAACAACATTGACTTTGTGGAGACAGCACTGGTGGAAATTCTCCAGGGTTTTGAGGTAGTGCAGGCTGTGCAGGGTCCCCGCCTCTGAGCAGTATGGGAGGACGAGTATTACGACTGCTCTGTAGCCCATGAGCTTGGTGCCAGATCTGAGATCCACACTCTTCCTCAGGCAACTGAAGGCCGTGCTGGCACACAGATGTTAGCCTTATCACTGCCTGCCCTTGTTGACAGTAAGCTCCCAAGGTATAGCAAGTGGTCCACATTGTCCAAGGCCTTGTTGCCTTGATACTAGTCTGGGGGACCCTTATTTTACGGATATTTAATGCAAGGGCTATGCTGTTCATGAGGATTGGGAGCACAGCCTCAGGGTGGGCACAGGTGAAAGCAAAATCAGCATCCCATACCTCAATTACAGAGCATGGTGTGACCTTGGATCTGACCTGCAGGCAGAAGTTTTTTTAAACTTTTACAACTAAAGGGCAGAATCCACATTGCAACTCAGAGGAGCTCTTCAACCACAGGGAGAAGGTGATTAAGGGGCAATCTTACCATGACCTTAACTGTGATCAACAGCAGGGAATTTCCTCTGTAGTTACTGCAGTCGTGTTGGACTCGTTACCTTCCTTGAAGATGGTCATAATTACAGCATCTCCAAGATCTGGCATTTCTCCTTCCAGTTAAGGGAATTGAGGTCATGTATTCATGCCAATAGTGCGTCTCCACTATGTTTCAGTGATTTGGCAGGAACTCCATCTGCTCCTGATGTTTGTTGTTCTTCAGCAGTTGACAGCCTTTTCCTTTTCTACTTTGTGCAGGTTTGGGGTTGTGGTGACATGGTGGCAGGTTGCATGCCATGGGATGAAGTAGAGGTTGCTCACATTGAAGACAGTCTCTGTTAAGGATATCTTTGAAGTGCTCCCTCTTGCAAGTGCTGTCTCTGCCCCTGTTCCTGATCAGCACCTCTCTATTCTTAGCCTACAGTGGAGTGGGGTCTTGGGCTATAGTCTTGACTGAGCTAAAGAAACCTCACCCATCACAGTTGTCGTTTAACTGTTTCTCCTGTGCTTTTTCCACCCACTATCTGTTCTTTATTTCATGGGTTTTTTTGATGGACCTCAGCACCTGCAGATGGCTTTCTTGCTCTCAAGTTCGTTTGTTGGTTCAAAAAGGCCTCGCTGATCAGTTCTCAGTCACTCAAACCAATCTTAGCGTTTCCTGGTCGAGTGATCAGTGTTTCTTGATGTTGTAGACGCTCGACAACTGTGTTAGAGTTGTCAGGTTGGCACAGATGTGCTGGTTGAATCGGGCTCTCTGATCAGGGTCTGTGTCTCAGCATTGATTTTCCTGTAGCATTGTTTCTGTTGCTTGGAGGCCACATTGATGGTGATTAGAGTGGATTACACAGTGGTCCATACAGCAGTCACTGGTTTCTTGCATGGCGCAGGTGGTACCGACATTCTCACTTGGACAATGAACAGTCAAGCAGGTACCAGTGCTGGAATGAAGGGGGTTGTCATAAGGTGCAGGAGGGAGACTTCTAGTCTTGAGCTGAACAACAGAGGGTTCTTAACTTGTATGGGAAGGATGGTTTGTGTTGTGGGGAGAGGCTGGATGGACTGGGATTATTTTCCTCTGGAGCGTAGGAGGCTGAGGGGTGATCTTGTGGAGGTCTGCAGGATGATGAGGGGCACGGATCACCGAGATAGTCGGTAATTTTTTCCCGGGGTAGGGGAGTCTAGAACTGGAGGGCATGGGTTTAAGGTGAGAGGGAAGAGATGGGTGGGTGGGTGGGTTCCAGAAAGGCAATTTTTAAAAAGAGGTTGGCGAGCGTCTGTAACAATTGCTAGAGGTAGTGGTAGAGGCGGGTACAATTTTGCCTTTTAAAAAGCATTTAAACAGTTGTGAGGGTATATTGGGTGTGGGTCAAATGTGGGTCAATTGGGACTAGCTTCACGGTTATAAAAAAGGGTGGCATGGACAAGTTGGGCTGAAGGGCCTGTTTCCTTGCTGTAAACCTCTATGATTCTATGAGCGTTAACCCTAAGCTGTGAAATCTAGAGGCAATTTATTTTGCATTAGTTTCAATGTTAAAAACTGAAACTACACAGCAAACACTCACTAATAACTAAAGGACACAGCTTTATAAAAGTTCACGTACCGGCTGAATCTCCAAAATCACTCGTCCTGCATTCAATCTCATGTTAACTGGCTTTTTTTAAAACCATCAGTTAGCCCTTGATCATCGCTGAGCTCAAGTTGTGAAACGGTTAGTACCTAATTTACATCAATGCAAATATTGAAATAAAATGGGACTTACCAAAAATGACATGGAAAAGCTGGTGTGTCACCAAACAGGCACTGCCATTAAGAGATCTGGTATGAAACAGAGCACAATATAAACATAGTGACTTCACAGTGGATCTGCATCACTCATCGTGTGTAAATACACTGGACAGTCAAAGGTAATTAACAAAGGTTCCATGAATATACCAATGAAAGAGTTTGCTAATTTGCACAGGCCTTGTGGCAGCAAACTCTGGTTAGTACACAAATAAATGCTTTGCAAAATTACTTCCCTCAATATGTCAAGAGGATGGGAGGCTTGTTCTCTACAATTACCCATCAGCTCTCAATAACGAGGGTCCAACCCATCACTGGGGGCAAACATTTGGAGTTAATGTTGTGCTGATAGTCATGCAATATATATAGTTGTTTAAGTTTAAGGGGAATGTTTAAAAATCCAGCTTTATTAGCGAGACAACTGGTGTGTCTGGAAAACCTTTAGCCCAAGTCAGTTAACAACTCATTTTAATTAGAAATGTGTTAGAACTAATGTGATAGAACTAATGGGATTTTGCTTCTGTAAGAGGTTACTCTGGCATTTCTGACTAGGCTGATTGACAGGGTCATTTGATAATGTGGGTCTACACAGGGAAAGAAGTTTTTGCAGTTTTTAGAGTTGCAGTTCTGGCGGGGAACTGTTTGAGGACAGAGGCTTCTACAACATGCTCCAAAACACACTGAAAGCTTCAAGACTGCCCACAAATTTTAAGGGCCAGTTCAGAAACCCCAAGACATTTTTATGAAATTAGCCTAGACCCTAACTTTCACATTTGCTTTTGGCATTGTGAACATAAGGCGTTTCATTCCAGGTATGACTCAAGTGACCCATGAGGAAGCTTCCAACAAAAGCAGCCTCATTTAAGAACAATGTTAGAATATAACAAAAAATAATTAACATAACTTTGACCAATAAAAACACTCAAACATGACAAAGTACAATTCTTAATAGCCGGCTTTCTCTATTGTTCCAATTTAGCAATATCCTCCATAGACATAAATCCCTTCTTTAGAACCAGTTAGCACAGAAACCAAAGATGCTTCTGCCGGTTCTTGATTTTCAGCCTTTTGATACTTCTGGAAAGTGATTAAGACACATGTCTTCTAATTATTATGCAGCAACTTCCAGAGAAAGTTCCCCTTCCAGACAACAGAGCCTTAGACAAAGATTTATTTCCTAGAAGATTCCAATCTCCAGATCTGAGCGAGACCTAGTCATATCACCATACCATCAATCAACCTAATCAAGCCTCACTCTGCAATATCCCAGGGGAAAACAAAACAACATTATTTGCATTATTTCAGATCAGAACAAAAATGTTAAGGTCAGTTATGTTGCTGCAGTAACAATACAGTGCTGCTGGATCCAGTCAAAATGGCTCCAATAAAATGGAAGGAACTTGTAAACATTCTGCACAGAAACATGGCAAATACGGTGTCTTTCTGAAATGTATCATCATTCACTCATTACAACAAGTATTTTTATGCTTGCTAACTGTATTTCAAATGGCACTGAGTGTTGCTTCTTTGGAACTCAAACAGTGATGACTTAAGGTTGTTTCTTTTCATTGTTAAATATCGTTGAGTTGTAACAGATAAGCTGCTTCATTTGTTACATTATATTTAAACTGTTATTAAATAAAGTTTAATGTATTATAAAAGATCCCTAATTTGTTAGTGGAATCACTCCTATGAAGCATCCTACCTTCATATTTATGCCAAAATTTTAAGAAAATTATTGGGGTCTAGTCTTGTTAATTGTGTAATTTGGGATTCTGATCCAAGATCCTAACAATATCACCACATTCCTCAAATTAAATGGAGGATTGGACAGATTCCACAATAGCTGCATCCTATTCAGGACACAAGAATGAAACCCTTCCTATTTCTTCCACCACCCAAGACATTTTCCTAATGCAACTCAGGTTAGATACAGATTAAAACTTCTTTCACCAGGTATGGGCACGAGGATGAAGCAAAACAAGAGATGGGTGAGCCTAAATGAATATCTCTCATTAGTATTCACTGTTGAGAAAAGCATGGATGTTAGGGAACTTGGGGAAATAAATAGTGATGTCTTGAGACGTGTACGTATTACAGAGGTGGTGGTGCTGGAAGTCTTAAAGCGCATCAAGGTAGATAAATGCCTGGGACCTGATGAAATGTATCACAGGATGTTGTGGAAGGCCAGGGAGGAAATTGCAGTTCCCCAGTACAGATATTTGAATCAATGACAGCCACAGATGAGGTGCCTGAAGATTGGAGGGTGGCAAATGTTGTGTCTTTGTTTAAGGACTGCAGGGAAAAGCCTGGGAACTACAGACCAATTACTCTAACATCTGTACTGGCTATGTTGTTAGAAGGTATTCTGAGAGAAGAATCTACAGGCATTTAGAGAGGCAATAACTGATTAGGGACAGTCAGCATGGCTTTGAGAGTGGAAAAGCACGTCTTACAAACTTGATTGAGTTTTTCGAAGGGGTAACCAGGAAGGTAGATGAGGGCAGTGCAGTTGATGTTTTCTATAAAGGCCTTGCTAAAGTCCATTACAAAGTACCACATGATAGGTTGTTGCATGAGGTTAAATCTCACAGGATCCAGGACGAGGTATCCAAATGGACATAAAATTGGCTTGATGACAGAAACCAGGGGGTTGTTTTTCAAACTGGAGGCCTGTGACCAGTAGTGTGCCTCAGGGATCAGTGCAGGGTCCGCTGTTATTTGTCATTTATATTAATGATTTGGAAGAGAATTTAGGAAGCATGGTTAGCAAGTTTGCAGATGGCACCAAGATTGGTGGTATCGTGGACAGTGAAGGTTATCTAGGATTGCAACGGGATCTTGATCAATTGGGCCAATGGGTTGATGAATGGCAGATGGAGTTTAATTTAGATAAATATAAGGCAGATCGAACCACAGCAGGACTTACTCAGTTAATGGTAGGGTGTTGGGGAGAGTTACAGAACAGAGACATCTACGAATACAGAATCATTGCTCCTTGAAAGTGGTCTCAGGTAGACAGAGTGGTGAACAGGGCGTGCTTGGTTCCCTTAGTCAGAACATTGAATACAGGAGTTGGGACATCTTGTAGAAGACATTGGTAAGGCCACACTCAGAATTTTGTATGCAGTTCTGTTCACCCTGTTATAGAATTAACCCAGAAAGAGTACAGAAAAGATTTACTAGGATACTATTGGGACTTGATGGTCTGAGTTATGAGGAGAGGCTGGATAGACTGGGACTTTTTTCCCCTGGAGCGTAGGAGACTTAGGAGTAACCTTATAGAAGTCTATAAAATAATGAGAGGCACAGATCAGCTAGAGAGTCAACTTCTTTTTCCAAAGGTGGGGGAGTCTAAACCTAGAGGGCATAGGTTTAAGGCACAGTAAGTAGTCTCACAACACCAGGTTAAAGTCCAACAGGTTTATTTGGTAGCATGAGCTTTCAGAACGCTGCTCCTTCATCCGGAGTGGAGCTTCGAAAGCTTGTGCTACCAAATAATCCTGTTGGACTTTAACCTAGTGTTGAGAGACTACTTACTGTGCCTACCCCAGCCCAATGCCAGCAATTCCACACCATAGGTTTAAGGTGAGAGAGAAGAGATATAGAAGGGTCCAGAGGGGCAATTTTTTCACAGAAAGGGTGGTGAGTACCTGGAAGAAGCTGCCAGAGGTAGTAGTAGAGGCAGGTACAATTTTGTCTTTTAAAAATCATTTAGACAGTTGCATGGGTAAAATGGATAGAGAGAGATATGGGCCAAATTAGGATTAGCTTAGTGGTTTAAAAAAAAAAGGCAGCATGGACAAGTTTGGCCAAAGGGCCTGTTTCCATGCTGTAAACCTCTATGAGGGGGAAAGAAAAAGCATTGAAAGCTAGTGGCCTGGATAGCTAAAGATATAGATTACAATCAAATAGAAAAAGGAGCATCATGTCAAATACAAGGTCCATAATAGAGAATCTAGCTGAATACAACAAGCAGAAGTCTAAAAAAGAAACAAAAGAACAAAAATAGATTAGCAGCCAACAAAAATAGAACCCCAAAAGATTTTTTGAACATATAATTAGTAAGTTGGTAGTAATGAAAAGATGGGTGAATTAAGGACCGAAAGTACTTCATGCTCTTCTTTTCAGAGGGCTTGGCTGAGATAGCAAATGAGTGTTTTGCAATTGTCTTCACCAATGAAGAGGATGTTGACAATTCAGCAGTGATAGCAATATTGGATGAGAGATACATTGAGTAGGTGAACTCCAAAGGTTGGCAGTACTCAAAGTAATTGTCACCCAGTCCAGATTGTTAACAGCATCTTAAATAAGTGTTTAATTGTATCATGATGGGCATTAACTCCAGATTCATTTGTGCTCCTATATATAAGTGGTTATTTAGAAGTATATGTTTTGATGTATAGCTCTGCAAATAAAAGCTTACAAAGTATGTAAAGGTTGGCTCTGGTTCAATCCTGCAGCAACTTGCTTTCTGGAATAAGACACCTGATGTATCCTATGTTGCAGTGGCTATAATGGAATAAATTGCAGAGGTTCAGGCCACGATCTTCTCATCCTCCTAGATGTGGAGGTAGTGCAAAAGAGGACACTCATAAGTTAAAAACCATTTTAGAAAAAGGGAGAAAAGTCAAACTATAAAGGTATTTTTGTAAAAATGGCTGGATTTGGATGTACAAAGAACAGTTTTAAAATTCACAGATGATAAGATCTTGAAATAAAGAAGATGGTTGTGGTAGTAGGTCAATCGTCTCAGTCCCAGGACATCACTGCAGGGGTTCCTCAGGAATGTGTGTTAGGTCCAACCATCTTCAGCAGCTTCATTAGTGACTTTCCTTCCATCACAAGGCCAGAAGTAATTTCCAGTTTACTTGTTTTGCCTGAAATAGTACAAAGCCAGAAGTGGGGATGTTCACTGATGATTGTATGGTGTTCAGCGCTATTTGGAACTCTTCAGTTAGGAAGATAGGAGGCCCTTCAACTCCTCGAGCCCGCTCTGCCATTCAGTAAGATCATGGTTGATTTGCAGCCTAACTCCATGTTCCTGCCCTAAACACATATCCCTTGATACCCTGCTCGATAAAAAATTGTCCATCTCAGACTTAAACCTAACAATTGAACCAGCATTCACCACTGTTTGAGGAAGAGAGTTCAAAGCCTCCATCACTCTCTGCGTGTAGAAGTATATTCTAAAATGTCTCCTGAACTGCCTGGGATCTTTTGAGCTATCTTTCTCTCTCTAGAAATGGAAGACTGGAACCTGCCAGAAAATTTTTCTCTGAAGTTCTGCTGCTGAAAGTTAGATCTTTCTCTGGAGGTGCTGCATGGGAGTCAGAAGGCAGACATCTTTCTATATCTCTGTCCAGAGAGATTAAGAGGTTGGAAATGTCGCACCCACGTGAGCATATCTATTTTTCTGCTGATTCTGAAGAAGGATGCATATCTGTGGGGATATTTCTTAAATTGGAACTATAGAGATAGATAGCTAGCTGTTAAGAATTATACCTCGTCATGTTTAAAGATTTCAGTGGGTGAAATTTATGCTATTTTTGTTACATTTCAACTTTTGTTAAATAAAGTTTGTTTTAATAAAATCTTTCTAGTGGGTTAATAGAATCACACCTGGAACAAAGCACCTTATGCTCGCACTTAACAAAATCAAAAAAGGTTGGGGTCCAGGTCAACTCTACAATATACCTTGGAAGTTTCTGATCTGGCCCCTAACACCATTGACCAGAAGTTGAACTGGACTAGCCAAATAGATACTGTGGCTAGAAGAGCAGGTTAGGGGCTAGAAATCCTGTGCCAAGTAATTCACCTCCTGACACCTCCCATAACCTGTCCACCATCTATAAAGTCAGGAGTGTAATGGAAGCTCTCAACTTGCCTAGATTAGTGCAGCTCTAACAACACAAGCTTAACACTGAAGGGAAGGGAAGACGCTCTTACAAAGGGAAGGGAAGACGATCTTACGAAGAAGAAAGATGAATTTACAAAGAAGATGAATTTACAAAGAAGAATCTTCATCTTTGTTAGAAAGAGTGCAAATACAAGGAAGTTAATGCAAAATCTTTACAACAGCTACAGAAAACAGATGAAATTGACTGACAGAAAAACTAAATCCAATTAGTTCTGATCCATCTGAAAGGTGAGCACGTTCAATCGTAGCTTTCAATAGAAAATTGAATAACTGCTTCAAACAAAAATATCGTGCTGGATGATGGGAATAGACGGGGAATGGGTAACTCAAACAGCTGGCTTGGACAAGACAGTAAGAAGTCTCAGGTTAAAGTCCAACAGGTTTATTTGGTAACAAAGGCCACCAGCTTTCGGGCCTCTGACCCTTCGTCAGGTGAGTGGAATCAGGCCAAATGAGTGTCTACTGGACTAAAATCATTCTATGATTCAACGCAATCAAACATACCGAGGGCAGATACAACTCAGGGTTAAATACAGAGGAAAGTTCCCTCTAGTCTACATTATCCCAAACACTCCCAGGACTACTACAGCACAGGGTTAGGTACAGAGTAAAGCTCCCTCTACACTGTCCCCATCAAACACTCGCGTCTCTCTAACAAAACCATGTTGCCTCTCACTAATGCATCAACTTAATTCCAAGTGAATCTTGCCTCCAAGAATCCTCTCCAATAATTTCCCTATCACTGACATCAGACTCCCAGTCTGTAATTACCTGGACTATCCTTGCTACCCTTCTTAAACAAATTGACTGAAGATACAGATGCTTCAACCTTGTCTTTTACTCTTGCAAGCTGGCTGCAACGTTGTTGAGGGTGGGAATGTTCTTGGAGCCCACTTCTTTTGTTAGTTGTGTCCTAACATTCACATTGGATTTGGCACTGTTGCATTTCATCATTTCACTGTAATATAGTGACCGTGTTTTGAAAAATGCAAACACTTGTATGTGGACACATATTTCGCAGTTTGATTTGGATCCTGGTGTCTTTGAGCTGGAATTGGATACTTTTGTGATGCTGCTTATGCTGTTAAATCTGTTTTCCATTTCTCTGCAGTAGATGGCGAGCAAAACTCCTGACATGAGAAATGGGTTTTCACAGCCTGATCTCCTGTAGACACTGGAGTGCAGGGGTTGGGGCTGAAATCAAATTGCAGTTTGTGGGATTGTACTGTGTACACAGGCCATGTTTCCCAATAGAACAACCATGACTACTCAAAATATTGACTACTGACTCTGAAGCACTTTGGGATGCCCAGGGAACGGAAAGTGTTCTGATGAATCTTTCTCCTAAAGAGCAGAGTGAAAACAGTTTTGTGTAGACAATGTTATGTGTTCTATAACATTCCTTCAAACTCAAATGTTCTCACAAAAATGCTTTTTCACCTTATTTCTCCAAATCATGCAGCATTTGGCAAATTACCAAGAAATATCAGAGAGATTATAGGGTTGAGTTGTTCAAAGTTCCGTAACTAATTCTTTTTTTTTACTGATGGTGCCCTGCACAATGCGTCACAACCTCATTCAAGGAAATGTACGGCTCACCGATTGCAAGTCCAAAACCAGACCAATCAGCAGCAAGTTTGCTTTGGTTCAGAGTAATCTTGATTGACATTGTGCAAGAAAATGTTGCCTCCTACACACAGGCAGTATTTTGAGAACAGAGTAAGCCAGCCTATCACTACACTGTGGAGCATGCTTAATGCAAAATAGGATATAGGAACTGTAATAACTGAGGTGCATCGTCAAAGGAAAGCATATCATTGCACTACCTACTTTCATTAGTTTTTGTTTATTAACTCTACCTAATATTGGTGGACGCATTTCTGTGTCAAGGTTGATTCTTTGAAAAACAGGAAGTTGTGGATATGATTGTTGCGTGCGGATTTCCTTCGCTGAACTCTTTTGGTCTTTGTAGTCATTATAAAAGAGTGAGAGCAGATATCCGTGTCTCACTAACTTGATTGAGTTTTTCGAGGAAGTGACGAAGATGATTGATGAGGGTAGGGCAGTGGATGTTGTCTACATGGACTTCAGTAAGGCCTTTGACAAGATCTCCCATGGCAGACTGGTACAGAGGGTGAAGGCTCATGGGATCGGGGTGAGCTGGCATGGTGGATTCAGAACTGGCTCAGTCATAGAAGACAGAGGGTAGCAGTGGAGGGGTGCATTTCTGAATGGAGGGCTGTGACAAGTGGTGTTCCTCAGAGATCAGTGCTGGGGACTTTTGCTGATATATATATATAAATGATTTGGAGGAAAATGTAACTGGTTTGATTAGTAAGTTTGCAGACGACACAAAGTTTGGTGGAATTGCAGATAGCGATGAGGACTGTCATAGGATACAGCAGGACACAAATCGGTTGGAGGCTTGGGTGGAGAGATAGCAGATGGAGTTTAATCCAGACAAATGTGGGGTAATGAATTTTGGAAGGTATAATACTGATGGTAAAATATACAGTAAATAGCAGTACCCTATTGAAAGGCAGAGGGATCTGGGTGTATACAGGTCACTGAGAGTGGCAATGCAGGTGGAGAAGGTAGTCAAGAAAGCATACGGCATGCTTGTCTTCATCAGCCAGGGCACCGAATTTAAAAATTGGTAAGTCACGTTGCAGCTTTATAGAGCCTTGGCTAGGCCACACTTGGAATATAGTGTTCAATTCTGGTTGCCATACTACCAGAAGGAATTGGAGGTCTTGGAGAAGGTACAGAAAAGATTTACCAGGATGTTGCCAGCTACAAAGAGAAGTTGGAGAAACTTGGTTCATTCTCACTGGAACAACGGAGGTTGAGGGGCAACCTGATAGAAGTCTACAAGATGATGAGTGGCATGGACAGAGTGGATAGTCAGACGTTTTTTTCCCCAGGGCGGAAGAGTCAATTATTAGGTGACATAGGTTTAAAAGGAGATGTACGAGGCAAGTTTTTTTTTACACACAGGGTGGTGGGTGTGGAAGCAGACATGATAGGGACTTCTAAGGGGCAACTTGACAAATACATGAATAGGATGGGAATAGAGGGATATGGTCTCCGCAAGCGTAAGGGGTTTTAGTTCAGTTGGGTAGCATGATCAAAGAACAACACAGCACAGGAAACAGGCCCTTCGGCCCAACAAGCCCACGCCGCCATTTCAACATTGTGAGTCCCCTCTTCCACCCATGACCCTTGTCTGCACTTATGGCACTCCACATGGGAAACCAGATTGAGGGAAGACTAATTTAGGGGCAATTTGTTACACCAATCAGCCTAAGAGCACATCTTTGGGGTGTGGGAGGAAACCGGAGCACCCGGACAAAATCCACGCAAGCACGGGGAGAATGCGCAAACTCCCACAGACACTGGCCCAAATCCATGTATCTGCACAGCAAACAGTGATAGTCACTGAGCTGTCATGTTGCCCATCAGCTGGTCCACTTTAAGCGTACACTAAGCGTACTGCAGGCTTGGAGGGTCGACAAGCCTGTTCCTGTGCTGCAATTTCCATTGTTCTTTGATTCATTCCACATGAAACTGTTCAAGGCACAGGATATGACAATAGCTCCAACAACTTTCACTGAAGACTTATGTTCCAGTCAAAAGTATAGCCAAGATGTTCAAGAACAGCTATGCTATTAGCACCAAATTGCCCAGCTATGTCCTCTCCACAAAAAAAAAACAACCAGATCAGTCAACTCCCAGACATCATGACTGAAGTCACCATCGACGAGCACTACCACTTACTCAAGAAAACCTGATCATTGATGCACAGTTTGAGTTTCAGCAAGGTGATTTAGCTCCAAACCTTATTGTAGCCTTTGTCCAATCACAGACAAAAGAGCTGAATGCTAGCAGGGAGGCAAGAGTGACTGCTCAAGGCAGCATTTGACAGTATGGCTCCAAACAGCCTATTAAAACAAGTGGAAGCACATACTGAGAGAATAGTTAGCAAAGCATCTGGGATCTTGTACTTCATAATTAGAGGCATTGAGTACAAAAGCAGGGGCATTATGTTGCACTTATATACATTTCTGATTAGAGGCCACATTTAGAGAATTGTGTCCAGTTCTGATCACCACACTTCAAAGATATAAGGGTTCCTGAGAGGATGCAAAGGAGATTGACAAGGATAGTTTCAGCGAAGAGGGATTTTAGCTACAAAGTTAGGCTGGAGAAGCTGGAGTTGTTCTGCTTGGAGCACAGGAGATTGAGAGGAGATTGATAGAAATGTACAAGATTATAACAGGGTTAGATAAGGTACACAAAGGAAAACTGATCCTAAGGACCAGAAGACACACATTTATGGAAAATTAACAGGCACTTAAAGGAGAAACTTTTGGGGCGAGAAGGACAGAGTGGGGAATGGGAATGACTGGACTGTTCAACAGAAACCAGACTGAATCAATGGGTCCAATGGTTTCCTTCTGTGCCATTATGACTCTATGAGGAGTCAATGGGGATTGCAGGGAAAGTCTCCATTGATTAGAATCATACCCAGCACAAATGGAAAAGGTTCTGGTGGTTGAAGGTTAATCACAGTCTCAGGAAAACCATTTATCATTAATATGACTGCACATAATTGTTGAGTCATGTTTCAAAACTCAAAACAAATTAGCCAAACATTATACAATATAGCTGGCAGGGGAGATGATGTGTTGCAACTGTAGCACGTGGGAGTTGGAAGACACCAATGTGATCCACAACACCAACTGTAGCAACTGCAGCTCGAAGAACTCTGTCTCAGAGGTGATGAGCTGGAGTCTGAGTTTCAGCCACTAGGATGTTTCAGGGAAGGGAAAACTTATCTGGACATTTTGGTCCTGGAAGTAGTCACATCCCTTTGGGCTAAATACTACAGATCAGAGGCAGGAGAACGTTATCCTACATCACACAGGTGTGGAGATCAGAAGGTATCACTGAGGGAGCATTAACCTTTGCAATCATCCAATAGCTTTGAGGCTCTTGCAACAGCCTGTGTGGATGAGAGCAGGACTGCAAGGGGATGAACAATCACTGCACCATGAAATAAAAACTAATGTAGTAGTAGGGGATAGACACCATCCTCTGCAGCCAAGAGCGCGAGTTTCAAAGATTAGGTTGTCAAGGATAATGATACCTTCTTGGCGTTAGCTAACAAGAAACTTGTATGGGAGAAGGATCCAGTTGTGGTCCATACAGGTACCAACGACACAGGTAGGACAAAGAAAGCGGTTCTGCTGAGAATGAGCAGCTTGGGTTACATGTTTCAAAAAAAATTTACAAAAGTTAGTCACTGGATCATTACTCAAGCCTTGAGCAAATTGGCATAGGGTAAATAAGATCAGAAAGTTGACTGTGTGGCTCAAAGTTCAATATGGGAGAAATAAGTTTCAATTCATGGGGTACTGGCACCAGTACTGGGGGAAAGTGGGAGCTGTACTGTTGGGACAACTTTATGTGAACCTTGCAGGGATCAGTATTCTAGTAAATCAAATAACTAGGACTGTAGTAGATGTCTTGCTGCATTGTTGGTGAGATCATACCCAGAATACATGTAATTTTTGGGCTTCATCTTTGAAGACAGATATACTTGCAATAGAAAACATTTACTATGCCGATTCCTTGAAAGGTTGAACAGGCTGGTTCTACACTCAAAGTTTAGAAGAATGAAAGTTATTTTATTAGAACAAGGGCCCTTGACAGGGTAGGAGCCAAGAGGATTTTTCTCCTCAAGGGCAAGTCAAGAAATGGGAAGCAATTTCAGAATAAGGAGTCATTTGTTTAAGACAGAAATGAGGAATTTTTTCTCAGAGGGTCATATTCTTAGGAATGCTCCATTCCAGACAGTGGAGGAGGCTGGGTTATTGAATATATTCAGCACTGATTTAGATAGTGTTTTGATCCATAAGGGAGGCAAGAGAGCGGGCAGAAAGCAAGGCCATGATCAGATCTGCAATAATCTTACTGATTGATGGAGCAGACACGATGGCTGAATGGCCCATTTCCTATGTTATATTTTCTGTAGGAGCTCCGAAAAGGTCAACCTAGATCCTAAGCCCAACCATCTTCAGTTCCTTCATCAACAATCTTCTCTTGATCAGAAAGGTCAGAAGTGGGGATGTTTGTTGATGATTGCAGTGTTCTGATTCCTTCATACCATACCAGAAATACTTGGGGGACCTAAAGTGATTAATATTAAAGATTTGGCACTGGAGAAATTAATGTCACTAAAAGTCAATAAATCCCCGGTGCACGTCAGCAGGGTTCCATGGGAGGTGGTTGCAGAGTTGAGGATGCATTGGTTTTGATCTTTGAAACTTCCCTAGATTCTGGAATGGTCCCAGCAATAAGAGGTTAGCAAACACTGTTATTCAAAAGGAGGGAGCTAATAAAGAGGAACCACAGGCCAGTTAGCCTGATATCAGTTGTTGGAAACAATGCTCGAGTCCGTTATTGTGGAAATGGTAACAAATGCTGAAAAAAAATCAGTATGTTGCATAGAATCATATAGCGCAGAAGAGGCCCTTTGGCCCATTGAATCTGCACCGAAACATTAGAAACACATGAACTCCCATCTAATCCCACCTGTCAACACTTGGACCATGTTATGGCATGCCAAGTGTTCATCCAGGTAACCCACCTCTACCGCTCTCCCAAGCAGCGCATTCCAGACCATCACCACCCTCTGGGTAAAAATGTTTTTCCTCACATCCCCCACCAAACCTCCTGCTCATCACTTTGAACCCACGTCCGCTCACGACTGACCCTTCAACTAAGTGAACAGCTGCTCCTTAGGCACCCTGTCCATGTCTCTCATAATCTTGTACACCTCGATCAGGTCACCCCTCAGTCTTCTCTGCTCCAACGAAAACAACCCAAGTCCAAGCAACGTTTTTTTCATGACTTAAATATCCCAACCCAGGCAGTATCCTGGTAAATCTCCTCTGCACCCCCTCCAGTACAATCACATCATTCCGATAATGTGGCAACCAGAACTACACACAGTACTCGAGCTGTAAGCTCACCAAAGCTCTGAACAACTCCAATATGACTTCCCTGCTTTTGCAATCTATGCCTCGACTGATAAAAGCAAGTGTCCCATATGCCCTTTTCACTACCCTACTAGCATGCCCCTTTGCTTTTAGAGATGTGTGGACAAATACACTAAGGTACCTTTGTTCCACAGAACTTCCTAGTGTCTGACCATTCACTGAGTAATTTCTTGCCAAATTACTTCTCCCAAAGCGTATCACCTCACACTTTTCAGGGTTAAATTCCATCTGCCACTTATCTGCCCATTTTGTCAATACCTTCTTGTTCCTCAAGACACGCCACCTCACTTAACAACCCATCCGCAAACTTATTAATCCTACCCCCCATATAATCTTCAGTCATTTATATAAATGACGAATAATAGGGGGCCCAAAACAGATCCCCATAGTACGCCACTGGACATTATCTTCCAGTCACTAAAGCAGTCTTCTATCATTTGATTTGATTATTTGTCACATGTATTAGTATACAGTGAACAGTATTGTTTCTTGCATACTATACAGGTCAAGCATACAGTTCATAGACAAGGAAACGAGAGAGTGCAGAATGCAGTGTTACATTCATAGCTAGGCTGTAGAGAAAGATTAACTTTAATCAAGGTAGGTCCATTCAAATGTCTTATGGCAGCAGGGAAGATGCTATTCTTGAGTTGGTTGGAATATGACCTCAGACTTTTGTACCTTTTTCCTGATGGAAGGTGGTGGAAGAGAACGTCCAGGGTGCACGGGGTCCTTAATTATGCTGGCTGCTTTGTCAAGGCAGCGGGAAGTGTAGACAGAGTCAATGGATGGGAGACTAGTTCGTGTGATGGATTGGGCTACATTCACAACCTTTTGTAGTTTCTTGCAGTCTTGGGCAGAGCAGAATCTGTATCAATATTGTGATACAATAAGAGTGCTTTCCATGGTATATCTGTAAAAAATCAGAGAGTCACAGTTGACATGCTAAGTTTCCTTAGTCTTCTGAGAATGTAGAGGGGTTGGTGGGCTTTCTTAACTATCGTGTTGGCATGGGGGGGGACCAGGGCATGTTGTTGGTGATCTGTACACCTAAAAACTTGATGCGTGTTCTCCACTACGCCTCCTGAAGTCGATGACAACAATGTCATTTTGTTGACAGTGAGGGAGAGATTGTCGTCGTACTAGTTCACCAAATTTTCCATCTCATTCCCGTACTCTGTCTTGTTATTGTTTGAGATCCGACCCACTACGATGGCGTCATCAGCAAACTTGAAAATCGAGTTGAGGGGAATTTGGCCACAATCATAGGTGTATAAGTATAGTAAGGGGGCTGAGAACACAGCCTTGTGGGGCACGAGTGTTGAGGATGATTGTGGGAGAGGTGTTGTTGCCTAGCCTCTGTCTCCAACAACTGAGCCAATTTTGAATCCACCTTATCAAATTACCCTGTATTCCATGTGAATTTACCTTCTTTACAAGCCTCAAATTGGCACCTTGTCAAAGGCTTTGCTGAAATCCACGTAAACTACATCATCTGCACTATCTTCATCTACACACCTGATCACCACCTCAAAAAATTCAATCTAATTTGTGAGGCATGACCTTCATCTGACCAAGCCATGCTGACTATCCCTGATCAAGTTTTGCCTCTTCAGATGGAGATAAATGTTCTCCTTCAGAAGTTTCTCCAATTGTTTCCCTACCACTGACATGAGACTCACTGGTCTGTAGAAGATCATAAGACACAGGAGCAGAATTAGGCCACTCAACAAATCGAGTCTGCTCCGCCATTCAATCATGGCTGGTATTTTTCTCATCCCCATTCTCCTGCCTTTTCCCCTTATTAATCAAGAACCTCTGTGTTAGACTCTCATTGACCTGGCCTCCACAGCCTTCTGCAGCAAAGAGTTCCACAGATTCACCACAATCTGGCTGAAGAAGTTCCTCTTCATCTGTTTTAAAGGATCGTCCCTTTAGCCTGCGATTGTGGCCTCTGGTTCTAGTTTTTCCTACTGGTGGAAACTTTCTCTCCACTCTATTCATGCCTTGCAGTATCCTGAAAGTTTCAATAAGGTTCCCCCCTCATCCTTCTAAATTCCAATGAGTACAGACCCAGAATCCTCAACTGTTCCTCATACGACAAGCTCTTCATTCCAGGATCATTCTTGTGAATCTCCACTGGACTCTTTCCAAGACCAGCACATCCTTCCATAGATATGGGGCCCAAAACTGCTCACAATACTTCAAATAGGGTCTGACCAGAGCCTTATACAGCTTCAGAAGTACATCCCTGCTCTTGTATTCTAGCCCTTTCAACAGGAATGCTAACATTGCATTTGTCTTCCTCACTGTTGACTGAACTTGCATGTTAATCTTAAGAGAATTTTGAACACTGACACAAGTCCCTTCCTGATTTCCTAAGCATTTTCCCATTAGCTCCCTGGTTTATCTTTACAACCGTTCTTAAATAGCAGAACATTAGCTGTTCTCCAGTTGTCTGGCATCTTCCCTGATGTGGAGATGCCGGCATTGGACTGGGATAAACACAGTAAGAAGTCTCACAACACCAGGTTAAAGGCCAACAGGTTTATTTGGTAGCAAATGCCACTGGCTTTCGGAGTGCTGCCCCTTCATCAGATGAATGGGAATTCTGTTCACAAACAGGGCATATAAAGACACAAACTCAACTTACAAAGTAATGGTTGGAACGCGAGTCTTTACAGGTAATCAAGTCTTAAAGGTACAGACAACATGAGTGGAGAAAGGGTTAAGCACAGGTTAGAGATGTGTATTGTGTCCAGCCAGGACAGTTAGTGAGATTTTGCAAGTCCAGGCAAGTCGTGAGGGTTACAGATAGTATGAAATGAACCCAAGATCCCGGTTGAAACCGTCCTCATGCGGAACTTGGCTATCAGTCTCTGCTCATCGACTCTGCGTCGTTGTGTGAAGGCCGTCTTGGAAAACGCTTACCCGAAGATCAGAGGCCAAATGCCTGTGGCCGCTGAAGTGTTACCCAACAGGAAGAGAACACTCTTGTCTGCTGATTGTTGAACGATGTTCATTCATCCATTGTCATAGCGTCTGCATGGTCTCTCCAATATACCATGCCTTGGGACATCTTTTCTTGCAGCGTATCAGGTAGCCAACGTTGGCCAAGTTGCAAGTGTATGTACCGTGTACCTGGTGGATGGTGTTCTCATGTGAGATGATGGCATCCGTGTCGATGATTCGGCACGTCTTGCAGAGGTTGTGTGGTGTCAAGACAATACATATCTCTTTAACCTGTGCTTAACCCTCTCTCTGCTCACATTGCCTTAGCTTTAAAACTTGATTATCTGTAAAGATTCACATTCCAACCATTATTTTGCAAATTGAGTTTGTGTCTTTATATGCCCTGTTTGTGAACAGAACTCCCATTCACCCGAAGGGGCAGTGCTCCAAAAGCTAGTGGCTTGTACTACCAAATAAACATGTTGGACTTTAACCTGGTGTTGTGAGATTTCTTACTTCTTCCTTTGGTCAGAGAGGAATTGAAAATTTGGGTCAGAGCCACTGCAACCTCCTCCCTTGCCTTCCACAGCAGGCTGGCACACAATTCATCTGGAATTGGAGATTTATTCACTTCTAAGGCTCCAATATCTCCGTACCTTGTCCTTCCCTATATCTATTTCCTCAAGGACTTCACAGTCTCCCCGAATTCCACACCATCGCCCTCATTCTCTTGGATGAAGATGGATATGAAGCCTTTATTCAACACTATCAATGCCCTCTGGCTCCATCCTCATGGGCCGTACTCCTTCCCTGATTATCTTTTACCCATTGATATACACATTGAATATCTTGGGACTTTCTCTACTTTTACCAGCTAGAGCTTTCTCATATCCCTCTTTACATTCCTGCTTGCTTTCTTAAGCTCCACACTACACTTCCTATACTTCACTAATGCCTCCACTCATTTGCTCCCTTTGTACTTTTTAAGCGCCTTTCTTTTCCTTCACGTTATATCCTGAATATGTCTGGCCATCATGATTCTCTGGGCTTGTTTTTCCTCCCTATCACTCCAGAGGGAACATGCTGGGCTTGCACACTCCCCATTTCCTTTTTGAATGCCCCCCCCCCCCCGCCGCCCCCCCACTGCTCTTCTGTAGATTTTCCCATTAGTAGCTGTTCCCTGTTTACTTTGGCCAGATCCTGCCTTATTTTACAAAAATTGCTCTCCCCAATCCAAAACTTTTTTTGCAGCTTGTCTATTTCCTTGTCCATAACAAATTTAAATTGTACCACGTTGTGATCGCTATCACTAAAATGTTCCCCCACTGCCATCTCAACCACCTATTTGGCTTCATTCCCCAGAATCAGGTCCACCACAGCTCCCTCCCTTGTTGGATCCTCCACATGCTGATTTAAAAAGTCCTCTTGTACACATTTCAAGAAATCTACTCAATCCAAGCCCTTTGGAAAAGTTTAAATCACCTGATGTAATAACCATTTTGTTGTTTTTACACACCTTCACAAATTGAGCCCACATTTAGGCAGAGTCAATTTGGTTTTATGAAAGGGAAGTGCATTTCACAAATCTGAGGGTGTGACTTATAAGTTAGATATGGGACAACCAGCGGACGTAGGGGATTTTCAGAATACATTTAATAAGTTACCATGTGAAATAAGCACTGAGGATTAGTTGAACAGAAAATGGAGTAGGAATAAATCGGTAAATTTCAGGTTGGCAAACTGTTACTAGCTGAGTGCCAAAGGGGCCAATGCTGAGAATTCTTAGCTGTTAACAATCGACATTAATGACTTGGATGAAACAACCAACCACAATATGATCAAGTTTGCTGACAAGACAAAGACAGGTGGGAAAGTAAAGTGTGAAGAGGACACAAAGTATAAAGGGATGTGTCAGGCTTGGTAAGTGGGTGAGGGATTTTTAGAGAGTGTAATTTGGAGACATGAATGATTGTTTGCTTTGGCAAGAATAGAAAAGCAGAAAACTTTTCAAATAGTGAGAAATTGTTAAGTGTTCCTGTTTTCAGAAGGGTTTGGATTTATTTGTAAATGAAACAAAGTTAACATAGCTAAGTAATAATGAGTAATTAGGAAGGCAAATGTAACTTGGCCTTTATTGCAAGCAGGTTAAAGTACAGAGGAAGGGAGTCATGTTGCAATTGTACGGAACTTTGGATAGAACCACGCCTGTGAATAGTTTTGGCCGCCACAATGAAGGAGGGATATTTTTTCCTTACGGGGGTTCAACAAAGTTCACTACATTGACCCTTGGAAGGTGTCATACAAGGAGAGATCGAATCAAATCAGTATATCAGAGTCAGAGTACGGAAACAGACCCTTCGGCCTAACTTGTTCATGCCACCCTTTTAAAACCCCTCAGCTAATCCCAATTGCCTGCATTTGGCCCATATCCCTCTATATCCATCATACCCATATAACTATCTAAATGTTTTTTAAAAGATAAAATTGTACCTGACTCTACTACTACCTCTGGCAGCTTGTTCCAGACATTCACAATCCTTTGTGAAAAAACTGGACACTCTGGACACTTTTGTATCTCTCCCCTCTTACCTTAAGCTTACGTCCTCTAGTTTTAGACTCCTCTACCTTTGGGAAAAGATATTGACTATCTAACTTGTCTATGCCCCTCATTATTTTATATAAGGTCACCCCTTAGCTTCCTACGCTCCTGACAAAAAAGTCCCAGTCTATTCAGCCTCTCCTTATAACTCAATCCATCAAGTCCTGGTAGCATCCTAGTAAATCTCTTCTGCATTTTTTTTGGTTTAATAATATCCTTTCTATAATAGGGTGACCAGAATTGCACACAGTCTTCCAAGTGTGGCCTCACCAATGTCTTGTACAAGTTCAACATGACATCCCAACTCCTGTATTCAATGTTCTGACCGATGAAATCAAGCATGCCGAATGCCTTCTTCACCACTGTCCACCTGTGGCTCCACTTTCAAGAAGCTATGAACATGTATCCCTAGATCTTTGTTCTTTAACTCTCCCCAGTGCCCTACCATTAACTGAGTAAGTCTTGCCCTGATTCAATCTACCAAACTGCATCATCTCGCACTTCTCTAAATTAAACTTCATCTGCCATTCGTCAGCCCACTGGCCCAACTGATCAAAATCCCGCTGCAATTGGAGATAACCTTCCTCACTATCCACCATGCCACTAATCTTGGTGTCATCTGCAAACTTACTTATCGTGCCCCTTATGTTCTCATCCAAATCACTAATATAAATAACAATGGTCCAGCACTGCTCCCTGAGGCAAAATGCTGGTCCCAGGCCTCCAGTTTGAAAAATAACTCTCTACAACCACCCTCTGGCTTCTGTCAAGAAGCCAATTTCGTATCCATTTAGATACCTCACCCTGGATCCTGAGATTTAACTTTATGCAACAACCTATCATGTGGTACCTTGTCAAAGGCCTTGCTAAAGTCCATGTAGACAACATCAACTGCACTGCCCTCATTTACCTTCTTGGTTACCCCTTCAAAAAACAATCAAATTTGTGAGACACGATTTTCCACTCACAAAGCCATGCTGACTCTCCCCAGTCAGTCCTTGCATCTCTAAATGCCTGTAGATCCTGTCTCTCAAAGTTTATCTATAATTTCCAAGGGAATTGCCAAGAAGGATGCTAAAAGGCTGTTTCTCCTGGTTGAAAAATCTAGAACATGGGGACACAGGGTAAGGCAGCGGCCATTTAGGGCCAAGACAAGGAGAAGTATTGGTTATGAATTCTTGGAATTTTCTACTCCAGAGACCTGTACATGCTCAGTTATGTAAGGCTGGGATCAACACATTTTTAGATTCCTAAGGGAATCAAGTGATATGGTGATTGAACAGGCATATAGGCTACTCTTATTTCTTATGTTCGCACTCAATTCCTGAGATAAATAAACAGTTTGTGCCAGCAAGAAACAATATGTGGACAAAAATCAGCCTTGGGATGATAAGTGGCAAGCAACACACTGGACATCTGTAATAAGAGAGTCTAATCACCTCCACTTGTCATTCAGCTATTACCAGCATTTACTTCTCCACCACAACACCTTAGCACATCATGTTGACCAGAAACTTAACTGGATCAATCACATAACAGTGAAGAGGGCAGGTCTGAGGCTGGGAATTCCATGGTGACTGAGTCACCTTCTAACCCCCTCAAAATTTCTTCACCATCTGGAAGGTACCAATCAGATGCGAGAAAGAATATCTTGGATGGTTGCAGCTACAAAGATACATACTATTGGTGGCAGTGCAGAAGTTTTATTCCAAACAGGCTTCTTAAACTGCACTTGCACTAGTGAGTATGGTCCAATCCTCAGTATGGACATCCAACACAGACAAACAGACAGGAATTTTCTTTTCCACATTCCATATATTATGTTCTGGGCTAAAATGAAAAGTAAACTTTTTTTTGTGTCACATCAGTTCAGCAGCAACATTCTTTTCAGAAAGGTTGTGGGTTCAAGCCCATTCCAGAATTTGATCACAATTCATCTGATACTGGAGTAGAATACTCAGAGCACATCTCATTGTCAGAAATATCATCAGTTAAAGTGTTATGCTGCAGCCCAATCTGCCTATTCAAGTGTAAATAAACTATTCAAAACCAGCAAGATTCCTCCTGCATTCCTCATTAAACATTAATTCTTTAATCAACACCAAGCAAAAACAATTCATGCATCATTCAACACATTTTTTTCCTTTGTGGGACGTTTCCATATACAAAGTGGTTTTTACAATTGACTACACTTGAAGAGCAATTAAACAGTAATAAGGACACTTTGGGAAGTGATGCATTATTTGAACACAAGTTTTTTTTCTTTTAATCGAGACCATATGGGGTTAAATCACAACATATAAACCTAGACTAACAATTAACTATAGTACTGAAGGAGAGGTTTATTACCTCAAGTTACAAAAACAATTCCACAGGACTAGTGGATGAAGGACAGACTGTTCCCCCGTAGGACTTTATTGCTTGTGGGAGCTTCCTGTGCACAAACCAACTACCATATTTTCAACATTACAATTGAGTACTTCAGAAGTACTTTTGTTGCCTGCAGCATACTTTGGGATGTGTTGTGGTCACAGAAGGTGTTATAGAAAAGTATTTTTTTCTTTTAACAATTTCCACATTGTACCACAACACACAATAACTGGTCAAAGCCAAAATATTGCAGATGCTGGAATCTGAAACAAAAACAGAAAATGCTGGAAAATCATCTGTGGAAAGAGAATAGTGCCAACATTGAGTCTGGATGACCCTTCCTTAATTGGTCAATTGTGTCATTGCTGTTGGCGCCTTGTGTACAAATTTCATGTTATGTTCTCCATAAATTCCAGAGAAAGTATTTCAACAATAATTAATTCACCATGAAACATTTCAGAACATGCTGGACATGTGAAAAATTATCACTCAATTCTAAATGTCAAAAAGTGTAATCACAGTTGTAATATGAAAAATATAACAATCAATGTGCTCGTAGTAAGATCCCACATTTGACAAGACTAGCTCATGTTTAAATAACTAACATCACCCAGGGCACCTCTGATCTTCCCTGAAATAGTATGTACAGGATCTTCCCATTCAACCGAGACACACAACCAGGTTTCTAAGCTCATTAGAAAGCAGGCGCCCCCTCAGTGCTGGCCCCCTGACAGCGCGGCGCCCCCTCAGCGCCGGGCCCTGCCGACAGTGCGGCGCCCCCTCAGCGCCGGGCCCCGCCGACAGCGCGGCGCCCCCTCAGCGCCGGGCCCCGCCGACAGTGCGGCGCCCCCTCAGCGCCGGGCCCCGCCGACAGCGCGGCGCCCCCTCAGCGCCGGGCCCCGCCGACAGTGCGGCGCCCCCTCAGCGCCGGGCCCCGCCGACAGCGCGGCGCCCCCTCAGCGCCGGGCCCCGCCGACAGTGCGGCGCCCCCTCAGCGCCGGGCCCCGCCGACAGCGCGGCGCCCCCTCAGCGCCGGGCCCCGCCGACAGTGCGGCGCCCCCTCAGCGCCGGGCCCCGCCGACAGCGCGGCGCCCCCTCAGCGCCGGGCCCCGCCGACAGTGCGGCGCCCCCTCAGCGCCGGGCCCCGCCGACAGTGCGGCGCCCCCTCAGCGCCGGGCCCCGCCGACAGTGCGGCGCCCCCTCAGCGCCGGGCCCCGCCGACAGTGCGGCGCCCCCTCAGCGCCGGGCCCCGCCGACAGTGCGGCGCCCCCTCAGCGCCGGGCCCCGCCGACAGTGCGGCGCCCCCTCAGCGCCGGGCCCCGCCGACAGTGCGGCGCCCCCTCAGCGCCGGGCCCCGCCGACAGTGCGGCGCCCCCTCAGCGCCGGGCCCCGCCGACAGTGCGGCGCCCCCTCAGCGCCGGGCCCCGCCGACAGTGCGGCGCCCCCTCAGCGCCGGGCCCCGCCGACAGTGCGGCGCCCCCTCAGCGCCGGGCCCCGCCGACAGTGCGGCGCCCCCTCAGCGCCGGGCCCCGCCGACAGTGCGGCGCCCCCTCAGCGCCGGGCCCCGCCGACAGCGCGGCGCCCCCTCAGCGCCGGGCCCCGCCGACAGCGCGGCGCCCCCTCAGCGCCGGGCCCCGCCGACAGCGCGGCGCCCCCTCAGCGCTGACCCGCCGACAGCGCGGCGCCCCCTCAGCGCCGGGCCCCGCCGACAGTGCGGCGCCCCCTCAGCGCCGGGCCCCGCCGACAGCGCGGCGCCCCCTCAGCGCCGGGCCCCGCCGACAGTGCGGCGCCCCCTCAGCGCCGGGCCCCGCCGACAGTGCGGCGCCCCCTCAGCGCCGGGCCCCGCCGACAGTGCGGCGCCCCCTCAGCGCCGGGCCCCGCCGACAGTGCGGCGCCCCCTCAGCGCTGACCCGCCGACAGTGCGGCGCCCCCTCAGCGCTGACCCGCCGACAGTGCGGCGCCCCCTCAGCGCTGACCCGCCGACAGTGCGGCGCCCCCTCAGCGCTGACCCGCCGACAGTGCGGCGCCCCCTCAGCGCTGACCCTCCCACAGTGCGGCGCCCCCTCAGCGCTGACCCGCCGACAGTGCGGCGCCCCCTCAGCGCTGACCCGCCGACAGTGCGGCGCCCCCTCAGCGCTGACCCTCCCACAGTGCGGCGCCCCCTCAGCGCTGACCCGCCGACAGTGCGGCGCCCCCTCAGCGCTGACCCGCCGACAGTGCGGCGCCCCCTCAACACTGAGGCTGTCAGCTTGGGAAATGAACAAAATGGGAGTTGAATGCCTGACTCTGAGGTGAGCTGCCGGGTTGCGGGTGTTGAGCTGGCCTGCTAAATATTCCCCGCACGTCCCGAGCGCTACAGCAGCCGGGATCTGGCTCTGGTGCCCCTCACCCGGGGACAGCCTCGGCGGTCGCCCGCAGTTACCAGCCAGTGCTCCCTCCGGAGCTAATCCCACCCCATGAACTGAGACCGCACTCACCTCCTTCCTCCCGCTGTCCGCACCGCCCGGCGCCGGAAGTCCCGCCTCCTTTCCCGTTCCTATTGGTGCTTTCCTGCTGACTGACGTGGACGAAGGGGCGGACCGAGCATCTGCTTCCGCGCCTGATTGGCCACCATGGGTGTCACTCACAATCTACCCGCCTTCTCCTGGAAGAGGTGAAAGGTCACCATCCGCGGCTTCGCCCGTGACGTCACCACGCCTGCTTTAATTCCTTTTCTGTTTTTGATTTCCAGCCGGTGATAAACTTTTTTCCTCATCATCAATCCCTTCACCCGTCCGTTCGCTTTTGATTTCGCTGCTGTTAAAGCAAATGCCAGAGGCCGTGTTGCTCTTTGACCCAGTGACGTCAGACAGTTTTATTGCAAATTCCAATATGATCAGAGTTTTTATTTCTCTTTCAGCGCGGTGATTTGAAATGTCCCATCGCTGCGCTGCGCCTTCTGAGAGAAACATGCGGAAAAATCTCCCAGAAAATAAACGGAAAGTTAGCTGGAGGGGGTGGGTGGCAGGCAGTGCGCATGCGCGGTGGGTTAGTCCGACCAGAGAGAGAGAGAGCGGGGCGGCGCTGGGGGCCGTCGGAATCGTCTGTTTACCTTCGCTCAGGTAGGCCGCAGCCTGGAGCCCGCGCTCTGTCCCCGGGCCTGGATCACCCTCTCCCCAGTCCCGAAACCCCCCATCCACCCGGGCTTGGATCGTCCCCCGCTCTGTCCCCGGGCCTGGAGCCCTGCACCCCCCTTCTCCGGGCCTGCAACACCCTCCCACGCCCCCCGCTCTGTCCCTGGGCCCGGAACCTCCTACCCCCTCCCCCCCCCCCCCGGGCCTGGATCACTCCGCTCTATCCCCAGGCCTGGATCACCCCCTCCCTCTGCTCTAGCCCCGGGCCTGGATCACCCCCTCTCCCCGCTCTGCCCCCGGGCCTGGAACGCTTCCCTCCTCCCCCGCCATTCTGATCCTGAGCCTGGATTCCCCCCCCTCTCCTGTACCCGGTGCAGGTCTCCGTAGGGGGCGGGGGGCGTTGAGGACTCAAGTTTGTTTGCAGGATTGGGAAGGCCAGCAGTTGAATCCCGATTCCCAGCCTTTTCTGGCTGGCACTGTCTGCCCCCTATGGCCACAGAAATGCTGGGTGCAGGCAGCCACCCACAGCCCAAGACAGTGGCACTGGTCCATCTGCAGAGGGAGATGGGTTCGTGTTGTGGATTGGAAACTTTTGGAGATGGAACTCTGATGAAAAGCTTTGTTTTGATTAGTTATTTTTTATTCATTTGTGGTTCATGGAAGTCACTGGCTGGCCAGCATTTATTGCCCATCCCTAGTTGCCCTTGGGAAGGTGATAGTGAGCTACTTTCTGGAATTGCTGTAGTCCATGTTCTGTGGGTTGACCCACAATGCCATTAGGGGAGGATTCCAGGATTTTGACCCAGCGATTGCAAAGAAATGGCAATATATTTCCAAGTCAGGATGGTGAGTGGCTTGGAAGGGTGGTCTTCCCATGTATATGCTGCCCTTGTCCTTCTCGATGGAAGTGGTTGAGGGTTTGGAAGGTGCTGGCTAAGGATCCTTGATGAATTGTTTCAGTGCATCCTGTAGATAGTACACACTGCTGCTCCTGAGTGTTGGTGGTGGAGGGTCGATGTTTGTAGATGCGGTGCCAATCAAGTGGGCTGCTTTAACCTGGTTGGTGTCAAGTTTCTTGAGCATTGTTGGAGCTGTACCCATCCAGGCAAGTGAGGAGTATTCCATCACACTTGTGCCTTGTCAATGGTGGGTAGGCTTTGGGGAGTAAGAAGGTGAGTTACTCGCCACAATATTCCTAGTCTCTGACCTGCTCTTGTAGCCAGTGTGTTTATGTTGTGCGTTCAGTTGCGTTTCTGATCAATGGTAACCCCACTGACAGTGGAGGATTCATTGATAGTTACACCATTGAATGTCAAACAGCAGTGGTTAGAGCGTTTCTCGTTGGAGATGGTCATTGCCTGACATTTGTGTGGCGCGAATGTTACTTGCCACTTGTCAGCCCAAGCCTGGATATTATCCAGATCTTGTTGCACTTGAATATGGACTGCTTCAGTACCTGAGGAGTCCCAAATGGTGCTGAACATTGTGCAATCATTGGCAAAGATTCCCACTTCAGACCTATGATGGCAGGGGGGCGGTCACTGAAGCAGCTGAAGATTGTTGGGCCTTGGATACCACCCTGAGGGACTCCTGCAGAGTTGTCTTGGAGCTGAAATGCCTGACCCTCCACAACCATCTTCCTGTGTACCAGTTTAACTACTCTCAGATGTAGTCCGTGTCCACTTGTTTCCTTATTTGGTATATTTTAAAAGTTTTTTTAAGTTTATTTATTAGTGTCACAAGTAGGTTTAAATTAACACTGCAATGAAGTTACTGTGAAAATCCCCTGGTCACCACACGCCAGTGTCTGTTTGGGTACACTGAGGGGGAATGTTGCATAATCAGTGCACTCAATCAGCGCATCTTTCGGGCTCTGGGAGGAAACTGGAGCACCCGGAGGAAATTCATGCAGACACAGAGAATGTGCAGACTCCGCACAGACGGCGTGACCCTAGCTGGGAATCAAACTCGGGTCCCTGGCCTGTGAGTGCTAATCACTGGCCATCTTGAAAGCAGACTAACAGGAATGTTGTTTTGTGAAGCATTTTATTAACCATCTTAAAAGGGATATAACTTTCTTCTGGGTTTGACAGTGATCATCCTGGAATGGCACAGTGATTAGCACTGCTGTCTCACAGTGCCAGGGACCTGAGTTTGATTCCCGTCTTGGGTCACTGTCTATGCAGAGTCTGCACATTCACCCTATGTCTGTGTGGTTTTCCTCCCACAGTCCAAAAGTTAGATGCCAGTGAGGTGCATTTACCATTAAAAATTCTCCCTCAGTGTACCCGAACAGGTGCCGGAGTGTGTGACTTGGGGATTTTCACAGTAATTTTATTGCAGTGTTAATGTAAGCTGACTTGTGACATTAATAAATAAACTTCTAAAACTTTTTATCAACATTGGCATTTGTATTTGTGACATTGTATAAATCCAAGTTTTTTTTGAGTCTGAAGTAATTTGGGGATCTATGTGGCTGGATCTTTAAAATATGAGCAAAGAAAATAATTATAAATGCTTTTGGAAAGTTGCCCTTTATATTTCGAGTACTATTTGGTAAAAGTCATGTTGCAGCTATGCAAGCTCTCGTACTGTATTCAGCTGGGGACAATACACTATAGAGAGGCTATTTGGTCTTCAAGGAATTGCAGCACAGGTTTACCAGAGTACCTGGTTTCCAGGGTTAAATTACGAGGGATGATTATGCAAACTAGAAATGCATTCCTTGGAATTACAAACACAAAGCAGTGATTGTTTTTAAGTCATTAAAGGGAACAGCAAGGATCGAGAGAAACAATTTCCACTAGTTCAGGATAGCAGACTGACCAAAAGTTAAAGGCGGACATTTCGGAGTGAAACAAGGAAATGCGTTCTTTCCGTAGCACTATTTTGAAGAAAAGCAGGGAAGTTCTTCTACGAACCAAAATCTATCCCTCAATCAACACCAGAAACATAATTTATCCTGTCATTATCACATTCCTGTTTATGGGAACTTGCTGTATGAAAACTAGGCTTTCTGAAGTGCTTTACAGCCAAAGAAATACTTTAAAATTGTAGCAATAAACTGTTGCAATTTAGGAAATGCGGCAGCCAATTTGTACACTGAGTGCTGTTATGAACCAGAGTGTGAGAATAAACAGATAATCTGCATTTGTGATGTTGTTATAAGGCGTAAGTATCGGCTTGGACACTGGGGAATAACTGCCCTGTTTTTCCTCAAAATAGTGCCATGGCTGCTTTTACGTCCACCTGCAACAGCAAATGACACTTGAGTTTCATGTCTCATCTGAAATAGAGCACGTCCAACATTACAGTACTCCCCATCAAATGTCAACTTGATTTTTGTACTTATTCCAGAGTGGGACTTGAATTCAAACTTCTGAGTCCAGCAACAGTGCACACGATTTGCCTTCATTATCTCCAACTTTTCATCATTTGAAAGGCAAGTTGCTCTATTCTTTTTAGATTCAGTGTGGTGATATTACATTTGCCTGCACTGAAATCCATTTATCACAGTTTTGCCCATAATCTGTCAATATTTCTTTTAAGTTTATGCTCCACTTTCTATTGCTTACAGTGCAGCTTATCACTGGGTCATAAGCAAGCTTGACTATGTGGCTGTGTATCCCATCATGTAAATAATTAGTAAGCACAATTGAAGCCCAGTACAAGTTTTCACAGAATCACATCCTGCCAATTAGAGTATCTACCCACTATTTCTACTTTCTGTCATCTGCCGCTCAGTTAATTTCCAAACAAATCAATCATTACCTTCAGCTCTATTTGCTTGTAGTAACAGTCTCAAAGGAATAACTTGATCAATTTATTGACTGTAGTAATTTCCTGACAACAGATATTATGCTAGTAGGTTTAAAATTCTCTGATTAACTAGCAGACTGATTTGTCATCTGAAGGAACAGTTTCTGAATCAAGAGAACTTTGGAAGATTAATATTGAGCATCAAAAATGTCCTCATCTACCCAAACCCTCAGATGTAAGCCATCTGGAAGATTTGTCACTGCTTAGGGCCATTATTGTCTTCAATACTGTAATTTTGCTCAAATTATTTTGTTGAGTCCCCATCCTGATTCAAAATCAGCGTCCTTGGAGAGTCTGTCACCTGTACTGACCATTGTTCGTAGAATCCCGAAGCACAGGAGGACATCTTACCCTGGCCCACCTCACTGCCCTATCCCCATAACCCAAATGTTTACCCCAGTAACCCCCCTAACCTACACATGTTGGGATTTTAAGGGACAATTTAGCATGGCCAAACCACCTAACCTGCACATCTTTAGTCTGTGGGAGGAAACCGGAGTACCTGGAGGAAACCCACGCAGATATGGGAGAATGTGCAAACTCCACACAGTCACCCAAGTCTGGAATTGAGCCTGGGTCCCTGGCACTGTGAAGCAGCAATAACCACTGTGCCACCTTCTTGTTGCAAAGTAACAATTTAAAATGTCTGCTATCATCTTTCTTTTCACTTAGAACACCATTACACATTTTCAAAAAGGCCAGATTATTTCTGATCGCTTGCTTTTAAATACAAGTGTAAATATTTTGTGTTGATTTTGACATTTTCATAAGCTGTATATAAGTAGTGTTTGCTATTGCACAGAGCAATCAGCGTGTAGTGATCTGGTAACTGAGTGCTGAATTGGGAACTTGGTGCAGAGGGTAAGAGGATTTGCTTTTCGTTTTTTTCCCTCCAGTCGCTGGTAAGTGTTCTTTTGTCTCCAAGCAAAGAAACTGTGCTGTGCTAATATTTGAATTTACCATTACTAATTTAGTTAAGTAATTAGATAAATGGTTAGATGGACATGGCAGGACAAGTGGTATGTCACATTATTTTGGATTGTGCAATGAGGCAGGGTTGATTGGAAATCTCATAGTAAAAGATCCATTGGGATAAAGTGATTATAATACAACGGAATTCAACTATAAGTTTGAAAGTGATAAAACAAGAATCTCAAATTTAAAAAGCCAATTTTATAGATTTGAGGGAAAGGTGGCTATAGTTGATAAGTTAAATAGACTGAATGGTATGGTGATAAATTAAACATGAGGAAATATTTAAGGAAACAATTTAATCTGTTCAACAATAATACATTCTATTAGAAAACAAGAATTAGGCCAGAAATATCCATACAGGGCTTTCTATGGAAGTTAAGGACAATATCGGAATGTTTTGGAAACCAGAAAAGGGCCATCAAATTGTTCATGAAAAGGGAAAAGATAAACTGAGTAAACGATTCGGATGAGAGCTTTTACTACTGTATAGAAAGGAGGAGAGTAGCTAAAGTAAACTATAAAGTTCCCTATAGATAGACACAGGATAAACTTATGGAGAATGAGGTGATGGCAGAGATATGGAACAGATCCAACAGCTCCCAAGGTCCTGATGGACTACATCATTGGGTACTAAAAGGGATGGCGGGATGGTGACACAATGGTTAGCACTGCTCTCCCACAGCGTCAGGACCCAGCTTCAATTCCAACCTCGGGTCACTGTGTTTGTGGAGTTTGCACATTTTTGCATGTCTGCATGGGTTTCCTCTGGGTGCTCCAGTTTCTTCCCACAGTCCAAAGATGTATGGGTTAGGTTGATTGGCCATGCTAAGTTGACCATAATGTCAAGCGGTTTAGTACGGTAAATATGTAGGGTTGCGAGAATTGGGCCTGGGTGGGATTGTGGTCGGTACAGACCCGATGGGCTGAATGAACTCCTTCTGCATTGTCGGGATTCTGTGATTCTGTAATGGTGGTTATGATTTTCCAGAGCTCTATTGATTCTCAAATGGTCCCAGTGGATTGGAATTAGCAAATGTAATTCCACAATTTAAGAAAGTTGGGGGAGAAAATAGGGACATGTAGTTAGCTTGACATCAGCCATTGGGAAAATGCTGGAATCTTTTAAGGAAGCCTTAATGCACTGCGAAAATCACTGTACATTCAGACAAAGTGTGAAAATCACATTTGATATTTCAGTGTTCTTTGAGAGTACATCTTAATAGGGTACAAGAAAGGGAACCAGCGCGGATGCATAAGACCATAAGAAATAGGAACAGGAGTAGACTGTTTGGCCCCTCGAGCCTGCTCCACCATTCAATAGGATCATGCCCAATCCGACATTTCTCATGTCTGCTTTCCTGCCCTTTCCCCATAACACTTGATTCTCTTTCTGATCAAAAATCTATCTCTCACAGCCTTAAAGATACACAAGGAGTCTTCACCACAGCTCTCTGTGGCAAGGAGTTCCAAAGACTCTCAACCCTCTGAGCGAAGAAATTTCTTTTAATCTGTGTCTTAAATTGGCGCTACTTTAATCTGAGAATACACCCTCTGGTCCTAAACTCTGTCTTGAGGGGAACGTCATCTAGGCATTTATCCTGTCTAGCCCCTTAAGAATCCAATATGTTTCAATGAGATCACCTCTCGTTCTTCTAAGTGCCGATGAGTAGAGTCCCTCATAAGACAGGGATCATCTGAGTGAATGTTCTCTGAAATGTTTCTAATAAAATATTTTCCCTTAAATAAAGGGACCAAAGCTCATAGGGCCAACAATCTATTAGCCTTCCTGATTACCTGCTGTACCAGTGTGCTAGCTTTCTGTGTTTTGTGCACAAGTACCCCCAGGTCCCTTTGTGTTGCAGCTTTCTGCAGTTTTCCTCTAGTTTTAATTTCCAAAGGACTTCCGTTAAGTACCATACGAAAGTTCATTTTGCAAGATAAGGGCTTGTGGAGTTAGGGTAATATGTTAGCAAGGAAGAAAGGTTGGTTAACAAACAGAACACAGCGAGTAGGGATGTACAAACTAGGGACAGGAGTAGGTCACTGAGTCTTTCGAGCCTGTCGGGCCATTCAGTAAGATCATGGCTGATCAGACTGTACTTTCATCCCCACATTCCTGCCTACCCCGATAACATTTCACTCCTTCATTTATCAAGAATCTATCAAGTTCTGTCTTACAAATATTCAAAATACTCTGCTTCCACTGCCTTTTCAGGAAGAGAGCTTTAAAGACTCAACCCTCTGAGAGAAAATACATTTTCCTCATCTCTGTTTAATATGAGTGACTTTTTTTTTAAACAGTGACCCCTCATTCTGAATTCTCCCACAACAGGAAACATCCTCTCCACATCTACACCGTCAGTATCCCTCAGGATCTTAAATGTTTCAATCAAGCTCCCTCTTACTCTTCTAAACTGTACTGGATATGCATCTAACCTTTTCCAACCTTTCCTCATAAGACAACCCACCCATTCCTGGTATTAGTCTGGTAAACATTCTCTGAACTCCTTCTAACACATTAACATCTTTTCTTAAATAAAAAGACCAATACTGTGCACAGTACTCCACTTGTGGTCTCACCAATGCCCTGTGCAATTGAAACATAACTTCCCTAATTTTGGAATTAATTCCCTTCACAGTAAACAATAACATTTTATTTTTTGACATCCAGATCCTTCTGCACCTCAAGAGTTCTGTATTCCCCCATGCTTTTAGATAATATGCTTTTTATTCGTCTTGCCAAATTTTCCCACGTTATACTCCTATTGCCAGATTTTTTCCCACTCACTTAACCAATCTGTGTCCTTTTGTAGCCTCTTTACGTTCTTTTCACAATTTACCTACCTACCGATAAATGGGTGATTTTCAACTTGTCGAATGGAGTGTCACAAGGATCAGTGCTGTGATCTTGGCTATTTACAATCCATATTCATTAATAATCAATAATTAGACAAAGAGACTGGAGCGTAATGTACCTAAGCTTGCTCTTGACACAAAGCTCAGATTGTAAAATATGAAAAGGACACAGCTGCAAAGAGAAATAGACAAGTTTAAATAGCAACATGATGACAAATGCAGTATGGTGTTGGGATGCATGAGATTATTCACTTTGGTCATAAGAATTGAAAAGCAAGATACATTTCAAAAGGCACGAAAGAAATAAATATTGATGTTCAGAGGGACTTGGGTACACTGACAGTTTGCATGGAGGGTATAGCAAACTATTAGGAAGGAAAGTGACAAGTTCAAGTTGTTACAAAGGACTGGAGAATAATTGAACAGGGTTTTGATGAGACCACTCTTGGAATACTGTGTGCAGTTTTGATCTCCATATTCCAGTGTAAGACCTTGAGGGATGCTAGTGTTGAACTTGCAGGGGCCCTGGCAGACATATTAAAATGTCAATATTCATGGGGGAGGTGCCAGATGATTGGAGGGTGACTCATGTTGTTCCGTTGTTTAAAAAAGGTTCCAAAGAAATCCGGGAAATTACAGGCCAGTAAGTTTGACGTCGGTGGTTGGGAAGTTATTGGAAGGTGTGATAAGGGATAGGATCTACAAATATTTGGATAGACATGGACTTATTAGGGAGAGTCAATGTGGCTTTGTACGTGGTAGGTCATGTTTGACCAATCTATTAGAGTTTTTCGAGGAGGTCACCAGGAAAGTGGATGAAGGGAAGGCGGTGGATGTCGTCTACCTGGATTTCAGCAAGGCCTTTGACAAGGTCCCTCATGGGAGGTTACTTAGAAAGGTTCAGTCGCTAGGTATAGATGGGGATGTTGTAAATTGGATTAGACACTGGCTCAATGGAAGAAGCCAGAGAGTGGTTGTGGAGGATTGCTTCTCTGAGTGGAGGCCTGTGACTTGTGGAGTGCAGCAGGGATCGGTGTTGGGTCCGTTGTTGTTTGTCATCTATATCAATGATCTGGATGATAATGTGGTAAATTGGATCAGCAAATTTGCTGATGACGCAAAGATTGGAGGTGTAGTGGACAGTGAGGAAGGCTTTCAAAGCTTGCAGAGCGACTTGGACCAACTAGAAAAGTGGCAAATGGAATTTAACGCAGACAAGTGTGAGGTATTGCACTTTGGAAGGACAAACCAAAGTAGAACGTACAGGGTAAATGGTAGGACTCTGAAGAGTGCAGTTGAACAGAGGGATCTGGGAATACAGGTACAGAATTCCCTAAAAGTGACGTCACAGGTGGATAGGGTCGTAAAGAGTGCTTTTGGTACATTGGCCTTTATAAATTAGAGTATCGAGTATAAAAGTTGGAGTTATGGTAAGGTTATATAAGACATTGGTGAGGCCGAATTTAGAGTATTGTGTACAGTTTGGGTCACATAGCTACAGGAAGGATGTAAATAAGGTTGAAAGAGTGCAGGGAAGGTTCACAAGGATGTTGCCGGGACTTGAGAAGCTGAGTTACAGAGAGAGATTGAATAGATTAGGACTTTATTCCCTGGAGTTTAGAAGAATGAGGGGAGATTTAATAGAGGTGTATAAGATTTTGATGGGTATAGATAGAGTGAATGCAAACAGGCTTTTTCCACTGAGACTAGGGGAGAAAAAAACCAGAGGGCATGGGTTAAGGGTGAAAGGAGAAAAGTTTGAAGGAAATATTAGGGGGGGATTCTTCACGCAGAGAGTGGTGGGAGTGTGGAATGAGCTGTTGGATAAAGTGGTAAATGCAGGGTCACTTTTAACATTTAAGAAAAACTTGGACGGGTTCATGGATGAGAGGGGTGTGGAGGGATATGGTTCAAGTGCAGGTCAGTGGGACTAGGCAAAAAATGGTTCGGCACAGACAAGAAGTGCCAAAAGGCCTGTTCCTGAGCTGTAATTTTCTAAGTGGTGTAGGGAGGGTTCATCAGACTGGTTCCTGAGTTGAGAAGATTGTCCCATGATAGTAGGCTGCGTAAATTAGGCCCATAGGCCATAATTCTACCACTTTCAGTCTGTGCTAGGCAGGTGTGGAATTGGATGACTTCCAGGTCTGTTTTTTGGACGTGTTTTTAGGACCACCACATGCCTCTGATGCCACATACATGCGCTAGCAGTAACAGGGATCTGACAAACAAAGAGCGCAGTCAGAACCCTGTTACTGCAGGTTGTCTCCAATATACCCCACCCCCCCACCCTCCCCATGGGGGCCCACAGCCCAAGATGCAGCCCTTTCACCCAGACCGATCACAGACCCCTTCCTTTCCTCACTGATTGCGGACCCACCATCCTGTTCCCCCTACCCTCCTCTGATCGTGCAGAGTGGCAGCAGGACCTTCCCTCAATTAGCCATGGCTCCATGTCCCCACTTCCTGGCACTGCCTGATGGGTATTGACCAGGTGCCAGGCTGGCAGTGCCAAGATGCCAGGATGACACTGGCACTATCCAGGGGCCAACTCCAACTTGCCCTTGGCCTCCCTGTGGGGGGCTCTTAAAGGTCTCCAGTTCCACTGGCGAGGCCAACAGAACTGCTCCCTACTCATGGGGAGCATGTCTACTCCTTGCTGGAGAGAACATCTAGTCCCAAGGCCATAAAGGCAAGTGAGTCCCGAAAATTGAGCACCAGGCTCACTAATCTGGAGTAAAAGAGCATTTCCGCGGTTTTAAGTAAATTATTCAGCTGCTTGCCCATTTCCGGCGAAAGGCTGACCGCACTCGAAATCCTGGGGCTGTAAAATGGCACCGGTCGTGACAATCATGTATTCGCTTTACGGCCATTACGACCCGAAAAAGGGCACAATGCAGTTGTAAAATACTGACTATAGTCCCTAGACTTCAGAAGACTGAGGTGTGATCTTTTGAAACATACAAGATCCTGAAGGGGTTTAAGAGGCTTGATGTTGAGGTTTTTCCTGCATGGGGACACAGTCTCAGGATAAAGATTGACCATTTAGGGCTGAGATGAGGAGAAATTTATTCACTCGGAGAGTTTTTAGTCTTTGGAATTTTGAATTCCAGAAAGTTGCAGATGCTTCTTTATTGAGTACGTATAAAGCTGGGACTATCTCAGTGAATCAAGATATATGTGGAACAGGTGGGAAAGTGGGATTAGGGCTGATGATCTGCCATGATTGCATTAAATGTTGGAGCAGGCTCCACAGGCTGCATGGTCTGCTTTTGTTTTTATATTCTTGTATCATTTGCAAGTTTCTTTCAATATTCACATTCTGTAGCTCTTGCTATTTGTTTTGTCACCCTTTGTTGTTCTTTGTATGTATCTGAATGGACAAGTAGTGGTCTTGCGCACTATGGTTAGAAACTGGTTTCTTTTAAATTCTGTTTTGAACACCAGTTACTGATGTTTTGATGAATTCTTCGTTAACAGATTTTCTCAGTTTGTCATTCTATTGAAATCAGCCATCTCAAATTTAGAATTTAGTGACAGTTTTGTTTTTTTCCAATTAAATGCATGATTGAACTTGACTTAGATTAATGTTCACACACTATCCGACTGTCTAACCAAGCTCAATACTCATTAAATCAAACATTGTTCATCTCACACAACAATATAAGGAGGAGCAGTAGACCATTCAAAAGGTCATAGCTGATCTGATAGAGACTGAACTCCCCTTTCCTGTTTGCCCTTCACCATTGTAGATCAAAAGTCTGTCTAATCCACTGTTTGTGTGGTCAAGCCGCGTCAGAATCTTTTATGTTTCAGTAAGATTATTCTGAACTCCTAATGAGTTATTGGCTCAACCTTTTCTCCTAAGACAATCCCTTCAAGGAATCAGCTTCTGAACTGCTCTACACTGTGTTGCTGGTCTCACCAATGGCCTATAAGAAGACTTCCCAACTTGTATACTCCATTGCCTTTGCAATAAAGGCCAACATTGCTTGTACCTCTGCATGCTGACTTTCTGTGAGTCATATACGAGGACACCCAGAGTCCTCTGTGGAATTGCATTCTGCAGTCCCTATTTAAATAATATTCTGGTTTTATTATCTTCCACCTGAACCTTTTCCATTTACCAGCTTAAAATTCTAGTCTGGTTCAGATGAAGCCCATTACAACTGTATTGTTTCTTGTCTTTTAATTGAACCTTACCTTCCAAGACCACTCATCAGTTGTGTTCATTTCCCTAAGATGCTTAAGCTATATCAATTCGCATGTGGCTCAGGTAACGAGATCAGTTCTAATTAAGTTCTCAGCACCTGATATTCTCTGAATCAGTAACTGTGCCGGGCAATATGAAATTTCTCAGGTACCTAGTAGATATTCTAGTCAAGCTCTTTCATTCAGTCATAAGAAGGCTGTGAGGCTTGTCTACTGGAGAATAAAAGTGACATACTGTATTACCTCTTGCTACAAAAGCTACATGTTTGGGTGCTGGAAATCATGAAATAAAAACAGGAAATGCTTGAAGTACTCAGCACTTTTTTTCAGATCTCTGCCCTTTTTATTAATTTGTGGGATATGGGCGTCACTGGCTGGCCAGCATTTAGTGCCCATCCCTAGCTGCCCTTGAGAAGGTGATGGTGAGCTGCCTCCCTGAATCACTGCAGTCCATGTTCTGTGGGTTGATCGACAATGCTGTTAGGGAAGGTATCCCAGGATTTTGACCCAGCGACTGTGAAGGAACGGCGATGAATTTCCAAGTCAGGTTGGTGAGTGGCTTGGAAGGGAACTTGCAAATGGTGATGTTCCCATGTATCTGTTGCTCTTGTCCTTCTAGATGGAAGTGGTCATGGGTTTGGAAGATGCTGTCTAAGGACCTTTGGTGAATTGCTGCAGAGAATCTTGTAGATACTACACACTGCAGCTACTGTGGTGGAGGAATTGAATGTTTGTAGCTGTGGTGCCAATCAAGCGGGCTCCTTTGTCCTGATGGTGTCCAGCTTCTTGAGTGTTGTTGGAGCTGCACCCATCCAGGCAAAGCAAATGGGGAGTATTCCATCACACTCCTGACTTGTGCCTTGTGGATGGTGGATAGGCTTTATGGAGTCAGGAGGTGAGTTACTCGCCGCAGTATTCATAGCCTCTGATCTGCTCTTGTAGCTACTGTGTTTATGTGGTGCGTCCAGTTGAGTTTCTTGTCAATGGTAACCCCAAGGATGTTGACAGTGGGGGATTCAGTGATGGTTACACCATTGAATGTTAAGGGGCAGTGGTTAGAGTTTCTCTTATTGGTGATGGTCATTGCCTGACATTTGTGTGGCACGGATGTTACCTATCACTTGTCAGCCCAAGCCTGGATGTTGTCCAGACCTTGTTGCATTTGAATATGGACTGCTTCAGTATCTGAGGAGCCGCAAAAGGTGCTGAACGTTGAGCAATCATTGGCGAACATCCCAACTTCTGACTTTATGATGGAGACAAGATCATTGCTAAGGCAGCTGAAGATTGTTGGGCCTAGGGAAGGAACCAACAAGAGGGAAAAACAAGCTTTACCTCATCCTTACCAATCTGCCGGCTGCAGATGCCTGTCCATGACAATATTGATAAGAGTGATACCACACAGTCCTTGTGGAGACAAAATCCCGTCTTCACATTGTGAATAACCTTTATCATGTTGATGCGCAAGGACTGTGCAGTGGTCACTCTTACCGATAACTGTCATGGACAAATGCATTTGCAGCCGGCAAATTGGTAAGCGTGAGGTAAAGTTTGTTCTTTCCTCTAATTGGTACCTTCCCTAGGCCCAACAATCTTCAGCTGTTTCAACAATGATCTTCTCTCCGTCATTATTTCAGAAGTGAGGACGTTCGCTGCTGATTGGTGCTGAAAATTGTACAATTGCAACTGCTCAGATACTGAAGCAGTTGATGTTCAAATGCAACAAGGTCTGGACAGTATCCAGGTTTGGGCTGACAAGTAGTAAGTAACATTCATGCCACACAAATTCCAGACAATGACCATCACCAATAAGAGACACTCTAACCATCTTCACCACCTGCTGCAGACCCAGTCTAGCAGTTATATCCTTTAGGACCCAACCAGCTGGATCAGTAATACTGCAGCTGAGCCACTGTTGGTGGTGGATGTGGAAATCCCCCATCCAGCATATATTTTGTGCCCTTGCCACCTTGAGTGCTTCCTCCAAGTGTTGTTCAATATGGAGGAGTACTGATTCACAGCCAAAGGGGGACATTACATGACCAATAAGAGGTTTCTTTGTTTAACCTGAAGCCATGAGACTTCATGGGTTCTGGAGTCGATGTTAAGGACTCTCAAGGCAACTACCTCCCAACTCTATCCCACTGTGCCGCCACCTCTGCTGGGTCTGTCCTGCCAGTGGGACAGGGTATATCCAGGGATGGTTATGGTGGAATATGAGGTGCTAACTGCAAGGAATTGTATTCCCTATCCTCCACTGTAGGGTAGTGTGATAGTCCCCATATAGAGCTTCATATCACATGCTTACCTATGTTCTTGTGAAGATATCAAACAACCTGGAGCCCCTTCTTAGTCTCTTATTTGGGTGAACAAAAAACAAAGAAAATTACAGCACAGGAACAGGCCCTTTGGCCCTTCAAGCCTGCATCGACCGTGCTGCCTGACTGAACTAAAACCACCTATCCTTCCAGGGACCAAATCCCTTTATTCCTGTCCTATTCATGTATTTGTCCAGATGCCCCTTAAAACTCTTTATCGCATCTGCTTCCACGACCTCCCCCTGCAGTGAGTTCCAGACACCCACCACCCTCTGCACATAAAAATTAGCCTCGTACGTCTCCTTTAAACCCATACGTTAAACCTATTCCCCTTAATTACTGACTCTTTTTTACCCTGGGAAAAAGCTTCTGACTATCCACTCTATCCATGCCCCTCATAATCTTGTAGACTTCTATCAGGTCGTCTCTCAACCTCCATCATTCCAGTAAGAACAAACCAAGTTTCTCCAACCTCTTCTCATAGATAATGCCCTCCGTGCCAGGCAACATCCTGGTAAATCTTCACTGTACCTCTCCAAAACCTCCACATCCTTCTGGTAGTGTGGCGACCAGAATTAAACACTGTATTCTAAATACAGCCTGACCAAGGTCCTGTAAAGCTGCAACATGACTTGCCAATTTTTAAACTCAGTGCCCCAGCCGATGAAGGCAAGCATGCAGTATGCCTTTTTGACAACCTTCTCCACCTGCATTGCCACTTTCAGTGGCCTGTGTACCTGTACATCCCGATCCCTCTGCCTATCAATACTCTTAAGGGTCTTGCCATTACTGTATGTTTTCTATCTTTACTAGACCTTCCAAAATGCATTACCTCACATTTGTCTGGATTAAATTCCACCTGCCATCTCTCTGCCCAAGCCTCCAACCAATCTATATCCTGCTGTATCCTCTGATGGTGTTCATCATTATCCGCAAATCCACCAATCTTTATGTCATCCGTAAACTTACTAACCAAACCAGATACATTTTCTTCTGAATCATTTATATATAAACAGCCTGTTGTTTCCTCTGATGTTATTTGTTGTGTGCGGCCATTCATTTTAAGTGCATGAGACCCTTTAAATTTCTTAGGCCAGCCACACTGCTGGGGTAATGACCAATTTATGTTTGTCGGAAATTTCTGCGTGGGAATTTCTTGTTTACTTTGCAGCTTAAAGGGAACATTGGCGCACTTTCTCACCCAAATCTTCATCGAGAGCAGAAATCAGCCACTTACCAATAAGTGGGCGCGGGCAGCAAACCCATCGGTGGGATAACTAGGAGGCAGGGCCCTCTCATTTTTCACCTCATCTGAACTGAGAATCAGAGCAAACCGCTGAAAACCATATTGCTGCTAACCAAGAAAGTTTAATATATTAGCCTTTGATCCTACAAGTACCGTTAATAACTTCATAAAGTATTTCACTTGCAATATATTTTACGTGAATATTAATTTGACTGCTGGCTGTCCTGTCTGAACTATGTAACCAACTGATGGTTCTCAGACACCTTGCTGACTGCTGATATAATCTCTGATTCTATTAGTGTAGTTTATGTTTTTGGGCTGGCATTTTCTTTTTCATTTCTCTTTTTAATTCAAAAGACTTTCTTATTGTGAAGGACTGGAGGATCTTTTCCTGTCTGTCATTGTTTGTAAAATGAAGTTTCAAGATGAACGTGATTTAGAGACCACCAGTAACACTTGGTTTATGTTTATACAGCTGAAAAATGAACTGGAATAAAGGAGGCGGTGGAGCGAAGAGGGGATTTGGTTTTGGTGGCTTTGCCATTACACCTGGGAAGAAGGAAGAGCCAAAACTCCCGAAGGCATCACACTCGGTATTCGGTCCACTGGGCCCTTCGGGAGGCTATGGAAAAACACAGCCTGCTCAAACACCTTGTTTCTATAAAGTGGGCTCTAAACGCCCAAACTTCGATGAAGAAAATGCGTGAGTGTTGTAGAATTAGCTGTTCATGAGTCACGGAAAAATTATAAAGAGAATAACCTCACCATCTATGTGTACAGGAGGAGGCTATTTCAGGCCCTTGACCCTGTTCCATTCAATTAAATCATGGGTGATCTGTATCTTCATTCCATTTACCCACATTTGTTCTGAACTCGTTTAATATCTTTGTCTTCCAAGAATCTTATGTGTCTGTCTTTGTTTTGACATTTCCATTGAAGCCCAACTTTGTTGACTTTAGTGCAGTTCCTTCTTCTGTTGTGGGCTGCTGCAAGCAAAATGTTTCTTACAGATTGAAATTGAGTGGGTCACAACAGCTGACGATTTTGATGCATGAATTGGCTACAGTTTAACTTTAAAATAATTGCGGATAGTTTCAAATTAATTTAAATAGTCTTTGTTAAACATAAAGTTTCTGTATTGTCTGATTTTATTGATCACTGCTGGCCTTATCATTGACATTTGAGAATAAATCAAAAGGCGAGCTAGAATCCTGCAGCCGTGTCTTCAAATATTTTTATAAACAGATGTTTATCTATTTCTAATACCATAGGAATTGTGTGCTTGGTGCATTTTGCTGATGTGAAATGGAAGCATCCTTGAAAGACACAATAGGGAATAAATCAATTCCAGAGTAATTTGGATACATTGGGGATTGAAACTGATAGCAAATGTTGTTTAATGTGAACTGATACAAGGAGAATAAACAGTGGGAATATAAAGTGAATGGTAAAAGACTACAAGGCCTGTCCATCTTTTTTTTGCGTGGGAGGGGCGAAACCATGTTTCAATTCTTTTCTCGCTCAAGGGGTTGATGAGCAAATTTTGGCAAGAAGAGATTTGGCAGAACATTAAATATAAATTTCTTAATGTGCAAACAATAAATGAATAAACTGACCATTAAAAAGCGCCACACAGCGGAGTTAACCAATAAAACTCCTTTGTCTTTTTGCTTATGCAACAGACCTCGAGTAGATTCCATGTCCTGGTCGCCAGGCGATCAGGGTTGAACTAAGGCATTGGTTCTAAATGACCCTGACCTTGCATTCACACCTGGCGGCACGCACTCAACAGCTGAGTGTGTGCCACCAGAATTCATAGGGAAGTGTGGGTCAGTAGCAGGGTGTCTTTCACCCTTGGTTTTTCTCCTTTCCTGGCCTGCTTTGTGGATAGATTTTTGGAGAGGAAGGCAGGGTGTGTGTGTGAATGCCCACTCCCAGTCTTAAGGTTCTCGTTGTCACACACCCACCCACTTGCTCACCCATCTGCCTGGGCCCTTTCAGCCTAAACTCACCTTCCCTCAAGGAGGCAACAATGAACACTTAGCACTGGTCCAGTCCCAGCTGAAATAATGTGTGCAGCTAGTCACTTTTTTGTAGTGCGGATATCCTGAATTTTGGAAAGGACATGAAGAAGAGAAATCAAACTGACATAGCAGATTAAGTATTGAACTCAAAGTGGATGAGATTTATACTGCAATTTATGATCCCAAAGTTAATTATAGAGGTCCAATCATAAAGGAAATGCTTTAATTTGGAAGCATGGGTCGTGCTCAGATGAAGGGAGGTCAACAGGAGGTTTAGGTAAACTAAAGGGATCATATTAAGTTCAAGAAGGTCCTGCATAGTCTTTTGGAGAATTTTAGATAGATTTAAGATTTATGGTGGCGTGGTAGCACAGTGGTTAGCACTGTTGCTTCACAGCACCAAGGATCTGTGCTCAATTCCTGGTTTGGGTCACTATCTGTGTGGAGGTTGCGTGTTCTCCCCCTGTCTGCGTGGGTTTCCTCTGGGTACTCGGGTTTCCTCCCACATTCTGAAAGACATGCTAGTTAGGTACATTGACTTGAACAGATGCCTGAGTGTGGCAACTAGGGGAAGTTGGGTGGGAGGATGAGCTGTGAGGAGGATGCAGAGATGCTTCAATGTCATTTGAACAGGCTGAGTGAGTGGGCGTCTGTGTGGCAGTTGCGGTATAATGTGGATCAATGTAAAATTATCCACTTTGTTAGCAATAATAGGAGGGCAGATTATTATTTGAATGGATGTAAATTGAAAGAGTTGGATACTCAGCGAGACCTTGGTGTCCTTGTGTATCAGTAAGCGTGCAGGTACAGCAGGCAGTAAAGAAGGCAACTGGTATGTTGGCCTTCATAGCGAGAGGATTTGAGTATAGGAATAGAGATGTTTTGTTGCAATTATGTAGGACATTGGTGAGGCCACACCTGGAGTATTGTGTGCTGTTTTACCCTTCCTCAAATAAGGAGGCACCAAAACTGCACACAGTATTCAAAATTGCAAAGAGACATTGCTAGATGAAATGAGTCATTAAAAAAGTGGCATATTGGTAAGTGTGAAGCCATCCATTTTGGACCATAGAAGGATAGATCTGAGTATTATTTACATGTTGAAATTGGAGGGAAATGTTTTTGCTAGCTAGGACAACTAGTGTTCTTAACTGAGTGAGGGAGGATGTCCTTGTTACAGAGACAGTATGGCAAAGGTTTAGCAGGCTGATTCCTGGGTTGGCAGGTCTATCATATGAGGAGAGACTAAATTGGTTAGGATTGTATTCACCAGAGTTTAGAAGAGTGACAGGGGATCTCAGAGAAATTTATAAAATTCTAACAAGATTAGGCACACTAGATTCAGAAAGAATGTTCCCGATGGTAGGGGAGTCCAGAGCTAGGGGTCATAGTTTGAGGATAACGGGTAAACCTTTTGGAACTGAGGAGAAATTTCTTCACCCAAAAGCTGGTGAATGTCTGGAATTCACTATCACATAAAATAATTGAGGCTGAAACATTGTCTGATTTCAAGAAGGAATTTGATATTACTCAGAGTTAAAAGGATCGAGGGATATGGGGGAAGGGGGAGTCAGGATATTGAATTCAATGACCTGCCATGGTCAGAATAAGCAGACTTGAAGGGCTGAATGGCCTCTTCTTCTATTTTCTATGTTGAAAGCATAAATTGACAGCAGTGTAGGCAGGCCAGTTATAAACCTTTCAACCTGGGCTCAATCAAGGTGGAGGCAGTAAGCTGCTCTCTTGCTGCCCTCCTGCCTCCCAACATGCCACTAGAGAGGGCAGAGGATTCCATCATTATTTCTGACAAACAAAAACAATATCTTCTTTAAAAGTCCCACTCTTTAGGGAAGCTAAAATAAATCTGCCGTATTCTGATTGGCTTATTGGATAAATGCACTGTCTGATCATGTGGAGCAGCCGAGTCCTGAAATGGCAAATAGAATTTAATGTTGGCAAGTGTGAGGTGGTCCACTTTGGTAGGAATAATGGTAGGAAGGACTATTACTTACGTGGCGAAAAACTGCAGCAGGCGACGGTGCAGAGGGACCGCGGGGTCCTTGTGCATGAGTCGCAAAAACCCAGCTTGCAGGTGCAGCAGGTGGTCAGGAAGGCGAATGGGATGCTGGCCTTCATAGCGAGGGGGATTGAATATAAAAGTAGGGAGGTCTTGCTGCAGCTGTATAGGGCATTGGTGAGGCCGCAGCTGGAGTACTGTGTGCAGTTTTGGGCGCCGCACCTGCGCAAAGATATTTTGGCCTTGGAGGGAGTGCAGAGGAGGTTTACTAGGCTGATACTGGAGTTGAGGGGGTTGAGCTATGAGGAGAGGCTGAATAAACTAGGCTTGTACTCGTTAGAGTTTAGAAGAATGAGGGGAGATCTCATTGAGACGTATAAGATGATGAATGGGATGGATAGGATAGAGGTGGAGAGACTCTTCCCGCTCAAAAAAGACAGTAGGACTAGGGGGCACAGCCTCAAGATAAAGGGGGGGGGCGGTTTAGAACAGAGTTGAGGAGGAACTTCTTCACTCAAAGGGTGGTGAATCTCTGGAATTCTCTGCCCGTTGAAGTGGTGGAGGCTACCTCGCTAAATATTTTTAAGACGCGGGTTGATGGGTTTTTGATAAGAGAGAGGATTAAGGGTTATGGGGAGAGGGCGGGAAAGTGGAACTGAGCCACGACAGATCAGCCATGATCTTATTGAATGGCGGGGCAGGCTTGAAGGGCTAGATGGCCTACTCCTGCTCCTATTTCTTATGTTCTTATGTTATTACTCTTGCATGATGTGATAGTGCACACTGTTGCATTTCTCCTTGATAGCCTTGCAATGGGGAGGAGCAATCTTATATAGGGATCCTCGAAGTAAGAGATGACTGCAGTGCATTTCATGTATGGGAAAGCAATGGGCTGCATTAGTGTTAATTTCTTTTAGGGTCTCATGTGCTCTTGTAATTAAGTATTCTCTTGCGTAACAACAATTCACTGCTATGTAAGAACATAATAAGAACATAAGAAAATAAGAAATAGGAGCAGGAGTAGGCCATCTAGTCCTTCGAGCCTGCCCCGCCATTTGGGAATTGAATTATTTTCGTAATGTTTCACTCTGATTTAGAAGAGCTTAGAATTTTATTAGGAAAAATGACTTAATTTCAAAGACTTGTCTTAATTGAAAACTTTACTAAATTCTATCTTGTTCAGAAGAAACAGTGGTCAAATCCTTTGCATGAGTACACTATCTATATTGTGCTCAGTTATGAGTAAGATTACAAATTAAATTCTGCGAAACAAAACCTATTTTTCAAATATAAACAGAATGCCTTGAGATATAAGGTGTGTCCTCTTCCCCGTCTAATGTGAATACATATCAACTGACAATGTTTTTTTAAAAAATTCTTTCTATCTGACTATATTGCTGTGTTTATAAAAAGATCCTTGGATGGAAGAGCATTCTATTTAAACTGTCATTGCTGCTGTTTCCAACTACACAAAAACCTTCACAATAGAATTGCATTTTTTAGGTACTTTGAAGATGACGATGAAGATGACAGTTCAGCAAATGTCGACTTGCCTTACATCCCCGCAGAAAATTCTCCAACCAGGCAACAGTTTGCTTCTAAGGCTGATGACTCTGAAGACAGTGAGGAGGATCCATTGGATGCATACATGGCCGAAGTGGAGGTAATGTTTGTGTTTTCCATTTTTGTTTTGTCTCAGGGTGGCAGTCCTTCACAGTGTATTCACAATACATTCTGAGCACTAACTCACCATCCAGCGCAAAACTCATCCCACAAACTCCTATTTGCTGTTGCAACTTCTGGTTTAGTATTTCATTGATTTCAACATTAGTGTTTGCACATGAAGGATTGACAAGAGAAAATGTAGGCCTTGTATTGGGTGCAGAGTCAGGAGAATTTTTGGTTCTATGAACCTGATGTTTAAAAACGTCTGACTTGATGTCAGATTTTTATTGCATGGATTATGGGCTGGGTGACCCCAGAGCAAGTGTAGGGGATACCGGGACAGTATCCACTGGCACTATCAAAGCTGGTTTTGAAAACAAAAACGTGAAACAGCCCACCAGCATCACCACCCCCTCAGTGTTTATGCACTTTTTATGGACATTCATACCTACCTATAGTAATCCCAAAGGGCACTCGACCCCTCGTGAAGGACACCTTGCTTCTCCAAAAAGGCATATGATCTCCCCCAAAGATGTCCTGGCACCATATCCAGAGTGGTAGTTTACCTCTCCAAAAGGGTATGCTGGCTAGCCAATCAAGTCCATAAAGTTGCGGACAGTGCCGTGTCCTTCTCACAGTGCTCACAGCAGCGCTGTGAGTGGCACAGTAGCACAGTGGTTAGCACTGCTGCCTCAGCTCCAGGGACCCGGGTTCAATTCTGGCCTCAGGTCACTGTCTGTGTGGAGTTTGCACATTCTGTCTGTGTGGGTTTCCTCCAGGTGCTCCTGTTTCCTCTCATAGGCCAGAGATATGCAGGTCAGGTTGATTGGCTATGCTAAATTGCCCGTAGTATCAGGGGGATTAACAAGGTAAATATGTGGCGTTATGGGAATAAGACCTTGGTGGGATTGTGATCGGAGCAGATTCAGTGGGCTGAATGGCCTCATTCTGCACTGTATGTTCAGACGTGCTCCTACCAAGGTTAATTTCTGCAATTCAAGTTTCAGACACAAATAATGCATTTGTTTGGATTTTTTCCACTCCAGCTGAACCTCGTACACAAGTTGGACACAAGTTTATCTCCACCTGATCACCAAATACACTCCTGAGTGCTGAATGTAAAACATTGGCCGAAGTCCTGGCCTCTTAACTAGACACAGATGTCAGTTATCATTTTGTTTCTTTACACTTGGGCTCCGTAAATCAGGAAAAGGGTTGTTCAAGTTTTCCTGGGGTTAATAGGATACATCACTCCTCCATGCTGCTTGCTGTGAAGGGTACTGACTCTTTGATCTGCAACATCTCATCTTCTAATGATAGTTTCTAACAGTTCCCATTGTTGGCCCTCCTCAGGTATATTTGTGATCATGTTTCTGATCTTCAGATGTTAGGAGAGTTGCCCATTTGTTTCAACCTAGTGGCTTGAAGCAGGGATAAAGAATGAAAAGATTAGAAATAAAATAGGACTTGAGCGAATGGATAGAAAGTTCAGATTTTCCAGTGTTTTTTGTTTTGTTGTAGAAAATTTTCTGGGTGACTAAAGTAACAACAGCCTTGCAGGTCATGTTGTGTTCACCTTCTCTTTGCGAAGTTCGACGATCTCAGGTGAAACACCACATCCAGCCTCACCATTATCCTCCAGTGAAAAGTGTGAACGTGGAGTTGTGGAAATTGCTATTCCCATGGTTAAGTAGCTGTTAATGTCACATGAAGCACATCCACTTGGTAGCAAGCAGCAACCCGCATCCGTGGCATCGTAGCTACCTAAGGAGGTTCACACCACTGCGTGGGTGAGATATTTGGTCAGAATAATTGGGTACAGCAGAATTTAAAGCAGGAATCAGCCAGCTTTGTTCAAGTGGAATAAAATTCACAGGCGTATCAGTCATGCAGCCGATTAATTCATGTCATTTGCCAGAACTGTTCACTGTCAGGATGTTTTGATTTTCATTGTGTTCACGAACACTTTTTTTCTAGGACCAGGCAGCAAAAGATATAAGAAGACTTGATGAAAAGGAGTTTGAGAAGAAAAATGCAAAGTAAGAACCATTTCTACTCTTTAGTTTCTCACAAGCTCATTTGTAATTACATTGTTAAGTTAGCTGTGCATTTTGATTCACCTATCAGTCCAAACAAATATGCCTTAGCCTTCTTATTTGCGAAAGCAAAATAAAATTACCAATTCTCTTTCAGTCCAATCTCATCCCATTAAATGGCCACACGATTGATATCTAGATAATCAAACAAAAAGCTTCATAAAATGTCTCAGTTTTTGGAACAGAAAACAATAGAGGCGAAGGGAATCTTTTGCTGCATCTTAAAAAAGGTGATTGGAGGAATGAGAGCTGCCCGTGATTTGCCTTTGAAATTTTGAATAGTTTTCGCAAAAATCCAAAAAAAGAAGCAAATAGTTCCAATTTTTTGACATCGAAGTTTCAAAACATTCTATGCAATGTAATGTCAAATAATGCAAGGTATCCTTCCACTGAGAATCGAGAAACCTCAGGAAAGGTACAGGTAGTAGTCAGTAGGGAGGTATCGGTGCTAGATCACCTTTGAGAATGCAACTGAGTTAAATTGATGAAAATTTAATAGATTCAGTGAGCGTGATCTGCAGACACATTTTACTGCTCCAATGGAGTCAATACGATATATTCTGCTTCAGGTCTCATCCGAGAGGCCAAGGCAGGAAGAGAACTTGATTTGAGGATCTTGGTAAGGCTTTGCAGAAATTCTAATGAAAACCTGTGAATCTATTTTACTCTATAAAACAAGAACTGTACTGAAAGCATTTCCTTAGTGCTTTCAGTACAGTTCTTTTATAGAGCACCTTTATTTAGGTTGCAAGTAGGTTGTGCAGAGACTGATGGCTAATACAAGGTGACATGATGAATTTGTATAGGTTTATCACATGTTCCTTGTATTCATGCCGCCCCAAAGGAAAAAGGGTTAGCTCCGAGTCATAGAATTGGTGGTAATCCATGAGTACAGACAAATAATGTTGGTTAACATTGTGACTCATGGTATAGGAGGATCAATGTCAGCTTGGATTTTTTTAAATGGCTTAAGGCAGAAAACAGCTCAAAATAAATGCATGTTTTTCTAGGCTGGAGGAATATTTACTTTGTTTTTAATTCATTTGTGGGATATGGCATTGCTGGCTGGCCAACATTTATTGCCCATCCTTAGAGAAGGTGCTTGTCCTTGAGAAGGTGATGGTGAGCTGCCTTCTTGGGTCCATGTGCTATTGGTTGACCCACAATGAGGAATTGATACAACTGAGGCCATTTCAGGGGGCAGTTTAGAGTTAACCACATTGCTGTGGCTCTAGAGTCACATATAGACCAAAGATGTGCAGGTTAGGTTGATTGGCCATGCTAAGAAATTGCCCCTTAGTGTCCAGGGATGCATAGGTTAGAGAGATTAGTGGGTATAATATCTAGGGATATGGGGGTGGGGCCTAGGTGGGATTGTGTTCGGTGCAGACTCGATGGGCCGAAGGGCCCCTTTCTGCCCTGTAGGGTTCTATGATTCTATGACCTAATAAGGACAGCAGATTGCCTTCATTAAAGGACATTAGTGAACCAGATGAGTTTTTCTGACAATCAACAATGATTTCATGATCACCAGTAGACTCTTAATTCCAGATTTCTTTTATTGAATTTAAATTCCACTATTTGCTGTGACGGGATTCAAACCCAGGTCTCCAGAACATTAGCTGAGTTTCTGGATTAATAATCTAGCAATAATACCACTAGGCCTTTGCCTCCCCATGATGCTGCCTAATGGTGAATGCTCAGTCCACTCTGTCTTGATATATATGACTTGCACACATTAGAATACTAGAGTAAATTGTCACGATCTGTCTGATCATTTGGAGCCAAGGCAAAATGTGACAATTCCTACTTACTGCAACAGGACATAAAAATCTAGCTGAATGAGACATATGGCAGATAGAATTTAATACAGAAAAGTGTGAATTTAATTTAGAAAAGTGTGAGGTGATCCACTTTTGCAGAAAGGAGAGAGAGGCAGTATAAACTTAACAGCACAATTCTAAAGACTGTTGAGGAACAGAGAAGCAGGGGAATTTATGTGCCTAGGTCTCTGAAGGTGGCAGAATATATTGAGAGAGTAATTGGTAAATCATGTGGAATCTTACACTTCACAAAGAAACAGGTATGATGACACATTCTGGCTGTGCCATGACTGGGGCATTGCATCCAGTTCTAGTCACCACACTTTAGGAAGGCTATGATATGTGTTTAGCAGATTTATCCCAATGGTCAGGTAAGAGGGGCTTTAGCATTGGATTGCAGAAACTGGGCTTGTTCTCTGTAGAGTAAAGGAGATTGAGACGAACGTTGATAGAGATGCATTTGCTTAGACAAGGTTTAGAGAAGGTAGACAAAGAAATGATGTTCACATTATATGATTTTACGAGGACTAGAGCAAGAGACATAAGATGGAATTTGAAGAGGACCTTTTGTGCTCTGCAAGTGGTAAAGACCTGGAACCCGTTGCTGAAGGTAGTGGATTTGGAGACAATTAATGATTTCAGAAGGAAATTGGATCAGCACTTGAGCAGAATGAGACAGGCAGAGTTGCTCTGCAGAGAGCTGGTGTGGACTCGAGAGGCAGAATGGCCTCCAATGTGGCCATAATGGATCTGTAAGCCTCTTCATCTATAATATATCAAAAGGAATACTGTAGAATATCAGAAAATGGAAATAAAACTTCCTGAGATATTTAAACATTAGAACTAGGAGCAGAAATAGGTCATTTGGCCCCATGAGCCTGCTCTGCCATGCAATAAGATGGCTAAACAAAGAATGTTTGGCTTCACTATCAAACACACTGACAGGAACTTAGAAAAAAGATATTAAGGGTATAATTGTGAGAAAATTTTGTCCAGTGTGGAATTTAGTACAGAATACACTAAATAGGATTTAAATGTTTTCACAAGAGTTTCAAAACATATATTTTGCAGGATTAGGTTGTTTGTCACCTTGCACGTTTAGTTGCATTACTTCATTGCTGAGGGAGGGGGCATTTTAATATGGTAAATTTGAGAGGTGTGGATGCATGAATAATTCAGAGTGAATCCCATCTAACAAGAATAGTATGATTGATTGAAGAAAGGAGTGCTCAAGCCAGGCCTGAGTAGGACCAGGCTAATCAGGCAGACATGTCCATACATCTGTCAGATGCAAGGTTTCTGCAATGAACTAGGCTGAAGCTGTCTTGACTCAGTACCGAGTCAGCATCAGCACAGAGAACAAAGCTGTGCTAAATTTGGCACTCGGGGTTCAGCTCCACTGTAATTGAACTTCCGCTCTGATTTGGAAATGAAGTTTGGAGAGAACTTTATTTTAAATATTTTGAATATAAAAGTAGGGAGGTCTTGCTGCAGCTGTATAGGGCATTGGTGAGGCCGCAGCTGGAGTACTGTGTGCAGTTTTGGGCGCCGCACCTGCGCAAGGATATTTTGGCCCTGGAGGGAGTGCAGAGGAGGTTTACTAGGCTGATACCGGAGTTGAGGGGATTGAGCTATGAGGAGAGGCTGAATAAACTGGGCTTGTACTCGTTAGAGTTTAGAAGAATGAGGGGAGATCTCATTGAGACGTATAAGATGATGAATGGGATGGATAGGATAGAGGTGGAAAGACTCTTCCCGCTCAAAAAAGACAGTAGGACTAGGGGGCACAGCCTCAAGATAAAGGGGAGGCGGTTTAGAACAGAGTTGAGGAGGAACTTCTTCACTCAAAGGGTGGTGAATCTCTGGAATCCTCTGCCCGTTGAAGTGGTGGAGGCTGCCTCGCTAAATATTTTTAAGAAGCGGGTTGATGGGTTCTTGATAAGCGAGGGGATTAAGGGTTATGGGGAGAGGGCGGGAAAGTGGAACTGAGCTACAACAGATCAGCCATGATCTTATTGAATGGCGGGGCAGGCTCGAAGGGCTAGATGGCCTACTCCTGCTCCTATTTCTTATGTTCTTATGTTCTTATGTTCTTAAATGATTTATTAAGAGCGGTATAGACTACAAGAACGAGGAAGTTATGTTAAACTTCCATAAAATACTAATTCAAGCTCAACTGAAATATTGTATCCAATTGGCTTAAAAACAGAAAAAGAAGAATCATGGTAAATGGTTGTTTTTTAAACTGGAGAATGGTAGATAGTGGTGTACCCCAAGCATCAGTGTGCTAAGACCATTGCTTTTTTAATACATATATATAATTGACTTGTTTATTGAGTACAGTAAAATTTCAAAATTATTGATGATACCAAACTTGGAGATGGTACCAACTGACTGCAAAAAGATCAGAGTTGGCCAGCAGAATTTGCAGATAGAATTTACTTCAAGGAAGGGAGGTTATGCATTTGTTATAATGGAACAGTTCTTAAGAATGTGCTGGGGCAGTGGGACCTGAGACTTCATGCGCATTGATCTTTGAGGGTAGCAGGACATATTGAAAGACTGTTCAGCAAAGCATATGCAATTTTGAGTATTAAAAACAAGAAAGTTCATGTTCAACCTTTATAAAACTCTGGTTATACGATAACGAGAGTATTGCATCCAGTTCTGGTCTCCACGCTTTAGGAAGAATATGAGGTCCTTAAGCGGGTGCCGAGGAGTTTACCAGAATGGCTCCAAGGATGAGGAATTAGCTGGGCCTGTTCTCCTTGGAGCAAAGGATATTGAGGAGTGATTTGAAAGAGGTGTGCAAGATCCTGACAGGCTTAAATAGGGTAGACAAAGAAAAGCTTCCCATTCCTCTATCTTGGGTTGAAGTCAGAAGGTTAAGGCATATTGAAAAAGGGTAGCAAAAAAGCACTGAGATCAGTGCATTGATATCAGCACACTATAAATTCTACCTGATATTCCCTTGAACTTTTCTTTAATACTTGTGATGGTTTTTAACTGTGCAGCAAGGGTAGTTGAGAATATTGATCTAATCTTTTCAGTTATACGACAATGCCACATCGTTTGACAAGGTAGAAAACAAACCTGTTTAAATGTGTTCACTTAAAAGAAGTAACATTGAAGTTGCTAAGAAGTGTGGCTGACTCAGCCATTTAGTTGAGCAGCACTTCATAGCTGGATTCTTTTGCAAATAAAGTGCAAATTTATAATCCAAGATTATTCCTTTGATTTGCATTTAACATTCACAGCAATAAATGCTATTCAGGTATGTTATGAATTATTTATGTAACATGGCATTTCATTAATCAAATAAAATGTAGTCTGCTAGAACTTTTTGATAAAATACTGTTACTTTTTTATGTAATTAAAATTGATTTGTCCCTTAAGAAAGATACTTCACAGAAATGTCCATATTATTGGAAAATCTGCTTAACAGAAGAATCATTTTGGTATTTGTATTTCCCTGATTTTAAAACAGGAGCAAAATGTGTAAAGATTTTCAAGAAACTAGGAACTTCTGGGTGTTTTCACACTGTGATCATTTCATGCTTTGCTGCATTCGTGCTGGGTCTGTTGAACACTTGTAGGGAGTTGGTTTTTCCCTTTGTTTTTACAGGGGTATAAGGGATGACATTGAAGAGGAAGATGACCATGTGAGTTTTTGTGCTGTCTTTCTTGAATATACTGAAAAGACTGAATATATTGTTATTGAATGTACTGTTAAGCACATGCTGCAGATTGTTGTGCATTCACTGTAGCCGTTGGTATGGATCAATTCTTGGTATGCATCCAAAAGGTGCTGAAGTTCACCTTGTGTCTTGAGGTTTTTCCATAAGTCGGACCTACATTATGGAAGTAACTTCTGCTTTCCTACTCCATCTCAATTACTTTTGGAGGACGATTGCCCAAGAGCAGGAACATCTACTTGCCAGAGGTGTTAGTGTTCTGTGACAACTGTGGTTATCATTGGACCATCTCCCTCTGCCAGATGTTTTGATTGAGTTCCACTCATCAATGATAGGACTTTTTTGACTTATGAAAATTGCTCAACATGTTCACTGAGAACCATATCAATGTCCTGGTGCTAACTCTTGGCTGCAGTGTAGAAATTCTCTGTATATAAAGTTACTGAAAATTTTCTATCATCTTGTTATTCAGAACCCAAACAGGTTTTTATCAAAGTTAGTGTTATTAATAATTTATTTCTTCTTAACAACAACTACCATTTTCAAAGAGCAAGAAGAATCCATGAGCTAACCTAAATTATATCCCTCATACCTTGAAGGGTTTTGTTAATACAAGTTCTTTGCATTTTGCCCATGTGCTACTTATTGGGCCTACTGAATGAAGGGTAAATCACTCTGCATTGATTGCAGTTTTGGATTGGCCTTTTGGTGATCTGTCTTACTGTGGGTGTAAACAGGTACTAGCAATGCAATTTTGGCTTTACTTTTGTCATGGGTTGTATGATATTGTTAATCAAAAAAAATTCTCAATATCAGCATTGATAGTATTTCTCTCTGAATCTCATCGAGCATCTGCCCTCAGCTTCGTGTGTTCTCTACCTAGCCACATCTTTTCACAAATACCAACGGGTGATTACAGAAATAAGCAGGAGCATGAGTGAGGTGAATGCAGGAGGAAAAGTTAACATATTCAAAAATTAACGCAGCAAAACTGGGCGATGTAGAGACAAAGAAAAAGAAGGTAGAAGTAAAAAGGAGAGAGAGTGAGATGAATCAAGAGCTGAAAGAAAGGCAGGTGAGGCATAGAAAAGCAGCAGAGCAAAGGAGACTGGGAGGATAAAGTAAAGACAAGTGGGAGAAGTGAGTATTGCAGAAGTAACAAAGATGCTACTGAAAGTGATCAAGAAACACAGAATTTATGGAGAGTATTTAGGAGGAGGAGGAGGGAAAAGCATGGAACTAGAGGGAAGAAAGGAGGGTGGGTGGAGAGGGACTGAGGGACAGACAGGATGTTTTGGGACTGAGGTAAGGGAGACTTAGGACGGGGTAAGGATTGACGTGATAGGGGGAGCAGCAGAGTGGGAAGACACATAGTGGAAGGGAGTAACAGGCTGGAACTAATTTCTTCATATCTTGATTCCATCCTCTCTCCCCTTGTCCAGAATCTTTCTGCCCCCTCCTGCTGCATTTGTGATTCCTTTGATGCCCTATGTCATATCAATAATTTCCAGTTCCCTGACCCTAATCGCTGGTGCCACTTCAGTATGGACGTCTAATCCCGCTACACTTCAATCCCCCACAGTAATGGTCTGACGTACTTCCTTGAGCAAAGATCTGAACAGTCCCTGGCCATCACCTTCTTCCACTTGGCCGAATTTGTTCTGTCATTCAACAATTTCTCCTTTAACTTGTCTCATGTCTTGCGCAAGGTGTGGCTGTGGATACCCAGAAGGGCCCTGGTTACACTTGTCTTTTTGTGGTATATGTGGAATACTCCCTTGTTCCAGTCCTCGTCAGCACTGTTCCCACAACTCTTCTCCTGTTACATCATTGACTGTGTTGGTGCCACATCATGCTGTTTGGAGCTGGATGAATTTAATGTTTTTTTTTTGCTTCCAATTTTCACCCCTCTCTTAGCTTCACATGGTTCATCTCCGAAACTTCCCTCCCTTAACCTCTAACTTTCACCCCCACTTCCTGCTGTGATTAACAGAGCATTCAGCTGAGTTCCACCATGTCCAATCCCTTTGCTCTCACCCCTTCCCCTCTCTCCCAGAACCATGATATGTTGAGATGGCCCAATGGTGTTTGGATTTCCCTTCTCTGTGCTCCATGCTCTTTCCCTGACCCATGAAAATATTGTGTGCTGGAAATCTGAATGCGTCTTTGGATCCAGATCCCATCCACTATTTTAAAAGGCCTCTGGGGTCTTCACAAAAAGCTAGCCCTACAAGACTGGGGGTGAGGAAAAGACAGAAGTGGCTGAGCAAATTGACGGTTTGTGGGGAACAGAGAGGCACAAAGCAAGAAGAGGTGAAAATAGAGGGAAAGGGGAAGGGAGATGTTGAAGGAGGGAAGGTGTAGACTGGGATTATTAGAGAAAGAAGGGAAAAATATGCCTCAAGTAAAGGAAATAGAGAGTAGGGAGAGCAGTATTAATACTGCTGAAAGATCAAATATGGGGACAAAAACAGAAAATGCTGAAAATGATGGTTGGTCCAGTCAGTAGGTAGATGTAGATGGTGTAGCTGTTTGGTCAGAACACACATGGAAATCACAAAATGTTACTTTCTATGACGGCAGATTCCCAAAATGTTAGTGTGACACAATTACATGGCTTATAATGCAAATTAGAATTGTTTCTGGGCTTTACTATAAACCAAGTGAGAAATTTGCCCTGAGTTTTTTATCTGCTCACTGATCCTAAATACTTCAAGTTCATTCAATAGTAATGGTTCTGACAACATTACTAAAGTTCCATCTTTCGAGCAGTTTTTAAAACATTCAGCAGTTTTACGGCAACTGATTTGTAGATGTTTTTACATTGCCCGTTTTTGATACCAGCCAGTATCGTAAAAGTGAGTTTATCTTTCTGTCACTGGCGTGGTATGAATACAGCACACTGAGAATTGCTCTCCCATGGACTAAACAAGCTCTATTGTGATGGCCCTTACACTCCACGCCACTACCATAGCTCCTATGATAGCTGATCACAAGGATGGCGGATGAACGCCATAACAGCCAGGGCAGTAACCAGAAAAAATAGATACTGTAGCTTGGAATAATAAATGTAAGAAAATATGTCTTTAAAAGGTGAATAGGAAAAACAAATTAATAATGTTGGTAAAAATGATTTGCAGGATTAAAGTAAAAGGAGAGAATAGTAATACAAGGATAAAGCATGTGCACAGAATTATCAGGTGGTAGTGTGTATGTGTGCACAGTGCATTTAGAAAGCACAGGCTGATAACTATTGCACATAATTCATAGAGAAAATTTTGGCCTCAATAAACGACTAACAGTATTTTGTGGCAGTTGAGTGGCACTACAAACTAGTTTCAGTGCCTGTCCTTGCAGAGCAAGTGCCCTTCCAAATACTTTTTGCCGTATTTGTAGTTTTTTTTGTGTGTTCAATGTCCTCAGTCGATTTGGTCTATTTAATGAATACTGCTTGAAAGTATCATGTTTTTCAGGGGGTTGATCTAGAGCAAGGAAGCGTTCAGTACACTGAGCAGTGTTGCGTTCTCTCTCCAGTTTGACTTGTGGATTACGTTTATGTGCAGGAAGCCTACTTTCGGTACATGGCTGAAAATCCTAACGCTGGTGTGATTCAGGAGGAGGAGGATGATATTGAATATGACAGTGATGGTAATCCCATACCTCCACAAAAGAAAGTGATCGATCCATTGCCTCCTATTGACCACTCGGAGGTAAGCTGAAATCTGAAGAAGTCCCTAGCTGAACAGTGCCTGTCTGTCGATCCTCTTGAATATGAATCTTTTGGACAGGGGACGTCGGCTTAAATGGTAGATTTGGCTGAAGGGGCAGTTGGGCACTTTGGATCTCTGGTTTCTCCTGGATTGTTTAACTCATCCTTATGGATTGTTTAAGCTGAGTATAAGGAAATACATTTGAGTTTGGCAATTAATATTGGGGCATTTATTGATGGGCTGACCTGGATCTTTCTGACAAAAGATATTAGGGTGAAGAGTAAAATTATATTTTTTCATAAAAAGGGAGTTTGCTGCACATCAACTCACCCTTCTGAAGCATTGAGAGATCCCAATTATTATTGTATTATGAGCAGTTTGTGTTATTGTAGCCATGGAAAACAGAATTGAATCCTTTCCCCAAGAACAGAAAATCCCAGCCGCGGTCAACGGATCTTTGCATGGTCCGTATCCCATCCGCTGCAATTCCCGTGGTGGGCAGATGGGAAAATTCTGCCCAACGTCTTAAACACGTGATCCACAGTAATATCTTAGAACAGTCCAAGTTCTTTCCTGACTGCAAAAAAGCTCAGTGCTGTAACTAGCTCTCCAGTCTTTGATTTGTGTACATATTTGTGGAAAGTACATTTGAACTTGAGGGTTTTGCGCCTAACATTGGAATAAGGATAGTTTTTCTGAGATTGCTCAATCCTTCTCACCTTCCAAAAAGTTCTCATTAATCTGAAGATTTTGTGCTGTTCAATAACCTCATTGGATATTATTATAAAACTGCATGCCAACAAGGGAACAAGCAAGAACGTTTTTGACAAATGACAAACATATTTTGGTCATTTGTTACTTTTAAACATCTTATTGAAATGAACCAGGTGATGCTAGTAACTTATAAATCCTTTTAGATTGAGTACCAGCCATTTGAGAAGAATTTCTACATTGAGCATGAAGACTTGATGAAACTTTCACTTCTATCACTAGCTGACCTCCGGCAGAAATTGAACTTGAGAGTAAGTATGAAATTTCATCTACTAATACTTTGCGTTATTATGCTAGACAGTTAGTAAAATCCTGAAATTTTATTCAAAATTTCAGCTTGGTCTGCGCGTAATCTTAGAACTCAAGATTTGATTTGATTTATTATTGTCACATGTACCTGGGTACAGTGAAAAGTATTGTTTCTTGCGCGCTATACACAACATATCATTCATAGAATATATCAGGGAGAAGGAAAGAGTAGGATGCAGAATGTAGTGTTGCAGTTACAGGTTGGATCTTTCTCTCAAAGAGAAAGATCAGCTTAATAGATGATAGGACCAATCAAAACTCTGATGGTAGCAGGGAATAAGCTGTTCTTGAGTCAGCTGGAATGTGTTTCCAGACTTTTGTATCTTTTTCCTGATGGAAGAACGTGAAAAGAATACGTCCATGCTGCATGGGGTCCTTGATTATGTTGGCTGCTTACCCAGGGCAGTGGGAAGTGTAGACGGAGTCAATGGATGGAAGACTGGTTTGTGTGATGAACTGAGCTACGTTCACAACCCTTTGTAGTTGCTTGCAGTCTTGTTCAGAGCGGAAACATACCAAGCTGCGGTACATCGGGAAAGGATGCTTTCTATGGTGCGTCTGTAGAAATTGGTGAGAGTCATAGCTGACATGCCAAATTTCCTTATCTTCCTGCGAAAGTAGGGGCGTTAGTGAACTCTTTTAAAATAGCGTCAGCTTGGAGGGACCAGGACAGGTTGTAGGTGATCTGAAACATGAAGTCTGGGCCATCTCGTCTTCTTCCCCGTTGATGTAGAAATTGAAGCTTGGTTGACCTTGATCAAACGACAGAAGGTTTTCTCTGACCTGTTTGGTGCCATGTGAATGATCATGTTGCAAAAGAATATAAAAAAAACAGAAGCTGCCCAGCAGATTAAACCGCTTCACAATCGCACTATGTGATAAAGAATAACGCAGGCTTGAGTATTTGAAAGAAGTATATCATATACAGCTTCACGTCAGATTGTTATACAGCTCTAATGTGATTGTTCCTAATCTGATATAATTTCAGCTCCATTTTGCAATGCGTTCCACTTTGGGTTGAACAAAACGTCACTCAAATTTTCAGTAACACATTCCTTAGTCTGTCACTGGAAGCAAAGCCAGTGCTGGAGAATAGAACCATTCGCTTGGATTTTCCAGTCCTACTTGTGAGAGGTCCATCGCAGCAAAACGGAAAATTTGGTGAGGTAGCCAGATGTCCATTGACTCTGGGTGGAATTTCCGTCTGCCATTTTCTATAATCAAATTAAGCACTCTGGTCAGATTCTTCCATTTGACCTTCCAGAAGGCCAGCTGCATTTTGAAGCCTGCTTGAATTGTAAAGGAAATTAGATTGTTATTTGAAGAGGAAAATGTGCAGGGTTACGGCAGAAAGGCAGGAGACTGGCACTAAGTGAATTGCTCATTCAGAGAGCTTGTCCAGAGATGATGGGTCGAAATCCTATGATTCTGTGATATAAAAAACTTTTAACATCGTTAAAGGAACACTTTGAACAAATTAACTTCAAAAAAACAGATTTAAGTTTGTAACAAGTTGATTGAGTTGAACATTTTGGTTCTATTCCACAATACCATTTAGACCCCAGTACCCTATTCTTTAAGAATAGGTCTATTCTTTAAGAATAGGTCTTGACAGTGAGAGTTGGTGGAGCACTCTCATGACTGGTACTGGACTAACAACCATGTGTCACAAATTTAGATTTCACCCTGTCTAGTTGTGAAACTGAGTTCAGTAAATCTGGCCCCAGAAACAGACTATCCTGTTAAAAACACAGCCCAACACTCCCCCCGCCCCTCAAACACTCCCCCATTTTGTGGTCACTTCTTAGTGCCTTAGGCAGTTATGGGTGATCAAGAAATGGTGCCTGGCTGTGTCACCAACATTCCAAGAACAAATATATATTTTTAAAAACATGGTTCGGGAGACATTGAAGCTGAGCCTAGTTTTTTATATTGGGTAAGGGCAATAGTGAAGGACTGGGAATTAAAAAGAGCAAATTATGGAAAGAATCCAAGAAGATAAAGGAATGGGCACCCTGTGTGTGATCTGACTTTTCTGTTCTCAATTTCATGGGAAACAGTAGCTGATCATCTTTATCTTGGTTAAAGGTGCAGTCACAGTATCGGGGGTTTATTACAGGCCTCCCAACAGCCAGCAGGAGATAGAGGAGCAGATATACAGACAGATTTTGGAAAGATGCAAAAACAACAGGGTTGTTGTGCGGGTGATTTTAACTTTCCCTGTATTGACTGGGATTGGCTTACTGCTAGGGGCTTGGATGGGGCAGAATTTATAAGGAGCGTCTAGGAGGGTTTCTTGAAACAATATGTAAACAGCCCAACTTGGGAAGGCGCCATATTAGACCTGGTATTGAGGAATGAGCCTGGCCAGGTGATCAAAGATTCTGTAGGAGAGCACTTTGGGGACTGTGATCATTATTCCGTAAGTTTTAAGGTGCTTTTGGATAAGGACAAGCATGATAATTGGGGGAAGACGAACTATAACAACTTTAAGCAGGATTCAGAGAGAGTAGATTGGGTAAGGCTGTTTGAGGGTAAATCAACATCCGATGCGTGGGAATCTTTTAAATGTCAGCTGATTAGAATTCAGGACTGGCGTGTACCTGTGAGGATGACGAATAAGTGTGGCAAGCATCAAGAATCCTACATAACGCAGGATATTATGATTCTTGTCAAAAAGGAAAAGGATGCATTTGTGAGGTCTAAAACCAGATGAAGCCCTTGAAAAATAGAAAGAAAGGAGGAAGGAACTTGAGGAAGGAGTTAAGAGGGCTAAAAGGGATCACAAAAAGCTCTTGGCAAACAGGATTAAGGAAAATCCTAAGGCATTTTATACGTGTGTAAAGAGCAAGATGGTAACCGGAGAAAGAGTTGGTCTGCTCAAGGATAGTGGAGGGAATTTATGCATGGAACCAGAGGAAATGGGCGAGATACTAAATGAATACTTTGCCTCAGTATTCACCAAAGAGATGAGCTTGATGGATGAGGAGCATAGGATAGGGTGTGTAGATATTCTGGGTCATGTTGATATCAAAAAGGAAGAGGTGTTAGGTGTCTTAAGAAGCATTAAAGAAAATAAGTCCCCAGGGCCTGATGGGATCTACCCCTGAATACTGAGGGAGGCAAAGGAGAAAATTGCTGGGACCTTGACAGAAATCTTTGTCTCCTCATTGGCTACAGGTGAAGTTCCAGAGGACTGGAGAATAGTCGATGTTATTCCTTTGTTTAAGAAGTGCAGAAGGGATAATCCAGGAAATTATAGGCCAGTGAACTTTACATCAGTGGTGGGGAAATTATTGGAAAAGGTTCTGAGGGACAAGATTTACTCACATTTGGAAACAAATGGACTTACTGGTAATGGACAGCATGGTTTTGTGAAGGAGAGGTCGTGCCTCACTAACATGACTGAGTTTTTTGAGGAAATGATGAAGATGATAGATGGGGGACTTCAGTAAAGCCTTTAACAAGGTACCTTGTGGTAGACTGGTATGAAAGGTGAAGTTGCACGGGATCAGAGGAGAGCTGGCAAGATGGGTACAGAATTCACTTGGGCATTGAAGACAGGATAGCAGTAGAGGGGTGCTTTTCTGAATGGAAGGCTGTGACTAGTGATGTTTCACAGAGATTGGTTCTGGGACCTTTATGTTTGTAGTATACATGAATGTTTGGAGGAAAATGTAGCTGGTCTGATTAGTAAGTTTGCAGATGACACAAAAATTGTGGAGTTGCAGGTACTGAAAAGGACTGTCAGAGGATACAGCAAGATGTAGACCGGTTGGAGACTTGAGCTGAGAAATGGCAGATAGAATTTAATTTGAACAAATGTGAGAGATAATGTAATTTGGAAGGTCCAATGCATGTAGGAATTGTACAGTAAATGGTAGAACCCTTAGGAGTATTGACAGGCTGAGAGATTTGAGAGTACATGTCCACCGATTACAAAGTGGCAATGCAGGTGGATAAGGTAGTCAAGAAGGCATACAACATGTTTGCTTTCTTTGGTCAGGGCATTGAGTATAAAATCGGCAGGTCATGTTCCAACTGTACAGAACCTTAGTTCGGCCTCATTTGGAATATTGTGCACAATTCTGGTCGCCACAGAATCAGAAGGATGTGGATGCTTTGGAAAGGGTACAGAAGTGGTTTGCCAGGATGTTGTCTAATCTGGAGGGCATTAGCTATGAGGAGAGGTTGGATAAACTCGGTTTGTTCTCACTGGAATGAAAGGTTGAGGGGATGACCTGATAGAGGTTTACAAGATTGAGTGACACGGACAGAGTGGATAGTCAGATGCTCTTTCCTAGGATAGAAAAGGGGACATGGGTTTAAGGTGCGTGGGGAAAAGTTTAGAGGACATGTGCGAGGCAATTTTTTTACATGGAGGGTGGTGACTGTCTGGAACGCGCTGCCGCTTGGAAGTGGTGGGAGCAGGTTTGATAGTGGCAATTAAGGGACATCTAGATGAATACATGAATAGGATGGGAGTAGAAGGATACAGACTCTGTTTTAGTTTAGGCAGGCATCATGATTGGCGCAGGCTTGGCGGGCCAAAGGGCCTGTTCCTATGCTGTACTGTTCTTTGTGCTGTATCAACACAAAGTTTATGTTGATTAAAATGCTTTTGACTGTAACAGATACATTTCAGGTGACGTTATATTAGAATTAGGTTAAAGTATGAAAGACCACCTTCAGGTTTCTTCATGCTTTGCACTCAGCACAATACAGTGAATTCTTTTTAAATGTAGTTTCCATTAATAGCAGAGAGCTGATGACTCTGCCTTGGTAGCTGATGCCTGGTCTTTGGCATCCTTCACAGGCACACGTTTGCGATAATACTTCTACTCGGTTAGTTGCATAGTTTGTTGTCTTGCTAGAATTGGTGTTTCAGTATTTTAGCTGTACAAATTCCACAGCCTATAGAGATGTAACATGCTCACAAACATGCAATTGAGGAAAATATCATCAAGAGCACAAAAGCAGTCCTAAATTCTGAATTTGTTTGCAATACACGTAATTGGACCAGTATTTAACATAACTGAGTGTCTCCCTCCACAGGTCTCTGGTGCGGATCCTCCGAAGCCTTGCAGTAGTTTTGCTCACTTTGGCTTTGACGAGCAGTTAATGCACCAGATCCGAAAGTCAGAATATACACAGCCGACACCAATACAGTGTCAGGTAAGAGCCTGGGCATTTCATAGACATTGTCCTCTGCCTACACTGGATTGTTAAAACACCTAAGGTTACAAATACTCTGGGTGGATCTCATTTCCATTTTTATATTTTTTGAGTGCCTATAAGTGACTTGGTTCTTGGAATATAGGATAAAATTTCAAAATTTGCCAACTAATACTAAACTCAGAGAGACGAACGATGAAGTTAATATGAATCGTCTGCTACAGTGCATAGATAGGCTAGTAGAATGGGCAGACAGGTGGAAATTAATATTAAGTATGAGTTGATGCATTTTGACAGGATCGGGAGAAGAGATATAGACTAAACATCACATTCTTAAAGAGTGTGCAAAGAAAGGGGAACTTGGGGCTGCATGTGCATTCATCTTTGATGGTGGCAAGACATATTAGCAAAGCATATGGGATCTTCAGCTTCATAAACAAAGCTATCAAATACAAAAGCAGAGGAGTTATGCTAAACATTTATAAAGCTCTGCGTAGATCACAACTCGGGTATTGTGTCCAGTTCGGGACATAATGTTTTAGGAAGATGTCTGGTTTCTTGAGAGCATTCAGATATGCAGCAGAGTGGTCCCAAGGATGATGGATTTTAGCTGCAAAGGTAGGTCGGAGAAGCTAATGCTGTTCCCTGTGGAGAAAAGGAGATTGAAGGGAGATTTAATGTTGGTATGCATGACAGGTTTGGCCAAGAAAAGTTTTTTCCCACTGGCTTCTAGTACAAGGAATAGGGGAACACATTTAAAGTCCATGTCTTATCAGAACCCTGACTTTCCAATCGCTTACCATTTTAACACACAATCCTGCTCCCATACCCACGTGTCTGTCCAGACTTTGGAAAGTCGTTTCCCCTCCTCCCCCCACCCATTGTGCTCAAAATAGTTGGGACTAAAATGTCGACCAGAATTTTGTTCTTCTGGACAAGTATTCGCATCTTTGAGTGTATGAGTTCCACCATTCAGAATTTCCATCATACTGTCCCACAGTGCCAAAAACATGTGCTATTTTAATATAGGAAGCCCTGTGTAAGCACAAATATGCCACAAAGTTTTTAGTTCTACCTTGCTTTTTTTTTCCAAACAGACCCTGAGCTCTTGTTCCTTCCCCTAGTTCTCAATTGTTGCAATTCTTGCTACTCACAGTAGAGGGAGCATCGTTCCAGACGTTGTTCCAGAATACACATCTGGATTACCTTTTGTCAGACTCAAAACCCACTATTCTATTCTCTCCCCACAGATCCTGTCAGACCTGCTGAGATTTTCCAGCATTTTCTGTTTTTGTTTCAGATTCGTGCATCCACAGTATTTTGCTTTTAACCGTTCCAGAATATTCCGAGCGGAGCATGTGGCAGCATTTTTTATGCTGTTTTCTTTTGAAATCTTTGTTTAAATTCCAATTTCTTTGATGGCTGCTGCTGTTATTTGACACTCCTCCGTCATCAGTTTGGTGTAGCAATATTTTTGTCTTAATCTTTTTTGGGTCAGTGATTTTTCTTAATTCACCAGATTTCTGCAGTTTTTTTTCCCGGGTGTTTGCAGCATGGATTCTGCCACCTCGTCGCCAGATTTTTATGGTATTTAAAAAGAGAAACTGCAACCCAACAAGGTATGAAACGGGCAAGAGCTTTTATTGGGGAAGGTCTTACAGACCCTTAGATTAGACTGACTATAAGCCCGACTCAACTGCTGATGAACTCAACAGTACTTCACGTGATCAAACTCTTCAAGGGACTTTGTTCTAACTAGGGACAAATATGATTACAGCAACTGGCACCCTCTTTTTCCTGATATCATTGTAAAAATGTTTGTGTTGCTTTTGGTATGCCTTGCACATTTCTTTTCATACACTATTTTTGTGGTTCCAACTGCAGTTTTATCACTCTTTGCTGCTCTTCATGTGTATGCTATTTTTTGCATTGTTTTTAAAGCTGTTTTTGTTAATTTTATGTTGTCTAGGACTTTCTTTTGTGGAAAGTAGAACTCTTGCCAGAATGGAGTGTCTCACATTACGTTCTTTTTTTGAACACCCAGTGATTTTCATTTCTTTTACCATTAACAGAGTTGCCCAGTTTACTGTGCACATTCAGGTTAGAATTTTCTCAATTTTTTGACAAGGTATTACCTAAAGCAGGAGAGCAGGATGTAGCCTGTGGCTCCACTGCTGGCTTTGCCTGCCATTTTTGTTTGAAATTTAATCAAAAAACCCTTCGAGACAGGTCCCACAACATCACAGTGGCAGAGCCTGCCCAATCGGTAACCTCCTAATGGATTGGGGCATCGTTTGTAAACATCCCATTCTAAATGTATTTGCCATTGTCACAGAGGGAACGTGGTATGTCTGCCGGTATGTTTGAGGCCTTTTGTGATCAATAGGAACCTCTTATATAGATGGTAGCACAGCGGTTAGCACTGTTGCTTCACAGCGCCAGGGTCCTGGGTTCGATTCACGGCTCGGGTCACTGTCTGTGTGGAGTTTGCACATTCTCATCATGTCTGCGTGGGTTTCCTCCGGGTACTCCAGTTTCCTCCCACAGTCCAAAGATGTGCGGATTAGGTTGATTGGCCATGCTAAGAAATTGACCCTTAGTGTCCATGGTTGTGGAAGTTAGAGGGATTAGTGGGTATAATTTGCAGGGATATGGGGTTAGGGCCTGGGTGGGATTGTGTTTGGTGCAGACTCGATGGGCCGAAGGGCCTCTTTCTGCACTGTAGGGTCCTATGATTCAATGATAACAGTGTGATTTAGTTGCAAAAATGTCCATTGTTTATGTTGCATTTCTTTTATTTTGATTATTCCATTTGCTTCCTCCTTGTATTGGTTTGTCTGAAAAGAAGCTTTTGCCACCGTGTCTTCCTCATCCTCAATGGTCTGACCTCAGGACTAACGCTGCTTCTAATTTGGTACTAACTGAAACAAAATGAGCAGTGAGGCCACTGAAAATACTGGTGTCAGAAATGGCGTAATAAGAGGCTGCTTTAAAATTGGGCTGAGGCATATCATTGACATAGAACACAAAACAAAGTCTCCTTCACTCTATGTTCCACCCGTGCTTGATGCAAACACCAGAAGCCTAAAATAGAAAGTGTTTAATTTACCAGCACAAATACATGTACACAAAATTTACAAAAAAGCTGTGAATTATTTAATAAGGTAGTTGTGAACGGGCTAAATGCACTGTGTTCATCATGTACGTTTGTTTGAATGCAGGGTGTCCCCATTGCGCTGAGTGGGAGAGACATGATTGGAATTGCCAAAACTGGGAGCGGTAAAACTGCAGCCTTCATCTGGCCAATGCTGATTCACATCATGGATCAGAGGGAGCTGGAGCCTGGAGATGGGCCTATTGGTGTGATTGTTTGCCCAACCAGAGAACTCTGCCAGCAGGTACTGTGCATGATGCTAATCCATGAAAACAGCTGACAACCAGGGCAGCACTGATTTAGAAACAGAGTAAATCATAATGTCTTTGGAATCGGCTCCTCAAAGTTAAATTAAAAATAACAAAGAACAGTACAGCACAGGAAACAGGCCCTTCAGCCCCCCAAGCCTGTGCCGTTCATCGGTCCAACTAGACCATTCGTTTGTATCCCTCCATCCCCAGCCTGCTCATGTGACTATCCAGGTAAGTCTTAAACGATGCCAGCATGTCTGCCTCAACCACCCTACTTGGCAGTGCATTCCTGGCCCCCACCACCCTCTGTGTAAAAAATGTCCCTCTGATGTCTGAGCTATACCTCATCCCTCTCACCTTGAGCCTGTGACCCCTCGTGATCATCACCTCCGTCAAATCTTTGACGTGATTGTTCCTTAGGCTTTAAAGTTCTTCCTTTGAATGTTAAGGCTTTTCAAAAAAATCCTTCATATCAATAAATCTGCAGCAGGAATGCCTGAATTGAGATAAGGATCGCAATCAGTTAAAGCAAAAGTTAACAATGTTGGACTTGGAAGGAGCAGGCAAGTTAGCCTCTGTTCCAATGAAGGGTCCAGCTTGGAATAATGTCTGGATTTTACCAAAAAAAAGGTGGAGGCAAACATACCAGCAACTTCTCATGCGGTCTGAGTGCTGGCCTGCTGCCATGTTCCTGCGCCTGGCCCTTTGTTTCCAGGGAAGAGGCTTCTGGGGATGGCAGCTGTACGGCAGATGGCTGCTATCTAATTCAGTCAACTCAAATTCCAATTGAGGGCACTCTTGGATTTTCCAGATAGTAGTCAGGCCCTCAATGTGATTGGAGCCTGTGATTAGAAGGTTACTTGGAGGCAGGCTGGGGGAGTAGATCTTTCAAAGAACCCATCATGGATCTGCTGGGCTGCAAGGGTCATAAGCCTGCTGCCATCCTGTGGAGGGTTACTCCTCTGCAGTAATGGCCTGTCAGCTGTGGGCAGAGTTTATTTTTAGTTGAATGTTTGCTTTTTCAGAGGGCACCTTCATATCAAGGTTAATAATAGGACATTGTCCTCCAAGGGGGCACTTAGGAGGCGTTCTCTGGGAAAACTGTGCCTGTGGATGTGCTTCCGACAATGCTGCTTGGCACCTCAATTTGGCCCCCAACATCAGGGTCACAAAGCCTGCAGTCAAATCCAGCCCATTAATTTGGTCAGTTTTCTGCACAGATGTTGTTGACTTGCTATGTATTTTGACTCTTTATGCTATTATTCCTAATGAATCAGTCCACACACTCTCATTTGCTAACAGGCATGCTATCATGATGTCTACTTGGAGAATTACCGAGACATTATAACAGAAAAACAGGCCAGTTGACCTATCCAATCCTTGCTGGTGTTTATCCTCCACATGACGAGTAATCCTAATCTTATATGCTGCCCTGGTTCCATGTTCCTTTTCATCACAATAAAATTAATCAGTTTTAAAATGTACCAAAAGAATAAGCTCTGGTCAATGCTGTTTAATTTTTAAACTTTGGAACCAGTGACCAGAGGTATTGTTCCCAACCAAATTCATTGTACTTTTTCAAATCTTGTGCTTTTCATAATTTTGGAACCATTTTAAAATGGTCACTAATTTAGATTAACCTGAATAAAAAGTAGAAAGAAATCTACCCTTTCTGATTCTTACATGACTTAGAAAAAGAGTGTTTCTCCGGCCCTGCGCACTCTCACACAGATTGCGTAACATACAGAGGGATCTAGGCATATAGGTCCACAGTTCCCTGAAAGTGGCAACACAAGTGGATAAGCTGGTCAAGAAGGTGTTTGGCATGCTTGCCTTCCATCAGTCAAGACGTAGAGTATAAAAATTGGCAAGTCATGGTGCAGCTGTATAGAACTTTGGTTTGGCCACATTTGGAATATCGTGTACAGTTCTGGTTGCCAACTATCAGAAGGATGTGGAGGCTTTGGACAGGGTACGGATAATGTTTACCAGGATGTTGCCTGGTTTGGAGGGCATTAGCCATAAGGAGAGATTGGGAAAACATGAATTGTTTCGTTGAAGGCTGAGGGATACTTGATAGAAATTTACACAATTGAGATTTGTCCCAGGATAAAAATGTTAATTACTAGGAGACTTTGGTTTAAGGGGAAAGTTTAAAGGAGATGTGAGAGACAGGTTGTTTTACACACAGGGAGGTAAGTGCCTGGAATGCACTGCCAGAGGAGGTGATAGAAGCAAATTCAATATTAATGTTTAACAAGCATCTTGACATATACAGGAATAGGCAGGGAGTAGAGGGATATAGATAGTGGCCTCGGTTATTGGGGAGAGGATGGGACGCTCCGGTGCCTGGTGCTGGCATGCCAGATGAATAGTGGATGGGAGAGTGCCACTCACCCTCATACCTATGTGGGTTAGGGGACATTTAGTGATGAGGAGAAGATTGTCCCTCTGGGGTTAAGGGTTGTGGGTGTTCACCATGTTTGCTGGGGGTCGCAATGTCCATGGTGAGTGAGGAAGACCTTCACCTTCACTTTGAGATCTCTGAGGAGCTGACCTTGCTGGCTTCTTTAGGTCTCCACTCCAAAAAAAGTTCCAAGTGTGGGAGAATGCGATTAGAATCTCCCCAGGCTCCAAAAAGATTTCAAAGTGTAGTTGAGTTGTACCAACCCTCTCAGTGGAAACTTGCTGGTTTTCCTGCTAGGCACAATAGTTAGAAATTTTATGAGCGAAGATTATATGGGGACAGATTTTGTAATGAATCTGTTCCTTAGTTAATCAGATTTGATTTGATTTATTATTATCACATGTATGAGTATACAGTGAAAAGTATTATTTCTTGTGCGCTCTACCCATTAGATTTTGTCAGGGTTGGTGATTGTTGCATATAACTCCTTAGTGAATGACAAGTATAAATAAATGAAAGATTAGTGTAGCCGAGTTGTTAAAATGACTACATCAATCAACAGGCAAGATAATGGTTATAACAAGCCCTGAGGTGCCATGAATCATAGAATTGTTATGGTGCAGAAGGAAGCCATTTGCCATATCATATCTGCACTGGCTCTCCAATGAGCGTTACGACTTAGTGCCATTCTCCTGCCTTTTCACCGTGCCCCTACATATTGTTTGTGTTCAGGTAATGATCTAATGTTCTCATGAATGCCTCAATTGACCCTGCCTCCACCACACTTCCAGACTGTGCACTCCAGACCCCAACCACTTATGAAAAGGTTTTTCTCACATCATGTTTACTACTTTTGCAAAACATTTAAATCTATGCCCTCTCGTTCTTAATCCTTCTATGAGCAGGAGGAGTTTCTCTCCATTCAGCCCCTCATGATTTTGAACATCTCTATCAAATCTCCTCAAACCTCCAAGGAGAACATCTCAACCTCTCCAATCTATCCTCATAACTGAACTTTCTCATCCCTGGAATCATTCTCTTAAACCTCTTCTACACTCTCTCCAATGTGTTCACACCTTTTCTATCATGTGGCATCCAGGACTGTACACAATATTCCAGCTGAGTTGTGACTAGTGTCATGTATTCAGTTCAGTATAATCTGCTTGCTCTTGAACTTTATGCTCCTATTGATAAAGCCCAGAATATTACATGCTTTATTAACTGCTTTCTCCATCTGTCCTGCCACCTTCAATGATACATACATGTATATGCCAGTTCTCTCTGCTCTTGCTGCAGCCCCTCTTGCAACATTTGGTGCTGCTAGCTAACTCAAAATTGAGATGGACTCAATGAGAAAATGATGAAGATACTCAGTCATCTCTACACGGAGAGAAACCAAGTTTATGTTTCATCAACAGACCTGAAATGTTTACTCTGTTTCTCTGTCCAGAGATACTGCCAGACTTGCTGAGTATTCCTAGCATTTTTGTAGCCTTAATCTTAGCTTGTATTGGTGGTGATGATCTTTTACACTGCTCCATGTCATAACTCGGAGTAAAGCTAGATCTAATTATCCAGTGGCACATTCCTTGTCAATTGTACTGAATCTGAATTGGTCCTCGCCTTGAAGCCTTCCACTTTGGCTTATATTTTTCTTTTATTTATCAACAGGAGGTTGACTGTTGCACTTGATAATGCAAGTATGACAGTTACTGTCACAGCCACTCCACATTATGGTGTCTCATCACTAAATGCATTTTGCATGATACATTTGCTGCAAGTCTCCCTATATGTTCACACTTGCTTCCTGTAATATACAGATTCATTCTGAGTGTCGGAAGTTTGGAAAGGCCTACAACCTGAGGTCAGTAGCCGTGTATGGTGGAGGCAGCATGTGGGAACAGGCAAAGGCTCTGCAAGAAGGGGCAGAGATCGTCGTTTGCACACCGGTCAGTACAAAAAAATGTAGAATCTTGAGTGACTTGTTAACAGAATGTTTTCCAAAATGGTAGATAGAAGGAATTAATGTCAAAATTGATGCCACTATCAAAATCTGTGTTGTGCAGTGCAACAGTTTATAAAGCGAAGTATCTATGATAGCTTTTAACAGCGGAATATTAATACTGAAGATCAGCTGATTAGACCATATTTAAAAATCTCTAAAGGAAGTCTTAAAAACTAGAATTTCAAAATACTTCCAAATTTGCTAAGGGAAAAAAAGACTTGCATTTATAAGTGCATTTTCACGAGCACAGCATGTCCAAAAGCACTTTATAGTCAAAGAAATAATTTTGAACTATGGTTATTGTAACATAGGAAACAAGCTCCTATAAACAGCAATGTAATAATGATCAGGCAATTCCTTTTTGTCTAATTGAGGAAGAGCATATTGGCCAGGACACCAGGGGTGATTCCTCTGTTGTCCTTTGAGACAGTGCCATGGGACCTGTTACATCTGCATGAGGGAGTAGATAGGCCCTCGCTTACACGTCTCATCCAGTTGATGGCATCTTCAGCAGAGCAGCAAATTTGTCCCAGATGTGAGCACACAATACGAGATAAGGTCCTCACTCCAGTGAAAGTGGGGTCTGTTTGAACTCGGCACTGAGTTTAAATGACCCTGCTGTGTTTGTGTTTCCCCAATGTGAGAGCTATTTCCTACTCTCCTTCCCCTATCAGTAGAAATAGGATCTGTAGGGGGAGCAGGGCATTTGGGTTCAGAGTATCATTTTGGATAAACTGTGGAATCTCCACAATTCTCTGAAAATTTAGAAACCACCCTGAATCTCTGCTGAATTGAGAATTCTTTTGATCATTTTCCTTCCATTTTGTCATTCGGTTAAGTGGTTCTTGCTGGGTTATTCAGAACATATAGAGGACGTTTTTTTAACCTCCAATTTGAGTGTCAGTAATATACAATTAATTAAGAAATTGTTTTTGAAATCCCAACCATATTTATATTCCAAGAATAAAAATTGCCATAAAATATGCACCTGAGGTTCCTCATGCTTGAATATAAAGTTTTCTTTGAACAGTGTGCGTAAGTTCTTGGTGTCCACATAAACAATTAAACAAATTGTTGGATGTTGCTTGTTGCTCTTTCTCCCCAGGGTCGATTGATAGACCACGTGAAAAAGAAAGCCACTAATCTCCAGAGAGTGACGTACTTGGTGTTTGATGAAGCTGACAGAATGTTTGACATGGGCTTTGGTAAAAGATCAACAGTATAGTCATTGCATTTGCATTTCAATGCTTACAATATTCTTTTGATGTCATGCCAGTATTCAAATTACATTTAAAAAGATAGATTTTTCACAGAGCCAGCAGAAAGGTGCTCAGGTGACTGAGCTGTTTTTGTGTTGTACAAATTATATTCTTAAATCATCTTCTCAAATTATTCCTTCTATGCCTCCCATCAATGACACACATGCACATTAGCACTTCACCTATACGACCTTGCTCCAGCTGAGTCTTTGATGCAACAATAAAATTAATATTTTCATTTCTAGGCTCTTTAATGCCTAGATGAGTGTGAACTAACTGAATGAGGGCAAAGTAATGAGTGCATGTCATGCTATAGCATCTTTATTGGTAATTTCTTGATCTTTTACAGAATATCAGGTCCGATCCCTGGCAAATCATGTCCGTCCAGACCGACAGAGTAAGCGATGATGTTTTATTGTATTCCTTATTGCGTAACCTGTGTGAATTCAACTGAGGTTTACGGTTTATAGCTGTCATTATACTGGAGAAAGGCAGGCAATTATGCATGCAGTGACATGAAATAGTTCCAACTCCTTTATGGGAATGGATAGAATTTAAATCTGCAGACACAGTATTTTGTGTGAGCAGGTTTTCAGCTATGTAACAATTAACCACTGTGCCGTCATGGTGCCCCAAATTCATTCCAATTGAAACTAGATTTCTTTCACAAAAAAAAGCAACATTTTAGGATATGGCATGAGTAATTTGAGAAATTCCATGTTCTAAGTATGGCTTACTTGGGAGGAACTGGTGTCTTTGGACCTGTGATTCCTAGGGCACTCCATTACAGGTATTTTCTGCATCTCGTCTGGGTCTTTTGTAAACTCATTGATAGAGATTGATTGCTAGGATTGGTCAATGGACCTGTTCTTGTAATATCATTTGACAGGCATGTTGGCAGGAGGTGAACTAGACGAATCTGTCTTTTTTTCACCTTGCACTTCTTGTGAGCACATGTATTGCAGTGCCTGGGCACTGTGTTACTTCTCTGAATTGTTTAATATTTGATCTTAAAACAAGGCCAGCATTTAACCCTAATTGCCCTGATGTAGTGATCATGGTGAGCCTTTTTGATCTGCAGCAGTCCTTCTAGTGATGCTTCATCATTGGTTTTAGCGAGGAATTCCAGGATACTAAGCTGATGAAGGGATGGTGATGTATGCCCAAGTTAAGATGATGTTGTGACTTGTCATATGACCTTGCACTTCTCAGTGGTTGGTAGTTTCAGGGGAGGGCACTTCTGTCAAAGTAACCTTGGTGAGTTACTGCAGTTCAACCTGAATGATTCATGAGCTGCTGGTGATGGAGGGGACGAGTCCAATTATAATTCAGACTCAGCATAATGTAAAATATTGTATTGTACTGGGCCATACAGCAAAATGGAGTGACTGTCATGTGGCTATTATCAGTAGGTGGTGAACTATGTTTCCAGAAAAGGTTTAAAATAAATGAAAAGCATTATTTGCAGTAATGTGTTACGGCTATAGCAATCTGTCATCTATACAAACACTTCAGCTTCACTTCTTGGCGGGATTTTCCACGCACGCTGAGATGTGTTTTGCCTTTGGTTGGTGATGGCATCTTCTTATTCCGCTGCTGTTATCAGGGTTTCTTTCTGAATGTTTACAAACATTCTGTGACAGAGCTATCTTTTCCAATCTTATCTGGTGTTAGCTCCACTCTACTGAAAACACATCATTGTCACTCTTTTCAATAAATTCAGCAGCTCATATCCCCAACTCTCTCCTCGTTTCTGGCGTTGGCCTGCTGATAACTTTATTGCCAGCTTCATTTGGTTTCTGGTTGTGGCACAGAGGGGTGTTTGTGAATTACAAAAGATGGAGGCTAAAATTGAGATTACCTGATCTAAAGGTGACTTCAAGACCACATTGAAGTGGTTAACTCTTCACTGCCATCTGAAGTGACCCAGCAAATCTTTGTGCTTTCTTTCATACAGTAATTTAAGAAGAGGCCCAATAGCACTTTCATCAGGCATCTGGGGGTGAGCAATGCATGCTGACCTTGTCAGCAGTGCCTACATCCTGAGAATGAATTTTTCACAAAAGATGCTGTGCAAAGGCTGAGACTTGGATTGTTGGAGCTGCAGTATCAGGCAGCCTGACCACCCAAATAGCTGTAATTAGCAAGGCATATATGTAGTGGTGCTGGGTGATTTTTTAAATTTGTTCATGGGATGTGGGTGGTGTTGTCTGGGGGCCAGCGTTTGTTGCACAACCCTGAGGGCATTTGATGTGGGTCTGGAGTCACATGTCAGTCAAATCGTGAAGGAAGGTAAATTTCCTCCCCTAAAGAGCATTAGTGAACTAATGTTTTTCCGACAATCAAAATGGCTTTGTGGTCGTCATTAGATTTTTAATTCCAGATTTGAATTGCATTCAGATTTCACCATTTGCCATGGTAGGATTTGAACCCAGGTCCCCGAGCTTTACTCTGGGTCACTGGATTACTAGTCCAGAGACAATACCATTATGCCACTGCCTTCCCAAACTTGTGATCAAAAGAGTGTTTTCAAGTTATATGTATATAGTAAACTGTAATATATGTTACAACTTTTCTAATGTTATACCAATGAAATTTAAATTATATAGAGTATTTTAAATTCTTTTAAGGAATGTGAATTTCTTTGGCAAAGCCTGCACTTATTGCAAATCCCTAATCACCTTTGAGAATTATGAATCGGTGAAAGGCTGATTGATAAGTTCGTTAGATCCTGCTTTCGCAAAGATAAATACATGTGAGGGATGTCATTTGGCTCACACTGCCATAGAAACTTACACTGTCCCATCATGTTGTTTCAGTGCTGCTTGAATGACCCCAGAGTATTTGTCTTCAGTATCCCATCCTGACATCATTTCAGATGCTGCATATCTGGAACTTTTCACCATTGTATGGTTAGAGTTTGCAGTCAATGTTATACCTTAAACAGTCCTTAGAATTACACTCTTCTGTTCAGCTTAGCATCCCATTTGCCTTTGATATCTCGTCCTTTCAAAGCAGGTGAGCCTGTATACTGACCTCTCCCCATAACCCAACACCCTCGCATACTTGAGATTAAAACAAATGCGGGAGATATTTCAGTATCTGCAGTAGATTTGATTGGCACTTTGCTGCTGTTTTCTCATATGGATTGTCTTACAGCTCTGCTGTTCAGTGCTACTTTCCGAAAGAAGATTGAGAGGCTGGCTCGAGACATCCTCATTGACCCTATTCGAGTTGTACAGGGAGACATCGGTGAGGTAATGGGACATCTTACTGTTGAACTGTTTTCTATTAATAATAAATGTGGTAATGTTTTGTTGGAGCATGCCCAGTCTGTACCTAAAACATGTTCTCCTTAAAGATCCTCATTGTTCTGTTACAGCTTTTTCTTTTGGTCTTTGGCTGCATTTTATTCTGGCTAGATCTCTCACCTCGTAGCATTGAGGTCAACCCTCTTCCAATTTACAAGTTCTACTTTAAATTGTACCATTCTCCTCTTCATTAATTGTGATGTGTGTAATGATAATAAGAATGTGACAGGAAGCATAGAGCATACAAACATAAGATTGCACCAACAAATAAGGTTGAAGTAGGGAAAAATGGTAAAAATACCAAATACATGGTCACTCATAACAAAATGAATGAATTGATAACAAATAATATGAGAGATATTAGAGAGTCATTTTATCCTTGAATATTATGTATGCGGTTATATTTATCTTATTACTAGTACATCCTATTATCACATGGCCCCTTTGTGCTTGTAGATCACCAACCTTATTCACCGTACTTTGTGCACTTTGTTTTAGGCAAATGAGGATATTACTCAGATTGTGGAGATTCTTATGGCTGGCCCCGACAAGTGGAACTGGCTCACGAGGAGACTGGTAGAGTTGACATCAAGAGGCAGTGTTCTTATCTTTGTGACCAAGAAGGCTAACAGCGATGAACTTGCTGCCAATCTAAATCAGGAGGGTTACACCGTTGGGCTGTTACACGGTGATATGGATCAGAGCGAAAGAAACAAAGTCATCTCTGACTTTAAGAAGAAGTCAATTCCTGTTCTTGTGGCTACAGATGTAGCAGGTGAGTGCTACTGTACACGTACAGGTATTTCTGTGGACATGTGGCCAATGGTGTAAATGGTTATTGGGATAGCGTGGGGAAAAGAGCATTGAAGTGGACCATAGAATCCATACAGTGTAGGATGAGGCCATTCGGCCCATCAAATGTGCACTGACAGCAATCCCGCCCAAGCCCTATCCACTTAATACCATGTATTTAACCTGCTAGTTCCTCTGAATTAAGGGGCACTTAATATACGCAGCTCTTTACAAGTGGACTACAAAATGCACATAGCAACATTAGGCTTTTACTGCACAAATAAGTGAATCCTTACAATCTCTACAGCAGGCGTATTGGTTACTGCAGTTTTCCTGCTATATGTGTTGGGTACGTTATCTGTGTGAGTAGTTCCTAGCCCAGTATACATTCTGGAATGGAAAAGATATTGGTGCTTTCCGTGGAAAAGGCACACACTGATTTCCTTGATGGTTGTAATTTTCTTCTCTTACAATTATTGCCTGTAAAGGAACAGCTCGAACTCAGCTGAAGCTTGATATGGGTAGCAGCATCAAACAACTAAAGGTGAAATTGAAACTGGAAATGCTAAGTGTGTGAGTGGAAAGAAAAGCAGGTTGATGGTTTTTCATCAGAACTGCTGCGCATTCCAGCACACGCTGCATTTATTTTAGATCTTGAGCATTCACAGTATGCTGTGAATGTTTAAAAGTGATTGGACTTATTGTACGTGAACTGCTTGGTTGGGTTATTGTAATGTAATTAGGTAGAATGGCAGTTTTATGAGCTCATTGAATGCCTCTTTTTGCTGATGTGATTAACATTTCATTACCTTTTGATTTTTATATTCTATATGAATTGAAATAAATTATAGAAGCCCATTACCCGTGTTTTTTACAACCCTATTAACGGGAAGTATTGCAGTTAATGTTCTGTGACTCTCTGCCCCTAAATCCCACTGCTGTAGCAGTGCTGAGCTGCTTCCATTCAGAAGATAATCACTGCTGTTACTTTTTTAAACTACAAAGTGCATCATCTCATTTATTGATATAGAATCATAGAACTACGTCACACAGGAGTCTAGTCATCCTATTGTGCCTAGGAAATAGTTTCTCCTTACTTTATCAAACCCTTCATCATTTTCATTGCCTCTCTTAAGTGATCTCTTAGCCTTCTCTGCTTAAAACACTTCTCCAGTGTCCTCAGCCAACTGAAATTCCTGTTCTTGGTATTATTGTAGTACATTGTGGCTATACGCTCTGTAAGGCCCCAACATCCTTCCTAGAGTGTAGCCCCTGATCAGGACACGCTGCTCTGGCTGAAGCTTGATTAGTATTTGATAAATGTTTAGTATAACTTACTTGCATTTGTACTCTGTTCCTCTCTTAATAAAGCTGAAGGTGTCATAGCTTTTTTTTAGTTACCCTTCTTAGTTTGTTTTGTCAATTTCTGTACACGTACGCCCAGATCTCTCTTCCTACACTGCTTTTAAATTTGCTTTCCTCTCATTTTTCCTACCAAAATGCATAAAATTTCAAGCTTTAACTTTCATCTGTCATGTGTTTGCCCACTTCACCAATCTATGTTAATCTATGGTCTGTTGCTTCCTTATTGTTTACTACATTCCTGCATTTCGTATTGTCTGCAAATAGTGAAATTATGTCCTGTATGCTGAAGACCAGATCTTTGACATGTATCCCAAGGCATAGTGGTACAAATAGCATCGTCTGGGGAATAATAGTATCCTGTTCATCAGTCTGAAATGTATATAGGGAACCAATGCTTGTAAAACTGCCAGCCAACAATAAGCCGGGGCCTTCATAAAGGGAGAATACAAGTTAGCAGGCAGTAAAATAGCCCTGCGAGATACAAGTATTTTATTGATCAAGGTGATTTATATGGTCATAACGTGTATTTTAAAAAAGCAATATAAGGTTCGTAACTGTCCTGGGATGCTGGAACATCTTTTGAAACTCTGGGGTTATTTGAGGTCGCTCCCACCACCTATAGATGTTGGAATAATCGCATTGTTCCATTTATTATAGCACGTGGTTTGGATATTCCATCCATTAAGACAGTGATTAACTACGATGTGGCTCGTGATATTGATACACACACTCACAGGATTGGACGTACTGGCAGAGCAGGTAAGGAGGTGTTAACTTGTGCAGTGCGCATGCACCCATTATAATGTTCAACAAAAGACTTCAAAATTCTCCATTATTTCACATTGTGTAGAAGTGGTCATTGGATGAATGTATTTCTTCATCCACTCGAATAGTTCCGGCTTGTTGGGATTCCCTAATCTAACCAATCTGAAAATTCTGTTTCATAGTTTTTCTACTATTGCCAGGTTGCTCATTTTGCAAATTTTATGCAGTTATTTAATCCCAAACAAGTTTTTACATGATACTGCTGTAGTTCTTGCTCACTTATGGCAACATTGTATATATTTAGGAGTGACAATTTAATATCTTTGTTTTATTAAAATTAGCAAACCATAGAATTACTGGATCTTTTTCTGACTCATTACAAAATTCAGTGAATAAACTTATCTAAACATTTATTTGAACACACAATTTCCCCTCACATGCTGTATTGTGTTGTCATTTATCTGTTTGCCCTGCCATTTTCGATGCCTGGTGTAAAAGATTTATAATGAAAAGTAACACACTTTGGAAAGAATGCTTTTAAGTATATTTATTGCTTTAATTAAACCTAAGGACGTGAAGCTCACGGTGTTGATGGACTAGTAACCAGTGGTTACATATGAACAAGGAGCAGGAGTAAGCCATTCAGCCCCTCGAGCCTGATCCATCAGTTAATAAGGTCATGGCTGATCTGATAGTAGCCTCAAATTTGCATCCCAGCTACCCCCATTAACCTGCCACCCCTTGTTTACCAAGCAGAGTGAGCAGTAAGGGCTTTGGATCAAAGGGGCTTGGGAGAAAAGGGCCAGTTAAGTTTAAATTCTTAACTGTGTTTAGTAATCACTAAGAGACTGTGATGGAGGGGCATGTGATGTGCTGTGCTGTTTCTGTATGATGTGGGAGCTGGTGGATCCCAATGTCCTTCACAGTGACCATGTCTGCAGTAAGTGCTGGTTGCTTGAAGAGCTCCAGTTCAAAGTAGATGAGCTGAACTCTGAGTTTCAGACACTGAGGTTCATCAGGGAGGGGGAGTGTAACCTGGATAATGGGGTACAAGAGAGATCCACACCCCCTAGACTGGCTAACTCTAAGGGTCAGGAACAAGAGGGTGCTGCTGGGGGGAGGAAGGGTGAGAGGAAGGAGGGGGGAGTGGGGAGGAAGGGTGAGAGGAAGGAGGGGGGAGTGGGGAGGAAGGGTGAGAGGAAGGAGTGGGGAGGAAGGAGGGGGGTCCCAAAGCCCTCAGCCTCTCAATCTGCACAACAGGTTTGAGGTTCTTGCTCCCAATGTGGACAAGAACGAGGGCTGTAAGGTTGATGAGCAAACTGCCCACGGTACAGTGGTGCAGACACAGGAAGATGAGGAATGTAGTGGTAATTGGGGATAGTGTGGTTAGGGGTATAGACACTGTCTTTTGTCACAATAATATAGAATACTGAAGGGTGTGTTGTCTGCCTGGTGCTCGCGTCCAGGATGTCTCATCTGGGCTGCAGAGGAACCTGGAGTGGGAGGATGAGAATCCGGTTGTGGTACATGTGGGTGCCAACGACATAGGCAAAATGGGAACTAATGATCTGCAGAGGGAGTATGAAAAGCTAGGAATCAAATTAAAAAGGTGGTTATCTCTGGATTACTACCTGAACCGCATGCAGATGGGCGTAGGGTAAATAGGATTAAAGAGATGAATGGGTGGCTCAGGGATTGGTGCGGGAGGAATGGGTTTGAATTTATGGGGCATTGGCACCAGTATTGGGGCAGATGGGACCTGTTCAGATGGGATGGTCTTGGTCTGAACCGTGCTGGGACCAGAGTCCTGGCGAATCGTATAACTAGGACTGTAGATAGGGCTTTAAACTAATTAGGGGCAGGGAGGGTGCAGGGGTGGGAGAAGTTAGAATGTCTAAAGTAAAAGAGAGGGTACGGGCATGGGAAAATGTTGAGGATGTCCCAATAATAAAGGGAGTAGGGGGCATGAGAAAGGTTGGTAACGTTCCTTAAAGTAGGGTCCAGATAAAGGCTGGGATGAAGACACTTTATCTGAATGCACGAAGCATTCAGAACAAAGTGAATGAGCTGGTGGCGCAGATCAGCACAAATGGATATGACCTGGTGGCCATTACGGAAACGTGGTTGCAGGGTGACAGGGACTGGGAGCTGAATGTCCAGGGGTATCAAGTGTTTAGGAAGGATAGACGGGAGGAAAAAGGGGGTGGGGTAGCTCTGCTGATTAAGGATAATATCAGGGCGGTAGTAAGGGAAGACATAGGCTCCAAAGACCAGAACATGGAATCGTTGTGGGTGGAGATAAGGAACAGTAAGGGGAGGAAGACACTGGTGGGTGTGGTCTATAGGCCCCCAAATAATAACTTGGAGGTGGGGCGGGCTATAAACAAGCAAATAAATGATGCGTGCAGAAATGGAACGGCGATAATTATGGGGGATTTCAATCTACGTATTGATTGATTGACCAATGTCGGACACGGTGGGCTTGAGGAAGAGTTCTTGGAATGCTGCCGCGATAGTTTCCTTGAACAGTGTGTGACGGGACCGATGAGGGAGCAAGCTATCTTAGATCTGGTGTTGTGTAACGAGGCAGGAAGAATCAGGGATCTTGTTGTGAGGGATCCTCTTGGGATGAGCGATCATTGTATGGTTGAGTTTTTGATGCAGATGGAGGATGAGAAAATAGGGCCCCGAACCTGTGTCCTTTGTTTGAATAGAGGGGAGTACGATAGGATGAGAGAGGAATTGGCAAATGTAGATTGGGGGCACAGATTGGTCGGTAAGACTGCTGAGGAACAGTGGAGGATCTTTAAGGAGATCTTTTTTGGTGCTCAGCAGAAATATATTCCAATGGTAAAGAAGGAACGTAGGAGTAGGGATAATCAGCCGTGGTTATCGAAGGAAATAAAGGAGAGTATTAAATTAAAAGCTGATGCGTTTAGAGTGGCTAAAAGTAGTGGGCGAGTAGAAGATTGGGAGAGGTTTAAAAATCAACAAAGATTGACTAAGAAGTTGATAAAGAAAGGAAGGATAGACTATGAAGCTAAACTGGCACTAAATATAAAAAAGGACAGTAAGAGTTTTTACAAATATATAAAGAGGAGGAGGCTGGCTAGAGTGAATGTTGGACTCTTAGTGGATGAGAGGGGGGATTTAGTGGTGGGGGATGAGGAAATGGCTGAGGCCTTAAATAAGATTTTTTGCCTCAGTCTTCATGGAGGAGGACGCGAATAGTTTGCCGGATATTAAAGACAGAAGGATGGTAGGAGTTGAGGGCCTTAATGCGATTACTGTCACTAGAGAGATAGTGCTTGATCGACTAGCGGGACTGATGCTGGACAAGTCCCCAGGACCGGATGGAATGCATCCCAGGGTTCTGAAGGAAATGGCAGAGGTGATAGTAGACGCCTTAGTAATTATTTACCAAACTTCGCTGGATTCCGGGGAAGTGCCGGAAGATTGGAAAACGGCTGATGTTACGCCGCTGTTTAAAAAAGGTAGCAGGCAAAAGGCAGGGAATTATAGGCCGGTTAGTTTAACGTCTGTTGTTGGAAAAATGTTTGAATCCATCATCAAAGGAGAAATAGCGAGGCACCTAGAGAAGAATTGTTTGATAGAGCAGACGCAGCACGGATTCGTTAAGGGGAAGTCGTGTTTGACGAATTTATTGGAATTCTGAGGATGTGACTACTGCGGTAGACAGAGGGGAACCGGTGGATGTGGTGTTTCTCGATTTTCAAAAGGCGTTTGATAAGGTGCCGCACAAAAGGTTGCTTCAGAAGGTTAGGGTGCACGGAGTTGGGGGTAAGGTGTTAGCGTAGATAGAGGATTGGTTGCCTAATAGGAGGCAGAGAGTTGGTATCAATGGGCGCTATTCTGATTGGCGGCTGGTGACTAGTGGAGTGCCGCAGGGATCGGTGCTGGGGCCTCAGCTATTTACCATTTATATAGATGATCTGGAGGAGGGGGCTGAGTGTAGGGTGTCAAAATTTGCTGATGACACGAAGATGAGTGGAAAAGCAAATTGTGCAGAGGGTGTGGAAAGTCTGCAGAGGGATCTAGATAGGCTGGGCGAGTGGGCGAGGACCTGGCAGATGGAGTACAATGTTAGCAAGTGTGAAGTTATCCACTTTGGCAGGAATAATAGTAGGAGGGATTACTATTTAAAGGACGAAAAGCTGCAGCATGCTATGGTGCAGAGGGACCTAGTCCATCTAATCAAGTAGGAGTGAAAATCACAATGGTATTTCTGAGATCCTCCCATTGTCGTCTGTGCCATTTATTCCTCAACCACCATCACCAAAGCAGATTCCCTTGTCATTTATCACTTTATGAAACTTTATTGTGCAGAACAGGCTACTCAATTTGTCCCCACAACAATGATTGAAAATGCTTTGGGTTGGTCTGAGAATTTGAAAGAGCTATCTTGGCCTTTTGGCTAAGATCAAGTGTAGAATGGACATGCTGTACTTGGTTGAAGTCAATAGGTTACATTTCAGCTTCATTTGAAGCAATTTTTAAAAGCGGCATCTCGGCCTTTTGGCTAAGATACAAATGAGATCACACTTTAGAGGAGGAGCTATGCCTACTCCAATCAGTTTGAATCATGTAGATCAAGCTTAAGACAGGAGGTGAGAGCCCTGTTTTGTCAGCTTGGATCGGGAATGTCTCAACTTGTTGAGACTCTGAATTGGACTTGTTTTTAACTCCAATTCAATCAAATCAAAAAAAAAGTGTTGGGTACTACGTATCAGAACAAAAATTGCCCCCCCCCCACCCCATGCTCAATTAACCAATGTTAACTTGAGCCTGTTAAAGGGAAAATTTAATTCTGCCATGGTTTACCCTGTTTCTGTCTATCCAGGAGAGAAAGGTGTGGCATATACATTGATGACCTCCAAAGACAGTAATTTTGCTGGGGATCTTGTTCGCAATCTGGAGGGAGCCAACCAGTACGTTTCCAAAGAGCTGTTGGATCTGGCTATGCAGGTATGCTGCTGGAAAGTCCTGGATCATGTCTCCCATCAATGAGCTTTGCTCCTGCACAAGTAACTTCATTGCTGAAACATTTCTTCGCAGCTTGATTCTCTAGAGCCTGGAACCATCTTGGTCACGCATCTCTATGCCCTTGCTAAAAATCTGCCCTGTTTAAGATCAAAAATACACGACACTGCAATCTGCAATGTCAGTATGAGTTGTTCTGATGTGTAACCCCATATTCTTCAAATGCACCAGAGGATGTGACTTGCCTTAATAATGACTGCCTCACACTGACCAGATATTTTCAATGTATAATCAATGCTCATTCCAAATCATCTTCCTTTTCAATCTCACCTATGCAGTCAAATCCACTGAATTGTTTTAGGTAACAATTTAGGTCGGCCAGACCTAGGAGCAGCGTTGGTGGTGTTGCCCCTTTACAGTGAGGTCCCATGTATGAACTTCAGTCCACTAAAGAAGCATTTTTTGTTTAGCAACAGCTTTATTTTCTGTGTACAACATATGATTATTTTCTGATCGTTCATTGTTTTGTGAATATGCCTTTCTCTTTGTAGAGTTTGAGTGCTAATCTGCTGTGGTTTACCTGTTCCTTTGTATGCTGCATACCAGGTGAACAGTTTTTAATGTAACTAGTTAGCAAATCATAACTTAACCTGGCTTTCAGCAGGCAAGATTCTGAACCCACAGCAAAAGTTTGCTAGCGACTTTATTCCCTCCCCTGCTCTACTGAAGGTCCTGAACTTACTCCTGCTGGGTTACAGTTCCAGCTGAGCTTCCAGGACACTGCCTAGAGGTTGCCAGACTTTGTGTCTGAGCCTATGTAATGAACAACCGTTCGTCATGCATTGTCACAACCCAATCGAATCCCAAAGGTTCACGCACACGTTTTCCAACAAGACACACGGCAGTGATAGTAGGCAGGAACCTTTGCTGATTCTTTCCCCTTCGTTGCTGCAGAAACCAATTGTACAACTGCCTCTGCAGCTGAGTTAAGCTGACGTTTGAGATCAGTCCCTTGCTGAAAAGCTTTTGCATTGATTTATTGCACTGACTGATGGTGAAACCTGGGCCATCGATAAAGTACAAAAAAACCAATCATTCAAAAAAAAATTATTTGAATGTCAGGATGAAAATGGAAAAAGCTACCCAGTGCATCTGGTTCTAAATCATTCAGGTCCACATGCAGGCTGCCCTTAAAAAATGTGTTGTACACAAAGTGATTTGCAAAGGTGTGCAATCTTTCTTGTCAGAGTCACTTGGCGATTTTTTTTTTCCCTAATTCGGTGAGGATACCAAACCTGTCCCATCAGGAATTCCCTGTTCTTTCTTAAATACAATGGTCAGCATTAAACAGAATTTTAAGAGCTCATAAAGGGTTTACTCCCAAAATATTAATTTCTTTCTCTTTATTAGATGCTAGCTCCCACAAATCTATGACACTCGCATAAAATGTTTCATTATTGTACGTTGTCTTATGTTCTAGAAACCATTTTCACTCGCATACCCAATTGCTAGGTATACATAGAGTTTTCTGAGTGATATCCCTCTCCATCCCAGAGAGAGAAAATCAGGGGGTAAGCACTCCCGGTCTATACCTTGCACCACTCCAGCTGTCTGTTTCCATAGAACCATAAAATCCCTACATTACAGAAAGAGACCATTCTATCCAAAAAGGCTGCACTGACTCTCTGAATTAGCATCCTACCCAGGCCCTTCCATTCACTCTATTCCTGTAACCCCATGCGTTTATCGTGGCTAATCCTCCTAACCTAAGCATCTTTGGACTCGAAGGGGCAATTTTGGCATGGTCAATCCACTTTTAACCTGCACATCTCACATGGGCAGCACGGTGACAGTGGTTAGCAGTGCTGGCCTCACAGATCTAGGGACCTGCACGGGTCACTGTGCAGAGGCTGCAGATTCTCCCCGGGTCTGCGTGTGTTTCCTCCAGGTGCTGTGGTTTTCTCCACACACCAAAGACGTGCGAGTTAGGTTAATTGGCCATGCTAAATTGTGTCAGAAGGATTAGCCGGCTAAGTATGTTGGGTTACGGGTATTGGACTTGGGTGTGATTATTGTCGGTGCAGATTTGATGGACCGAATGGTGTCTTTCTGCACTGAGGGATTATATTACATCCATTTCAATCATGTACATCAAATCTTGGAGATGGATCACCTCTTATCTTGACTGTGAATGGCCAGAGGACAAGCAAATTCGACCAAAATGACTTCTAAACGTTAAAGAACTACCTTCAATTTGTTGCTATGTATCTCTAATATTTAACAAAAGTATTAATTTACTGCTGTTACTATTTCAGTTCAGCAATAAGTGTTTTAATAACTTTTTTTCACTGTCAGAACCCATGGTTTCGAAAATCTCGTTACAAAGCTGGGAAAGGAAAGAGAATGAATATCGGAGGAGGAGGATTAGGCTACAGAGAACGTCCAGGGCTGGGCGCAGACATCTCAGTGAGTAACTGTTATATTTGATGCTGCTACCATCATTAAATATTCTTTAATTGATAGAAAGTCACAGTGAAGCAAGGATGGCTTTTACTGCTGTGTACAAATAAGAGAGAGTTGGTGTCTTGAAAACTCCCAACCTTATGTTCTGCCCAGAATTGTTCTAATTTATTTTAGATAAGCTTCTCCAATGATATTGAAGCCAAAAATGGAATGGGCTACACTAAAAATAATGTTCCATTTTTGGTCTTTAAGCAGCATTAAGATATACTGCTGTTAAATTGTTTTGAACATACAGGACTGTTAAACCCTGCTGTGATGCATCACACTGTTAAATTTGATTGAGGTTAAATCCTACAGTCTAATGAATAAGACTGAGGTGCAGGTAGATACTTAGAAGTATGCTGTAGCTATTATTGTAATATGGCTTACAGAAGAGCAGAACAGGCAGTTCTGCAGGGTTTCACACAAGAGAAAGAGGGGGATAAGTAGAAGCGGGGGCACAGCTTGGAATACTCTTTTGTCAGCACTGAGTAACAGAGTTGCTACTTTTATTTGTCCGGGTTTCTTGCTTAACCCAGTAGACGTTTCATAGTTTTGCCATTGAAATTGGAATAATTTTCAAATCTGCCTTCATCTCCATAGAACCAGTTACTGGAATAGTCAAAGCCATACTGACTCACATAGTGACTGGTATCCTGTATAAAGTTGCAGACTGTAGTTTTAGTTATCCTCTGCTATTATAGCTTCTGATTCCCTTACAGCTATCAAAGTCCATTCAGTTTCAGATGCACACTCTTGACACCATGTTCAAATGGTGGATTAAGTAGTTTCAGCTCTCAAACCTGTCGACACCAAGGATGATGTCAAAGGTTACATGATTATGGCAAACCCATGGCCACATTGCAGTAAAGACATTTCTCCAACAATTGCAATCCTGAGAGTACAGAGGAGATTTGAGTATCCAGTAGAAATTGGATTGGCTAGTTAATATTTCCTTTGGAACAAAGAGTGCTGAAGGGAGTCTTAGTTATGAGAAGCCTAGATAGAGTGGATATTGTTCTTCCTAGCCACTCTTATTTCCCTTAGCAGAGAGATGATAAACAGGGCGCATTGATTTAAAATAATTGGCAGGAGAATTAGAGGGGAGTAGAGAAGTATTATTTATCCTGAGGGAGATGCAGTGGTCTGGAATTTGCTGCCTTAAACAGTAATAGAAGGATGAATCATCATCACATTTACCAAAGTATTTAGATATTGTTTTGAAAGGCTATAAAGTAAAAGACTAAAAATTAAGAGCTGGAAATTGGGATTCAGCTGGAAAATGGGATTCGGCTGGATAGCTCTTTCTCAGCTGTGACGGATGCAATGGGCAGAATGGCCTACTGCCCCTTTTTTTCATGTTCCATTCTATTAAATCCTCTATGGTGATCTGTGTTGTTAAATCCCATTGATGTAAACCACTACCAAATCCTACCGCAATATATTGCTCGGCTAACTACTCAGTTTCTATCGCGTGAACTTGGGTATACTTGACTTTGTTAACCTTAAACCTGTTGCTTGATGCATGGTAACCACAATTGTTTTATACAGGACAGAACATCTGGCAGTGTGCTGTCTAATTACGAAGCATACAAACCATCCACAGGGGCAATGGGAGACAGAATGTCAGCTATGAAAGCAGCATTTCAGGTAAAGACTCTGAGCCATCTGTGGTGTTGGATTGACAATGATTTTGTAGCTACCCCTAACTTATTTCAGGGAGATTGTTCTGTAGTTCCTGGGATTATAAAAGTGATTCTGATTATGTTTTTCACCCGAGGAGCCCTTCATATGACTGATTACATAGCAGCTCAGCTTTACTGGCCAATATAGTGCTCAGAAAGTGAGTGCTTACATGTTCCATTCATTGTTTTCAGTTCAAAGCAGAAGTCATTTAAATACTCAGGAGCACCCAGAGCTGCCTACCTGTACAGATATTGGAATCATAGACTAGAATCCCTACACTGCAGAAAGAGGCCATTCAGCCCACCGAGTCTGCATCAACAACAATCCCACCCAAGCCCTATCCCTATAACCCCCCATACTTACCCTGCTAATACTCCTGACACTAAGTGGCAACTTGCCAATCAATCTAACCTGTACATCTTTGGAACATGGGAAGAAACGGAAGCACCCGGAGGAAATCCACGTAGACCCGGGAAATGTGCAAACTCTACAGACAGTGTCCCAAGGTTGGAATTGAACCCAGGTCCCTGGTGCTGTGAGGCAGCAGTGCTTTACAATAAAATCAATTAAAGATAACTAGCAACCTACTAATGGGATAATTGTCAACTGAATGCAAAATGGTGGCAGACGTTACCTGAAGTAATTATGGTTGCAGGGGATGGAATTAATAAGCTGAGCAGAAATACTAAAGTGAGATATTATAGTATCAAATATCCCGCAGTTTTGAAAAGCAGATACTTGCTCACTGTGACTGCTCATTATAAGTAGTGATTTGTTAAACAGGGTTGCACTGAGCACAAATGTATGAGGCCATTAATAACTCGCTGGAGGACACAAGAACTTCATTTCTGCAGCGTTCACAATCAGATCAATCAAAAATATATATTTCGAAGGAATGCTTATATTAACATTACATTATTTTAAAATGCAGCTCTGCATTACGAGCGTCTTCAATCTATAAAGAAAACTCAATATTGCAGATAAAATTTATCCTGTAATTAATTTAATGTTTTAATTCCATTCATATTCCCCTTCCAATCTAGATGGGTTCCCTGTAGTGAGAGGAAAATATGAATTTCACCACTCATCAGTACAGGAGCCGCCAGGTTTAGATTCCTGATTCCTGCTGCATTAATTGAACTCAGCAGTTGTTTAGTGTCAGGTGTTGAGGCAAATCCTCTGGGTTCCTACTCAAACATGTTTGCTAAGAAGAGAAATGAGCTGTAATCTGGCATCCCGCTCTCTCATCCGAGTTTAACAGGTTATCAATATTCATCAAGACCATATACCAAAAACCATCCTCACTCTGATGCCTCAACCAGTCAGCCATTGTTCTCACACAAGGATTATTGAGCTCATCTTCCTCAGAGGGCATCAGTTAGTGTCTGAGCTATTCCAGTTGGTCACAATGTGTTGGCAGAAGCCAGGTTGATTTTCACCTCCTTAAGCTTGATCCATTGAGCTCCAGCATAGTCACACCATTATTTTGGCTTGACAGGAGCACCCTGTTATTGTGTTACTACTTTTAGATTAGCACATGGAACTTAGTAAGATAGAGGGTTATAGGTAAGCCTAGTAATCTCTAAGGTAGGGACATGTTCAGCACAACTTTGTGGGCTGAAGGGCCTGTATTGTGCTGTAGTTTTTCCTATGTTTCTATGTTCTACTTCATAGTAGCAGTGTGAAACAGCTAGCTACTAGCTTTACAAGAGTAGTTCCAAAAATAAGAAACTTGAGTTATGAGGATAGATTGGAGAGGTTGGCTCTGTTCTCCTTGGAGAGAAGAAAGCTAAGAGGAGTTTGATAGGTGCTCAAAATAGTGAGGGGGCCGGAAAGAGTAGTTAGAAACTGCTGCTGCTTGGTAAAGGATCAAGAATGAGAGGGCGCAGATTTAAAGTGATTTGCAAAAGAAGCAAATGTGATGTGTGAAAAAGCTTTATCTGAGGAGTGATTCCGGTCTGGAACACTGGAAGTGTGGTGGAGGTAATCTAGAGGGCATTAGATGATTGTTTCTATTCAAATAATGTGCAGGGGTACTGGGAAAATGCAGAGAATGGCACAATGCCAGCTTGCTCGTTTGGAGAGTCAGTACAGACGCAGTAGGCCAAATGGGCTCCTTGTGTGCTATAATAATTCTGTGATTCTGCGCTTCACCTTTTCAAATTTTTGAGGTACGTTGCTGTTTAAGGTAACCTGATAGAGGCTGGGCACCTTTAGGGCTGAGTGTGATGGCCTTAGACCTGTTCATGATATGTTCAAAATAATCTTCTGAGGATAGCCAGTATCCCGCAGGGTGATGTGCCCAATTTCAACATCAAGCTTGCATAGTGAGTAACTGGTTTTGGGCTCTATTTACAAGGTTGCCTATTATTATATACAGTTTTTACATACAGATTTAAATATAGCAAATGTATCATTCACATATCAGAAACATGCAAAGGGTAGTTTAGCTGCCGTCCATCGAAAACACATGGAACCCAACAAAGGTGTTCACAATGGGCAAGGTACAGACAGTACCCAATCAGCCTGTGCTTGCAAAACGTGAACACAGTGTCCAACATTAGATTTGATTCCGCGATTGGATGACATTTGCTAAACAATCTAGTGTGCTAAGAATTACGCTGACAGCCAATTTAAGATTGTCAGTCAGGCTTGCAGTGTGGCAGATCTGCCTGTACTAGAAGCTACGTACATTAATATGCAGGGCTCTGCCCTTCGTAGCCAGAAAGAACCTATATACATTGTGCCTGTTCCTGCTAAGAAAATACATGCAAGCCATTCACCGATTGATACATTCCTCGGGGCAATACCTTGGACCAATAAGATTCAAACTGCCGGGTTTAAATTTCAGACAGTGCAGTTAACTGTCAGTTACCCTCAACTGGTACATTTTCCATGGCAACACCTCTAACAAACAGAATCCACTTGTCAATCATTCAACACACTTCTTACACAATATAAAGTTGTTGATTTCCTTTACATTATCTTTTTACAAATGTCCTGATGAATGCCAGAAGAAAACCTTTGACAAAAACGAAAATCAGCAATATTGAGCAATCGTGAAGAGTGTCTAAGATCGATTGCACCGCCTCCAATATTACAGTGTCCAATTACATTGCAAAAAGGGATCAATGAAAGCCTCAAAACCTTTTAGCCACAACAGAACTTTCTAATGCACTAATACTTGTTCATTACATCATGTTTTGTGTTAAGCAATGTGAGGTTGTAGTACATCACAACTCAATTTATTGATGCAGTGTTTCTGATACAGCTTTAATATGTTTGTGTCTGGAATGTATCTTGCTGCATACTAACGTTCTTCTTGTTTTGTTCCACCAGTCACAATATAAATCACACTTTGTTGCAGCCACTGGTAGTGCTCCGAAAATCACAGGCTCTGCCGCTGGTACTAGCAACTGGACCAGCGCTGGGAGCCTCAGCATTATCCCCACCTGTCCTCTGGGAAACCCAATCATCAACCAGCCCCCAGCTCCCAGCAGTAACATGGCAAGTAGTGGACGGAATAAAGACAGCAGCAGTCGCCCTGGTGAGGTCAAGGCCAGCCGCATTGTTGACGGTGGCTCAAGCCGTTTTGAAGGCAGCAGTCGTCACAGTGACAACTTCAGTCGTCATAGCGATGGTGGCAGCCGTCACAGTGACAGCGGCAGCCGTCACGGAGATTCTAGCAGCCGCCATTCTGTCAGCAAGTACAACGATCGCGGAGGTGAGAGCAGACACAGTGATCGGAGCAGTGAGAGGCACGGTGACCGGGGCAGTGACCGCAACAGTGAAAGACACGTTGAGCGCAGTGAGAGCCGGCACGGCGACCGGCGCAGTGAGAGCCGGCACGGTGACAGGCACAGCGAGAGCCGAAGTAGTGAAGGCCGGCACAGCGAGGGCAGAAGTTCCAGTCAAAGCCGGAGTAGCGGGGAGAGCGGGAGTATGAACGAGACTGGGAGCAGCGGAGAGAGCAGGAGCACCAACGAGAGCAGGAATGGAGACAGTAGAAGCAGTAATCGGACCAGTTCCGCTGAGAATGACGGCTTTGCTGTGCCAGAACCACCTCCCAGAAAGAAGAGGAGCAGATGGGACAATTAAATCCCAACATTTGTGTTCCACACGTTCTCTTGCAGACACAAAGATGCTTACACTTTGAATCTTGTTAGAAACTAAATTGCATAGTTTTATCTCCATAACATCAATACATAAAAAGGGACACTACAGAACGGATTTTTATTTAGTGTAGTGAACTATGTATCTTGTATGTTAGTGTTGGTCTTTGAAATGGAAAACAGTCATTGGGAGTTTTTTCAAATTGTCAGAGACTTTCAATATACATCTGTTTCACTTGTTTTACCTTTGCTCTGCTCTTTGTGAAACATTAAAGTCATCTCAAATGTTTCTTAAATTGTCCTGAATCCTACCAACGTTTTGTTTTTTGCTGATTTGCGTTGTAAAATGCAGCTATGTTTGGGTTGACATTACTATTCTGACATGCGAAGGCTACAAAGGGGGAGCTATCTTACTGTCTTTTCCCCAGGCTAGGGTCCAGTAGGCTCTGCTGTCAGTCTTGTCAAAGTCTGATCACCAAATCACTCGGGATTACTTTTAAGAATGTGACTCTTTTATGAAAAAAATAAAGAAAGGATAATTCAATGAAATGTTTAAAGGAGCTCTGATTGAACTGATTCACACGGTAAGAATGTACATGAGCGGTTGTGCACTGCCGTTCTATTTCAAGCTGTTTTGTGAATGGAAAGGAGAGGTGTGAACTAAACAGATACAGTATGAAGAAACTTGAGGTAGCAAACATCAGAGCATTGTCCTGCCCCTGTAGAACTCATGTTTAAATCCAGCTTTCAGTGTGTGTGGTGCTGCAAGAGCAGTGGGTAGCTCAGGATAACTGACAGGGGAGGATGTGCCTCATGGAGCTTACATCGAGGAACACAGGGCAAGGAAGTTTCAGCTCCTTGGTGTCAATGCTTGTGAAATGTGTGTACCAGTGCTGCCTCCAGCAGCTGGCTTCCCAGCATAAATACCCACAAGTCGAGTGGCAGCAGAAAAAAGACCATTTATGTCATGCCAGTTGTGATCATAAAGTACTTTACAGCCGACAAAATACTTTGGAAATGTCCATTAGGAATGAAGCATCCAAAAGGAGTTGCTACCTAGATATGGATTGCCAAGCACCCAGGGAGCAGGAATACTTTACAGGTACTTTCGGTAATCCTCTTTATCATTTCCTGCTTCTGTTGGAATGTTAAACAAATGTATTATCGAGGAAGTCTTTATAATACGCTTAGAAAACACACAGGTGATCAGACCAAGTTGGTACGGTTTTAGAAAGAGTATTCATATTTGATAAATTGATTTGAATTTTTGGAGAATGGAGCCAGTAGAGGGGAACCAGTTATTATGATTGTTGGCCTGACCCTGCCATGTGGGGGGAGGATCAGATTAAGGACCGATAACGTTTAAAATAGATTAGGGTTAAGATGGCCTGCTTTTAGAATAAAGCCACAAGAGTCCATGGATTCTGAACAAACAAAACAAGCTTTACTGTACAAGTTCAGAGAGATGAACAATTTACAATATCTATCTTATACTCCCAACATTCAGGATAAGTATGAGGTACATGTGAATTAACAGCAGAACTGTGGTTAAAAACATCACACAGAGGAAATGACAGATGCGATCAAGAATTGAGTCCATGGATTTTTTTTGAGAGCCCCCAGTCTTCAATAAACAAGTCAATCTCATTGAATCTGTCTCATAAGGGATTCCCAACTTTACCTCTGAAAATCTCCCCTCTGAATTGTCTCACAAGTCACTACAACTCGGATAGATTTCACAGGTTTTCAACCTCCCCTTCCGAGATTCATTCTCCCTGGATTCCTGAGTCTGTAGGTCAGTCTCTATTTACTGGCGTAACCTCAGGTCTTTGCGAGAAAGCTTGCTTCACTGAGCTGGCATTGCCCCTCAGTTTTTCTGAACTTCTTGTCGCCTTGTTGACGCTCAGGGCTTCCTGTGGGCCCACATTGATTAGCATGGATTTCTCTGAGCCCCTTCCTCAGCTCCTCAAAGCTAATAATAACACTTCGGCTGCTCAGAGCTTCTTTCCTGTGCTTCTGACCCTCCTCAAACTAACCACCTCAAAAGGAGTTGTCCACTGACCCTTGAACTGTTCTGGTGACCTAGCAAAATACTCACAGAATCCCACACTTGGCACTAGACAGAAACTAATTTAACAAGCACTGCAAATGGTATGTCTTAAATGATAAATCTCCACAGTTGGCTAATTTTGCACCCAAGAACACACAAATTAATGGACTTGATGATACAAAGCTGGATGGGAATGTAGGTTCCGAGGAAGACATAGCTGCAAAAAGCTACGGACTGGTTAATTGAGCTGCCAAGGAGGGAAAGCAAACAATGTTTAGTGCACCTTGGTTCCCTGGCCACACCCTCATGCTGGGGCAGTGAGTGTGTGCCCTGGAAAGGGTTGCTCAGTCAATCCAATGGCTTTAGCTACCTGCGCTAATTTGCGGCCAAAGCTCCCAGTGAAGTCACACTGGCTGCTACTTCACTCGCCTATCATCAGATGACCTGTGGCAAGCCACCAGGACCGGATGAGATACATTCAAGGATATTGAGAGAAGTGAGAATGGAAATTGTAAGGGTGCTGGCCGTAATCTTCCAGCCTTCTCTAGATTTGGGAGGTGCCAGTGTACTGGAGAATTGCAAATGTTATCCCTTGTTCAAAAAAGGTAAGGATAGCCCTGGAAATTACAGAGCAGTCAGTTTATCATCAGTAGTGGATGAACTTCTGGGAACAATTATTTGGGATAGAATTATTAGTCATAAGGAAAAATGGGGGTTGGTTAGGAAGAGCCAGAGGGATTTCTAATGGGGAAATGGCTTATGGTATGCTGGCCTTTATAGGAAGGGGTATAGAATACAAGAGCTGGCGTCTAATGCTGCAGTTGTACAGAACATTGGTTAGACCGCATTTGGAGTACTGCGTCCAGTTCTGGTTGCCTTACTACCGGAAGGACGTGAAGACCCTGGTATGGAAGGATTGGGTTATGAGGAAAGGTTGGGTAAATTGGCGCTGTTTTCCTTAGAAAGATGGAGATCGAGGAGGGATCTAATAGAGGTGTATAAGATAATGAAGGGTATAGATAGAGTAAACAGTGGCAGGCTTTTTCCTAGATTGGAGACAAATATCACTAAGGGCCATGGGCTTAGGGTGAGGGGGAGCGAGGTATAATTTGGATGCTAGAGGGAGATTTTTCACACACAGGGTTGTGGGGGTATGGAATGCACTGCCAAGTAAGGTGGTGGAGGCAGGCACGTTGGATTTGTTTAAGGTGTACTTAGATAGCCACATGAGCGAAATAGGGATGGAGGGTTATAGGAGACTTTTAAATAAGGATCAGAGCCTCAGGACATTCCTGGAAATCAACTGTTACATGTCTTGATGTTTTTCTCTTTTATTCTACAGGTGCGTCAGTCCACCTTGTTGTCTAACGAGGGGCATGCACACGGTGGGCCGTGCGTGGGCTGCTCTTGGACGTTTCGAGAGTAGCCTAGTATTTCGCGTCGTTTGTGTACGCTTAAACTGGACCAGCAAATGGGCACCACGACAGCTCAGTGACTATCACTGTTAGCTGTGCAGATACATGGATTTGGGCCAGTATCTGTGGGAGTTTGCACATTCTCCCTGTAGTTGCATGGGTTTCCTCCGGGTGCTCCGGTTTCCTCCCACACCCCAAAGATGTGCTCTTAGGTTGATTGGTGTAACAAATTGTCCCTAAATTATTCTCCCCTTAATCTGGTTTCCAATGGGTGTGCCATAAGCATAGACATGGGTCAAGGGTGGAAGAGGAAAAGCACATTGTTAAAATGACGGCGCGGGCTTATTAGGCCAAAGAGCCTGTTTCCCGTGCTGTGTTGTTTTTTGTTCTTTGTTCTTAATCTTCAATGAACTTGCTGGAGGTCTTTGAAGAGGTAGCAAGGAAGGGTCGATGAGGGTAATGCTGTTGATGTTGTGTACTTGGACTTTTAGAAGGCATTTGATACACGACAGACTTGAGAAAAGTTATGGCCCATGGGATAGAAGGGACAGTAACAATGGGAATATAAATTTGACTGAATAACAAGAAACGAAGAGTAACAGTCAATGGATACCTTTCAGGCCCGAGGAAGTTTTGCAGTGGAATTCCTCAAAGGTTGGTATCAGGACCTTTGCTTTTCCCAATGTATATTAATGATCTAGATCTTGATATGCAGAGACAATTCCAATGTTTACAGATGACACAAAACCTGGAAATATTGTAAACTGTGAAGAGAACATTTATAGCGTTGAACTTCAACAGGATGTAGGCAAGTTGGTGGAGTGGCAGATGTAGTTCAATGTGGAGAAGTGTGAGGTGATGCATTTTAGTAGAGAGAACATGGAGAGACAATATAAAGTAAGAGGTAAAAATATTAAAGGGGGTCAGGAGCACCTGAAGTGGGGGGCAGGGCGGCGGGAGGGGGCGGGGTGGGGCAGGGGCCCGGGGGGCGGCGGGCGGGGGGAGGGGGCATGGTGGAGCAGTTTAGATCAGAGTTGAGGAAGAACTTCTTCACTCAAAGGGTGGTGAGTCTTTGGAATTCTCTGCCCGTTGAAGTGGTGGAGGCTACCTCGCTGAATATATTTAAGTCACGGGTAGATAGGTTTTTGATAGACAGGGGAATTAAGGGTTATGGGGAGAAGGCAGGAAAGTGGAACTGATCCACTTCAGATCAGCCATGATCTTATTGAATGGCGGGGCAGGCTCGAAGGGCTGGATGGCCTACTCCTGCTCCTATTTCTTATGTTTTTATGACAGGTTCAATTGAGGCATTCAGGACAGCATTAGATTATTGGAACAGAAACAACATGCAGTGCCACTGGAAAAGGGAGGGGAACTGAATCAAGTTATGATGGTTGTTTGGGAAGCTGGTGCGTACATGGTTGGCCAAATGGCCTCCTGCACCATAACAATGCTGAGATTGTGAGGTAGGTGATGGGGTGACAAGATGATGAACATTAATTGTGCACCAATTGGATCACGAAGGAGAGTTGCACCTTATCAGCTCATTCCCAAGCTGACCAATCTTGATTCCGTAGTAGGAAGAGTCCACACAGTTGGAGATAATTGCAGTGGGTGAGCAGAGTCTGCCTGGGTCTTGCTGCGTTCTGCATTTCAAAACGTGGTGCTGATCCCATCTTCAATACCACTGGACCTTAGATTGGTCTAATCAGCCTGCTTTGCCAGAATCAGCTTAACTTGCAGGATAGACTAATCAGCTACCTGTGCCTGGTTTGGCTTGTTAAAAAGGTTTTCTGGGGCATGAATGCTGTCACGTGCTTAGAACCACAGAGAGAGCTGGGTGAATGTGAGGGCAGGATGAGCCACTCCAAAGAGTGCAGCAAGCTATCCTATGAAAGGTATTCCACCCCCTTTCATACCCTGTGCTGCACCTCTTAAAACTGACATACTTTCTGCTGTTCAGTAGCTCTCCAAGCGATTTCAAAGCAAGATGCATTCTCAAAATTACCAGGTGGAAATCAAACAACAACTCACTGATGCACAGAAACAGTCCCAATCTACTTTCATCACTGAAATTTCTCATCCCTGGAACTACTCTTGTAAACCACTTCTGCACATTCTCTCTGATGTGTTCATATTCTTCCTGTACACAATATTCCAACAGAGGTAAAATTATTATCATGTACAAGTTCAGCATAACCTCCCTGCTCTTGTGCTCTATGCCACCAACGCCTCTACTTTCTCAGAAAGCCACAACTCAACGGGCGTGTCTGACCCTTGTCTGACTTGTTGAGAGGACAAATTACATCTGCAGAATCCAATTGTAAACGCCTGGAACCCAGCCAAGGCAGTTGTTGAAGCTGAAACTCCAAGGTTATTATCACCAGCAGCCAGCATAATTAAGGACCCTACACACCGCACACATTCTCTCTTCCACCGTCTCCTGTCGGGAAAAAGATGCAAAAGTCTGAGGTCACGTGCCAACTGACTCAATAAAAGCTTCTTTCCTGCTGCCACCAGACTTTTGAATGGATCTACCTCACATTAAGTTGATCTTTCTCTACACCCTGGTTATGAATGTAACACCAACCATTCTGCACTCTCTCCTCCATGAATGGTATGCTTTGTCTGTATGGCATGCAAGAAATAATACTTTTCACTATATACTAATACATGTGACAATAATAAATCTAATTAAATCAGCGAGACCAAAACCAATTAGCAGATGAGTGGGAACGAGAGTCCGTATTCAACCAGAACTGGAAAAGCAGACAAGATCATCGCTAACAAGTGAGACCAGATCAACCGCATCACCAACAAGTGGTCAAACCTAACAGCGTCGTGACACATCAGCTACAGTGTCAGGCATAACTCCTACAATGCAACATGCACAACATTGCCAGTGCAGTGTGCCAACTCGTTACTGAGTGATGATGACCAAATCCATCAGATGCAGAAACATTTTACCGTCTAAGCAATATCACACAGAATGCTTGTTGAGAAAAAACAATTAAGTTCAGATTTACAAGTTTAACTTTAAAAGTTGACTGTAAATTTTCTTTAGGCGCATAAAAAGTTAATTAAAAGATAATGTTGATATAAAGAAAGTGATGCTATCTTGTATTCAAAAATAATTTTGCAACTATATTGTTCACCCGAATGTATACACATAGAGTCAATCTCATCACTCACTGTGGCCAGCATTGATGGAATGCATCATTCCGCAGCACATGGCAGGATTTGGAAAAATACACATCTCTAAACCTGTGATTATAGGAAGCACATAGCATTATAAAAACAGTCTGTTGTTCCTGATAACCGTGCCGAATGAGTCTGGCACCATCCTCTTGAAGATGTACTCGTTCTACAGCAGTATCTTGGACAGAAAGTTCTCAACACTCAGCAGATCAAACTAGAAAGATAAACAGGGTCAATATTTCAGATGTAGGTTTTAAATAAGTACAGAGGCAGGAGGAAGAGAAAAGGGAGGAAGAGAACAAAAGTGAAAGTCTGTGATAGACTGGAACACAGGAGAGAGTAAATGACAAAAGGGATGATGGTGCAAGGCCAAATAAGATTTATTGTAGGACAAGGAATACATCTGAAGGTGGTTTAATGGAAAAGTAGAATCACCATCAGCTTCAGGCTAAGAAAGTGAGGACAACGATTGCCGTCTAACATTGTTGAACTGATTGTTGAGTCTAGAAAACTATGAAATGCCTAATCAACAACTCAGGTGTTGCTCCTCAAAATTAAGTAAGCTTCATTGGAGCAGTGTAGGAGTGTGAAGTCTCTCTAATGTAGAGGTGACCACCTTGTGAGCAGTGAATACAGTAAGCACAAGTAAATTGTTGATATCCCTGGAAGAAATGTTTTGGGCTGTGAATGAGGAGGGACATTTTAATGTTTAAAGTGTTCAGTGTCACAGGTAGATTTACATTAACATTGCAATGAAGTTACTGTGAAAATCCCCTCACCGCCATACTCCAGTGCCTGTGTGGGTTCACTGAGGGAGAATTTAGCATGGCCAATGCATCTAACCAGCACGTCTTTTGGACTGTGGGTGGAAATCCACGTAGACACAGAGAGAACATGCAGACTCCACACAGACTGTGATCCAAGCTGGGAATCGAACCTGGGTCCCTGGTACTGTGAGCAGTGCTAACCACTGTGCCACCATGCTGCCCCTAATGCAGATATGGTAAACAGATGGGTGTTGCATCTCTTGTGTTTACATTGGGTATAAAAGAATGTGATATCAGAAAGAGTGGTATGAAAAGTTATATCATCACAAAAAGATGTGACAACGATGGAGAAACTGGGAGAGCGGAAGGAATGATGTGAGGAAATTGTGGACGTCAGTGGGCTTGTGATGGATATTTGTAGATAGCTTAGCTCAGAAACGGAGGCAGAGAGAGTCAGAGGTGAGGGATGGGTGGAAATTCGAGGTTAGTTGATGACATTTTCCAGAGAGCAGAAAGCTGTACCTCTGCACTCATCAACATGCTGGAAAAAGAGGAAGGGAGCTTGACAAGGACTGGAACAAGAGCAAGGAATTTTCCACGTATCCCACAAAACGGCATGCGAGCACTCATACCTTTTTATTTCATGGGAGTGAGTGGAGTTAAAGGAGAAATGTATGCAGAATGTGGGCTCGTGCAGGGCATTGCGAACAGATTGGTGAGTACAATAATGGCTTGTTCCCAAGTATGCCTCCACTCACCACCTCCATGGCTCATGGATGAACTTGCAAGTACAATGGGCCTAAACGATTCTTGATTTATCTGAATAAGGGCATTCGCTTGTTTGCAACAAACTCCCGATCGTAAATCAATGTTTTAATAATTAAACAGACAGAATTTGTGTTATGTCTTTATCCTGTGGCCTGAGAAACACACACAATTCTTATTCCCGCAGCATTTAAAGATTCTGTATTCATAATCAAGAGTTGTGTTTATAATTAGAGAAGTTATAAATATTTGTTTTCCAAATTACATTTCCAGCCTTTCTAACTTATCTACTAAAGAATTACTCATTCTTTCATTTTGACTACTTTGGCTGTTTTCCAATATTTGATTTGATTTATTATTGTTACATGACTTAACCATATGGCAAGAAGGAACACTTTAAATGGTGACTTCAGAAAGTTTATTAACCGTTACAAAGGTAACAAGTCAGAAAGATAAAAAGCAAAGTGTCAATTAACAGTAAGAGGAGAAAGCTTAACTTTAACAATTGAACAGACTTCTTAGTACCCGTCTCAAACCTGGACGAAGAACATCGATAAAAACTCTCAACACTTTACCGTAAACACCCCTCTCTTTCCACCTCTTTTTACATCTCTCTCTGTCCTCTCTGCCCAAAACGGCACCTCGAGACCCCATTTTAGACATTACAAATTGGAAGCCCACCTCAGCCAGTTGTTGGGAAATAACCAATTTCTCGAAAACTTGTCAACAATGAAATAAGAATTCACCCATCAGTTTTTTTTTAGCTAATTACGCATATTGATTCTGCTTTAAAGCAATGCTTCTTCTCAAACTATATCTTTTAACTTGGGGTTGGCTGGGTCTTGACCAATAACTGGTTGACCGTAGCTGTCATTTGGAGTTGAGGTCCCTTAGATAAGGGCTGATTCCTCCGAGGTAAACGTTCCTGTTATCTCTTTATTCTGTGGCCTGAGAAACACACACAATTCTTATTCCCGCTGCATTTACAGAGTTTGTATTCATAATCAAGTGTTAGTGTGTTTATAATTTGAAAAGTTATAAACACTTGTCTTCCAAATTACATTTCCAGCCTTTCTAACTTATCTATTAAAAAATTACTCATACTTTCATTTTAACTACTTTGGCTGTTTTCCAATATTTGATTTGATTTATTATTGTCACATGTATTAGTGTACAGTGAAAAGTATTGTTTCTCGCATGCATACAGACAATGCATACCGTTCATAGATAAGGAAAGGAGAGAGTGTAGAATATAATGTTACAGTCATAGCGAGGGTGTAGAGAAAGATCAACTTAATACAAGGTAGGTACAACCAATAAAACCAATAGGTCAAAAGTCTGACAACAGCTGAGAAGAAGCTGTTCTTGAGTCAGTTGGTACGTGACCTCAGGCTTTTGTATCTTTTTCCCAACAGAAGAAGGTGGAAAAGAGAATGTCCGGGGTGTGTGGGGTCCTTAATTATGCTGGCTGCTTTTCTGAGGCAGTGGGAAGTGTAGACAGAGTCAATGGATGGGAGGCTGGTTTACATGATGGACAGGGCTATGTTCATGACCTTTTGTAGTTCCTTGCAGCCTTGGGCAGAGCAGGAGCCCATACCAAGCTGTGACACAACCAGAAAGAATGCTTTCTAGGGTGCATCTGTAAATGTTGATGGGTCATTTCGTTTTTATTAAAATGGATACCAGTAATTTCAGCAGAAAATGCTTCAGAACGTATTAATTCAGACTACAAAATGGTAGTCACACTAATTTTGAAACCACCAGCAGTCCTTACAGAATTGTTCTGGTTGGAAGGAGGCCATTTGGGTTATTGTGTCTGTATTGTGTCTCCAAGAGAGCGATTCATCTAGTTCCACTCTCCTTTCTCCTGCCCTTAACCCTGCATTTTATTTCTCTTCAAATAACAGTTCCTTTTGAACATTTCGAATGAACCTGCCTCCATCACAGCTTCAGGCAGAATATTCCAGCTCTTAACCATCCACTGTGTGAAAATGTCTTTTCTGACATCACTTTTGCTTCTTTTACTAATTATCTTAAACCCGCACCCTCTGGCTCTCGATCTTTTCACAAATGGGAATGGTTTCTCCCAACTATCCAGACTCCTCATTATTTTGAATACCTCTATCATATCTCCTCTCGGCTGTCCATTCTCTCAGGAAAACAGCCCTAACTTCTCTTTCCACGTTACTGAAGTTTCTCATCCATTCTTGTGATTCTTGTGAATCTTTCCTGCACCTTCTCAAATGTCTTCACTTCCTTCCTAAAGTGTGGGGCCCAGTACTGGACCCAATACACCAGCTAAGAACTAATGACTTACACAAGCTCAACACAATCTCATAGCTCTTCATAAAATTACAGAATTTGTAACGGCACGGAAGGAGGCCATTCAGCCCATTGTGCCCACACCGGCTCTCCAAATAAGCATCGTGACTTAGTGTCACCTCCCTGCCTTTTCCCCATATCTCTGCGCATTGTTTCTATTCATACAATCATCTACCGTTCCCTTGATTGAACCTGCCACAACCACACTCTCAAGCATTCCAGACCCCAACAACTCACTGAGTGAGAAAGCTTTACCTCCATCACATTTACTTCTTCTGCAAATCGCTTTAGCCCTGTGCCCTCTCGTTCTTGATCCTTTTACAAGTGGGAAGTTTCTCCCTCTCTATTCTGTTCAGTCCCCTCATGATTTTGAACATCTCTATCAAATCTCCTCTTAGCCTTCTTCTCTCCAAGGAGAACAGTCCCAACCTCTCTGATCTATCCTCATAACTGAAGTTTCTCATTCCTGAAACATTCCTTCTAAATCTCTTCTGTATTCTCTCCAAAGTATTCCTATCCTTCTCATAGTGTGGCACACGATATGTCTAACTAGTGTCTTATGTAAGTTCAGCATAGCCTCCTTGTACTTTATGCCCCTATTAATAAAGCTTAGAATATTGTACACTTTATTAACTGCTCTCTACATCTATCCTGCCAGATTTGATGATCTCTCCACCTATATACCAGCTCCCTCTGCTCCTGCATCCCTTTAAGAATTTTACCCCTTATTTTATTTTGTCTCTCCATGTTTCTCCTCAAAATACATCACCTCACATTTCTCCTCCTTGAACCCCATTTGCCACCTATCTGCCCACTCCACCAACTTGTCTATGTCCTTTTGAACTTTCACACAGTTCCCTTCACAGTTTACAATATTTCCACTTTTTGCATCGTCCACAAACTTTGAAATTGTTCCCTGCACACCAAGATCTAGATCATTAATTGGGATGGCACAGTGTTTAGTATTGCTACCTCACAGCGCCAGGGATCTGGGTTCAATTTTAAAGTCGGGTGTCTATCTGTGTGGTCTTTGCACATTCTCCCCGTGTCTGCGTGGGTTTCCTCCAGGTGCTCTGGTTTCCTCCCACAGTCCAAAGATGTGCGAGTTAGGTTATTTGGCCATGCTAAATTGCCCCATAGTGTCAAAGGGATAAGCAAGGTGGGGTTACAGGTATAGGGTCTATAGTGCGGGATTGTTGTTGGTGCAGACTCGATGGGCTTCCTTCTGCACCATAGGAATTCTATGATTCTATGATTAATATATATCAAGAAAATTAAGTGTCCCAAAACCAACCCTCTGGGAAACTTCACTACAAACCTTCCTCCATCCTGAAATATCCATTAATTGTCACTCTTTGCTTCCTATTGTTCAGCCAATTTTGTATCCATGTTGCTACTGTGCTGTTTATTCTATGAGCCTGTACTCTATGCCCCTATTAATAAGGCCTAGAATACTATATACTTTATTAACTGGTATCTCCACCTGTCCTGCACCTTCAGTGACCAGTGCACACATACAATCTGTACCTCCTTTAAACTTTATTCTCTATTTCATATTGTCCCTGATTATTTTTCTGCCAATATGAATCACCTCACATTTCTCTGCATCATTTTCACTGTCCCACCCTTCTTTGACCCAGGTCTCAGTTACAACCACAACACCGTAATGCCACATGGTAATCTGTGTCCGTAACTCCCCAGTCATTATCACCACACTCTTTGCAATGCACAGTAACCTCGATTTAAATTCTATATTGCTGTCTCCTTTACTCTGAGCCCATCTATTCCGTACTCTTGTGATATTTCTCTTTCCTGGTGTTCTGCACACCTCGGTATTGCTCTGGGAAATTATCTCCTGGCTCCCGCAGCCCTGCTGAGTTAGTTAAAACCTCTCCAAAAGCACCAAGTAAACTAATCCGCAAAGCCCTGCATTGTGAAGGACATTGTTCCAGATCACTTGCAGCAGAGATAATTGAATATTGTAGATAACTTCTAGGCCTTTAAAGATTAGGGGAAGCAATGGCCTCGTGGTATTATCACGAGACAATTAATCCAAAAATTCAGCCAACACCCTGGGGACCCGGGTTCAAATCCCACCACAGCAGATGATGGAATTTGAATTCAATAAAAAAAATCTGGAATTAAGAATCTACTGATGACCATTGTCGATTGTTGGAAAAACCCATCTGGTTCACTAATGTCCTTTAGGGAAGGAAATCTGCCGTCCTTACCCGGTCTGGCCTACATGTGTCTCCAGAGCCACAGCAATGTGATTGATTCTTAAGTGCCCTTGGGCAACTGGGGATGGGCAATAAATTCTGGCCAATCCGCGGTGCCCATGTCCCATGAATGAATTCTGCCAATCAACAGCCTGAGATTAGCCCAATACTGCCCCTGTCAGACTCTCATTTCCTCACCTTGGATGGACGACCCCCAACATACCTGGGATTCCAGGCAATTCCTACTTCACTTCTCCTGACCCCACCCTCTGCTGCCGTGGCAACCAGAATCCCTGTCAGCTCCTCACCGCTGCGTTCATACTGCCTCATGAGCTCTCTTCACAACAGTCACTGACTTCCCACCAGCTCCGTGGATGTGGCCCGACCATCCCAGAGAGCTGTGGCCTTTCTAGGTCCTCCCAGGTTTCATTGGGCGAGGACAAGGGACCCAGGTGCAGGGCATTACGACTGTACCCAATCGGCCATCCTGGGCACCAGGAATAGACAGCGCCTCCAGTCTCCTCCTTGCTGATCTCGTGTCAATAATCCCTCTGAGGGACTGCCCTTCCAGAGTGGGAGCTGGAAAGTGAGGAGGGGGATACAGAGGATCAGCACTGGGGGTCAGCATTGGGGGTGACTGTGAGGATCCCTGAAAGGCCAGAGTGGGAGACCCAGAAAAGGGGCAGTTCACTATCTCATGAGGCCTGAAGGCCCTCCCAATAGGCACTGGGTGAATGCAAACTCAGAGAGCAGTGTGAGAACAAAGGGGATGAGTTATGTGGAGTTCAAAGCCACAGGTTCTGGTTTGACTGTCAGAGATTAGTGCCCTCGCTCAGACACAGGCGTGTCTTGTCTCTATCCGATCCCCAGTGGAGGTCTCTCTACGGAGGGGTCATCCCTCTCAACATCGATGCCCTGGGGTGCAGGTTGGCGCACGCAGCAGTTCATTTATTCCGGTGAAGTGGGCAGCACCTGGGTGACAGGTATTTATTTGTATCAGTCAAATATCTGCAGTAAGAACAGACCTCATACCTAACCCCTTACAATACCAGGCTTTAGGTCACTTTAGTACCTCGATCCTGTCAGAAGAATGCAGTCTATACAGGACACCAGATATTTCACTCTGGTTTCTGGTCAAGTGTTTGTTTGCACAGGTGAATTATCCAGGACTATTTCCACTCAACTCCCGTGTTATCGCAAAGGTGAGCTGAACCAATTCACCTTCACTCCGTTGTACACGTTCTCACAGCGTGACAGACAATCTGTAGTCGTAGTGCCGATGAAAGTTGGCGATCTCATTATTTCCGGTGTTTTACTCAGTCACTCTGTGCTTCAATTATCAGAGAAACAGTGGATGGAATCTTATCCGCAGGAGGTGTGAGCCGTTTTAACTCAGTCGTGGATGTTGCTGCCTCCACATTTGAAAGCTAATCTCCCGATATGTACAGATTTCTATCAAATCCACAGGTCGATGACGTTGCCATTGGTCGCACTCCCTTCACAATCTAAACCTGTTCAGATTTCTTGCCCACCTTCACTCCTGGGTGGGTCAGTGGGTTAGTAAGTGCTCTGTGCTCATTCATACGCTGAAACTGATCGTGTAACTTCCTGCCTCACATTTACTGTAATGTCCTAACTCTGTTGGGGGGTCGCGGGTTTTACACAAAAAGAAAAGTTGTGGTTTGCACACGTGGATTCAAAGTTACACACGACAGGTTTATTGAGAGAGAGTTCCTGCACAGAAAGAAACTGAAACTAAACACAACCCAATCTCTCCTCACCACACTCCCCTACCTCCCCCTCTCCCCCCAATCTAACTCCTCACCACACTCCCCTACCTCCCCCTCTCCCTCCAATCTAACTCCTCACCACACTCCCCTACCTCCCCCTCTCCCCCCAATCTAACTCCTCACCACACTCCCCTACCTCCCCCTCTCCCCCCAATCTAACTCCTCACCACACTCCCCTACCTCCCCCTCTCCCCCCAATCTAACTCCTCACCACACTCCCCTACCTCCCCCTCTCCCCCCAATCTAACTCCTCACCACACTCCCCTACCTCCCCCTCTCCCCCCAATCTAACTCCTCACCACACTCCCCTACCTCCCTCTCTCCCTCCAATCTAACTCCTCACCACACCCCCCTACCTCCCTCTCTCCCTCCAATCTAACTCCTCACCACACCCCCCTACCTCCCTCTCTCCCTCCAATCTAACTCCTCACCACACTCCCCTACCTCCCTCTCTCCCCCCAATCTAACTCCTCACCACACTCCCCTACCTCCCTCTCTCCCCCCAATCTAACTCCTCACCACACTCCCCTACCAGGATCATTCTCACGAACCTCCTCTGGACTCTGCCCAAGGCGGGCACTTCCTTCCTTAGATACAGACCTAAAATTGCTCCCAATATCCCAAATGTGGCCATATGGATGGACAAGAGATGTTGGCCTTGTGAACGATGCTCATATCCCAGGAGTGAATAAAAAAAGGGAACTAGTCCATTGCAATGATGACTTTCACTTGTCTCTAAGTGTAAGGGAAGGTTAGCCAGTAAGACAAAAAAATGTCAGTGCTGTTCCTTGTTGTAAACAAACAGCTCACTAGTAAAACTCAGGATCGATTTGAGAACGGCACAGATTGTGCATGTGTTTCCAATGCCTGAATTTAGTTCACTGGCTTGTTCTTTCCTCCGTTCACTCCTCCTCCTCTCTCTGTACTTACTTCAACCTGGTACATTTGGAACAAAAGGTTATTAAGCAGAATTCCGTTCGATCCTTCTCTTTGCAGGCTGAATATTTGCAACATCCGCAGTCTTTCGTTTCTGTGTCGATGGAGAGCTGCTGATCCTGTTATTGTTCCGTTTCCACTTGGGGAAAGTGTTTGATTGAGGTGACGGACTGCTGCACCAGGCCTCAGAGCTCATCCAGGCCGGTTTATGACTTTGTTACACAATTTACAGAGTAATCATTCATCTCCCGACTGCATTCGCCATCCTCCTGTCCCCATGTGGAGTGAAAGCCCAGCTCCCCCCACCCCACGCTTTGTGTTATAAACGTATTTAACATTTCTGATAGTCCATTTCACTAGTTCTCGACCCCTGAGTCACTCTAAATGCATCGCTGTAAGGAGTCACTGAACTATCTCCTGTGTTACTTGGCGGGGGGTGGGGGGGTGGTAGTGGGAGCAGTAAATAAATAGAGGTGTCATTAACTATCGGCAGGATCTGAAGGTTGGCATGGCAACGTGTTACACTGCAATTCTAATCGCTGGTTTCATTAAATGAAATATAGAGTTCCAGATTGAGGTCTTTGACTCACTAATCTATCAGCTTACCACTGTCTCTGTGCATCGTCTCGACGTTGCTAACAAGAGTTCTTATCTCTTGGGAAATATTCTGCCGAGATGACGTGTCAGTGATTGGCATTTATATTCCTCTCCTTATTAAAGATTCTGTAAAATCAGACTGAACTCAGGAGTAGGAGATCTCCCCCAGCCCTCTGCAGATTGTTGCCACAGAATAGAACAAAGAACAAAGAACAAAATCAGCCCGGGAAACAGGCCCTTCGGCCCAACGAGCCCGCGCCGCCATCTCAACACCACCAGTCCCCATCTCCACCCATGACCCCTATCTATTGTTTTATGGCCATCCTGATTGAGGGAAACTGATTTAGAGACAATTTATTCCTGCCAATCAGCCTAACAGCACATCTTTGGGGTGTGGGAGGAAACCAGAGCACCCGGAGAAAACCCACGCAAGCACGGGGAGAATGCGCAAACTCCCACAGACACCAGCCCAAATCCATGTGTCTGCACAGCAATCAGCGATAGTCACTGAGCTGTCGTCTTGCCCAGTATCTGGTCCAGTTTAGGCACACACTAACGACATGAAGCACTAGGCCAATCTCGAACAACCAAGAGCAGCCCCAGTACAACCCATCGTGTGTATGCCCCTCATTGGATTGTAGAGAGTTTATAGCACAGAATGAGGCCAGTGTCTGTGCTGGTTAGAGAACAAGCCACCCAGCCTAATCCCACTTTCCAAATCCCTGCAGGTTGAAGGGGGGGTGGTGGGGGGTGGTGGTGGTGGTGGGGAGGGGGAGTGGGGGTGGTGGTGGTGGGGAGGGGGAGTGGGGGTGGTGGTGGTGGGGAGGGGGAGGGGGGTGGTGGTGGTGGGGAGGGGGAGTGGGGGTGGTGGTGGTGGTGGGGGGGGAGTGGGGGTGGTGGTGGGGGGGGGAGTGGGGGTGGTGGTGGGGGGGGGAGTGGGGGTGGTGGTGGGGGGGGAGTGGGGGTGGTGGGGAGGGGGAGTGGGGGTGGTGGTGGGGGGGGCAGTGGGGGTGGTGGTGGTGGGAGGGGGAGTGGGGGTGGTGGTGGGGGGGTGGAGTGGGGGTGGTGGTGGGGAGGGGGAGTAGGGGTGGTGGTGGGGGGGGGAGTGGGGGTGGTGGTGGTGGGGAGGGGGAGTGGGGGTGGTGGTGGGGGGGGGAGTGGGGGTGGTGGTGGGGAGGGGGAGTGGGGGTGGTGGTGGTGGGGAGGGGGAGTGGGGGGTGGTGGTGGGGGGGGAGTGGGGGTGGTGGTGGTGGGGAGGGGGAGGGGGGTGGTGGTGGGGGGGGAGTGGGGGTGGTGGTGGGGAGGGGGAGTGGGGGTGGTGGTGGTGGGGAGGGAGAGGGGGGTGGTGGTGGTGGGGGAGTTTGGTGGGGGGGTGGGGTTCAGGTACAAATCCAGACACCTTTGAAATGAGTTGAGGGTTTCTGCCTCTGTGACCCTCTCAGGCAGTGAACCCCAGACCCCCCACGACCCCTCTGGAGTTCCCTCATCTTCTCTCGAAGCTATCTACCAATCAGTCTAAATCCCTACTCCCCCGTCACTGCTAAAATAAACAGGTCCTTTCCATCCACTCTATCCAGGATCCCCCCCAACAACTCTCACTCAGATCTCCCCTCATCCTCCTGGAGAAACGGACTCCCCCCTCACCCCACCAGCCTATCCCGGTTTCCTCACTGCTGTAATTTCCCAGTTCCAGCAACATCCTGGGAATCTCCTCTTTACCCTCCCTAATGTACTTACCTCCTTTCTGTAATGTGGTGACCAGAGCTGCACACAGTTGTGGCCCAGTGAATGTTTTATACAATTCCAGCACAATCTCCCTGCTCTGACACTCAGCACAAGGGAACTTATGACTGAGGACAAGATTCAGGCTGATGTATGTGGTGCATTAACGGGTTAATGGTCCATCTCTGATATCACATTCCACCAGCTGTAGGGGTGGGATTTGACAGTCTCTGCCACCCCCAATCCTGAGGGTTTCCTAATGGAATACCACTCTCTTCCCCAACAAACTCGTGAATTCATTAATTATAAATTCCACATTGTCCAGGGTAGGAATTGAACCCATATCTCCAGGGCATGAGCTTGGCATTCTGGATTACTGATTATACCAGCAACCCCCAGCTGGCACAGTCTATTCTGATCAGAGGCTCGGACTGGGTGTGACAGGGTATCGAACTTTATCAGAGAGTTTGTATCATCTCCCTAGAGATGAGTGTGTGAAATAGAGAGGTGGGAGCAGAGTGAACCCACACCAACAGGTTAAAATTCATCAAGACAGTATGTTCTCACAAAATCATTTCACAGATTAACATCGGCATGGTTTTAATATCGGTGATACATATTCACTGGGTACAGTTCCACACACACTGACTCTCACTGGGGTATGGGTCCCACACACACTGACTCTCACTGGGGTACGGGTTCCACACACACTGACTCTCACTGGGGTACGGGTCCCACACACACTGACTCTCACTGGGGTACGGGTCCCACACACACTGACTCTCACTGGGGTATGGGTCCCACACACACTGACTCTCACTGGGGTACGGGTCCCACACACACTGACTCTCACTGGGGTACGGGTCCCACACACACTGACTCTCACTGGGGTACGGGTCCCACACACACTGACTCTCACGTGGGTACGGGTCCCACACACACTGACTCTCACTGGGGTACGGGTCCCACACACACTGACTCTCACTGGGGTACGGGTCCCACACACACTGACTCTCACTGGGGTACAGGTCCCACACACACTGACTCTCACTGGGGTACGAGTCCCACACACACTGACTCTCACTGGGGTACGGGTCCCACACACACTGACTCTCACTGGGGTACGAGTCCCACACACACTGACTCTCACTGGGTTACGGGTCCCACACATACTGGATCTCACTGGGGTATGGGCCCCACACACACTGACTCTCACTGGGGTACGGGTCCCACACACACTGACTCTCACTGGGGTACGGGTCACACACACACTGACTCTCACTGGGGTTCGGGTCCCACACACTGACTCTCACTGGGGTATGGGTCCCACACACACACTGACTCTCACTGGGGCACGGGTCCCACACACACACTGACTCTCACTGGGATACGGGTCCCACACACACACTGACTCTCACTGGGGTACGGGTCCCACACACACTGACTCTCACTGGGGTACGGGTCCCACACACACTGACTCTCACTGGGATACAGGTCCCACACACACACTGACTCTCACTGGGGTCCCACACACACTGACTCTCACTGGGGTACGGGTCCCACACACACTGACTCTCACTGGGATACGGGTCCCACGCACACTGACTCCCACTGGGGTACGGGTCCCACACACACTGACTCTCACTGGGGTACAGGATCCACGCACACTGACTCTCACTGGGGTACGGGTCCCACACACACTGACTCTCACTGGGATACGGGTCCCACACACACACTGACTCTCACTGGGGTACGGGTCCCACACACACTGACTCTCACTGGGATACGGGTCCCACACACACACTGACTCTCACTGGGGTACGGGTCCCACAAACACACTGACTCTCACTGGGGTCCCACACACACACTGACTCTCACTGGGGTCCCACACACACTGACTCTCACTGGGGTACGGGTCCCACACGCACTGACTCTCACTGGGGTACGGGTCCCACACACACTGACTCTCACTGGGATACGGGTCCCACACACACACTGACTCTCACTGGGGTCCCACACACACACTGACTCTCACTGGGGTACGGGTCCCACACGCACTGACTCTCACTGGGGTACGGGTCCCACACACACTGACTCTCACTGGGGTACGGGTCCCACACACACTGACTCTCACTGGGGTACGGGTCCCACACACACTGACTCTCACTGGGGTACGGGTCCCACACACACACTGACTCTCACTGGGGCACGGGTCCCACACACACAACTGACTCTCACTGGGATACGGGTCCCACACACACACTGACTCTCACTGGGATACGGGTCCCACACACACACTGACTCTCACTGGGGTCCCACACACACTGACTCTCACTGGGGTACGGGTCCCACACACACTGACTCTCACTGGGGTACGGGTCCCACACACACTGACTCTCACTGGGGTCCCACACACGCTGACTCTCACTGGGGTACGGGTCCCACACACACTGACTCTCACTGGGGTACGGGCCCCACACACACTGACTCTCACTGGGGTACGGGTCCCACACACACACTGACTCTCACTGGGGTACGGCTCCCACACACACTGACTCTCACTGGGGTACGGGTTCCACACACACTGACTCTCACTGGGGTACGGGTCCCACACACACTGACTCTCACTGGGGTACGGGTCCCACACACACACTGACTCTCACTGGGGTACGGGTCCCACACACACTGACTCTCACTGGGGTACGGGTCCCACACACACTGACTCTCACTGGGGTACGGGTCCCACACACACTGACTCTCACTGGGGTACGGGTCCCACACACACTGACTCTCACTGGGGTACGGGTCCCACACACACTGACTCTCACTGGGGTACGGGTCCCACACACACTGACTCTCACTGGGGTACGGGTCCCACACACACTGACTCTCACTGGGGTACGGGTCCCACACACACTGACTCTCACTGGGGTACGGGTCCCACACACACTGACTCTCACTGGGGTACGGGTCCCACACACACTGACTCTCACTGGGGTACGGGTCCCACACACACTGACTCTCACTGGGGTACGGGTCCCACACACACTGACTCTCACTGGGATACGGGTCCCACACACACACTGACTCTCACTGGGGTACGGGTCCCACACACACTGACTCTCACTGGGGTACGGGTCCCACACACACTGACTCTCACTGGGGTACGGGTCCCACACACACTGACTCTCACTGGGGTACGGGTCCCACACACACTGACTCTCACTGGGGTACGGGTCCCACACACACTGACTCTCACTGGGGTACGGGTCCCACACACACTGACTCTCACTGGGGTACGGGTCCCACACACACTGACTCTCACTGGGGTACGGGTCCCACACACACTGACTCTCACTGGGGTACGGGTCCCACACACACTGACTCTCACTGGGGTACGGGTCCCACACACACTGACTCTCACTGGGGTACGGGTCCCACACACACTGACTCTCACTGGGGTACGGGTCCCACACACACTGACTCTCACTGGGGTACGGGTCCCACACACACTGACTCTCACTGGGGTACGGGTCCCACACACACACTGACTCTCACTGGGGTACGGGTCCCGCACACACTGACTCTCACTGGGGTACGGGTCCCACACACACTGACTCTCACTGGGGTACGGGTCCCACACACACTGACTCTCACTGGGGTACGGGTCCCACACACACTGACTCTCACTGGGGTACGGGTCCCACACACACTGACTCTCACTGGGGTACGGGTCCCACACACACTGACTCTCACTGGGGTACGGGTCCCACACACACTGACTCTCACTGGGGTACGGGTCCCACACACACTGACTCTCACTGGGGTACGGGTCCCAGACACACTGACTCTCACTGGGGTACGGGTCCCACACACACTGACTCTCACTGGGGTACGGGTCCCACACACACTGACTCTCACTGGGGTACGGGTCCCACACACACACTGACTCTCACTGGGGTACGGGTCCCACACACACTGACTCTCACTGGAGTACGGGTCTCACACACACTGACTCTCACTGGGGTACGGGTCCCACACACACTGACTCTCACTGGGGTACGGGTCCCACACACACTGACTCTCACTGGGGTACGGGTCCCACACACACTGACTCTCACTCGGGTACGGGTCCCACACACACTGACTCTCACTCGGGTACGGGTCCCACACACACTGACTCTCACTGGGGTACTGGTCCCACACACACTGACTCTTAGTACAATTTGAAGCTGTGTCCCTGATACCCTGAATCCATGCTGAGGCAACTTTGGAAATGCCTGTGCTTTTCAGGCGGTTCCAATGTGGTTTTTTAGCCTGTTTCCACAGAAAAACATTACTGTAGGTGTCTGGACAAATGTGAATTTAAATGGGATTAATGATGCTGAGTGAGACTGGCACAGGGCACAGAGGAGAATGAAAAGCTGGCACCTTGTGCCACTCTGCTCTTTGACATTCCTCACTATCATCTCCTTTGATTTGCCGAGGATTGAATTTGTGAGAGAATTTCTCTGCCCTGCCGTGGGTGGAACTTATTACGAGTTGATGAAGCTTTACCTGCCCATTATCGTCACTCACTCATCCTGCACGGAAAACCTCCTGACTGCTCTGAGCATTTTCCTGTTGATGTAACCGAGAATCTGGAATTGTCAAAATGTTTAAGTGTAGGATTGGAGTGTGGTTACTGGCTGGGGACTGTTATATTCGATGGTGTTCCCAGCCTGGTTTTGAACTCGCCTCTTGTCTCTTGCTGGAATCCTGTAAATTGATCTGATAATGAACTCTGATCCCAGTTGCCCTGAAGGAAATCACTCGGGCACTGACTGCTTTTTGATACCTTCACAAAGTGACTGTTCCTCTGTCAGAGATTTGCTCAACAGCAGCAAGACTCTCAAAAGGCCTGAGTGATGGGATCTGCCTAGCAACAAAGAACAAAGAACAGCACAGGACAGGAAACAGGCCATTCCGCCCAACAAGCCCGTGCTGCCCATTTTAACACTCAGTGAGTGCCTTATTCGTCGATCATCGATGTTTTGTCTACCTCCAGTAGACTCCACAATAAAGGAGGTGGAACTTTAGGGGATTATATGTGCGCCAGATTAAGGGAGATCCAATTCAGAGACAATTTATTGACACCAATCAGCCTAAAAAGCACGTTTTTGGGATGTGGGAGGAAACCGGAGCACCTGGAGAAAACCCACGCAAGCACGGGGAGAATGTGCAAACTCCCACAGACATTGATCCAAGTCGGAGATCCGACCTGGGTCCCTGTAACTGCGCAGCAGACAGTGATAGTCACTGAGCTGTCGTGTTGCCCGTCAGTTGGTCCAGTTTAAGCGTACACTAACGACGTGAAGCACTAGGCTACTCTCAAAGCAACATCCAAGGGCAGCCCTCACACGACCCACCACGTGTACGCCCCTTGTTGGACAACAAGGTGGACCGAATCACCTACGAATGTAAAAAACCAGCCAGCATTTCCCGGACAGGCAAAGGTGTGAAATCTGAGCATCTAAAGACCATCAGTTGCGAATTGCTCTTGCAAAATAGAAACAGATTACCGAGATGACTGGGTGATTCTGCATTATGGAATTGCTCAACTCTCCACAAGAGGAAATCATTTGAGATATGTTGATGCCTAACTCTCAAGTTTGAACCAACAAAATGTGAAACAGTACAACTGCTTCCTGTCTCAGAAACAGATAGACAGTCCAGACTTCACAGCCAGCAGCCTGTCCATAGCTCACAGCCAGGAGGCCGGGACCCATTTCACAGCCGGGGGTCCTGTAAAATCAGTCACTTCTCAGAGATATGAAAATGTTGTACCTAAGCCTTAGAGCCAAGATATTGCAGGAAATCTTCAGAATGAATCAGACTATACCATTAGCCTTGTATTGTGTGGTAACTATAAGCTGGAGTTGACTTAGAGTTATTTAATTTGAATTTTGTTTAGAAAGGAAAGTCTTAATGAACATAGAACATAGTACAAATAGGCCCTTCGGCCCACAAGTTACACCAATGATATCCCTACCTATAACCCTCAATTCTATTAAGTCCCATGTACTCATCCAGAAGTCTCTTGAAAGACCCTGTCGAATTTGCCTCCACCACCACTGATGGCAGCCGATTCCACTCACTCACCACCCTCTGAGTGAAAAACTTACCCCTGACATCTCCTCTGTACCTGCTCCCCAGCACCTTAAACCTGTGTCCTCTCGTAGCAACCATTTCAGCCCTGGGAAATAGCCTCTGAGAATCCACCCTATCTATTCCTCTCAACATTTTATAAACCTCTATCAGGTCGCCTCTCAACCTTCGTCTCTCCAGGGAGAAGAGACCCAGCTCCCTCAACATAGTTATATATGTATATATAATGAGTTCAGGGATTGTGGATATATTTTGGAACAAGTGCTAATTTCTACATAATTTTTGTGCGTTTAGTTATTCATGTACTTTACTGTCTTAGAGTATTGTAATCCTTTTTGTTGTGAATTTTTCTTTTTATTCTCTAAGAATTGTTAAGATGACTGGATTGGCTCCTCACTGGGTTTTGTGTGATTCCTCACAATATCCCAGAAAAACTGTACACTATCCTGAACCAGTGTTTCAAGTTGGGACACCCTTCCAGGTAATATCAACGTGGTTCATGACACTTTAAACCTTAGACCTGTTCATCAATGTTACCAAACAGTTAAAAAATGATTGATATTCCAACTGTGTCTTCACTGAGAGCCAATGTTAGCAGAGTGTCATTGTCAGAAGGCATCTGCTATTTTACTGTCCATTATCAGTATGTTTTGAATAGAAAAATAGTGTCTTTTTGTACCATTGGATTGCATTGTAAACATACAAAAGCTTGCTGTTGTATTATTTATAGAACATAGAACCCTACAGTGCAGAAACAGACCCATCGAGTCCACACCAACCACAGTCCCACCCAAGCCCTACCCCCACATATCCCTACACATTTACCTGCTAATCCTTCTAACCTACACAACCCAGGACACTAGGGGGCAATTTTAGCACGGCCAATCAACCTAACCCGCACATCTTTGGACTGTGGGAGGAAACCGGAGCACCCGGAGGAAACCCACACAGACACGAGGAGAATGTGCAAACTCCACACAGACAGTGACCCGAGCCAGGAATTGAACCCAGGTCCCTGGAGCTGTGAAGCAGCAGTGCTAACCACTGTGCTACCGTGCCACCCACATATTTCATTGGAATATAAAGGAAGTTATTTATTCTTACACACCTCAAATTAATGCAACAACACACACACACACACACACATACACACACTCACACATACACACACTCACACTAACAGACAGTTGGACAGTTACGCACACACACAATTTGGATGCAGGTTAAGATAGAGCACTTTTACAGATTACAGTTAATTCTGATTTCTGCTGTCCCACATGATAAGTTTCCTGAAATGATCTGATGATTTAAAGTGGGGTCAGGGTTTTGTGAAGTGCAGAAGCTTCTTATTATGGAATATCTAAGAGGTTGGTTCCTAGATGAACTTTGATAGCAAAACGGCTTAAGCATTTGTCTGCTTGATGACCAGTTTCAGAGTTTGCTACTCAGGCTATCTGATGATTGATTGTCCTTAAGCCCAACCTGACACTATCTTTCCTGTAGTTACTGTAGTTCTGCAGGCTGCCCAGGTTTTCTCTGGGTTTTTGGAACAAAACTGATCTCCAGCTGGTTTCAGTCATAGAATCAACATGGAAACAGGCCCTTCAGCCCAACTTGTCCATGATGCGCAGTTTTTAACCATTAAGCTAAACCCAATTGTCCATATTTGGCACATATCCCTCTATACCCATCTGACCCATGTAACTGAACATAGAACATAGAACATTACAGCACAGTACAGGCCCTTTGGCCCTCAATGTTGTGCTGAGCTATGTCCGAACCCAAGATCAAGCCATCCCACTCCCTATCATTCTGGTGTGCTCCATGTGCCTATCCAATAACTGCTTGAAAGTTCCTAAAGTGTCCGACTCCACTATCACAGCAGGCTGTGTATTCCACACCCCAACCACTCTCTGGGTGAAGAATCTACCTTGGACATCCCTCCTATATGCCTTTTAAAAGACAAAATTGTACCCACCTCTACTACTGCCTCTGGCAGCCCATTCTAGATACTCACCACCCTCTGTGTGAAAATATTGCCCCTCTAGATTGTTTTGTATCTCTCCCCTCTCATCTTAAACCTATGCCTTTTAGTTTTAGACTCCCCTACCTTGTGAAAAGATGCTGACTATCTGCTTGATCTATGCTCCTCATTATTTTATAGACCTCTATAACATCACCGCTAAACCCCCTATGCCCCAGGGAAAAAAAAATCCCAGTCTATCCAGCCTCTCCTTATAACTCAAACTATCAAGTCCCGGTAGCATCCTAATAAATCTTTACTGCACTCTTTCTAGTTTAGTAATATCCTTTCTATAATAGGGTGACCAGAGCTGTACACAGTTTTCCAAGTGTGGCCTTACCAATGTCTTGTACAGCCTCAACAAGACGCCCCAACTCCTATAGCCATTGTTCTGACGAATGAAACCAAGCATGCCGAATGCCTTCTTCACCTCTCTGTCCATCTGTGACTTCATTTTCAAGGAGCTATGAACCTGTACCCCTAGACCTCTTTGTTCTGTAACTCTCCCCAGTGCTCTACCATTAACTGAATAAGTCCTGCCATGGTTCGATCTACCAAAATTCATCACCTCGCATTTGTCTAAATTAAACTCCATCTGCCATTCATCAGCCCACTGGCCCAATTGATCAAGATGCCTTTGCAATCCGAGATAACCTTCTTCACTGTCCACTGTGCCACCAATCTTGGTGTCATCTGCAAACGTACTAACCATGCCCCCTATATTCTCATCCAAATCATTAATATAAATGACAAATAACAGTGGACCCAGCACTGATCCCTGAGGCACACCGCTGGTCACAGGCCTCCAGTTTGAGAAACAATCCTCTACAACCACCTGTCTTCTGTCACCAAGACAATTTTGCATCCGTTTTGCAGTCTACAGCTGCATCAACCACTTGCCATGAGAAAGCTTCTGTTTGCCTTATGAGCAAGCTTATTTACATTACCTTGTACTTCCAGAGAATGCAGCTAAATTCCGAGGCTTGGATCTGGAATTCCAGGCTGAAGTGGTCAAATTAGCTTAAGTTAGCTTAAAGCACGGCACAATTAGTTATATTGGGCTGACGGGCCTGTTTCCATGCTGTAAACTCCTATAGCTCTATGACTGAAACCAGCTGGAGATAAGTTTTGATCTAAAAACCCAGAGAAGATCTGGGCAGTCTGCAGAAAAACACAGGAGCAACAGCAACTGCAGAAAAGACAGTGTCAGGTTGGGCTTAAGGACAATTAATCATCAAATGCCTCGAAATGAAGCTTTTTAACTGGGCAAACCACACAGAAGATCCCACAATCCCTCCTTGATTCAGAGGCTGCTGTAGCCTCCACACCTGTATTAGTGTTACTAAACTACGGTAAGCCCTTTAACCCTTTATGTCCATGAATAAAATGGGTTCTCCCAGGCTGTACCCACCCAATCTCAAAGGGGGGGATCCTACTATAGCACCCCTAACCTGGCTTACCCACATTATAAATCGGACTATCGAGTATAAAAGTTGGAATGTTATGGTGAGGTTGTGTATGACATTGGTGAGGCCAAATTTAGAGTATTGTGTACAGTTTTGGTCACCTAGTTACAGGAAGGATGTAAATAAGGTTGAAAGAGTGCAGAGAAGGTTCACAAGGATGTTGCCGGGACTTGAGAAGCTGAGTTACAGAGAGAGATTGAATAGGTTAGGACTTTATTCCCTGGAGAATGAGGGGAGATTTGATAGAGGTATATAAGGTGAGATGGGTATAGATAGAGTGAATGCAAGCAGGCTTTTTCCACTGAGGCTAGGGGAGGAAAAAACCAGAGGGCATGGGTTAAGGGGGAAAAGTTTAAAGGGAATATTAGGGGGGGCTTTTTCATGCAGAGAGTGGTGGGAGTGTGGAATGAGCTGCCGGATAAATGCGGGGTCACTTTTAACATTTAAGAAAAGCTTGGACGGGTTCATGGATGAGAGGGGTGTGGAGGGATATGGTCCAAGTGCAGGTCAGTGGGACTAGGCAAAAAATGGTTCGGCACAGACAAGAAGGGCCAAAAGGCCTGTTTCTGAGCTGTAATTTTCTATGGTTCTATGGTTACATGAGCTTACCCATGCGGGCAAAGGGGGGAGCCATAGGTCGAAGAGGGCGCTCACAATATTAAAATGGCGGCGTGGGCTTGTTGGGCTGAAGGGCCTGTTTCCCGTGCTGTGTTGTTCTTTGTTCTCTGTCCTTTGATATTACAGCAGTCATGGTTCGTACCAGGATTTTCCACATGGCAGGAAAAGTTGCTGCTCAATGCCCACTCTGCCAATGCCATAATCCTGGAAAGATGCCACCGGTGGCTGCAGCAGTAGATCCACAACTACGGGGTCCTTTTGTGCAGCTACAAATGAACTTTGTACAAATACCCAGATGTTTAGGATATGACTATGTGTTTGTTATTGTGTGTTTATTGTCACGATGAGTAGAAGCATGCCCAATTAGAAAGAATGATGCTGTTACTGCCGTTGTTTAAGAAGGGTGCCAGGCAAAAGGCGGGGAATTACAGGCCGGTTAGTTTAACGTCTGTGGTAGGTAAAATGTTAGAATCCGTCATTAAGGAGGAAATTGCGAGGCATCTTGAAGGGAATTGCTTGATAGGGCGGACGCAACACGGTTTCATTAAAGGGAAGTCGTGTCTGACAAATTTACTGGAGTTCTATGAGGATGTGTCTAGGGCAGTGGATAGAGGAGAGCCGGTGGATGTGGTCTTTCTGGATTTTCAGAAGGCGTTTGACAAAGTACCTCACAAGAGGTTATTGCAGAAGGTCAGAGGACATGGAGTTGGGGGTAGGGTGTTAGCGTGGATAGAGGATTGGTTGTCAAATAGGAGGCAGAGAGTGGGGGTCAATGGGTGCTATTCGGATTGGCGGTTGGTGACTAGTGGGGTGCCCCAGGGGTCGGTGCTGGGGCCTCAGCTTTTTACCATTTATATAGATGATCTGGAGGAGGGAACCGAGTGTAGGGTGTCGAAATTTGCTGATGACACCAAGATTGGGGGAAAGGCAAATTGTGCGGAGGGTGTGGAGAGTCTGCAGAAGGATCTAGATAGGCTGGGCGAATGGGCCAGGAAATGGCAAATGGAATTTAATGTTGGCAAGTGTGAGGTGGTCCACTTTGGTAGGAAGAATGGTAGGAAGGACTATTACTTACGTGGCGAAAAACTGCAGCAGGCGACGGTGCAGAGGGACCTCGGGGTCCTTGTGCATGAGTCGCAAAAACCCAGCCTGCAGGTGCAGCAGGTGGTCAGGAAGGCGAATGGGATGCTGGCCTTCATAGCGAGGGGGATTGAATATAAAAGTAGGGAGGTCTTGCTGCAGCTGTATAGGGCATTGGTGAGGCCGCAGCTGGAGTACTGTGTGCAGTTTTGGGCGCCGCACCTGCGCAAGGATATTTTGGCCTTGGAGGGAGTGCAGAGGAGGTTCACTAGGCTGATACCGGAGTTGAGGGGGTTGAGCTATGAGGAGAGGCTGAATAAACTAGGCTTGTACTCGTTAGAGTTTAGAAGAATGAGGGGAGATCTCATTGAGATGTATAAGATGATGAATGGGATGGATAGGATAGAGGTGGAAAGACTCTTCCCGCTCAAAAAAGACAGTAGGACTAGGGGGCACAGCCTCAAGATAAAGGGGGGGCAGTTCAGAACGGAGTTGAGGAGGAACTTCTTCACTCAAAGGGTGGTGAATCTCTGGAATTCTCTGCCCGTTGAAGTGGTGGAGGCTGCCTCGCTAAATATTTTTAAGAAGCGGGTTGATGGGTTTTTGATAAGAGAGGGGATTAAGGGTTATGGGGAGAGGGCGGGAAAGTGGAACTGAGCCACGACAGATCAGCCATGATCTTATTGAATGGCGGGGCAGGCTCGAAGGGCCAGATGGCCTACTCCTGCTCCTATTTCTTATGTTCTTATGTTCTTATGTACTGTAGCTAAGTGACTGCTATGTGAATATGTCCCTGCAGCAATATGGTTGACTCTCAACTGCCCTTGGGCAACTAAGGATGGGCAATAAATGCTGGCCAGCCAGCGATGCCCATGTCCCATGAATGAATAAAAAAAAATTCTGTTTTCCTGAGACATTATCTACTGAAAATGGCCCTCACTTTATAGGGAAAGTGATACAGGGATTATTGAGAACATTACAATGCAGACTTTCCTGCCCCTACTAGCCCCAATGTACGGGGTTGAGAGGCAGAATGGGATATTAAAGAATAAACTGGTCAAACAGTGTGAGGAAACTGGCTTGAAATGGTCTGAAGCCCTACTCCTGGCCCTCATGATCATACCATCTCTTTGACACCTTGTGAGACTGTAATGGGACATCCCACATGCTTACCTATCTCCCCACCCCTCACTATTAAACAGATGAACATCCTCTACATGAACGAAGGCATGACGGATTATTGCATAGTTCTAACCAACTCTCTTAAAAGTTTGCATTCCCAGGTCATCGAAGCTTAGAAGCATGTCACCACTGAGAGCTGCCATCCCGACCAACCAGGAGACTTAGTCTTCATTGAGACCTTCTGAAGAAATCATTGCCTGGAACCTCGGTGGGAGGGACCTTACTGCTGACAACTCACACAGCCATGATAGTGGAAGGGAAACCTTTGTGGATACACTGTGACCCACGTCCAGCAGGCACCCTCAAAGAAACTTAAACAAGGACTTGATTCTGTTTGAAAGTGAATTTTTTATTGTCATTGGTTGTACTGCCCTGTGCAGAGGCGTGGGTTAGCAAGGTCTGCGATTCGAGGAATGCAGGCTGTCTTTTCACAGGGCAACCAGACCCAATGCTGGATCTGTACTCACCTCGCCGCCACTCCCCTTCAAACCTTGAGTGGTCCGCGGAAGCCATGGTGATCCTCATCCAACTGTAACCTGTTTGCTGTGCGGATACATGGACTTGGATCGGATCTCCGACTTGGGCTGGTGTCTGTGGGAGTTTGCACATTCTCCCCGTGCTTGCGTGGGTTTTCTCCGGGTGCTCCGGTTTCCTCCCACACCCCAAAAATGTGCTTTTTAGGCTAATTGGTGTAACAAATTGTCCCTAAATTAGACCTCCCTCAATCTGGTGCACATATAATTCTCTAAATTTGCGCCCCTTTATTGTGGGGTCCAAGAGGTGTAGACAAAAGTTGTAGGTAGAGGAAGGATTGGAATGAGGCACTCACTGAGTGTTAAAATGGGCGGCGCGGGCTTGTTGGGCCAAAGGGCCTGTTTCCTGTGCTGTGTTGTTCTTTGTTCTTAACCTACCTGGCGGCAACAGCCTGGGAAGCAGTCAGGTCTAAACTTGCTAGTCACCCGTAACACCAGCTTTCACCAGTTTGTCCAGACCCCCCTCCCAGGTCTGTTATTAATATTTCTACTACCATGGGAATAATTGAAAACTGCACCGTGGACACCATTCAGGGCCTAGACTCAGGAAATTTCTAAGATGGTGCTATGGAACCGCATGGCCCTCACTCTCCTATTAGCAGCGCAGGGGGGGAGAGTGCCCATCCGTCAATGAGACATGTTTTTATGTTAATAAGGCTGATAGATCAAGGTACAAACCGTTCAGGAGCAGGTGTGTCTTTTGCACCCAGTTGCTCTGGCAAAACCCCTTGACGGGTGGGGCTGGCTCCCTAACCTGGGCGGGTGGTTTGGGGACTTTTTTAAGGCCCTTCTTATGGAATGAAATATTATGGGTCTGGATTGCTCATCTTTCTGTATGTAGTTATTCAGCTTGCCTCTTGCTGTATCCGTTCTATCTGCCACCCCTCGTTCTTTAGTCCAGTGCCCAGCACCCCCCATCTCCTTCCTCCCAGCTGACAAACCGACTGAGCAAGAATTTAGAAAGCTGATGCACATAGGTATAGAAATCATGGACTACCCATAAGGTTGTCCTTCATAGAACATAGAACATTACAGTGCAGAACAGGCCCTTTGGCCCACGATGTTGCGCCGACCAATTAAGAGAAAAGCAATGACCCTCTAACCTAAACCAATCCCTCTCCATCCATAAACCTGTCCACGGATCTCTTAAACGCCCCCAAACTAGGCGCATCTACAACTGCAGCAGGCAGGGCATTCCAATCCCCCACCACCCTCTGGGTAAAGAACCTACCCCTGACATCCGTCCTATAACTACCACAAGGACAAAAAGGGGGAAAGTGTTAAAATGCTCGTATTAGAAAACAAAATCATGCCTTCTCTGTAACAACTTGTGAGAATGTTATCAGTTGCGGATCTTTCAGGTGTCAAAGAACAACAAAGAACAACCCGGCGTGGGAAACAGGCTCTTCGGCCCCACGAGCCCGCGCCGCCATTTTAAAGCATTTTCCTACACCTAGGCCTATCTGTGTCGGACTAGGCCGCATAACATTCCGCCTTTCGACCTTCACCAGAGGGTGAACAAGACCAGATATTTTCCAAACAAATGTCAAAGGCGAGATATGGGGATATGCTATACAAATGACGGATTAGCAGAAGTCAATTTTTCATCGAATGAGAAAGGGCGGAAAGGCAGGATTGGCAAATATGTGTGTCACTGAAAGGTGTGAAAAACCTCTTGTTGCTGATTGACTGTAACTGCTGAGCTATTTCTCTGTAATGGCAGAACTACCTCCAGCCATTTCGATGGAGAGAGGGGAGTTCTCCTTGTGCATAACTAATTAAAGATCTTGTACTGGATGTATGGTGTCTAGCGCTGTCTATGTTGAGTAGACTAGGTGTGCCTAAGGTTGCGGGTACCCAAGAATGTTTGACATGACCTTGTTAATCTTTAAGAAGTCATATTCTCTCCCTGAGTTACTCTTTTGCCCTTTATGTATTTGTAGAAGCTCTTTGGATTCTCCTTTGCCTTATCTGCCAAAGCAATCTCATGTTCCCTTTTAGCCCTCCTGATTTCTCTCTTTACTCCTACACCTCTTATACTCTTCAAGAGATTCACTGGACCCCAGCTGTCTATGCATGTCAAGTCTTTCTTCTTGACCAGGGCTTCAATATCCTGAGTCATCCAGGGTTCCCTACTTCTGCCAGCCTTGCCCTTCACTCTAAAAGGAATGTGTTTACCCTGAGCCCTGGTTAACGTACTTTAAAAAGCCTCTCACTTACCAGATGTCCGTTTGCCTACCAACAGACTCCTCCAATCAACTTTTGAAAATTCCTGTTCAATATCATCAAAATTAGCCCTGCCCAATTTAGAATTTTAACTCTTGGGCCAGATCTATCATTCTCCATAGCCATCTTAAAATGAATGGAATTATGGTCACTGATCCCAAAGTGATCCCTCACTAACACTTCTGTCACCTGCCCTTCCTTATTTCCCAAGAGGATTGACCCCTTTTGCCCCCTTTCTAGTCGGGCCATCCACATACTGAATGAGAATCCTAGAACACCTACAGTGCAGAAGGAGGCCATTTGGCCCATCGAGTCTGCACCCACAACAAACCATCCAAGCCCAATTCCCATAACCCCACACATTTACCCTGCTAATCCTCCTGACACTGAGGACAACTTACCATGGCCGATCAAACTAACCTGTACATCTTTGGACTGTGGAAGGAACCCGGTGGAAACTCACGCAGACACGGGGAGAACATGCAAGCTCCACACGGTGACCCGAGACCGGAATTGAACCCGGATCCCTGGCGCTGTGAGGCACCGGTGCTAACAACCGTGCTACGCAAAAAATAATTCTGTTTCTTTGGTTTACTGAGGAGCGCTGATTTATTAGTTAGGCTATATTGTTCCAAGTTTCAGTTATACCAATTAAACGATTGATCAGAAATTGTGGAAAGGATCGGAGACTTTCAGCTGGATCTCGATTTAATCTTTTAAAAAAAATCACTCATGGGAGTCACTGGCAGGGTCAGCATTTATTGCCCATCTCTACTTGCCTGACAGCAGTTGAGAGTCAACCACATTGCTGTGGCTCTGGAGTCACATGTAGGCCAGACCAGGTGAATACGGCAGATTTCCTTCCCTAAAGGATGTTTGTAAACCAGATGGGTCTTTCCCCAACAATCAACAATGGTTTCAAGGTCATCAGCAGATTCTTAATCCTAGATATTTTTTTATCTGAATTTAATTTCCACCATCTGCCATGATGGGATTCGAACCCAGGTCCCCAGAACATTAGCTGAGTTTCTGGATTAATAGTCTAGTGATAATACCACTAAGTCATTGCCTCCTCTATTCCCCCTGGATACACTCAAATCTCTCCATTCAAGGCCCTAATACGATGGCTGCCCCAGTCAATATTGGGAAAGTTAAAATTCCCGACTATTACCACTCTATTTTTCTTGCAGCTATCTATGATCTCTTTACATATTTACTCCACAATTTCCCACTGACTATTTTGGGGGGGGGGACATCAAAGTGATCTCCCCCTCGTTATTTCTCAGTTGTACCCATAGAGACTCAGTGGGCGAACCCTCGGGTATATCCCCTCTCAGTACTGCCATGATGTTCTCCCAAATCAAAAACGCAACTCCCCTTCCTCTCCATCTTCCCGATAACATCTGTACTCTGGAACATTGAGATGCCAGTCTTGTCCCTCCCTTAGCCATGTTTCAGTAATAGCTATAATATCCCAGTCCCACTCACCCATCCATGCCCTGAGTTCATCTGCCTTGCCCGTCTCTTGTATTGGAATAAGCGCAGTTTAATCTGGTTTTCCCTTGCTCTCTGTCTTTCATTTGCCTGCTCTGTCTGGTACTAGGATTACTGACACTCCCTTTACTATTTAATGTGCTCTCTTTAACTTCCATGCTGTCCTCAACCTTCTCTTCTGTCTCCCCACTGCTTTGAGTTCCATCTCCCCCGTTAAACTAGTTTAAACCCTCCCGTGTGGATCTGGTAAATCTCACCGCCAGGATGTTACTCCCCCTCTGGTTCAGGTGTAACCCATCCCTCTTCAACAGGAAACCCCAGAAGAGATCCCAATGATCCAAAAATCTAAATCCCTGCCCCCTGCACCAGCTCTCAAGTCACGCATTCATCTGCCTCATCTTCCTATTCCTACTCTCGTTAGCATGTGGCACAGGCAGTAGCCCAGAAATGACCATCCTCGAGATCCTGCACTTTAGCCTTCTGCCTCACTCTCCAGATTCACGTCACTGATGGAGCCTGTTTCATGACCAATACAAGTACTGTTTAACCAGGATGGTTTGAACATAGGAACATAAGAAATAGGAGCAGGAGTAGGCCATCTAGCCCTTCGAGCCTGCCCCGCCATTCAATAAGATCATGGCTGATCTGAAGTGGATCAGTTCCACTTTCCCGCTTTCTCCCCATAACCCTTAATTCCCCTGTCTATCAGAAACCTATCTACCCGTGACTTAAATATATTCAACGAGGTAGCCTCCACCACTTCAACGGGCAGAGAATTTCAGAGATTCACCACCCTTTGAGTGAAGAAGTTCCTCCTCAACTCCGTTCTAAAGTGCCCCCCTACCTTATTTTAAGACTGTGCCCTTCAGATTTATTTTCCTTTCTAAGTGGGAAGAATCTCTCTACCTCTACCCTATCCATCCCCTTCATTATCTTATATGTCTCTATAAGATCCCCCCTCAGCCTTCTAAACTCTAACGAGTACAGACCCAGTCTATTCAATCTCTCTTCATAAGCTAACCCCCTCATCTCTGGTATTAGCCTGGTGAACCTCCTCTGCACTCCCTCCAAGGCCAAAATATCCTTGCGTAAGTGCGGCGACCAAAACAGCACACAGTACTCCAGCTGCGGCCTCACCAGTGCCCTGTACAGTTACAGGGCACTAAAGCCTAAAGACAGAATGACACAACTGCCGGCCATCTGTAGCGTGGCTATTTTAAAACGTAAAGACAGTTTCCAGAAGCTTCTTCAGGAGCAGGGTTTAAAGTTATGAACATGACGTGACTTTACTGGGCAGCAGTGGGTGGGCGTTTGTCAGTCATAGCAATGCGGAGTTAGCGCTATATCTCTACTTATTATCAGCGTGACGAATGTGTTTATTAGGCAGCAGAATTATTACTTTCTCACAAAATACAGGTCACTGGTGTTTATTGAATGGGGTCATTTCATTGTATTAGTCTCCGTGGAGGTGATACACATTTTAATAGCAGCCTCTGACTGGTATCTGGCTGTGAAATCAGACTGGCAATGTTGGCATTCCCAATGTTGAACAAGTCTACAATGAAGGAGACGGAATATTATCTGAGCGTAGGGTTGTATTTAAGGACGACCGCTTCTGTCTTTCCCACAATCGCTCAGTAAATATGTGCGGAATGTCCAAACGCAGACGACCTTCCTGACCCCGGGGGTTAGCAGAAAGTCAGCCGGGGGTATTTCTTAAAATCGACGCGATATTTACCCTTTCCCCAAAATGTAATCCTGTCTCTCGGTGAATTGTTACCCATGCCTCTGATATACCCAATCTGCACTGAGCAAAAACCGGCTCAGCGGAGCTTCGGAGATGCATAATGCCAGGATGGGGATCCTCGTGAACCCTCTTCAAATCTAATTTGACCCTTAAACATCACTCGCCACCACTATTCAGCTCAACATGCAATGTTGCTGTTTATTCAGTAAAGTTTCAAGCAGTAATACAGTTGGTATTTTATAGCACAGTTTCCCACTGGTTTTGCACAGATTTGTCTTTCTGCTGTTCCCGACCCTCTCTCTTCCTCCTGATGTTCTCCAGATGGGGGGAGGGTGCAGAGTTTTCTGACTGGGAAGTGCTGGTGATGTAGATTGGCAGGTTGGAGAAGGAGGGCAGTGGCAGTGCCGAGTGCCTGGTGCTGGTATGCAGCGCAGACACTCCTCTAGTGGCTACACTGGTGCTGATACTATTGGTGACGTGAGAGGTCGCTGCCCCGTAAGGGCAGTTGCTGCTAGCTTGCACCTTCTGATTAAAGTTCAGGCTTAGGTTCCTCCGGAACCAGGTTTTCTTTATCTCTGCCTGGACCTAGTGAGCACAGAATAAAAGACATGGTTATAGAGGGTGATGTGACACTTCTGCAATGGGGAAATGGGGAATAAGACCTTGTGGAGTTGATGTTGACACAAAATGATAACTTTGCACTGTTTGTAACAATACTCTTGACTCAAAGCTCATGGGATTGAACCCAGCCCCAGACACTGTCGCAGACGCACCGTCCCAGACACTATCGCAGACGCACCGTCCCAGACACTATCGCAGACGCGCCACTCCAGACACTGTCACAGACGTGACATCACACTGTCACAGACGCGCACCCCCAGACACTGTTGCAGACGTACCGCCCCAGACACTGTCGCAGACGCACCGCCCCAGACACTGTCGCAGACGCACCGCCCCAGACACTGTTGCAGACGCACCGCCCCAGACACTGTCGCAGACGCACCGCCCCAGACACTGTCGCAGACGCACCGCCCCAGACACTGTCACAGACGCACCACCCCAGACACTGTCACAGACGCACCACCCCAGGCACTGTCACAGACGCACCGCCCCAGACACTGTCACAGACGCACCACCCCAGACACTGTCACAGACACACCACCCCAGACACTGTCACAGACACACCACCCCAGACACTGTCACAGACGCACCACCCCAGACACTGTCACAGACGCACCGCCCCAGACACTGTCACAGACGCACCACCCCAGACACTGTCACAGACGCACCGCCCCAGACACTGTCACAGACGCACCACCCCAGACACTGTCACAGACGCACCGCCCCAGACACTGTCACAGACGCACCGCCCCAGACACTGTCACAAACGCACCGCCCCAGACACTGTCACAGACGCACCACCCCAGACACTGTCGCAGACGCACCACCCCAGACACTGTCACAGACGCACCACCCCAGACACTGTCACAGACGCACCACCCCAGACACTGTCACAGACGCACCATCCCAGACACTGTCACAGACGCACCACCCCAGACACTGTCACAGACGCACCACCCCAGACACTGTCACAGACGCGCACCCCCAGACACTGTCACAGACGCACCGCCCCAGACACTGTCACAGACGCACCACCCCAGACACTGTCACAGACGCACCACCCCAGACACTGTCACAGACGCACCACCCCAGACACTGTCACAGACGCACCACCCCAGACACTGTCGCAGACGCACCACCCCAGACACTGTCACAGACGCACCGCCCCAGACACTGTCACAGACGCACCACCCCAGACACTGTCACAGACGCACCACCCCAGACACTGTCACAGACGCACCGCCCCAGACACTGTCACAGACGCACCACCCCAGACACTGTCACAGACGCACCACCCCAGACACTGTCACAGACGCACCGCCCCAGACACTGTCACAGACGCACCGCCCCAGACACTGTCACAGACGCACCACCCCAGACACTGTCACAGACGCACCACCCCAGACACTGTCGCAGACGCACCGCCCCAGACACTGTTACAGACGCACCACCCCAGACACTGTCGCAGACGCACCGCCCCAGACACTGTCACAGACGCACCACCCCAGACACTGTCACAGACGCACCACCCCAGACACTGTCGCAGACGCACCGCCCCAGACACTGTCACAGACGCACCACCCCAGACACTGTCACAGACGCACCGCCCCAGACACTGTCACAGACGCACCACCCCAGACACTGTCACAGACACACCACCCCAGACACTGTCACAGATGCACCACCCCAGACACTGTCACAGACGCACCACCCCAGACACTGTCACAGACACACCACCCCAGACACTGTCACAGACGCACCACCCCAGACACTGTCACAGACGCACCACCCCAGACACTGTCACAGACGCACCACCCCAGACACTGTCACAGACGCACCGCCCCAGACACTGTCACAGACGCACCGCCCCAGACACTGTCACAAACGCACCGCCCCAGACACTGTCACAGACGCACCACCCCAGACACTGTCGCAGACGCACCACCCCAGACACTGTCACAGACGCACCACCCCAGACACTGTCACAGACGCACCACCCCAGACACTGTCACAGACGCGCACCCCCAGACACTGTCACAGACGCACCGCCCCAGACACTGTCACAGACGCACCACCCCAGACACTGTCACAGACGCACCACCCCAGACACTGTCACAGACGCACCACCCCAGACACTGTCACAGACGCACCACCCCAGACATTGTCACAGACGCACCACCCCAGACACTGTCGCAGACGCACCGCCCCAGATACTGTCACAGACGCACCACCCCAGACACTGTCACAGACGCACCACCCCAGACATTGTCACAGACGCACCACCCCAGACACTGTCGCAGACGCACCGCCCCAGATACTGTCACAGACGCACCACCCCAGACACTGTCACAGGTGCACCGCCCCAGACATTGTCACAGACGCACCACCCCAGACACTGTCACAGACGCACCACCCCAGACACTGTCACAGACGCACCACCCCAGACACTGTCACAGACGCACCGCCCCAGACACTGTCACAGACGCACCGCCCCAGATACTGTCACAGACGCACCGCCCCAGATACTGTCACAGACGCACCGCCCCAGACACTGTCACAGATGCACCACCCCAGACACTGTCACAGATGCACCACCCCAGACACTGTCACAGACGCACCACCCCAGACACTGTCACAGATGCACCACCCCAGACACTGTCACAGATGCACCACCCCAGACACTGTCACAGACGCACCGCCCCAGACACTGTCACAGACGCACCACCCCAGACACTGTCACAGACGCACCGCCCCAGACACTGTCACAGATGCACCACCCCAGACGCATCAGAAATTTCAGTGTGCTGAACCTCAGCAGCAGAATTTGGAGGTTTCTCAGTAAGTTCTCACTGACGTGTACCCACTATATATACAGACAGAACAAACTGATGATATTAATAGGGGACTTTAACTTAGGGCATAAGTTTAAGGTGAGAGGGCAGAGATACAAAAGGGTCCAGAGGGGTGATTATTTCACACAGAGTGTGGTGAGTGGAGAGAGCTGCCAGAGGTAGTAGTAGAGACGGGTACAATTATGTCTTTTGAAAAGCATTTAAACTGTTACATGGGTAAGATGGGTATCGAGGGATATGGGCCAAATGTGGGCAATTGAGACTAACTTAGTGGCAAAAACTGGGCAGCATGGACAATTTGGGCTGAAGGGCCTGTTTCCATGCTGTAAACCTCTGTGATTCTAATCAGAACCTGTTGTTATCAATTATTGCTGTCACAAAACAATAGGTAGTTACGACACAGTGTTTGATTTGCCACTGCTGCAGAAAATGCTGGAAAAACACTAAGATTTGTAGAGGGGACAAAATGAATGTTTCAGGAATGGACCAACCAATGGGGTTGACTGTGAAACATTAACCTGCAAAGATTTGTATTTCTGCAAAGAGAGCGTAAGGAGGATACAGAGAGACACGGTTGGTTTAAGTGTGTGGGCAAAGATCTGGCAAATGGAGCATAACGTGGGCAAATGAATGAATGAATGAAAATGAAACATTATCTAAAATGGTGAGAGACTGTAGAGCTCTGCCGTGCAGAGGGGTCTGAGTACATGAATCACAAAAGGTGAATGTGCAGGAACCAAAAGTAATTGGGAAAGCTAATAGAATGTTATTTTAGTGTGAGGGGAGTTGGTTACGGGAGGTTGTGCTTTAGTTGTACAGAGCATTGGTGATACCACATCCGGAGTACTGTAACGATCTTATTTACAGAAATATGTAAGTGCATTAAAGCAGATCAGAGAAGATCCACTGGACTGATAACTGGAATAGGTGGATTGTCTTATGAGGAAAGGTTGGACAGGCTAAGCCTGTATCTACTGGAGTTCAGAAGAATAAGAGGTGACTCGATCGAAACCTTTAAGATCCTGAGAGGTCTTGACAGGATGGATTTGGAGAGGATGTTTCCTCGTGTGGAAAATGTAGAAAAAGGTCAGTATTTAAAAATAAGGACTTGCCCATGTTAAACGCAGAGGAGGAGAGTGTTTTGAACTCAGGTCTCTCTGGAACTCTCTTCCTCAGAGAGTCTGAATATTTACAAGGTAGAGGTGGTAGATTCTTGATAAACAAAGGGGGTGATTGGTTACCGGGGATAGACAGGAAATTCCAGTCAGAGCAGTCATCACCTCATTGAATGGTGGAGCAGGTTTGAAATGGGCTGAGTGGCCCACTCTTGCCCATAACGTATGCGTCCTAACTCAGGAAAGTGTCCCCAGGCACTTTGCAGAAATACAGTATTTGATTCCACCTACATGAGGAGTTAGTCTGAAATGGGAGGGTTTAAAGAAAGTCTTAAAAAGTTTAGGCATTGCAATGCTCTCCAGTATTCTCTGCTTTCCGGTTGGTTGAGGTTTTGTGACTCACCTCCCCATTGCAGAAACAGTAAATCAGAGCAACGAAAAAGCCCTGTTTGGAGAAGGGAAAAATAATTAGATTCAGTACCAGAGAACAGCAGACAAGGCCACTCAGCCCATTGAATCTGTGCTAGCCCTTTTGAAGAGCAGTCAATCCCACCCTCTCCAATCTCACCCTCTTCTTTTCCCAAATTCCTGCCATTTACCTCCTTTCCCTCCTTCAAGGTTGAACGCTCCTATTGAGTTTGTATCCAACACCCTATCACACAATGTATTCCAAATCTTAAACACTCACTGTATAAAACTACTCTTCGTCCAGTCCATAAGAATACAAGAGGATGTTGGCTTCGCTTCTTTTGCCAATCAGCTTAATCTGTGCTTTGTGAGACCCCGTCAGCCTTTAAAAAACAATTTCTCTCTATTTACTCCACCTAAAGCACTCAGGAGTTTGAACACCTGAATCAAAGGGAGGCACGGTAGCACAGTGGTTGGCACTGCTGCTTCATGGGTCCTGGGTTCGATTGCTGGCTCGGGTCACTGTCTGTGTGGAGTTTGCACATTCTCCTCGTGTCTGTGTGGGTTTACTCTGGTTTCCTCCCACAGTCCAAAGACGTGTGGGTTAGGTTAATTGGCCACGCTAAGTAATTGCCCCTTAGTGTTCAGGGATGGGTAGATTAGTGGGTATAATATATGGGGGTAGGGCCTGGGTGGGATTGTGTTTGGTGCAGACTTGAAGGGCCTCTTTCTGCACTGTAGGGTTCTATGATTCAAAGCTTTTTCTTGCCCTCTCCATTATAAGGAGACCTCATCAGCAATCCCTTCAGAATCTTCACAGCCCAGTGAGAGTGGTGGCCAGTTTCGGACACAATACTCCAATTGGAGCTGAACCAATGTTTCAGCTTCCTGCTGTTTATAAAGCTCAGGATCCTGTAAGGTTTATTTACAGTGTTGTTAACCACTCCTGTCACAGGTCTCTCTGTTTCTTCTCCATTTAGCTTGCATTGTCTTTGTTCATTCATTCCTCCAACCAAAATGCATCACCTCACAACTCCCTGTGTTGAGTTTTATTCAGCATGTTTCCATTCACTGCATCAACTGTCCGTATCCTCTTAAAGTCCAGCTTGGCCACTGTTTACCTTATTTCCAAGTTGCTTCTCAGCTGCAAGTTCAAAAATGTTGCCCTTATGGTGTTCTTCCATTTGTTTCTCTGTGACTATCGCTCGATTGCCCCGTGCCGTCTCTTGGTGTTGCTGGGTTGCTCTGGCTGAAGATCGTAAGGTTCCCCCGAGACCTGCACAGATTGACTCTGGAAGTGACGGACTCGGTGTAGTGGTTTAAGCTTTGTGCTGCAGTTAGGGCTCCCATCGTTATGATGTGATATAGAAAATCGCAATGCACCCACTCCTCCACCTATCTCCCCCTAGTTAGAGCCTCCTTTGTTTCATCCCAAATCTGGACAACTACCCTGGGTCTGCCCTTGGCCTGTGACATTACTAAATACAAAAAACAGCGTCCTGTGGTCGCAACGAGATAATGAAGGGGATGGATAGGGTAGAGGTAGAGAGATTCTTCCTGCTTAGAAAGGATAGCAGGACTAGAGGGCACAGCCTCAAAATAAGGGGGGGGAGGGCAGTTTAGATCAGAGTTGAGGAGGAACTTCTTCGCTCAAAGGGTGGTGAATCTCTGGAATTCTCTGCCCGTTGAAGTGGTGGAGGCTGCCTCGCTAAATATATTTAAGTCACGGGTAGATAGGTTTCTGATAGACAGGGGAATTAAGGGTTATGGGGAGAAAGCGGGAAAGTGGAACTGATCCATTTCAGATCAGCCATGATCTTATTGAATGGCGGGGCAGGCTCGAAGGACTGGATGGCCTACTCCTGCTCCTATTTCTTAAGTTCTTAACCAATTAGCCAGCACCCTAGTCAAATCCCAACAATGCCACCTGGAACTTGGCACCTTTCCCACCATCAGATAGGTGGCAAAGTGATGACATAACTGGGTGGTTAATCCAGAGACTGGCACTCATCATCTGGAGACTTGACTCACTGTTTGAGTGACTGGGCCTGGCGCGCCCAAACTGGAGGCGATATTTCGATCAGCAGATGTGGGCAGGAGTGTGCCCACCCGAACAACCAAAAAACTGATTTTAATTAGTTAAGCAGCAATTGCCTGGGATTTTCCATGGTGTTCCTGCCTGACAATATCCTGGGTATTGACTTGTGTTTCAGAACCAGCCAAGTAACCTGTTCCAACACAGAGGGTAGCGACAACACTGGCATCCAGCCAAAGAACTGAGGAATTGCCCAGGTATGTCCTGGATAAACCCAATCTGACCAATGACAGACCCATCCATTGGGACTGTTCTTTTCATTGGTTTGAACGAGGATCTCAGACCAAATTGAGATCAATGGGAATCAGGGTGGGGAGAAACTCTCCATTGATTGGAGTCATACTTGGCACAAAGGAAGGTGGTAGTGGTTGTTGGAGGTCAATCTTCTTAGTTGACCTCGGGGTGTTAATTACAAGGGGAATGAAGTTGGGAAGAACATAAGAACATAAGAAATAGGAGCAGGAGTAGGCCATCTAGCCCTTCGAGCCTGTCCCGCCATTCAACAAGATCATGGCTGATCTGAAGTGGATCAGTTCCACTTTCCCGCCTTCTTCCCATAACCCTTAATTCCCCTGTCTATCAGAAACCTATCTACCCGTGGTTTAAATATATTCAGCAAGGTAGCCTCCACCACTTCAACGGGCAGAGAATTCCAGAGATTCACCACCCTTTGAGTGAAGAAGTTCCTCCTCAACTCTGATCTAAACTGACCCCCCCTTATCTCGAGGCTGTGCCCTCTAGTCCTGCTGTCCTTTCTAAGCGGGAAGAATCTCTCTACTTCTACCCTATCCATCCCCTTCATTACCTTATACGTCTCCATAAGATCCCCCCCTCATCCTTCTAAACTCCAACAAGTACAGACCCAGTCTATTTAGTCTTTCTTCATAGGCCAACCCCCTCATCTCTGGTATCAGCCTAGTGAACCTCCTCTGCACTCCCTCCAAGGCCAAAATATCCTTCCGCAAGTGCGGCGACCAAAACTGCACACAGTACTCCAGCTGCGGCCTCACCAGTGCCCTGTACAGTTGCAGCAAGACCTCCCTGCTTTTATATTCAATCCCCCTCGCTATAAAGGCCAGCATCCCATTTGCCTTCCTGATCACCTGCTGCACCTGCAGACTGGGTTTTTGCGACTCATGCACAAGGACCCCCAGGTCCCTCTGCACCATAGCATGTTGTGTGCTAGTGTTGCTAGTGCTGTACAGAGCATTAGTTAGACCACATCTCGAATACCGTACACAGTTTTATTCTCCTTACTTAGGAAAGGATATTATTGTATTTAAAACAGTTCATAGAGAAGGTTCAACACCTTCCTGGGATGAAGGCGTTATTTTTGGAGGAAAGGTTGGGCCTATTTCCCTTGGAGTTTAGAAGAATGAGAGGCGATGTTATTGGTGACAGGAAACATTACTGAAAGGACAGACAGTGGACAGGCAATGATAGGCATTTAAATAATGAATAGGTGAACTCCAGAAGTTGTTTATTCCTGTTTGGCGCAGGAGTGGTAAGGAAATTGTGGCCAAACCATGGCTTACAAGAGAAATTAGAGATAGTATCAGATTCAAGGAAGAAGCATACAAATTGGCAAGAAAAAGCAATAGAGCTGAGGATTGGGAGCAGTTTAAAATTCAGCAAAGGAGGGCCAAGGGATTGATTAAGAAGGGAAAAATAGAATTTTAAAGTAAGCTAGCAGGGAACATAACTGTAAAAGTTTCTACAGGTATGTAAAGAGAAAAAGATTGACAAAAACAAATGTAAGACCCTTACAGTCAGAAACAGGAGAATTCATAACGGGGAATAAAGAAATGGCTGAGGGATTAAATTTGTACTTTGATTCAGTCTTCACAAAGGAAGACATGAATAATGAATATGACATGAATAAGCACTTGGAGTATTGCGTACAGTTCTGGTCGCCGCATTATAAGATAGATGTGGAGGCATTGGAAAGGGTGCAGAGGAGGTTTACCAGCATGTTGCCTGGTATGGTGGGAAGGTCTTATGAGGAAAGGCTGAGGGACTTGAGGTTATTTTCATTAGAGAGAAGAAGGTTAAGAGGTGACCTAATTGAGGCATACAAGATGATCAGAGGGTTAGATAGGGTGGATAGTGAGAGCCTTTTTCCTCGGATGGTGATGGCTAACACAAGGGGACATAGCTTTAAATTTAGGGGTAATAATTATAGGACGGATGTCAGAGGTAGGTTCTTTATTCAGAGGGTAGTAAGGGCGTGGAATGCCCTGCCTGCAGCAGTTGTGGACTCGCCAACTTTAAGAGCGTTCAAATGGTCAGTGGATAGGCATATGGATAACATTGGAATAGTTTAGGTTAGAGGGTCATTAGATTGGTTCCACTGGTCGGCGCAACATCGAGGGCCGAAGGGCCTGTACTGCGCTGTAATGTTCTATGTTCTAATGTACCAGAGGTGCTGAGAGAAATGTGTTTCAGTAAGGAGCTGTAGGAAATCAGTATTAGTTTTGGGGAAGTTGATGGGATTGAAGGTGGATAAATCTCCAGGTCCTGATGATCTTCAACCCAGAGTACTTAAGGAAGTGGCCCTGGAAATAGTCGATCCATTGGTGGTTATTTTCCAAAATTCTTTGGATTCTGGAATAGTTCCTACAGATTGGAGGGTAGTTAATGTAAGCCTGCTATTCCAAAAGGGAGGTAGAGAGAAAACAGGGAGCTATAGACCAGTGAGCTTAAGTGGGGAAGTTGCTGGGAGTCCATTATCAAGGATTTCATAGATCGGCATTTGGAAGGCGGTGGGATAATCAGACAAAGTCAGCATGGATTTACAAAAGGGAAATCATGCTTTTTCAGACTTGTCAGGAATCAGGCTGGTTCCTGGTCTGTGTATAAGTCGGTTAGGATTGTATTCACTGGAGTTTAGAAGTGTGAGAGAGGATCTCATAGAAACTTATACAATTCTAACAGGATTTGACAGGGTAGATTCAGAAAGAACGTTCCCGATGGTGGGAGGAGTCCAGAACTAGGGGTTCATAGTTTGAGGCTACGGGGTAAATCTTTTAGAACTGAGGTGAGGAGAAATTTCTTCACCCAGAGGGTGGGGAATGTGTGGAATTCACTCCCACAGAAAGAAACTGAGGCCAAAACTTTGTCTGATTTTAAGAAGAAATTAAATATAACACTTGGGCCTAAAGGATAATGGGGGTGTGGGGGCGGAAGAGAACAGGATATTAAATTCGACGATCAGCCATGATCAAAATGATTGGCAGAGCAGGCTCGAAGGGCCAAATGGCCTCCTCCTGCTTCTAGTTTCTATGTAAAACATACAAGATCCTGAGAAGGCTTGATCAGGTGGATGTTGAGAGGATGCTCCCCCATCTGGGAATGACTAGAACTAGAGTTTAACAATATGGAGTCTCTCATTTAAGACAGAGGGTTGCTAAACAGGGAACCACTTCCGCCAAGAGAGCAGTGAATCTAAACGGAGTTAGATTTTTACTCAACAAGACCAGATACTGGGCAACACGACAGCTCAGTGACTATCACTGTTTGCTGTGCAGATACATGGATTTGGGCTGGTGTCTGTGGGAGTTTGCGCATTTTCCCCGTGCTTGTGTGGGTTTTCTCCAGGTGCTCCGGTTTCCTCCCACACCCCAGAGATGTGCTCTTAGGCTGATTGGTGTAACAGATTGCCCCTAAATTAGTCTCCCCGCGATCTGGTTTCCAATGTGGAGTGCCAGAAGCGTAGACAAGGGTCATGGGTGGAAGAGGGGACTGACAATGTTAAGATGGCGGCGCGGGCTCGTTGGGCCAAAGGGCCTGTTTCCCGTGCTGTGTTGTTCTTTGTTCTTTGTAAGAGGCTAAGGATTACGGGAGAGAAAGGAAAGTTAGCGTGAAGGCACAGTTAGATCAGCCATGATCACATTGAGTGGCTGGAGGGCCAGAATGGCCTATTCCTGCTCCTAATTCTTGTGTGGGCCCAACCCAATGATCTTTATCTGCTTTATCAATGACTTCCTCTCTACCGTAAAGTCAGAAGCAGGGACGTCCACTGATGATTGCAAAATGTTCAGCACCATTCTCAATTTGTTGAATACAGGAGTATCATATGCAGAAAGAATTGGACAATGTTCGAACTTGGATCGAGAAGTAGCGAGTAACATCCGTGCCACAAATGTACCAGGCAATTATCATCTCACTAAAAGGGAGTTTGACAATCTCCTTTGACGTTGCAAGGTAAATTCATTGAATCCCCCACCATCAACATCCTGGGGGTTACCATTGACCAGAAGCCTCACTAGACCAGCCACTGTGGCTACAACAGCAGCAGAAGTGAACAACCTCACTTCATGGACCCACATATCCCCCACTCTACCAAGCCAGGGGTCAACCCTGGTTCAATGCAGAGAGCAGGAGGACATGCCAGGAACAACATAACTAAAACTGAGGTGTCAACCTGCTGAAGCTACAAATATTTCTGTGCCAAACAGCAAGTGATAGACAGAGCTCAGTAATTCTACAACCAACGGATCAGATCTAAGCTCTGCAGTCCTTTCATTTAGTCGTGAATGGTGGTGGATAATTAAACAACTTACTGGAAGAGGAGGCTCCACAATTATCCCCATCCTCAATAATGGAGGAGCCCAGCACATTATAGCAACAGATAGGGCTGAAACATTCGCAGCAATCTTCAACCAGAAATGTTAAGTGGATGATTCATCTTGGCCTCTTCCGAAGATCCCCAGCATCTCAGATGTCAGCCTCTAGCCAATTCGACTCACTTTATATGATATCGAGAAACAGCTAAAGGTACTGGATATTGCAGAGGGCCCTGACAATATTCTGGCAATAGACTTGTATTCCAGAACTTGCCTCTCCCATAGTCAAGCTCTTCCAGTACAGTTACAACACTGGCATCTACCCAACAATGTGGAAAATTGCCCAGGTCCTGTACACAAAAAGCAGGACAAATCCAACCCAGCCAATTATCGGCAAGACTATCCTCGATCATCAGTAAAGTGATGGAAGAGGTCATTAACAGTGCGATCCAGCAGCACCTGCTCAGCAATAAGCTGCTCAGTGACGCCCAGTTTGGGTTTCGCCAGGGGGTCACTCAGCTCCTGACCTCATTACAGCCTTGGTTCAAAAGAGCTGAATTCCAGAGGTGAGGTGAGAGGGACAGCCCCTGACATCAAGGCCGCATTCGACTGGGTGTGGCATCAAGGAGTGAAACTGGAATCGATGGGTACCAGGGGAGAGACTCTCTGCTTGTTGGAGTCACACCTGGTACGTAGGAAGATGGTGGTTGTAGCGACTGGAGGTTAATCATCTCAGCTCCAGGACATCACTGCAGGGGCTCCTCAGAGAAATGTCTAAGATCTCAATCAGCTGCTTCACCGTGACATCCTCGAGGGTAATTAGGGATCATGCTGGTCTGAATGAATAATTTTTAAGAATACAGACATCCATAGGGGCTGTATCTCATCGGAGGAAATTAAATGTGTTTGGGTAAGTTACAGTATAGAATTGCAGAATGGTTCCAGGTAGCGGGGCATTCGGCCCTCGTATTGGTGCTAGCCCACTGCCACAGCAATTCCCCTCTTGTCTTTTTCCTGGGAGCGCTGAGCATTTTCCCACAATGGGCAAATTCCATCTGAAAGGCATGGTTGAAGCTGCCTCGCCCACACTCACAGGCAACACATTCCAGATCCTAACCACACACTACCTGAGAACCTCTCGCCTCATCTCTCCATTGCTTCTTTTGCCAGTTATCCTAAATCCGTGCCCACTCTGCATAGAATCCCACCAGCGCAGAAGGAGGCCATTCAGCCCATCGAGTCTGCACTGACCACAATCCCACCTAGCCCCTACTCCCGTAACCCCACACATTTACCCTGCTAAGCCCCCTGCCACTAAAGGGCAGCTTAGCATGGCCAATCAACCTTAACCATGGATCTTTGGGTTGTGGGAGGAAACTGGAGCATCCAGAGGAAACCCACCCAGACACGGGGAGAATGTGCAAACTCCACACAGACAGTGACCCGAGGCCAGAATTGAACCTGGATCCCTGGCGCTGTGAGGCAGCAGTGCCAACCACTGTGCCACCGCGCCATCCCATCAAGTAACTTTGTCCAGACCCCTCATGATTTAGAATTGGAAATTGATCTGGGGGCCAGAATCAGGATAAGAACAGGAGTTTGGAGCCTGAGCCCAGAACTGAGAAAGTCCAGAGCGTACACTCCTGAGCTTAAAGCACAGAATCCAGTGCCCCCAGCCCACAGTCCAGTGCCCAGTACACATACCCACGAGCACAGAACCTGAAGCTCAGAGTTTGGATCGCAAATCTTGAGCCAACAACAAGTGCCATAAATCCAAAATTCGGACTCCTACCTGGGAAGAGTTGAAGAGCATCTCATAATGCATCTGGATTTGCCAAAGGATCCCCGACACAGCAGAGTATGGCATTGCCATGAAAAGCACGTAATGGACCCCGAAGAGTGGCATGAGGACAAGTGTGGATTTCAGCAGCTTCCTTCATGAGAAACAAATCAGATTGAAATTCAGGAACGTACAGCAATGGCAGAGTGAGTCACACTCTGAGTGAGCACTGCAGCTTTTATCATCACAGCCAGAGCACACTGTCCTATGGCACAGGGCCCAGAGCGCGCTGTCCCAGAGCACAGGGCCCAGAGCGCGCTGTCCCAGAGCACAGGGCCCAGAGCGCGCTGTCCCAGAGCACAGGGCCCAGAGTGTGCTGTCCCAGAGCACAGGGCCCAGAGTGTGCTGTCCCAGAGCACAGGGCCCAGAGCGCGCTGTCCCAGAGCACAGGGCCCAGAGCGCGCTGTCCCAGAGCACAGGGCCCAGAGCGTGCTGTCCCAGAGCACAGGGCCCAGAGCGCGCTGTCCCAGAGCACAGGGCCCAGAGCGCGCTGTCCCAGAGCACAGGGCCCAGAGCGCGCTGTCCCAGAGCACAGGGCCCAGAGCGCGCTGTCCCAGAGCACAGGGCCCAGAGCGCGCTGTCCCAGAGCACAGGGCCCAGAGCGCGCTGTCCCAGAGCACATGACCCAACAACCAGACTTCAGAATCCAGAGCCAAACACTCACGTCCACACCTGGAGTTCAGAATCTGGAATCTAGAACACAAAACCGCAGTATCTTGAACTTAGAGCATTCTAATGAATTTGTGTGTATGTGTGTGTGTGTGTGTGTGTGTGTGTATGTGTTCTGTGCGTGTGTGTGTGCACCTGTGTGCGTGTGTGTGTATGTGTGTGCATGTGTCTGTTTTGTGTATGTGTGTGTGTATGTGTGTCTGTGTGTAGGGGTGTGTGTGTGCGTGTAGGGGGGTGTGTGTGTGCGCGTGCGCGCGCGTGTGTGTGCGTGTAGGGGGGTGTGTGTGTGCGCGTGCGCGCGCGTGTGTGTGTGTGTAGGGGTGTGGGTGTGTGCGTGTGCGCGCGTGTGTGTGTATGTGTGTGCGTGTGCGTGCACGCGTGTGTGTGTGTGCGTGTGTGTGTGTGTAGGGGTGTGTACGTGTGTACACGGGGTAGGTTTGTATGTGTGAGTGGATCACAGTTTGTGTAATGGGTTGAATTCTGCTCAAATTTTACTCCTGACAAACAGCTGGAACGCTGCCAAGGATGGTCACCCTGACCTGTCATTGGACAATCAATCCCTGCTCCGCATCCTGGTTCGATTTTAAACTCCTCATCCCGCTTTTCCAATATCTCTACCCCATCTCTCTAACCTTGTACAAATATCCTAACCATGCTCTAACCCTCTGACCCCCCCCACCCCATCCCTTGCTACATTGTAACTTGTATCCCCTTACCTGGACATGCCCTCCCTGTGTCCCCTCTCTCCGTTCCGACTGTGACACTGTGTCGGTCCCCACTCTGAACCCCTGGCTCCCGTCCCAGTACCGCTGGACCATGGAGATCGCTCTCCGTACTCCTACCCATGCTTCCTCTCTTCCTTTCAAACATTTCCACAACGTGGATCCCACACAACCCTGCCGCCCCTCACTGTCCCCTGTGAGACCCTTCAGATAATGTAAGGTGATTATACCTGAATGTCGGATATTTGACTCTCCTTTGGGGCAACTGCAGCACCATTGTCCAATCACAGCCTGAGGACTACGTCAATGGTCTTAAAGAATAAAGAACAGTTCAGCGCAGGAACAGGCCCTTCGGCCCACCAAGCCTGTACTGATCATGATGCCAGCCTAAACTAAAACCATATGCACTTACGGAGTCCGGATCCTTCCATTCCCATCCTATTCATGTATTCAGCTCGTTGTCCTTTAAATGCTGCTATCGTACCCGCTCCCATCACCTCCCCGGGCAGTGTGTTCTAGACAGTCACCACCCTCCCTGTAAAAAAACTTGCCTCGCACATCTCATCTAAACTTTTCCCCACGCACCTTAAACCCATGTCCCCTTTTCTACCCTAGGAAAATGCATCTGACTATCCACTCTGTCCATACCACTCATAATCTTCTATTAGATCATGTTCCATTGTGTGTGCATGTGTGTGTGTGTTTGTGTGTGTGTTGTGTGTGTTTTGTGTGTGTGTGTGTTGTGTGTTGTGTGTTTGTGTGTGTGTGTTGTGTGTTGTGTGTTTGTGTGTGTTGTGTGTGTGTTTGTGTGTGTGTGTGTTTGTGTGTGTTGTGTGTGTGTGCGTGTTTGTGTGTGTGCGTGCGTGTGTGTGTTTGTGTGTGTTGTGTGTGTGTGCGTGTTTGTGTGTGTGCGTGCGTGTGTGTGTTTGTGTGTGTGCGTGTGTGTGTGTTTGTGTGTGTTGCGTGTGTGTGCGTGTTTGTGCGTGTGTGTGTGTGCTTGTGTGTCGTGTGTGCGTGTGTGTGTGTGCGTGTGTGTGTGTGCTTGTGTGTGTGCGTGTGTGTGCGTGTGTGTGTGTTTGCGTGCGTGTGTGTGTGTGTGAGTGTGTGCGTGTGTGTGTGTGTGTGCGTGTGTGTGTGTGTGTGCGTGTGTGTGTGCTTGTGTGTGTTTGTGTGTGGGTGCGTGTGTGTGTTTGTGTGTATGTGTTTGTGTATGCATGTGTGTGTGTGTTTGTGTGTGCGTGTGTGTGTGTGCATGTGTGCGTGTGTGTGTGTGCATGTGTGCGTGTGTGTGTGTGTGTGCGTGTGTGTGTGCGTGTGCGTGTTTGTGTGTGCGTGTGTGCGTGTGTGTGTCCATCGTTCCAGTGAGAAGAAATCAAGTTTATCTGACCTCTCCTCATAGCTAATACCCTCCAGACCAGGCAACATCCTGGTAAACCTCTTCTGTACCCTCTGCATAGCATCTATATCCTTCTGGTAGTGTGGCAAACAGAATTATACACAATATTCTAAATGAGGCCTAACTAAGGTTCTGTACAGCTGCCGATCTTTATACGTAATGCCCCGACCGATGAAGGCAAGCGTGCTGTATGCCTTCTTGACTACCTTATCCACCTGTGTTGCCACTTTCAGTGATCGGTGGACATGTACACCCCGATCTCTCTGTCTGTCAATACTCCTAAGGGTTCTACCATTTACTGTACAATTCCTACATATTTTGGACCTTCCAAAATTCATTACCTCACATTTGTCTGTATTAAACTCCATCTGCCATTTCTCTGCCCAAGTCTCTAACCAGTCTATATCTGGCTATATTCTGACAATCCTCTTCAGTATCCGCAACTCCATCAATTTTTGTGTCATTTGCGAACTTATTAATCAGACCAGCTACATTTTCCTCCAAATCATTTATATATGCTACGAATAACAAAGGTCCTAAAACTGATCCCTGTGGAACACCACTAGTCACAGCCTTCCATTCAGAAAAGCAACATCCTACTGCTATCCTCTGTCTTCTATGGCCGAGCCAGTTCTGTATCCATCTTGCCAGCTCTCCTCTGATCCTGTGTGACTTCACCTTTTGTACCAGTCTATCATGAGGTACCTTGTTAAAGGCTTTACTGAAGTCCATGTATACAGCATCCACTGCCTTTCCCTCGTCTATCATCTTCGTCACTTCCTCAAAAAACTCGATCAAGTTAGTGAGGCACGACCTCCCCTTCACAAAACCATGCTATGACTAATAATCCATTCGTTTCCAAATGTGAGTAAATCCTGTCCCTCAGAACCTTTTCCAATAATTTCCCCACCACTGATGTAAAGTTCACTGGCCTATAATTTCCTGGATTATCCCTGCTGCACTTCTTAAACAAAGGAATAACATCAACTATTCTCCAGTCCTCTGGAACTTCACCTGTAGCCAATGAGGAGACAAAGATTTCTGTCAAGATCCCAGAAATTTCCTCCTTTGCCTCCCTCAGTATTCAGGGGTAGATCCCATCAGGCCCTGGGGACTTATTTTCTTTAATGCTTTTTAAGACACCTAACACCTCTTCCTTCTTGATATCAACATGACCCAGAATATCTACACACCCTATCCTAGGCTCCTCATCTATCAAGTTCCGCTCTTTGGTGAATACTGAGGCAAAGTATTCATTAAGTATCTCGCCCATTTCCTCTGGTTCCATGCATAAATTCCCTCCGCTATTCTCGAGTGGACCAATCCTTTCCCGGGCTACCCTCTTGCCAATGGTTTCCACTGCCGACTGTGTGTTGACGTTAGCACAGATGAAACAGATGCAGGAGCAGGTTAGATAGAACATAGAAAAACTACAGCACAAAAAGGCCCTTCGGCCCACAAGTTGCGCCGATCATATCCCTACCTAAATAGATATCTTGTCTCAACTCCACATTCCTGCCTGTTCCCCAAGATCCCTCAATTCCATGAAGAGCAAAGATCTGTCTATCCCAAACGTAAATGTTTTCGACATAGGAGCACCCCACATCCTCCGGGGCAGAGAATTCCAAAGATTCACAACCTCAAGTGAAGTAATTTCTCCTCATCTCAGTGCTAAATGATCTGCCCTTATCCTTGCACTCTACTCAGCGAGGGTTACATCTCTCTATCCACCCGATCTAGGCCCCTTCAGAGTCCTGTAAGTTTCAATGAGGTCACCTCTCATTCTTCTAAACTCCAGAAAATACAAACCCAATTTACTCTGTCTCTACACAGGAATCAATCCAATGTACCTTCAAAGTATTGCCTCTAACTAAGCTTGTCTTTCTTTAAACACAGAGACAGAAGCTGCCCACAGTACTCCAGGCTATCATTATGTACAGTTGTCTTTATGGGTGGTGGACAGAAACTGAGCATTGCCTTGAAGTCCATAAATAGAGACAAGACTGTAGCTGTTGGACTGGGAGGTATAGGCTTGTAATGTGTGACTCAATTAATAAATGGTCTGAGAAATGTGTGTAAAGATGGGCTCCAGTTCTGTCTGCTTTCTAGAATAGAACATGAGATTGAATAGAGATTGCATGTCGAAAGATAAAGGTTAGAAAAGGATACAGAGATCAGAGAAAAAACTACAATCCTAGCAGGACATGGAAAATGACAGAATGTAATTATAAACTATCAGGGTATAATTACCCACTGATATTCCCAGATTCATAGAACATAGAACACTACAGCACAAACAGGCCCTTCGGCCCACAAGTTGCGCCGATCGCATCCATACCTACCAAGCCATAGACCTATCTGTAACTCCCAATCCCATTAAATCCCATGTACTCATTCAGAAGTCTTTTAAAAGACCCCAACGAGTTTGCCTCCACCACCACCGACGGCAGCCAATTCCACTCACTCACCACCCTCTGAGTGAAAAACTTACCCCTACTATCTCCTCTGTACCTGCTCCCCAGCACCTTAAACCTGTGTCCTCTCGTAGTGACCATTTCAGCCCTGGGAAATAGCCTCCGAGAATCCACCCTATCTATTCCTCTCAACATCTTATAAACCTCTATCAGGTCACCTCTCAACCTTCGTCTCTCCAGGGAGAAGAGACCGAGCTCCCTCAATCTATCGTCATAAGGCATGTCTCCCAATCCAGGCAACATCCTTGTAAATCTCCTCTGCACCCTCTCAATAGCTTCCACATCCTTCCTGTAGTGAGGCGACCAGAACTGTGCGCAGTACTCCAAGTGGGGTCTGACAAGGGTCTTATAAAGTTGCAGCATTACCTCCCGACTCCTAAACTCAATCCCTCGATTAATGAAGGCCAGTACACCATACGCCTTCTTGACCACATCGTCCACCTGCGAGGCCGATTTAAGAGTCCTATGGACCTGGACCCCAAGATCCTTCTGCTCCTCAACACTGCTAGGACTCCTACCCTTGATATTGTACTCAGTTTGATAGGCATGGCAAATCCAGCTCTTTATTAGAATTCTTAGATAAAAATTTTTAATAGGATGGTCTATTAAATGTCTATCAGGCACGATCAAGTTTTGGAAAACAGATGGTCATCTTGTGGGGTTTAACACAACTTTAGCAATGTTTGAGTTACTAGATTGTGTTAAGGTGTCACAAAGGAACAGGTTCCTGGCTTTAACTGTTCAAAGTTTATTTATTAGTCACAAGTAAGGCTATTTTCCAATCTGATGGGACCTTTCTGGAATCTCTGGAATTTTGGAAAATTAAGTCATGCCAAAGCTCTATACAATCGTGTCACGTCTTTCTGAGTTAATCCTTGTAGACCATGTGGTCATGTGATGGGAGTGCAGGCATTCACCGTGTGATGTGGGCAGAGTACAAGTATGGAGTCATGGCACAGGTAGTAAAGTGTTACAAATACTTGGTAGTCAGTGTTTGCCATTCCAGCACTTCTACAGAAGGCCAGTATGCCATTTCTCTGCTATATTTGCATGCAAAAGTTTTGAGTTCCTTGTACAAGTACACTCATGTCTCTCTGAACATTGACATTTAAAAGTTTAATGTCTTCAGCAAGTATTTTGTTTTTTTAAATTCCTTCTCCAAAGTGTATAAGCTCACACTTCCTAACATTATATTCCAATCTATTACCTTGTTGTCCGCTCACATAGACTTTCTATATTTCTTTACAACCTTTGTGCCTTCCCCACAGCTTTCATTCCCGTCTAGTTTTCTATTGCCAGAAACCTTAAATACATTACTCACTATCTCTTCATTTCCATCATTAATCTAGATTGAAAATAGTCGCAATTCCAGCACTGATTCTTATTGCTTTCCACTAGTCACAGCTGCTAACTTGAAAATGCCCCATTTATCTTTAGCCTCTGCTTCCTGTCCATTAATTAAACCTCCAGTCATATTACACCCAACTCCATGAATCTTTACCTTGTGCACAAAACTGCATGGCACCTTATCACAAGCTTTTCAGAAATCTATGTATGCTACATTTATTGGTTCCCAGTTATAGCCTCAAAATGTTTTCAAAAAATAGTCAAATACTGTTTCTCTTTTGTAAAACCCAGATGAATTTATCTGATCATACTATGATTCCTTTAACTGAATTATTAAGCCTCCCTTAATAATTAGATTCCAATATCTTCCTGATAATTGATATCAGGCTAACTGGCCTATAACTGTCTCTTTCCCTCTCCCTTCTTCCCTGAATAAAGGTGTTAAATTTGCTAATGTTCTTGAACCTAAGGAATTTTGGAGCATCAACCCATTCCATCCACTACTCGTTCAACTCTCTCTTTTCCAGCCCTGTGATGTGTTGATCAGGGTCTCGGTCGATATGGTCTCACCTGTACTGTTGCCGCGGATCCAGCTTTCCTGTGTTTGTCTCCCACAGTTTTGATGCTAAAACCCGGACAATGTTTATGAAGAGGAAAAAATTCAGCTGAAAAGGAAAGAATAAAATGAGCCATTCCGGATCGGAGTTTCGTTGCTTGCCCTGGTTGTAGACAAGTCCTGGAACCTTTCTCGTATTAATGGGGTGATTTACCTTCTTCACAAAGTGTGGGTGTCTCTTATAGTGGATCCCTGTTCCACCAGGAATCAGGGACCTGTCTATCCCTATCCCACCGGATTCAAAACCTATGGAACGCAGGAACTGGAATAGGCCATTCAGCCTCTTGAGTCTGTTCCATTATTCAATGAGATCATAGAACCCTACAGTGCAGAAAGAGGCCCTTCGGCCCATCGAGTCTGCACCGAACACAATCCCACCCAGGCCCTACCCCTATATATTATACCCATTAATCCCTCTAACCTACACATCCCTGGACACTAAGGGGCAATTTCTTAGCACGGCCAATCAACCTAACCCGCACATCTTTGGACTGTGGGAGGAAACCGGAGCACCCGGAGGAAACCCACACAGACACGGGGAGAATGTGCAAACTCCACACAAAAAGTGACCCGAGCCGGGAATTGAACCCAGGACCCTGGAGCTCTGAAGCCGCAGTGCTAACCCACCGTGCTACCGTGCCTGAAACCATTTTCCCCCCACTACGCCCACGTCCCTTGGAAATCTATCGATTTCTGTCAAATCAGTGATTGAGCTTCCACAGGCCTCTGGGGGGGGGTCGAGAAATCCAAAGAATCACAACCTCTTCACAACAAGCAGTCCCGCTAAGTTTAACGTCATCAGAAAATTTGGAAACAGCTCACTTTATCCCCACATCCAAATCATTGATACGGATTGGGAATAGCTGTGACCCAAACACTGAGCTTTTTGGTACTGCACTAGTCTCAGCCTGAGAATTACTGATTTATTCCCAGTCTCTGTTTTCTATCAGTGAACCAATTCTCAGTCCAGACTAGTATATTCTCCCAATCCCCACGTGCTCTAATTTTATTTACTAACCTCTTCTGTGAGACCTTATAGAAACTCTTCTAAAAATCCATAAGATGCCATTTCCACCAGTTCTCCCTTATTCATTCTACTGGTTACATCCCCAAAAACACTCCAACAGGCATGGGGGTGGCACAGTGGTTATCACTGCTGACTCACAGTGCCAGGGACCCGGGTTCAATTCCAGCCTCAGGTCACTGTCTGTGTGGAGTTTGCACATTCTCCTCGTGTCTGCGTGGGTTTCCTCCGGGTGCTCCGGTTTCCTCTTACAGTCCAAAGATGTGTAGGTTAGATTGATTGGCCATGCTAAATTGACCCTTAGTGTCAGGAGGATTAGCAGGGCAAATATGTGGGGTTATGGGGATAGGTCCTGGATGGGATTGTTGCAGGCTCGATGGGACAAATGGCCTCCTTCTGCATTGTAGGGATTCTATGATCACCTTTTCATAAATTCATCTTGAGTCTGCCCAATCAATCATTATGTTCAAAGTGTTCAGTTATTACATCCTTTGCTTTAAAGTTTTATTAATTCATTTGTGGGACATGGGCATCGCTGGCTGGGTAGCATTTATTGCCCATCCCTAGATGCCCTACGAGGGCAATTGCGAGTCAACCACATTTCTGTGACTCTGGAGTCACATGTAGGCCAGACCAGGTGAGGACAGAAGGGAGGGGGGGGGGGCGAGGTATAATTCGGATATTAGAGGGAGGTTTCTCACACAGAGGGTTGTGGGGGTATGGAATGCTCTGCCAAGTAAGGTGGTGGAGGCAGGAGTTGTTTAAGGGGTACTTAGGTAGGTACATGAGTGGAATAGAGATGGAGGGATATAGGAGACTGTTTTAAATAAGGATCTTGGGATGTCCCTGGGAATCTATTGATTCCTATGGACCTTCCAACATATTTTCTGGCTCACTTGTTTTACTTTTGAGCTTCTGGGGATTCCCTTGAATGTTTGCATAAGATGTGCATGTTATTGGTGTTTTTCTCTTTTAATCCGCAGGTGCTGGTTTCCAATGTGGAGTGCCATAAGCGTAGACAAGGGTCATGGGTGGAAGAGGGGACTCACAATGTTAAAATGGCGGCGTGGGCTCGTTGGGCCTGTTTCCCACGCTGTGTTGTTCTTTTTTCATTTTTCAAAGGATATTAGTGAACCAAATGGGTTTTCCTGACAATTGACAATGGTTTCATACTCATCAGTAGATTCTTAATTCCAGATTTTATTTTTATATTGAATTCAAATTCCACCATCTGCTGTGGTGGGATTCGAACCCAGGTCCCCAGAACATTGGCTGAGTTTCTGGATTAATAATCTAGTGATAATGCCACCATACCATCGCTTTCCCTAAGGGAGTGGGAGCAGCTAGGGGGTAAATTTCAAAAGAGAATCACAAAGATGATATTCTCTGGAATCGTGAGCAAATTGGAGTACGATAAGTAAGACCAGAGAGGCTGAAAGATTGGCGTGGGGGGAATGGTTTCAGTTCATTAGGTACAGGTCCCAGCACCAGGGAACAAGGGAGCTTTACAATTGGGATGGGTTCCACTTAAACTTCACTGGGCCCTTTGTCCTGTGGGGAAGGGTTAGCATGAGGGGATATTTAGTAAGTTAAAGATAAAAGGACGAGACAATAGCAGAAGGTTATGATGTGAGTAATGGTAACCAGAGTGTGACAGGAAAGGGGAGTGAACTCAATGGGTTTTCCCGACAATCAACAACAACAATGTCACAATCATCAGTACCACAAATTTTTTATTGAATTCAAATTCCACCAGCTGCCATGGGAGGATTCGAACCCCGGTCCCCAGAACATCAGCTGAGTTATCTGGATTCTCTAGTCCAGTGATATACACCACTAAGCCATCAAATCCCCAATCAAATATCTTTTTCCCCACTACTGATGTCAGGCGAACAGATTTGTGGTTTTCTGTTTCCACCTGGGTCCCCAGAACACTGGCTAAGTTTCTGGATTAATAATCTAGTGATAATGCCACCATACCATCGCTTTCCCTAAGGGAGTGGGAGCAGCTAGGGGGTAAATTACAAAAGAGAATCATAAAGATGATATTCTCTGGAAGTGTGAGCAAATTGGAGTATAAGTTGATAGGTTGAGGGAGCTCAGTCTTTTCTCCCAGGAGAGACGAAGTTTGAGAGGCGACCTGATAGAGGTTTATAAGATGTTGAGAGGAATAGATAGGGTGGATTCTCGGAGGCTATTTCCCAGGGCTGGAATGGTCGCTACGAGAGGACACAGGTTTAAGGTGCTGGGGAGCAGGTACAGAGGAGATGTCAGGGGTAAGTTTTTCACTCAGAGGGTGGTGAGTGAGTGGAATCGGCTGCCGTCAGTGGTGGTGGAGGCGAACTCGTTGGGGCCTTTTAAGAGATTTCTGGATGAGTACATGGTATTGAGGGTTATAGATAGGCCTGGTAGGTAGGCATATGATCAGCACAACTTGTGGGCCGAAGGGCCTGTTTGTGCTATAATGTTCTATGTTCTCTCCCTCCTCTCTGAAATAGTGAGGTGACATTTGCTACCTTCCAATCTGATGTTGCTGTTCCTGTATATCTAAGAAGTTTCTTCAAATCTTCCTCCATGAAGACAGACAAAATATTTTACTTTTTCTGCCATTTTGTTATTCCCCATTATAAATGTTCCTGACTCCTTCTGTAATAGACCCACATTTGTCTTTGCTAACCTTTTCCTTTTTACATAACTACAGAAGCTTTTCCTCTCTGTTTTGATGTTTCTCACTAAATTTCCTCTCATATTCTATTTTCTCTGGGGCAGTTTCTTGGTTTTCCTTTGTTGAATTTTAAAAAGCTCCCAATCCTCAGGCTTAATACTTTCTTTGGCAATTTTATTAGTCTCTTTCTCTAATCTAATACAACCTTTAACTTCCTTTGTTAACCTGGATTTGAATCCTGTCACGGCAGGGGGTGAAATTTGATTAAATAATTTGTATTAAGAATTCACCAATTACCGTGACATCATTGTTCGATTGTCGGGAAAACCCAAACAGTTCACTCGGTTCTTTTCTGTTGAGCTTTTGAGCCTTAAAGGGACATATATTTTGTTGTAAACCATGTGCTATTTAATTAACTTCTCACCATTGCCTGTTTGGCATCTTACAGTACAGAAAGAGGCCATTCGGCCCATCGAGTCTGCACTAACCACAATCCCAGCCGGACCCTACCCCCACATCCCTACGTATTTACCCTCTAATCCCTCTAACCCACGTATCTCAGGACACTAAGGGGCAATTTTAGCACGGCCAGTGAATGTAACCCGCACATCTTTGGACTGTGGGAGGAAACCAGAGCACCCCGAGGGAACCCACACAGACACAATGAGAATGTGCAAACTCCACACAGACAGTGACCCGAGCTGGGAATCGAACCCAGGATCCTGGAGCTAGGAAGCAGCAGTGCTAACCACTGTGCCACTGTGCCACCCTAACCTTTCAACATATTTTTCCAATCCACCACAGTCAACTTGTCCCTGTTCAAATTTTTCTGGATTGGGTGACATTGTTTTAAACTTGATAGAAAATTCTAATATACGCTGGTCACTCTTCCCCAAAGATTATTTTACAAGATTATTGACTGGTACTCTCTCATTGCACAATACTAGGTCTAAACTAGTCTGTTGGTTCCTCAATCCAGGGAATAATCTCTTGCACATTCCAGGAGTTCATCCTCCACTCCATTAGCACTCTCCAGTTCATCTGTAGATTGAAGTCCACCAGGTTTACTGTAATATCCTTATTACGTGCACCCCTGATTTATAGCACACCCGATATCCTCACTGACGTTTGGTGGCCTGTAAAAACGCCCATGACGGTTTGCCATTCGAGATTTTCTGACCAAAGGAATGTACTAACCTTTACAAATATTACTGACCTCATCCTCTAATTAACAGCGCTATCTCGTCTCATTTTCTTTTCTGTCCATCCTTCCTAAATGTTGGATACCTGTGAATATACTCTTCATCAGCCTGTGGCCATGCCTCTGCAATGACAAGTTCCCCATACCCCATTCTTTGTGCTATGTGAATGTTATGTTCGTTAAGATAGTGTCTTGAATTCTACCTCTTTAACATGATTTTGTATTCTGAATCTACTTGATGTTGGAGTTTGCTCCTGCTCCATTTTCAGTTACCAGCTCACTACTTCCTACAACAGCTTTATTTCTCTGGTATCTGAATTTCCTTTCAGTTTACGATCACCCCGACAAGTCTGTTTAAACACACCCCAACAGCATGAGTGAATCTTCCCACGTGGATATTAGCCCTGGTCATGTTGAGGTGTAATCTGTTCCTTGTACAGGTCCCACTAGCCCCAGAATCAGCCCCAATGCTCCAGAAATATCCCTCCCTCCTGCAACATCTCTTCCACCGCTCATTCATTTGATCAATCCTCCTATTTCTATACTCATTACCACATTGGCAATGGGAATAATCCTGAGACTACAACTTTAGAGATCCAACTTTACAATCCTTTTTCTATCCCACCAGGAATCTGCATTTTTAGAGCCCTATCCTATGGGGAATCAGTCCCTGTGGATCCCTATTCCCATCAGGAATTGATCCCGTGGATCCCTATCCCATCGGGAATCAGTCCCTGTGAAGCTCTATCCCATTGGGAATTGGTCCGTGTAGATCTCTATCTCATTGGGAATGGGTCCCTGTGGGATCCCTATCTCATCAGGAATTGGTGATTAAAAGGCGAAAAGCTGCAGCATGCTACGGTGCAGAGGGACCTGGGTGTCCTTGTGCACGAGTTTCAAAAACCCAGTCTGCAGGTGTAGCAGGTGATCAAGAAGGCGAATGGAATGTTGGTCTTTATAGCGAGGGGGATAGAATATAAAAGCAGGGAGGTCTTGCTGCGACTGTACAGGGCACTGGTGAGGCCGCAGCTGGAGTACTGTGTGCAGTTTTGGTCGCCGCACTTGCGGAAGGATATATTGGCCTTGGAGGGAGTGAAGAGGAGGTTCATGAGGCTGATACCGGAGATGAGGGGGTTGGCTTATGAAGAGAGACTAAACAGACTAGGTCTGCACTCATTGGAGTTTAGAAGGTTGAGGGGGGATCTTATAGAGACGTATAAGATAATGAAGGGGATGGATAGGGTAGAGGTAGAGAGATTCTTCCCGCTTAGAAAGGACAGCAGGACTAGAGGGCACAGCCTCAAGATAAGGGGGGGGCAGTTTAGATCAGAGTTGAGGAGGAACTTCTTCACTCAAAGGGTGGTGAATCTCTGGAATTCTCTGCCCGTTGAAGTGGTGGAGGCTACCTCACTAAATATATTTAAGTCACGGATAGATAGGTTTCTGATAGACAGGGGATTAAGGGTTATGGGGAGAAAGCGGGAAAGTGGAACTGATCCACTTCAGTTCAGCCATGATCTTATTGAATGGCGGGGCAGGCTCGAAAGGCCAGATGGCCTACTCCTGATCCTATTTCTTATGTTCTTATGTTCTTATGGTCTCTGTGGATCCTCATCTGTCCCTGTGGATCCCTATCCCATTGGGAATCAGCACTGTTGGGGTTGAGGGAATATAGGTGGAAAAGCAGGAGCCTGATAGGGAAGCAGTTTTCGAAAGAGAAGGAAGTCTGTGTGCTTTGTTGGTGTGTTTGAGGTGAGCAGTGAGTGGTTTGGTGTGTTTGTGTCAGTGAGGGGTTGTCAGCTACTGCCTCCCTTCCTGAACCCGAATCCCTTTGCAGAGCAGGCCCTCACTTACCACAATGGCAGTGAGAATGGGCACCTGGTATATCCACTTCAAATTTCCAGCACTTAGATCCCAACAGCTGCAAGAGAGAAACAACAGAGAGGTTCCTGATTTAGACGCGGAGTAAACTCTCAAACCAGACTGAGCTCCCGGAACTAGAACTGCCTGGGACTCTGACCTATGGACAATCTAACCCATCAGGTACAGCAACCAGAACAAAAGGGAAATATATTTTTGGCCAGGTTACCTGCTCTGGGATAGAATTCTCATCTAACTCCATCATCATGGATTGTGTTTCCAGATATCTGACACATCTGCACTGACGGAAAACATTTGGAGTTTGTTTGTTATTTAGTGGCAGGTTCCTGAACTTCCTGTCACCCCCTTGTTTCAGAGTCCAAACTGACCAGAAAAGGAGGCAGTGCTGTTCTGAGTGCCTTCTTCTCCCAATAGCCAGCTGGGTACGCAGGGGAGGAAAGGAAGACTTATGCTTGTGTCACAACCTTCACAGGCAAAGTACTTTACAGCCAATACAGTGGATTAGAATCACTGTCAATATATGCCCTGTTTGTGAACCCAATTCTCCACTTGCCTGAGGAAGGAGCAGCACTCCGAAAGCTCATGAAATAAACCTGTTGGACTTTAACCTGGTGTTGTGAGATTGCTTACTGTGCCCACCCCTGTCCAACGCCAGCATCTCCACGTCATGTATGAAATGTGGTGCCAGAGATCCCACAAGCAGGAATGTGATGGTCTTCAGATAACCTGATTCAGTAACAAAACTCTAGGGAGAAACATTGTTCAGGACACGAAGGAGATCTGTCTCAGAAAAGACTGCTGCCCCCGGCTTTGTTCCACACCCAATCCCCAGCACACACGGGGTGTGTGAAACGGTAAGAAGCCCATTCCTCAACATGATTTCCCGTCCGTTAATGAGAACAGAACTAATAAAAGGGGGAGACAGAAACGGTGATCCTGACGGTGGATTTTTTACAATATCATCAGGAGGCATCTTCAACAGGTCCAGAATTCCTCAGGAGCTGTCTTAAGGGAAAGCCACTGTCAGTAAGATAGCGAGAAAACTGTATTCCAGATTGAATGGACCAGGAAGGTGGAATGAATAACAATGGAATACTGGGATTAAATGCAGAAAGACAAACTGAGTGCATTAACTGGATATTTGTGTGTTCTTGAGACAGTGATCACATCTCTAGTTCTGATATATTTTCGGGGTAATTAAAATTGGACAGAGGCTAGAGGCATATTGCAGCCTTTTGCCTTCAGATATTTCTTTTTATTCATCACAAAGAAAAGACTTTGAACGAGCCTTTCAAAACCTCAGCATGTTCCAAAGTGAGGTACAACCAATTAAATACTTCTGAAGTATTTTGTACAACATGGTTGTTGGGATGTAGGAAACACAGTAGCCAATTTGCACATAGCAATTTTCCACAAATAGCGATGTGATAACCGACCAGATAAATTAGATTGAAATTGACTAAGGGATAAATAATGGCAAAGTCATCGGGGAGAAATCCCTTGGTCATCTTTGGCTAGTGCGATAGAAGCTTTTATCTTCTCCTGACATATAACACAGTATTTAAAAACAATTAGCAAAAGAAGTAAAAGTGATGCATGGATAAATCTTTTCATGATGTGGAGATGCTGGCGTTGCACTGGGGTAAACACAGTAAAAAGTCTCACGACACCAAGTTAGAGTCCAACCAGTTTATTTGATGACTATCAAATAAACTGGTTGGATTCTAATCTGGTGTTGTGAGACTTCTTACTAAATCTGTTCACCCAGAGGGGTTATTTGCGTTGTGGAATAAGCTTCCTCAGGGTGGTGGAGGCAGGTTCGATCGATGTATTCAAAAGGAAATTGGATTGCTATCTGAAAATAAAGAATGTGCAAGGTTCCGGGATAAGGAAGGGGAGTGGAACTGGGTAGAATGCACTTTTGAGACTTAGTGCAGACCTGATGGGCAGAATGGCCTCCTTCTGCACAGCAAAGGTTTTGTTAAAACATCACATCCAGCAGTGCAGCACTCCCTCAGTACTGCCCTGAAGATTACATGCTGTGGTCTCGAGATGCCCCACCCCATCCAACTTTCTGGACCAGAGTTGGCCAGCCAGCTTTCAAAGATTTTAAACGATGTTTAAGCAGTCCCAGGTGCTCGGCGAGCCTACACAAACATCCCTGCTGTTGGAATCAAGAGAGTACATACTGTGTATCAGCTAGTGACGCTCTGGCACTTCCCCACACAGCCACTACCACAGCTGGAACACCTGGAGAAAGTTCAGAAACGGCTGTCAGAGATCTCAAATCCAGCAGTCAGTACAGACAGCAGCTAACAGCAACAAAAATGTACCTATATCAACCTTTAACGCGACAAACAGCATTAATAAACATAATCTGGCGCATAAGGAAGCAACACTGTTTTAACAAATGTTTTAAAGGAAATTGGGGGGATTTAAGGAATATTGGCGAGACCAATTGTGCATTCAATACTCAAACTGAATACTTAAGGGAAGTTGACATAAGTTCATCGTTACCTCTTGAATTTTATACCTCTTGTGACCACATCCTTGCATACTTGTCCCCCAATCTCGCTGCTCTCCTACAACCCTCCGTCTGCTCTCATTCACAGTCTGACTATTGCTGCAGCTTCTTAACCAACACGTAACATTCTATGTTAAATCCCACGCTTCTGCATGTTATCCTTATTAACATCCCTTTACAATCTCCTTTGGTCTGCTGAAACATTAACTTTGCTTTCAAAGCTGGCATCACCTAGTATCTCCAACACAGTTCCTCCTAGCCCTTTATCCAAATCATTAACATACACAGTGAATGGAAGTGGTTCCAGAACTGAACCCTTTGAGACAGACATCATTATTTCCTTCCATTCACACTTAATAACTATCCTCCCCCTCGACTGATTAGTTCCCAGAGCTCTCCAACTGTGTGCTTTTCCTTACTCCACATCAGCGTCTATTGTGGTACAATTGACAAAGATAGATTGCTGTAAAGTATTTATCATCAATTTTATTGTACTAGTGGGGGGAGGCCGACAGACTTCAGTCTTCTTTTAGTTAACTATCTCTGGGAAAGAACATGGGAAGGAACTGGGCTGGAGCTGTAGAAATTTAACTTATTTATTGAATTAAATATTTTAAATCTTACCAACATCAATGTCAGTGAGATCTCTGTTAATCTGACCATCCCTTCTCTGTACATCACGGTATCTAGTGTAATCTGTAATACTGAATCTAACAGGTTTATCACCCAGTCAAAATCCTCCAAAGAACTATGTTATCTCCTGCCCCCATTCTCTGGTTCTCTGCCCTCCCTCCACTCTGCATGCTGGTAATCTTGGTCTGTGCCCATCCTTGGGTAAGGGCACTCTCGCCACATTTTCCCTCCCTGCCCTCAACAATAGCCATCGCCGGTGAGACTGGAAAATCTGAGCCAGTGGCTGACTTTCCCTCCAGCGGATGTTTTTCCCTCATTGGGAAAACCTCTGCCTTTTTTAAAATTCATTCATGGGAAATGGGCATCACTGGTTGGCCAGCATTTATTGCCCTCCCTAATTGCCCTTGGAGGGCAGTTGAGAATCAATACATGTGCATAGATCCCTGAAAGTTGGCACCCAGGTTGATAAGGTTGTTAAGAAGGCGTACGGTGTGTTAGCTTTTATTGGTAGAGGGATTGAATTTTGGAGCCGTGAGATCATGTTACAACTGTACAAAACTCTGGTGCGGCCGCACTTGGAGTATTGCGTACAGTTCTGGTCGCCGCATTATAAGAAAGATGTGGAAGCATTGGAAAGGGTGCAGAGGAGGTTTACCAGGATGTTGCCTGGTATGGTGGGAAGGTCTTATGAGGAAAGGCTGAGGGACTTGAGGTTATTTTTGTTAGAGAGAAAAAGGTTAAGAGGTGACCTAATTGAGGCATACAAGATGATCAGAGGGTTAGATAGGGTGGACAGTGAGAGTCTTTTTCCTCGCATGGTGATGGCTAACACGAGGGGACATAGCTTTAAATTAGTGATAATTATAGGACGGATGTCAGAGGTAGGTTCTTTACTCAGAGGGTAGTAAGGGCGTGGAATGCCCTGCCTGCAGCAGTTGTGGACTCACCAACTTTAAGGGCATTCAAATGGTCAGTGGATAGGCATATGGATAACATTGGAATAGTTTCGGTTAGAGGGTCATTAGATTGGTTCCACTGGTCGGCGCAACATCGAGAGCCAAAGGGCCTGTACTGCACTGTAACGTTCTATGTTCTAACCACATTGCTGTGGCTCTGGAGTCACATGTAGGCCAGACCAGGTAAGGACGGCAGATTTCCTTCCCAAAGGGACATCAGTGAATCAGATGGGTTTTTCTGACAATCGACAATGGTTTCATGGTCATCAGTAGATTCTTAATTTCAGATATTTTTTATTGAATTCAAATTCCACCATCTGCTGTGATGGGATTCGAACCTGGGTCCCCAGAACATTGGCTGAGTTTCTGGATTAATAATCTAGTGATAATGCCATCATACCATCGCTTCCCCTAAGGGAGTGGGAGCAGCTAGGGGGTAAATTACAAAACAGAATCACAAAGATAATATTCTCTGGAATTGTGAGCAAATTGGAGTACGATAAGTAAGATTAGAGAGTAGAATGCGTGGCTGAAAGATTGGCGTGACAGAAATGGTTTCAGTTCATTAGGTACAAGTCCTAGCACCAGGGAACAAGGGAGCTTTACAATTGGGATGGGTTCCACTTAAACTTCACTGGGCCCTTTGTCCTTTGGGGGAGGGTTAACAATGAGCAGATATTTAGAAAATTAAGGATAAAAGGACAAGATAATAGTGGAGGGTTGCGATGTGAGTAATAATAACCAGTGACAGGAAATGACAGAGTGAACAGAGATAAGACAGAGGGCAACAGCAAATAAGATCAGGGGAGAGAAAAATTGAAACAAAGGTTTTTTTAAAATTTGAATGCATGAAGCACTCAGTATAAAATAGATGGATTGCTAGCACAAAGAGAAATAAACAGGAATATTGCAGATATTTAACTATTCAGGACAACAGGAAGAAACAAAGATGGTGGAGTAGCTCTGTTTGTGACAATACTGTGCCTTTAAGAAATATATTTGAGTATTTGTATGTATTCATATATATAGATTCATGTTTCTGTGCAGGATTTATTTTAACAGCCTGTTCTAACACCGGTGCTCCTTGGTCTCCAATCAGCAGCCTGTGTTGTCGCTAGCTGGTCCTCATTGCACCAATGTTTATTTTAAATTGGGCCTAATGCTGTTCTGTTGTTGTAGTTTTCCCCTTGGGGTTTTGCAGAGCAGGGTTTGACTAACAGTAAAAATCATGTGACTGGGTGGAGCTAGGCTTACACAGAGAAATTAAGCTTTGCTTGCTGCTTGGGATCTTTATAGAGTGGTTGCTTTCTCTAGCTGTCTTTTTCTCTCTGAACTTTGAGACTGGGATCTGGGTCACTTTGAGATTTTGTTATTTGGGCGGCTGCTGTATGAGAGTCAGAAGACAGGTGTTATTCTGTATCTGTCCAGGGGGATTAAACAGCTGGAAACATAGCATCCATGTGAGCACATCTTGTTTTATGCTGATTCTGAAGAGTAATTTATTCTATGAAGACACTGCTCACATTAGAAATATAGAGATGGTGAGCTGTTAAGAATTACACCTTATGTTTAAGTATTTCTAATTGATAAAAGTTATGCTGATTCTTGTTGTTATAACGTGTTGTTATGAATAAAGTTTGTTATGTTTTAATAAAGGCTTCTTGGCATGTCAATCAAATGATACTTGGAGTAAAACTTCTTACGACTGCCTGGTCTAGGCTAGCTTTCATAATATACCTTGGAGTTTCTGATCTGGTCTCTAATGATCAAAAAAGTATGAAGTCAGCATAGTCATTGAGAAATGATTCACAGGATTAAGTTGTAAAATCATTTTGGTGGAGTTAAGAAATAGCAAGTGAAATAAGTCACTGGTGGAAGTAATTTATAGGGCTTTTAACAGTAACTACATTATAGGACACAGCATAAATCAAGGAACCATGGGGCTTGCAAGAAAGGTACTGTAATAATCACAGGAGATTTTAATCTTCATATAGATTACACAAATCAAATTGCTAAAGGTAGCCTTAAGGATGAGTTCACTGAGTATATTTGGGACAGTACTGAAAACAATTATGTTCTGGAATTAACCAAGCAATAGGCAATATATAATGATACAGGATTAATTAATGGTAAGGATCCTCTAGGCAAGAGTGATCATAACATGCAATAATTTCACATTTCATTTGAGAGTAAGGAATTTGATCTGAAATTAGAGTCTTAAAACAAAATAAATTCAATTTCAAGGACATGATGACAGAGCTGTCTATAGTAGACTGGGAAAAGTGTTAAAAGTGGCAGATATTTAGAAAGTATTTCATAACTCTCAGAAGATAGAATCCAGTGAAAAAGTCTCAATGTCACGGAAATACCATCGGTGGGTGATTAAGGAAATTAAGAATTGTATCAACACAAAGGAAAATGCATACACCACTTCTAAGACTAGTGGGAGACCAGATGTTGGTAACATTTCAGAAACCAGCACTAGAAAAAAAATGGAGAAATTAGAACAAGAGACTGAGCGAACAGATATATGAAAAGGAAGAAAATAACTAAAGTAAACATTGCTTTGTTAGAGGATGAAACTGGGGAATTAATAATGAGAAATGAGGAAATGATGAGGACTTTGAACAAGCTTATCAGGATAGAAGACACTAAAGTATTCCAAGAATAGTGGGAAACCAAGAGGCAAAAATGAAGGGCTAAAAACCATCACAACTACTAGAGAAACATTCTGAGATAGACTAATGGGATTAAAAGTTGAGAAGTCCCTTAACTTGATGGCTTGCATTCCAGGGACTTAACAGTGGCTGCAGAGTTAGTAGAGGCATTGGTTGTCATCGTCCAATATTCCCTATATTCAGAAAAATTCCCAGCAGATTGGAAAATCGCAAATATAACACCTCTATTTATCAAAGGAGGGAGACAGAAAGCAGGAAACCCTACCAGTCATTTAACATCTGCCATTAATGCTGGAATCCATTATTAAACAAGCAGTAGCAGCTTATTCATAAAATCATAAAATACAATCAGGCAGAGTCAACATGGTTTTGTGAAAGGGGAAATTGTGTTTGACAATTTCTTTCGAGGATGTATCGAACAAGCAGGATAAATGGGAACCGGAGCGCATTTGGATTTCAAAAAGGCATTTGATAAGGTGCCATATAAAAGTTTGCTAGACAAGAGCAGCTCAATGGCGTAGGGGGTGATATATTATCATGGATAAATTAACAGGAAACTGGATAAATGGGACATTGGAGTGCCACATGGATCAGGGCTGGGGTCTCAACTAAAAACAATCTATATTCTTGACTTGGATGAAGAGATCAAATATACTGTGGCCAATTTGACACAAAGATAGGGAAGCAGTCTGCAATGAGGACACAAACTGGTTAAGCACGTTGACAAAAAAATTGGCAGATGGAGTAGAATGTGGGAAAATGTGGACATTTCCACATTCACGGCAAGATTAGAAAAGGGGAACATTATTTAAATGGAGAGAGACAGCAGAAAGCTGGAGTATAGAGGGACCTGGTGACCTTGCACATATTAATTAATATCTAAATCTCAAAGTTATCAAGGGATATGGGGATATTGGCGATAGATGATCAGGCATGATCTAATTGAGTAGTGGAGCATGCTCGAGGGGCTGAATGGCCTAACTCCTATTCCTTATGCATTTGAACGGCCCAATCAAGGAATCCAATGATTTAGGGTTGAGCCAATGGGTGGTGCTCAGATTGTTTGTTGGCGTTACTTAGCTGAGGGGTGGGAACACCAATCAGAGAGAGATGCCAATCCAGGAGAAACACACACACCAATCAGAACAAGACTCACAACCAGGCAACAAGTACATCATTCTTACCCCAGCCAATCAGAGTTAATGCCCAGAGATATTTCTTGTCTGAGAGGAAAGCCATGAAGATCAGACTGTGCAGGTAAAGGCCCTCCACCAGGATCCAGTAGTGATTAGTAGCCAGAAAGTACAGGAATATCGTCACTGCCACTTTACAACCAGCCTGTAAATATACAGCTCAATTAGCACAGTGCAGGGGTCATGGGTACAATAGAGAGAGAGAGAGAGAGAGAGAGAGTGAGAGAGAAAGAGAGAGAGTGAGAATGAGAAAGAGAGAGAGAGAAAGAGAGAGTGAGAACGAGAAAGAGAGAGAGAGAAAGAGAGAGTGAGAACAAGAAAGAGAGAGAGAGTGAGAGAGAGAGAGAAAGTGAGAGAGAGAGAGAAAGTGAGAAAGAGAGAGAGAAAGAGAGAGAGAGAAAAAGAGAGTGAGAACAAGAAAGAGAGAGAAAAAGAGAAAGAGAGAGAGTGAGAACAGAAAGAGAGAAAGAGAGAGTGAGAACAGAAAGAGAGAGAGAGTGAGAGAGTGAGAACAAGAAAGAGAGAGAGAGTGAGAGAGAGAGAGAAAGTGAGAGAGAGAAAGTGAGAAAGAGAGAGAGAGAAAGAGAGAGAGAGAGAAAAAGAGAGTGAGAACAAGAAAGAGAAAAAGAGAAAGAGAGAAAGAGTGAGAACAGAAAGAGAGAGAGAGTGAGAACGAGAAAGAGAGAGAGAAAGAGAGAGTGAGAACAAGAAAGCGAGAAAGAGAGAGTGAGAACGAGAAAGAGAGAGAGAAAGAGAGAGTGAGAACAAGAAAGAGAAAAAGAGAAAGAGAGTGAGAACAGAAAGAGAGAGTGAGAACGAGAAAGAGAGCGAGAAAGAGAGAGTGAGAACAAGAAAGAGAGAGAGAGCGAGAGAGAGAGAGAAATTAAGAGAGGGAGAGAGAGAAAGTGAGAAAGAGAGAGAAAGAGAGAGTGAGAACGAGAAAGAGAGAGAGAGAGAAAGAGATAGAGAGAAAAAGAGAGAGAAAAAGAGAAAGAGAGTGAGAACGAGAAAGAGAGGGAGAAAGAGAGAGAGAGATAGAGACATTGGCTGATTTTCAGCTACTCTGTGCAACACTTTGCAGCCACTAACTGGCCATCCAAGCTCTCAGTCCGGCAGGCAGGAAACGTGTGCACATTCTCAGGAAAAATTAAATCACCCAAACCCCCGCAACAGTCCCTCCGCCCTGACCCAACCTCCCCACTGACCTGACCCCCCTAACCCCAACCACACCCTCTGCACTGAGTGGACATGACTACCAGCCACTAAACCAATCAAATCCCACCCGCTCACCCCCTCCCTGGACTGTCCGGTTCACTGGGTCCTTTAAATTGTCCTGCTTTACAGGGATAGTAAGGGATGGGTGGTCCAGCCAGTGACACCTACATTCAATCGATAATAAAGAATATGTAGAACTCCTGGTCTACTTCATAGATGTTGAGAAATCTTTAAATAGAATAGAAAGGGTGTGTGGCCTGTCTGAGCTCACAGAGCTGCATGGTGCTGGATCCTGCAGAGACCCTCCAGCTGAAGGTTCCACTCAGTGGAGATTTGAACAATATTATTCATGGGACCTCAGTGCATTTTAAACTCCCGTAATCCCAGCAGGCCGGGACTTCCTGCCCATAAAGCTGGAGGACTGGAGCATTGTGAGGTTATCTGTGGGCTTGCAGTACAGTGAGGTGCTGGGGTGACTGTCCTTGCTGGAGATGTGTGTGTCCAAAAATGCAACCGATTCCGGAGAGTAGTCCATGGTGAGTCTGATGGTGGGATGGAACTTGTTGATGTCATCATAAAGTTGTTTCAGTGACCATGAGTCCAAAGGAAGAAAATGTCATTGGTGTATCTATCGTTGAAGGTTCTGTGCGGTGAAGAAGTCTTGTTCGACTCTGTGCATGAAGATGTTGGCATATTGAGGTGCAAATTTGGTTCCCATGGCTGTTCCGAGTGTCTGCATGAAGAACTGGTTGTTGAAAGTGAAGACCTTGGGTCCATGTCACACTATCTGTAACCCCCACGACTTGCCTGGGCTTGCAAAATCTCACTAACTCTCCTGAATTGAGTCAACACACACCTTTAACCTGTGCTTAACCCCTCTCTCCACTCACATTGTCTACACTTGTAAAGACTTGATTACCTGTGAAGTCTCGCATTCCAACCATTATCTTGTAATTGAGTTTGTGTTTATATATGCCCTGTTTGTGAAACAAATCCTGCACTCACCTGATGAAGGATCAGTGCTCCGAAAGCGCATGCTACCAAATAAACCTGTTGGACTTTAACCCAGTGTTGTGGGGCTTCTTACTGTGTAGTGGAACAAGACTTTGCCCTCGTGGTAAAGGTTAATATTCAGCTTGCCTGCATGCCAATGTTTAGTTTTTAATCTACGCGGACACCCAGACATATTTTATTGCAATGTTCTGTTGTCTCTCTCTATTAAACAATATTCTGTTCTTTATTATTTTCAGCCCAAGCGAACAAGCTCACATCTTCTCACTTTATACTCCTTCTGCCAATTTTTTACCCACTCACTTAACCTATCGATATCTGTTTGCAGACACTATGCATCCTCCTCACAACTTGCATCCCTATTTAGACCATAAGATATAGCAGCAGAATTAGGCCATTCAGCCCATCATGTCTGCTCCTCCATTCAATCATGGCTGATATTTTTCTCATCCCCATTCTCCTGCCTTCTTCCCATCCCTGATCCCCTTATTAATCAAGAACCTATCTATCTGAATATAAAAGTAGGGAGGTCTTGCTGCAGCTGTATAGGGCATTGGTGAGGCCGCAGCTGGAGTACTGTGTGCAGTTTTGGTCGCCACACTTACACAAGGATATTTTGGCCCTGGAGGGAGTGCAGAGGAGGTTTACTAGGCTGATGCCGGAGTTGAGGGGGTTGAGCAATGAGGAGAGGCTGAATAAACTAGGCTTGTACTCGTTAGAGTTTAGAAGAATGAGGGGAGATCTCATTGAGACGTATAAGATGATGAATGGGATGGATAGGATAGAGGTGGAGAGGCTCTTCCCGCTCAGAAAGGACAGTAGGACTAGGGGGCACAGCCTCAAGATAAAGGGGGGGTGGTTTAGAACGGAGTTGAGGAGGAACTTCTTCACTCAAAGGGTGGTGAATCTCTGGAATTCTCTGCCCGTTGAAGTGGTGGAGGCTGCCTCGCTAAATATTTTTAAGACGTGGGTTGATGGGTTTTTGATAAGCGAGGGGATTAAGGGTTATGGGGAGAGGGCGGGAATGTGGAACTGAGCAGCGACAGATCAGCCATGATCTTATTGAATGGCGGGGCAGGCTCGAAGGGCTAGATGGCCTACTCCTGCTCCTATTTCTTATGTTCTTATCTCCGTCTTAAAGACACTCAATGACCTGGCCTCCACAGCCCTCTGTAGTAATGAGTTCCACAGATTCACCATCCTCTGGCTGAAGAAATTCCTCCTCATCTCAGTTTTAAAGGATCGTCCCTTCACTCTGAGGTTGTGCCCTCGAGTTCTAGTCTCTCCCACTAGTGGAAACATCCTCTCCGTGTTCACTCTATCCAGGCCACTCAGTATCCTGTACGTTTAAATAAGATTCCCTCCTTATCTTTCTAAACTCCATCAAGTATAGTCTCAAACTCCTCATCTGTTCCTCATATGATAACCCTTCCATCCTGGGATCACTCTTGTGAACCTCCTCTGGACCCTTTCCAAGGCCAGCACATCCTTCCTGCTCACAATACTCCAAATGGGGTCTGACCAGAGCCTTATACAGCCTCAGAAGTCCATCCCTGCTCTTGTATTCTAGCCCTCTCGACACGAATGCTAACATTGTATTTGCCTTTCAAACTGCTGACAGAACTTGCACATTAACCTTGAGAGAGTCTTATCAAATCATAGAGCCCTACAGTGCAGAAAGAGGCCATTCAGCCCATCGAGTCTGCACAGACCACAATCCCACCCAGGCCCTACCCCCATATCCCTACATATTTTACCGGCTAATCCCTCTAACCCACACATCTCAGGACACTAAGGGAAAATTTTACCATGGCCAATTAACCTAACCCGCACACCTTTGGACTGTGGGAGGAAACCGGAGCACCCGGAGGAAACCCACGCAGACACGAGGAGAATGTGCAAACTCCACACAGACAGTGACCCGAGCCGGGAATCGAACCCAGGTCCCTGGAGCTGTGAAGCAGCAGTGCTAACCACTGTGCTACCGTGCCGCCCGATTACCTTTGTATCATCAGCGTGTAGCCAGTGTTCCCTTAATCAGCACCCAGGGCTGAAATAACACAACTAATGCACGATACTGAAGTGCAGTCTGTTTGGGATGGGCTGTGTGAATATGATGGCTGGTCAGATTTTGCACATGGGGACAGCTCAGGTCAGAGATTTAGGTCTCAGCTGCTCATGGGTTTCTGATCATTTTAATTACGGATCGTGCGCCCAAGTTGCCAACGTGAGTTGGATTTTCGTGCCGGCAATATCGGCCCATGGAAAACCCACCCATATCAAAGATAATTTACTTGTTCTTATAATCCCATGCCATTTTACTCAGAATATTAGTTTGAATTGATACCCAGTATGAATTGATCCACAATTCAATCTCTTATTCGCCCTTAGTAACCTATTGGAATGAGGATGCTATTGTTCTGTCTTGATGGAACAAGATTTTATATATTGAGGCACTAATTTCGACAATGAAGATGTTTATTTATGAACTAATGTGAAGAATCAGTGTGTGTCTGGCTGTACTTACAAATTGGTGCTTGTCCCTGGGGAGAGTTGTTACATCACCGATTAAATCTTCAACTCTGAATTCCAGTCCGTCCATCGCAGAGTCTGAATAAACGACAGCATCTTTAACAAAGATACTGACAGCCCGACACACAAACGACGTGAAGAGATGCACGTGAATGTAATTCCTGGTGCAGTGCAGGCGCCTGTGTGGAGGATAGAAGCAGCATCTGATCAAACTCAACCCAATCTTTGTGACTGAATATTAAAGTGTTAACACGATACAAACATACACCTCCTAACCCAACAAGCACAACTTCAGTCTCTCTCCGTTTAGAGGGGGTTGCTAGTCCATCGCTCGTGTACAACTAAACATGATTAACGTCCAGGAAGAAAATACAACTGCAACTTCCCAGGATAAATACCTGAAAACTACAACTCTTGGGCCTCGATATTAACTCTGCCGTCTGCAGACCGATATTGTCACGCCTCTGATCTATCGAGATTCTCGGTAATACGCTGGCTGAAATTCTCAGGCTGTTTCCCCCGGCAGGATCTTCTGGGCCAGCTGATGGTGATCTCTCCCGCTGGGAATCCCTGATGCCAGAGGGTGCAAACAACGGGAAACCAATTGGTCCCACCATTGGTCAATGGCGGGCAATCTACTCTGCCTCAAAGCATGCCCCGAGGGAAGGAGGGAAATCCCACCCTTTGGGAGTGAGTAGACTGGTACTCAAGGGACGCTGGCACTCCTGCTCTGGGTGATAGGGGTGCAGTGGCTGGATGGGTGGGTTGTGGTGATAGTGATGAGGTTTTCCAGTGGAGATCATGATGGGCTCAGAGGTGGTTGGCAGATACCAATGGTTTTAATACGAAGCTCAGGATTTGACAGATTAATAACTTCTACAGATTCCCCTTTTTGGTATTGGCCTCTTGATTGGTTGCCGAAGAATGCAAATCTGCAAGGAGCTGTCAATCACTGACACCTTATCCAGACCCGACAGACAGTCACTGGACAGATTATCCAGACCTGACAGACAGTCACTGACACTTTATCCAGACCTGTCAGGCAGTCACTGACACCTTATCCAGACCCGACAGACAGTCACTGGACAGATTATCCAGACCTGACAGACAGTCACTGACACTTTATCCAGACCTGTCAGGCAGTCACTGACACCTTATCCAGACCCGACAGACAGTCACCGACACTTTATCCAGACCCGTCAGACAGTCACTCGACAGCTTATCCAGACCCATCAGACAGTCACTGGTACCTTATCCAGACCCGCCAGACAGTCACTGATACCCTATCCTGACCCGTCAGACAGTTGCTGACACTTTATCCAGACCCGTCAGACAGTCACTCGACAGCTTATCCAGACCCGACAGGCAGTTACTTTACAGCTTATCCAGACCCGACAGACAGTCACTGACACTTTATCCAGACCTAACAGACAGTCACCGACACCTTATCCAGGCCCGACAGACAGTCACTGATAACTTATCCAGACCTGTCAGGCAGTCACTCGACACTTTATCCAGACCATCAGACAGTCATTGAAACCTTATCCAGACCCGACAGACAGTCGCTCGACATCTTATCCAGACCTATCAGTCATTAGGCACCTTATTTACACCTGTATAGGGCCTAAAGTCAGTTTTAGAGGTATCAATACCTCTTTGCCTCTGCTAATATAGCCGGCAGCGTACCAGGTCTCATAGTGAGCATGGCTTGCCCCAGCCCCGACCCCCACAACACCTCCAGCCAGTCGCCCATTTATTAGACAAGCTCCCATCAAACTTCTACACCTAACAATTACTTCTGAAGTGCAGTCGCTGGAATTAGAGAGTGAGAATATTCTTACTTGAAGTAGCTGAGTATAGAGACAGCGCCTAAGAGAGAGATCAGCGAGATGGAATACCCCACGGTGTAAATCAGGTGGAGACGGTCAAACACTTCCTGTGCGGAAATAATAGGGAAACAGTCAGTGTCCTCAGTCTGACTGTGCTCCTTTTCAACTCAGGCTTAATCACTAATTCTGTGCCAAACATATCCACTTCCATGAATTAAAACAAAATCTCAAATTGGTTAGTTATTCCTGGATTGGTTAATAAATCCAGTTTAGCGACTATTTCTTGGTTATGTTGGTAAACCATTCTTTAGTTTGTAAAATTTGTTTGATTCATTCACAGGATGTGGGCATTGCTGGCCAGTGTTTATTACCCATCCCTAATTGCCCCTGAGAAGTGAGCTGCCTTCTTGAATCGCTGCAATCTCTGTGGTGTAGGTACACCCAGAGTGCTGTTAGTGAGGCAGTTCCAAGATTTTGACCCAGCGACAGTGAAAGAATGGGCAGTACGTTTCCAAGGATGGTAAGTAGCTTGGAGGGGAACCTCCAGGTGTTGGTGTGACTGTTCTTGTCCTTTACTTTTGCAGATGCACCACAGAAAGCATCCTTTCTGGTTGTATCACAGCTCGGTATGGGCTCCTGCTCTGTCCAAGACCACAAGAAACTACAAAGGGTCATGAATGCAGCCCAATCCATCACCCAAACCAGCCTTGTATCCATTGACTCTGTCTACACTTCCCGCTGCCTTGACAAAGCAGCCAGTAAAATTGAGGGCCCCACACATCCTGGACATTCTCTCTTCCACCTTCTTCCATTGGCAAAAACATACAAAAGTCTGAGGCCACGACTTGAGAACAGTTCCTTCCCTGCTGCTGTCAGACTTTTGAATAGACTTACCTTGCATTGAATTGATCTTTCTCTACATCCTAGTTATGACTGTAACACTACTTTCTTTCCTTCTTTATGAACGGTATGCTCTGTCTGTAGAGTGTGCAAGAAACAATATTTTTTCACTGTATACCAACACATGTGATAATAATAAACCAAATCAAAATCTAGATAGTAGTGGTTGTGGATTGGAAAGTGCTATCTAGAAGCCTTGGTGAGTTAGAACAAAGAGCAACACAGCACGGGAAACAGGCCCTTCGGCCCAACGAGCCCGTGCCGCCATTTTAACATTGTGAGTCCCCTCTTCTACCCATGACCTTTGTCTACACCTATTGGATTCCACAATAAAGGAACCATAACCAGATTGAGGGATGCCTAATTTAGGGACAATTTGTTACACCAATCAGCCTAACAGCAGGTTTTTGGGGTGTGGGAGGAAACCGGAGCACCCGGAGAAAACCCACGCGAGCACGGGGAGAATGTGCAAACTCCCACAGACACCGGCCCAAATCCCTGTGTCTGCACAGCAAACAGTGATAGTCACTGAGCTGTCGTGTTGCCCGTCAGTTGGTCCAGTTTAAGCGTACACTAACGATGTGAAGCACTAGGCAACTCTCGAAGCAACATCCAAAAGCAGCCCACGCACGACCCACCGCGAGTTCCTGCCGTGTACCTTGTAGATGGTACACACTGCTGTTACTGCACATTGGTGATGGAGGGAGTCGATGTTTGTGGACGGGTTGCTTTGTCCTGGATAGTGTCATGTTTCCTGGGTTGTCGGAGCTGCACTCATCCAGAGAAGTGGAGAGTATTCCGTCCCAGTCCTGACGTGTGTCTTGCTATATCGTGGACAAGAGGTGAGTTACTCGCTGCAGGATTCCTAGCCTTTGACTATTATTTGATGAATTGTAAATGCAATTGAACATTTGTCCGATTGTCAGTGGACTGAAGCAGCTGAAGATGGTTGGACATTACCCTGAGGAACTGCTGCAGAGATGTCCTGGGGCTGAACTGGTTGATTTCCAAACACCATACGCATCTTGCTTTGTGTCAAGCTTCAGCAATATGGAGATCCCATTTTACTGGGATCCTCAATGCCATTCTTGATGTCAAGGACAGTTGCTCTCACCTCACCTCTGGGGTTGAGCTCTTTCCGTTATGTCGGGATCAAGGCTGTAACGGGGTCAGCAACAGAATGACTCTAGTCAAACCCAAACTGAGGTTATGAGTGTGCAAGTGCCGATGACAGTGATATTGATGGCTTCCTCCATCACTTTGCTGATCAGCAGAATAGAGAAATGAGGTAGTAATTAGCTAGAAGATATTTGCCCTGATTTTAGTGGGCAGGAGATGCACAGACAATTTTTCACATTGTCAGTGTCGTAGCTGTATTGGAAGTGTTTGGTTAAGAGTACTCCCACAGCTCTGGAATGTTGTCAGGGCCCATAATCGTTGCTGTACCCAGGGCCCGTCTCCATGTTTTAGTTTCTAGTTCAGACACTAACTCTTTGGTTGGTTGGTAAACCCTGGATTAATGAGGAACTTGGTCATTTCCCGCTGCCTACCTTTTGATGTCGGTGGTCAGGCATCAGGAACTTGGTGCATTCGCTGTAGTTGGCCCACGTTCTGTTAATGCTGGGGACCAGTTCCCAGTCTCCGTGTATATTGCATTTCCGATAGGCATGTCCTGACAGAAGGAAGGGACCATTTTAATTTGATTGCACACTGGAAAACTTGCAGCAGCTCCCACTGGTATCTATTCCTCAACCAGATCCTGCATCCAACATCTCCCCACAACTGACTCCGATGCTTTGTAGATGATCCAAGCCAACCATCCCAGAACATCAGACTTTAACAATGGACCATTAGCTCCTCTTAGATTTACCCCACCTTCCTGCTTCTGCTACCTAAATTCTTGCCTGGTGCATTTATCTGATTGTTGGCTGTCATTCTGAATCCAAGCCCATTAATTCTTTCCCTCTTTTTCATCATCTTCTGCTCAGACCATTGAATCTTCTCCTTCCTAGCACCCAATCAGGTCTCCTTTTATTTCTCCCTCTCTGCCTCCCAAGTCCCCAATCAGTTTTCTATCCCTCTGCCAGCTCTCTTGCTGCCATTGAAGAGAGCGTGAGGAACACAGAGGTAGAAGGAGCAGCAAGAGTGAGCAAAACACTACTGTCTGGGTCTCAGCAACCGTCTGGGTCTCAGAAACCGTCTGGGTCTCAGCAACCGTCCGGGTCTCAGAACCGTCTGGGTCTCAGCAACCGTCCGGGTCTCAGCAACCGTCTGGGTCTCAGCAACTGTCTGGGTCTCAGCAACCGTCTGGGTCTCAGCAACCGTCTGAGTCTCAGCAACCGTCTGGGTCTCAGCAACCGTCTGGGTCTCAGCAACCATCCTGGTCTCAGCAACCATCCTGGTCTCAGCAACCATCCGGGTCTCAGCAACTGTCTGAGTCTCAGCAACTGTCTGAGTCTCAGCAACTGTCTGGGTCTCAGCAACCGCCCGGGTCTCAGTAACCGTCCGGGTCTCAGAACTGTCTGGGTCTCAGCAACCGTCCGGGTCTCGGCAACTGTCTGAGTCTCAGCAACTGTCCGGGTCTCAGTAACCATCCGGGTCTCAGAACCCACTGAACATGTTTAAAGAAAGTCTTAGATGTCAGCGAGACGTAGGTAAGTGATTGGTCTGTGAGTATTTTTCCTCTTTTCTCTCTAACTCTACCCTGAGAAATTTAAAAGCTCCATCAAGTGAATGTGACAGGAAGAGTGGATCTAGAGGCTACACTACTGGGGCTGTATGTTAATGAGGTATGGGGAGATATAAATATTATATTACATTTAAATTTTAAACTAGTTAAACTAATATGTTCTACAAATAATTGCAGTTATATTTCTAAACTTAGAACCTCAATAATTAAACAAGGTGACCCATGATGGTTGCAATTGCTGTAGTTTTAGCTATCCAGAGAGAGATTTTTGTTTTGGGAGTTTGAGCTGTACCTCTGAAGTGTTCTAAAATCTATTTCTTTCTTCAGATCAAAGGAGCAATTTTAAGTGGGGATATTTAACCTCAAGGTCCTAGGGTATGTCACATAGTCTTGGAGATGAGTGAATTTAAGGGAGATTCTTTGGTTTCAGTTTAACTGGCTGTTTCCTGAGAGAGCTTTTTAGTGGCACCTGAACCTGTGGGTATGCAATTTACAGCTCAGAGAAGATAACCAAAGGAAATGACAAATTATTAGACCTGCACTTTAAGCAGAGAAAAAGCTCATTTCAACATTCAGCCTGTGAGGCTTAATTTCAGCTTGAATTTTGAGGGAACAAAGCTGACAGATTTGTATTATTTGAAACTAATGGTAAAATCTATAATGGTTCTCATAGAATCCTATTGCAGTGTTTAGCTTGGGAGAATTGAGAAGGGAACCAAGAGACTGAAACATTTATTGTCAAAAAATGGCAAATTGAAGTCATCCCTGAGATTCTCAGGACGGCACAGTGGTTAGCACTGCTACCTCACAGTGCCAGGGCCCCGGGTACAATTCCGACCTGGGGTCGCTGTCTGTGTGGAGTTTGCACATTCTTCCCGTGTCTACATGGGTTTCCTCTGGGTGCTCCAGTTTCTTCCCACACTCCAAGGATGTGCGGCTTAGGTTGATTGGCAGTGTTAAATTGACCCAAGTGTTAAGGGATTAGCAGGGTAAATGTGGGGTTGCGGGTGTGGGGCGTGGGTGGGATTGTGGTGGGTGCAGACTCGATGGGCCAAATGGCCTCACTCTATGATTCTATGAACAGTTGGAACTGAGGTTAAGTAATGATCGTTTGCACAGCAATGTGGCGTACTGATAAGTCATCGCTATTTACAGGATGTGTGTATCGCTGGCGAGGTCAGTATTCACCGCCCGTCCCTAATTACTCTTCAGAAGGTGGTGGTGAGCTGCCTTCTTGAAATGCTGCAGATTACATGGTGTCGGTACATCCACATGAGTTTAAGGAGGAAATTCCAAGGTTTTGACCCAGAGACTGTGAAGGAAAAGTGGTATATTTCCAAATCAGGATGTTGTGTGCCTTGGAGGGGAACCTGCAGGTAGTGGTGTTTCCAGGTATCTGACACCCTTTTCATTCTGTTGTCGTGGGTTTGGAAAATGATGTCTAAAGAGCCTTGGTGAGTTCTTGTAGCTAGCACAAGATAATTCAGGGTGCATTGCATCTTGTAGACAGTACAAGATAATTCAGGGTGCAGTGCATCTTGTAGACAGTACAAGATAATTCAGGGTGCAGTGCATCTTGTAGATAGTACAAGATAATTCAGGGTGCAGTGCATCTTGTAGACAGTACAAGATAATTCAGGGTGCAGTGCATCTTGTAGATAGTACAAGATAATTCACTTTGCATCAGCGATGGAGGGAGTGAATATTTGTGGAAGGGGTAACAAGCAACTGGGCTGCTTTGCCCTGGATGGTGTCAAGCTTCTTGAGTGTTTTTGGAGCTGCACCCATCCAGGCAAATGGAGACTATTCCATCACACTCTTGACTTGTGCCTTGTAGATAGTGGGCAGGCTTTGGGGAATCAGAAGGGGACTCACTTGCTGCAGGATTCCTAGCCTTTGACCTGATCTAGTAGCCACAGTATTTATTTAGTCAGTCCAACTCAGTTTCTGGTCAATGGTAACCCCTAGATGTTAATAGTGGGGGGGGGGTGGGGAGCGGATTCAGTGATAGTAGTACTATTGAATGTCAATGGTTAGCTCCTCTCTTGCTGGAGAAGGTCATTGTCTGGCATTTGTGTGGCATGAATGTTAGTTGCCACTTGTCAGGCCAAGCCTGGTTATTGTCCAAGTTTTGGTGCATTGGACTGTTTCAGCATTTGAGAAGTTGTGAAAGATGCCGAACACAGTGCAAACAGCGAATATCCCCAATCCTGACCTTGTAATGGATGAAAGGTCATTGATGAAGCAGTTGAAGATGGTTGGGACTTGGACACTAACCCTGGGGAACTGTCTTGCAGCTGAGACCTCCAACCATGACAACCATCTTCCTTTGTGCCAAGTATGACCCCAAACAGCGGAGAGTTTCCCCCTGATTCCCACTGACTCCAGTCTTGCTTGGGCTCATTGATGCTATACTCAGAAAGTTCGTCTAAATATCTCATGTCCCAGTTCCCATCCTTCAGAAACCTCAGCTTATCCAAAACATTGTTTTCATATCTTACCCTGAACCTGTTCATCCATCCCTCCTGCATCCACTGCCCAGCTTTGACTCAATGCATCAATATTTAGCATCATGTTTAAATCCTCTGAGTTTCTCTAACTCCTCCAGCCCCTACAAAGCTCAATTCTTCAACTGTGCCCCTCCATTCAGTGTGACAGAGAGTGTGAGTGAGAGAAGTGTGAGCGGTTACCTCTGTGGTTAAAATCATACACGTATTCTGGACAGGAGATGGAGACGCTTTGGTTGGGGTTTCCCGCTGGCCAACACACAATCCCGTCCCACTCTGACCTGCAATGGACACCTGCACAAACACAGCAAGGGCAAACATCTCAGCAAGTCTGACACTAATAAATGATCAAAGTGCGGGGGACAGGAAGTCTCAGTTAAAGCTCAACCAGATGTGGAAGCAGTGAACAGCACCTGGAACCTACAACAAATAGAAATCTTGAAGCTGTCTCTCAGGAGATCATTTCCCAGATTACCAATCTTAAAGCACAAGTTCTTAAACACAGGTTCTGTGCGGCAACTGCCGTCCAGCACACATTCCTGTACATTGTGTCTTATTGCCTACACTCCCAACACCCCAACTCCCAGACTCTCCCAGACGGACCACCTCCAAGACTCTCCCACACAGACCACCTCTCAGACTGTCCCACATGAACTACCTCCCAAACTCTCCCACACAGATCACCTCCCAGACTCTCCCACACGGACCACCTCCCAAATTCTCCCAAATGGATCCTCTCCCAAACTTTCCCATATGGACCACCTCCCAGACTCTCCCACATGGACCACCTCCCAAACTTTCCCCCACAGACCACCTCCCAAACTCTCCCCCACAGACCACTTCCCAAACTCTCCCCCACAGACCATCTCCCAACTCTCCCTCCTGTAATATCTCTACATGTTCAACACGGTTCTGGAAAAAGTGATCAGAAGCAAAAGCCGAACAGTCTATCCACTGATTTAAACATCTATCCTCTCCAGCTCAGGCAGTGCACAATAGCAGCAATGTGCACCATCTACAAGATACACTGCAATATTCACTAATGCTACTATTCACAAACCCAATACTCCCAACATCTGGAAGGACAAGGCTGGCAACCAATGATAGTTGGAACACTCAGCTCCAAATCCGCTCCAAGTCACTCACCATCCTGACTAGGAAATATATTGCCATTCGTTAATGTCGCTGGGTCAAAATCCTGGAACTCACTCTCTAATAATCCATCACGCAAACCAGCCTCCCATCCATTGATTCTGTCTACACTTCCTGCTACCTTGGCAAAGCAGCCAGCATAATCAAAGACCCCACGCACCACAGACATCCTCTCTTCCATCTTCTTCTATTGGGAAAAAGATACAAAAGTGCGAGAACGTGAACCATTCAACTCAAGAACAGCTTCTTCCCTGCTGCCATCAGACTTTTGAATGGACCTATCTTTCATTAAGTTGGTCTTTCTCTACACCCTAGCTATGACTGTAACCCTACATTCTGCACTTTTTTTCTCTATGTACAGTATGCTTTGTCTGTATAGTGTGCAAGAAACAATACTTCTCACTGTTATACCAATATATGTGACAATAATAAATCAAATCAAATCAAAGCACTGTGGGTGTACCTGCACCACACGGACTACAGCGGTCCAAGAGGGCAGCTCACCGCCACATTTTCCAGGGCAGTAAATACTGGCCATGAGTACAACAACATTTACAAAGAAGGCACTTCCTGGAACCATCACTCTCAATTCACAAATGGATTCCCTCTTTAATCAATGCTACTTTTAATGCAGTGTTTTTTAAACATATCTGCAAGCCTCCAGTGCAGCACCTTATCATGTACCTTCCACTTATACAAAACATCCAACAGATCTCCTTTAACAATAACCTTCCTTCAGTCCTCTAAACAGCTGGATTAATTTTTCAGATCCCATTTGCCATTTACTTTACCCCTTGTTCAGATACAAGATCAGTAACCCCAGGGTATTTGAGAGATCAGACTAGACCCCAGCAATTCACTATTTTGACATTATGTGAGGCTATGCTGTTTTACTCCAGTGCAAATCTGGGAAGCTGTTAACAAAATAAACTTTATTTAACAACACCGTTTAACTATAAAAAATGAATTAGCTTCGCATTTAACAATTGAACAACAGTTAAGCATGACAAGATACAATTCTTAACTGCTAACCTATTCCTATGAGTTCCAATTCGAGCAATATTCCTTTTACAGACTTAAAACCCCTCTTCAAAATCAGTTAGCAGAACACCGGTTTACGTTTTGTACTTAAGGTTGCCAGACCTAGAGCTCTCAGTGCACTTCTGGGGAGCGAGACAGAGTGACACATTTTGTTTTGTTTAGAAACAGACAGAAAACTGCTTGTTCTTAGAAATGAAAGGTAAACTGGGTATCTTCCCTGTAAACTTAGTTTCTTCCATTAGCACACATCTTGGTCCCTGTCAATCAACTTAATCCATAAGACAATAACATATAGGAGAAAATAGGCCATTCAGCCCATCAGGTCTGCTCTGGCATTCAATCATGGCTGATAAGTTTCTCAACCTCATTCTCCCGCTTTTTCCCCATTACCTTTGATCCTTTTACCAATCAAGAACCTATCTCTGTCTTAAATGCACTCAATGACCTGGACTCCATAACGTTCTGTGGCAATGAATTCCCCAGATTCACCCCCTCTGACTGAAGAAATTCCTCCTCACCTCAGTTCTAAATGGCCTTCTGTTTACCCTGAAGCTGCTCCCTCAAATCCTAGTCTCTCCTCCTAATGGAAACATCTTCCCCATGTCCACTCTATCCAGGCCTCTCAATGAGATTCCCTCCCCATCCTTCAAAATGCCAAGTACAGACCCAGAGTCCTCAGACACTCCTCATTCGTCAAGCTTTTCATTCCAGGGATCATTCTTGTGAGCCTCCTCTGGACCCTCTCCAAGGCCAGCACATCTTTCCTTAAGGCCCAGAATTGTTCACAATATTCCAAATGTGGTCTCACCAGAGATCAAAACTATACTCCAAAACCCCAGCAAGATCTCCTCATTCAAGCTGTGATATCCTCACTCTCTTTCCCATCATTCTTGTTTTTATAATTTTGCATTATCCATTTGCTTTGTGATTTCTGCCTTCTTACTTTTTGAGTTTACAAAATCTCTATTTTCTTTTCAGAGTCCCTCAGAGTATTCAACCAGCTTCTTCTCCCATTCTACATTCTGCTGCTCTCTCTCTCTCATTAATGGGAGATTTGTGAAGAATCCTCTGGTTGATTCCCATTTTAACTTCTCTAACTTTTACTCTCATTTTCTTTTTGGAATGGATAGAGTCTCAATCATATTTTCCATCCTCTGTCCATGCTTTTGTTCATTGATTTTTTTTTCTTTCTGGTGAACCTGGTTCTCTTTATTTCCTATTTTCTTCCGGTCTAAATACAGTTAAAGATGAGGTTTTAAAATAGGTATTTTACCTGAGTTCTGAGCTGGTCTTGTTTTCAGGTTCTTTTCACAATTTCGCTTTGCCTCAAACAACAAATAAATCTGCTCCTCTTTCGTGATGACATCATCAGCGTCAACCTATCAGTAACAAGAAACAAGAAACAGCATCAGCCAAACAAATTTCACACAGTCCCATTGACCTTTGCCCTTTAACCCTGGGCTATGACATTTTAGCTCTGGCCTTTCCCCTCATTCCCTCACATTGACTCAACCCACCAATCACTGGCCCTGACCTCTTTCCCCTCCCTCCTTCCTGACCCCTGAAATGCTGCTTTGTTCCCATTCTCTCACCATTTACCCCAGTGCTATTTGGAATGGGAAGAAGTACCAGGCTTGTCAGTGGCACCCAAATCTCGTAGGAAGATTGTCTTAAAATCTTTGGCTCCTTTGCCTCTTCCCTGTTCTTACTCTTTTCCCTTGATCTCCCTGTGACAACTCCTAGGAGATCCATGAGGAAATCACTGATTGATCTCCCTATGGGGTCTATTGAATACGAGTTCCCCTGGAAAGAGGCAGTGGTCCACCCAGCTGAAACTCAGAGTTTTTAATAAGGCAGGCCCAGGACTGGGCCTGCTGAATGGTAATGCCAGGCAGGACCTGGTGTGTGTACATCATTGTAGTAGTTTTACTTTGCATTCTGTAATTAACTATGCTCCTATCCAATCGGGCTTCCTGAGTCTTTATACCCACCCTTCACCCCGATCTCATCCTTTGGCCCTTGTTTAATTAATACATTTAACATGCTCAAATGTAGGCAGCAATTATTGCATAACTTTATTTACGCCTCCCCAACAGAGAAGGCAGTATAGGGAGCAGTACACTGAGATCTTACAATACACTACACCCCCTCCCCACTTCAAAAATCAAATAACATGTAAAATGATGTATGGACCTAATTTCCCAGAACACTCCTTGACTAACCAATATCAACAATAGCTGAAATTTAACATGGGTTGCCTATTTATTTTTTATCGTAATCACAAGTGATATATGTACACATAATGTTACGAGGGTAGTTTGTACTTAAATATATTTAGGGCAGGATTTACCAAGCAACACTGTGCGGTGGGAGGAAGCGGACCCCCCATTGGTGGCTGCAGGATCTTCTGGTCCTGCTATTATCAGAGAGGTTTCACATTGGATACACCCCTCACCACGGTGAAATCCATGGCAAGGGTGCACTCTCGGAGGAACCGGAGGATCCCACTGCTGTGGACGGCCAGGAAATCTCTCCCTTTGTTTTTCCTGAACATCAGTAAGTCTTCATCAAAAGTATTATTGACTCTGAAAGGTTTACTCCTGGCTGTTTTCCATTAACCTATCTGGCTATCTTCTTCCATTTCCAGCAGCTTTACTCGGAGCTCCCAACGTCGACCAACTCCACCTCATGGCTGGGATTGTGCCTCATGGCGGGAATTTTACCAGCACGCTCACCCCGATTCCGGGGGCGACGAGGCTCGGAGAACGGCACTCTCCATTGGCCTCGGGCAGAATCGTGCATAAACCCAGGTGGACGTACCAGTAAAATTCCACCCAACTGACTATGAGTGGATTCTGTGACACTGGCAAACATTCAGTTTCTTTCTTACTCTCACTGTGGATGGTCAGGTTTATCAGACTCTCCCTTTGTCAGATTTCCTCTTTCAAATGAACTATATGATACTGATGGTGTCTTTTGGGATCTTCACTAACTATGTTCTTTTTTTCATAACTCCACAATCATGTGTTTCTCCCCATGATGTTTTTGTACCACAACCTCCTGGCCAGCACCAACCTCTCTCTGTTTCATGATCCACCTTCACTTTATTGTGCTTTCCTCTTACTTTGCTACTCGTGTAAACTAAACCGTATTCTCAGAGCCTGTTTAAACATTAACTCAAAAGACAATCAATCTGCAAATAGTACATCAATCAAGGGATTGGGTTTAGGAGTCGGGAGGTAATGCTGCAACTTTATAAGACCCTTGTCAGACCCCACTTGGAGCACTGTGCTCAGTTCTGGTGGCCTCACTAGAGGAAGGATGTGGAAGCTATTGAGAGGGTGCAGAGGAGATTTACAAGGATGTTGCCTGGATTGGGAGGCATGCCTTATGAGGATAGGTTGAGGGAGCTGGGTCTCTTCTCCCTGGAGAGACGAAGGTTGAGAGGCGACCTGATAGGGGTTTATAAAATGTTGAGAGGAATAGATAGGGTAGATTCTCGGAGGCTATTTCCCAGGGCTGAAATGGTCGCTACGAGAGGACACAGGTTTAAGGTGCCGGGGAGCAGGTACAGAGGAGATGTCAGGGGTAAGTCTTTCACTCAGAGGGTGGTGAGTGAGTGGAATCGGCTGCCGTCGGTGGTGGTGGAGGCGAACTCGCTGGGATCTTTTAAGAGACTTCTGGATGAGTACATGGGATTTACTGGGATTGAGGGTTAGAGATAGGCCTGGTAGGTAGGGATATGATCGGCGCAACCTGTGGGCCAAAGGGCCTGTTTGTGCTGTAGTGTTCTATGTTCTAGTACAGAGTCTGCCCAGCTTGTGTGTCAACGAGAAGCAGAAATTGCTGCTTAGCCTGTCGCCTGGCAAATACTTCTGCAAAGGGCCATCCACAATTTGTGCACTGCACAGGCCAATCCACAGAGAAGGAAGCAAGCCACAATGCCACCCTACGCCAACAGCCAGCCAGTACCCAGATATCTCAGACTTCCTGCCCACCTCCCTCCCAGCATCATTTTATCTGAACTGTCTTTAGTGAATTATTCAATGTTGACAGTAATTGTTTCTTAAAATTAAAACCATTGTTAAAATAAAGCTGTCCAGGGTGTGAAATATTCTTAATGCATTGTTTCATGGTATATTTTCCTCAATGCAGTTGCTCTTTCTGTTCCCAGGGTGGCACAGTGGTTAGCACTGCTGCCTCACAGCTCCAGGGACCTGGGTTCAATTCCACTGTCTGTGCAGAGCCTGCATGTTCTCTCTGTGTCTGCGCGGGTTTCCTCGGAGTGCTCCGATTTCCTCCCACAGTCTGAAAGATGTTGCTAGTTAGATGCATTGGCCATGCTAAATTTTCCCTCAGTGAATCCAAACAGGCACCAGAGTGTGGCGACTAGGGGATTTTCACAGTAACTTCATTGCAGTGTGAATGTAAACCTACTTGTGACTAATAAATAAATCTAAATAAACCTAAACCATATTGCATTATCATCAACATATTTACAAATCCATCCCTCGCTGTATGATGTACTAATAGACAGCTTTGTATTTATATAGCACCTTTCACAACCTCAGGACATTCCAAAGAGCTTTACATCCGAGGAAATACTTTTGAAGTGTAGTCATTTTTGTCGGGCGCATGATAGGCAGTTTGAGCTTAGCAAGCTCCCACAGACAATAATGAGATATTGATTAGATCATTAGTTGATTGAGGATCAGCCAGGATACCAGGAAACTCCCCTGCTATTCTTCCAAAGGTGCTGTGTGGGCTTTTACATCTACCCGAGGGGACAGCAGAGTCCCAGCACTCAATATTGCATTACAATCCTGTTAGGGACCACTAACATTTAAGAAATCCAAACACCCAGTAATTAACTGATAGAATTACATTTGTAAATAGCAACAAACTTTAGCAAATACCAGAAGAACATACAAGTTGGAGCAGGAATGGGCTACCTGGCCCTTCAAACCTGCTCCATTATTCATCACCGATGCACAGTGGCAGCTGAGATCCGCCATCTATAAGGTGCACTGCAGGAACTCACCAATGATCTTTAGACAGCACCTTCCAAACACACACTCACCACCATCTAGAAGGACAAGAGCAGCAGATACCAGGGGACACCATCAGCTAGAGGTTCCCATCCAAGTCACTCAGCATCCTGACTTGGAAACATATCAGCGTTCTTTCACTGCCACTGGGTCAAATACTGGAACTAAATCTCTAACAGCATTGTAGGTGTATCTACACATCAGGGATTGCAACAGTTCAAGAAGGCAACTCACCTCCACTTTCTGAAGGGAAGTTAGAGATATGCAATAAATACTGGCCTAGTCAGTGTTAACCACACCCTGGAAATGCATTTAAAAAAAATCATCCCTGATCTGCCTGCCTGCTCCTGGTAACCTTTCACCCCGTCGTTTATCAAGAATCTATCTAGCTTTGCTGGAGAACATTCAAAGACCCTGTCTCCATTGCTTTTTGATAGAAGGAATTTCAAAAACTCATGAACCTGTGAGAGGAAGAAATTCTCCTCATCTCTGTCTTAAATGGGTGATGTTATATATTCCAGTTTGTACATTGGATGGTCCCGGGTTTGGTCACACGGTCAGTCTGTGATCTCATTGGCTGCTTTGTAGGCTTTATACAGTCTAGTTCACATCACTGTGGAGTAAAGAGCTACCAAATAAACCAGTTTTGTTGCTACATCCAAAACCCACATGCTATCACTTTCCACTCTTTTCTCCTACACCAAGCGTGTTCTCCTACACCTGTTCTATTCTACAAATAGAACAGATGGCCATTTATTTTTATATCGTGAACCCTAGTTCTGGATTCTCCCACAAGACGAAGCGTTATCTCCACATTGACCCTGCTAAGACCCCTCAGGATTTTGTATGTTTTGTTACAAGTCAGGTCAGATACTTCAAGGTGTTTTATGAAGCTCCCCTGATCTGCACCGTTTTACATTGAATTTGGCTTGAACGAGCATGAGGGGTTTCACTCCAGCTGTGATTCAACTGATCCACAAGGAGCTTTTATCAAAAAGAAAGTTTAATAAAAAATATTGTTTACATAAGACAATTAGCAAGAACGTTTAACAATTACAAACAAGAAGTGATAATGTATAATTCTTAAGGAAATAGAAATCATAGAAACCCTACAGTAAACAAAGAGGCCATTCAGCCCATCGAGCCTGCACCGTCCACAATCCCACCCAGGCCCTACCCCCATATCCCTACATCTTTACCTGCTAACCCCTCTAACCTACACATCTCAGGACACTAAGGGGCAATTTTATCTTGGCGAATCAACCTAACCCACCCATCTTTGGACTGCTAATGTGTTCCAACATCCAAAACACAAAACCCTTCAAAATAGCACAATACACCATGGGTTATTACAATACAGCCTATTTGTTATAGGAATCCAGCCTCCTGGGTTAAATAGTGAAAATTCCTTGTGAGGAAACTCAGAAGAGGTTGTAGTCGAATCTTTTTCCCAAAACACAGCTTCTTTAAGGCAGGATGGCAATAAGCCTTTCCTTCAGCAAACTGATAATAGTTTCAGAAGCAAACAAAAAGAGCAGAGAGAGAGAGAGATTGCTTCTTAGCTTGTTAAAATGTTTCCAACACACTCCCCAAAACAGAGCTGAAAGCCTCAAGGAAAAACGCCTATTACCTGACTACCACAAACAAAACTGAAAGCCCCATCACCTGACTGCTTAGCTCCACCCCCAATGACATCGCTGAAGCTGTAAATTGCATGATTTTTTTAAAAAAAGACCTTTCTTAAAGGTACATTCACACAACAGTTTCAATCAAGTTGCCTCTTTGCTAAACTTCAGCAGATATAATCGAAATCTGTCCAATATCTCCTCAGAAGACAACCCATCCATTCCAGGTATTAGTCTAATAACCTTTCTCTGAACTGCCTCTAATGCATTCACATCCATCAAGTAAACCAATACTGTACACAGTACCCGGGATGTGGTCTCACCAATGTCCTATCCAACTGAAGCATAACTTCCTTACTTCTCCAATCAATTTCCCCCACAATAAACAACAATGTTCTATTAGCTTTCTTAATTATTTGCTACAACTGTATATTTGCCTTCTGTGATTCATGCACAAGGACACCCAGATCCCTCTACATCTCAGAACTCTGTATTCTCTTATGCTTTTAGATAACATGCTTTTTATTATTTCCGCCAAAGGGGGCAATTTCACATTTGCCCACATTGTCAGATTTTTGCCCACTCACTTAACCTGTGTCCCTTTGTAGCCTCTCTATGTCCTTGTCATAAAACTTACTTTTCTACCTAGCTTTCTGTCATCAGAAATTTAGCGACCATACCTTTGGTTCCTTCATGCAAATCATTTATATAAAAATTGAGGCCCCAGCACTGATCCGTGTGGATGCTACTTGTCACATCCTATCACCCAGAAAAAGACCCATTTATGCCAACTCTCAGTTTCGTACAGCACAAAAGCACGCCCTTCGTCCCACCATGTCTATCCCGACCAACAAATATCAATCTATACTAATCCCATTTACCAGCACTTGCCCCATAGCTAACTATGCTATGGTGATTTAAGTGCTCGTTCAGATGCTTTTTAAATGTTGGGAGAGTTCCTGCCTCCACCACGCTCTCAATCTGCACATCCCATATTTCCACCACCCTCTGGGTGAAAACATTTTTTCCTCAGATCCCCTCTAAACCTCACCTTAAACTTTCTGGTTTTAGATACCTCTGCCATGGAGAAAAGATTTTTACAGTCAGCGCCTCTCACAATTTTGTGTCCTGTGTCAGATCCCACCTCCTCTGTTCCAGTCTCACCTCATAGTTGAAACTTGCCATCCAGGTGAATCTTGTCTACACCCTCTCCTGTGCAATCACATCTTTCTGATTGTGTAGCGACCAGCACAGCACACACTATGACAAAAGATTGTTCTAAATAAGGATCAAGAGCCTCAGGAGATTCTTGGGAATCAACATATTTTTATGGCTCACCTGTCTTATGTTTGAGCTTCTGGGGATTCTGTGAATGTCTGTATAAGTTGTGTATGTTGATTGATGTCTCTTTTTTCACATCCACAGGTGATTCAGTCCACCTTGTTGTCCAATAAGGAGCATACACGCAGAGGGTCGTGCGAGGGCTGCTCTTGGATGTTGCCTCGAGAGTTGCCTCGTGCTTCACGTCATTAGTGTACGCTTAAACTGGACAAGCTGATGGGCAACACGACAGCTCAGTGACTATCACTGTTTGCTGTGCAGACACATGGATTTGGGCCGGTGTCTGTGGGAGTTTGTACATTCTCCCCGTGCTTGCGTGGGTTTTCTCCGGGTGCTCCGGTTTCCTCCCACACCCCAAAGATGTGCTATTAGGCTGATTGGTGTAACAAATTGTCCCTAAATTAGTCTTCCCTCAATCTGGCTATGGTTCCTTTATTGTGGAGTCCAATAGGTGTAGATAAAGGTCATAGGGAGAAGCGGGCACTCACAATGTTAAAATGGCGGCGCGGGCTCGTTGGGCCAAAGGGCCTGTTTCCTGTGCTGGGTTCTTCTTTGTCCTTTGTATCTACGGCCTAACCAATGTTTTATAAAGTTGTATCAAGACTTCCCTGCTCCTATATTCTGTGCCCCTGCCAATGAAGGGAAGCATTCTGTATGCCATCTTCACCATTCCATCTACCTGTGCTGCCACCTTCAGGGATTTATGGACAAGACTCTTTATTCCCCATTACTCCCTGGGGACCTACCGGTCGCGGTGTACATCCTACCTTTAGGCTTCCCAAACCTCATACTTAACAGGATTAAGTTCCATTTGCCATTGCTCTGTCCAATTTATCAACTGATCACTATCAGTCTGCAGCCTCAGACTATCTTCCTCGCTATCAACACCACCAATTTTCATGTCATTTGCAAACTTACTAATTGTACCTTTTACATTCACGTCCAAGGTGTTAATGTATGTAGCAAGGGTCCCAGCACTGACCCCGTGTAGACTGTCCCAATGGTACAGATCCCCATTTCCCCAGTACTGATGCTAGTATCCCTCGCCAGTCTGAGCCATACCTTCATTTTCCTAATCCTATTTGTCCTCTGCCAATTTGCATGTGGTTCAGGTAATAATCCAGGAATTATTTATTACCTTTGAGGTTCTGCATCTTAATTTGTTGCCTAATTCCTCACACTGACACTGCAGAACCCTCTTCCTTCCCCTCCCTATGTCGTTGGTACCTACTTTGACCATGACCACTGGATGCCCTCCCTTTGGCAAAGCAGCCAGCACAATCAAGGATCCCACGCACCCTGGACATTCTCTCTTCCACCTTCTTCTGTTGGGAAATAACGTTTTTTTTTCTCTTTTTCATTCACAGGTTTTAAGTCGGTCTGCCTTGTGCCCAACGAGGGGCATACACACGATGGGTCGTACTTAGGCTGCTCTTGGTTGTTTGAGATTGGCCTAGTGCTTCATTGTCGTTAGTGTGTGCCTAAACTGGACCAGATACTGGGCAAGACGACAGCTCAGTGACTATCGCTGATTGCTGTGCAGACACATGGATTTGGGTCGGTGTCTGTGGGAGTTTGCACATTCTCCCCGTGCTTGCGTGGGTTTTCTCCGGGTGCTCCGGTTTCCTCCCACACCCCAAAGATGTGCTGTTAGGCTGATTGGCAGGAATAAATTGTCCCTAAATCAGTTTCCCTCAATCTGGATGGCCATAAAACATTAGACAAGGGTCGTGGGTGGAGAGGGGGACTGGTGGTGTTAAGATGGCGGCGCGGGCTCGTTGGGCCGAAGGGCCTGTTTCCCGGGCTGATTTTGTTCTTTGTTCTTTGAAAAAGATACAAAAGTCTGAGGTCACGTACCAACCGACAAGAACAGCTTCTTCCCTGCTGCTATCAGACTTTTCAACGGACTTACCTCGCATTAAGTTGATCTTTCTCTACACCCTCGCTATGACTGTATCACTACATTCTGCACTCTCTCCTTTCCTTCTCTATGAATGGTATGCTTTATCTGTATAGCGCGCAAGAAACAATACTTTTCACTGTATGTTAATACACGTGACAATATCAAATCAACTCAAATAAGGTTCCACTCCAGCCTGGAGCAGATGACCTGAACCCTGACATCAGGCCAGCAGCCCAGCCATCTGGACTCTTGTACCTACTATAGGGAACATTGTCAATCTCCCTCACTAACTGTCCCCTACTACAACTACTGTCCTTTTTAATCATATAATCTTACAGAGCAGAAGGAGGCCATTTGGCCCATAGAGTCTGCACCAACCACATTTCTGCACCCCCCACTTAAATGGCTTCCTGTAGAACAGTGCCAAGGTCAGTCAGCTCATCCAGCCTGCAGACCCACTTCATCCAAACAAACTGGAATACCCTCAAACCCCTGTTGAACGAGTGCAGACGTTGACACTCCTGCACTCTTACCCTCTGGGTCTCCTTACCTGCCTCACTTTCCTGCCCCTGATGACTTCCCAAATCAGAGGGCCCTATCTAACAGGTATGACTGCCTCCTGGGATGAAACATCCAGTAACTTTCACCCTCCTTGACATGTCTGCACCTCAGCCTCCAGCTCAATTACTCTGCTCCGGGGTCCTTGAGACACAAACGCTTACTGTGGACATGTTTACTCTGGATCACAGTGTTACCCAAGAGTGCCCACTTACCACAGCATTGGCACATCACCTGGAGGGAGAGAATATTTCGCAATGGGATCTTATACTCCCACTGCTGGATTTCCCACTGAATCCATCAGGAAATCTACGGCAGGAGTTCATTGTTGGTGGGACCAGAAGATCTCGCTGACGGGAATGGCGGGAAAATCCTGGCTACCATCTCTATGTGCACGAATTGCAAAAACCCAGTCTGCAGGTGTAGCAGGTGGTCAAGAAGGCGAATGGGATGCTGGCCTTTATAGCGAGGGGGATAGAATATAAAAGCAGGGAGGTCTTGCTGCAACTGTACAGGGCACTGGTGAGGCCGCAGCTGGAGTACTGTGTGCAGTTTTGGTCGCCGCACTTGCGGAAGGATATATTGGCCTTGGAGGGAGTGCAGAGGAGGTTCACTAGGCTGATACCGGAGATGAGGGGGTTGGACTATGAAGAGAGACTAAACAGACTGGGTCTGTACTCGTTGGAGTTTAGAAGGATGAGGGGGGATCTTATAGAGACGTATAAGATAATGAAGGGGATGGATAGGGTAGAGGTAGAGAGATTCTTCCCGCTCAGAAAGGACAGCAGGACTAGAGGGCACAGCCTCAGGATAAGGGGGGGGTGCAATTTAGATTGGAGTTGAGGAGGAACTTCTTCACTCAAAGGGTGGTGAATCTCTGGAATTCTCTGCCCGTTGAAGTGGTGGAGGCTACCTCGCTGAATATATTTAAGTCACAGGTAGATAGGTTTCTGATAGACATGGGAATTAAGGGTTATGGGGAGAAAGCGGGAAAGTGGAACTGATCCACTTCAGATTAGCCATGATCTTATTGAATGGTGGGGCAGGCTCGAAGGGCTGGATGGCCTACTCCTGCTCCTATTTCTTATGTTTTTATGACTTGTCTACCTTAATGCAATTTAGGATACTCAACACTTCCTCCTTCACTGTACTGACATTCTCTAGAGTGTTCACACACTTATCCTTAACCTCGACATCCATACTATCCTTCCTCTTGGTGAATAAAAAGCTTTGGGATTCTCCTTTACCCAGTTTGCTGAGGACACTTCAGGGCTCGCTCCATCCTTTTATTGCAAATACGCACGCAGTTCAGTAAAGTAACATTAATAAAAACTTCTTTGTAACTTCAATGAGACTGCTTCACAGCATCACATCACAGGAGGTCACTCAGAGGGTTTGAGGCAGTCAATGCTGAGAGGATGTTCCCCTCGTGGGGAATCTAGGACCAGGGGACAGAATAAAAGGGGCATCCATTTGAGATGGAGATGAGGAGAAATTTCTTCTCTGAATCTCGAATCTTTGGAACTCTCTCTCCCAATGAGGTTAGGCCATTGAATATATTCAAGGTTGAGATTCTTCAACTATAGGAGAGTCAAGGGTTAAATGAAACAGATAGGACAAGTGGAACTGGCACTAACTTCATTGCAGTGTTAATGTAAGCCTACTTGTGACACTAATAAATAAATTAGTATACAAACATTCACACATCAAAATTCACACACATGCAAACATTGAAGCACACACTTTGATTTTAATACACGCAGCAGATACTGCTAGACAGACCGATATACACAGATACTGACATACATACACACTGAAACCGCTCATACTAATACACATACTGACATACATTTTCCATGGTCTCTCATACACATTCATTGATACAGACATTATCACGCACACTTACTGATACACATATGTAATCAGGTCTTATGCCATATGGCATATTTTTGTAACACATTCACACTTCCAAGAGTGCCATCTACTGCAGTTGGCAGCCCCGGCATACCTGCATTGGGTCACAAACACACTCACAGCCCGTCACACCCCTGCCCTCCCTTCTCCATTCCCGCGGATCCCCCAGAATTACAGACTCTGACAATAAGGCGACAGCTGCCTCAGCCTCACACACAGCCTGCGGTCGATTAAAATATCCAACATTTCACATTGGGGCACTGAACCGTCTTTCAGGATTTCCCACACTAGCTGCATAGAGAATTCTAAAAGTAACATGGGTGAGAGAAATCCACAAGCAGAACCGAACATCAGCAGGCTGCAGAACCGTGCCGCAATACAGAAGGCTAACCAATTAGCATTGCTGCTATTCCTGACTTTCCTGTCTGCAATGTTAACTTTATGGCCAGATAAGGAGGCAGCTCCAAACAAGACTTAATTGTGAGCTGCGAAGGCATTTCGACTATTTCACAGTATATTTAAACGCCTCCTCTGTATTAGGTGTGAAGTATGAGTGTTTGGGTTAGAACGAAGGCAATTTTGCTCCACTTCATCTCCTCACAGAGTCCAGGCACACTCTATCCTATCACCCAATTAAGATGCTGTAACAGTCACCGTACCCTGTCACACACTCTGGCTCAGACAGCTCAACCTAGTCTGAACGCTTGTCTGGGGATTGGAAAATAATTGGACGAGCTAGAGGAACCAAAGGAATAATTGTATTTTGATTGTGCCTCTTAATCACAGGCAGTCCCAAAGTGCTTTAAAAACCCACACAGTACTTCTGAGGTGTAATCACTGCGGCAATGTGGAAAACACTACCGCCAATTTGTACAAAGCAAGATCCCACGTACGGGTACTGATTAGATGCCGATTGCGATTAATATTAGCAAAGGCACGGGGAAGAACTCACCAGCTGCTGAACAAAGGAACAGAGAACAGTAGAGCACATGAAAAGACCCTTCAGCCCTCCAAGCCTGTGCCAGCACATGGTGCCTTTCTAAACTAAAGACCTATGGCCCCTACACAGCATACGTTTGACACAGAATGTCTTACATAGAGACACGTAGGACAAGGGGCCATGGACTTAAGGTGAGGGGGGAGAGGTACAACACAGGTATTAGAGGGAGGTTTTTCACACAGAGGGTAGTGGGGGTATGGAATGCTCTGCCAAGTAAGGTGGTGGAGGCAAACACGCTAGAGTCATTTAAGAGTAACTTAGACAGGCACATGAGTGGGTTGGAGATGGGTGGATATAGGAGAACCTTTTAAATAAGGGTCATTAGCATTGGGGAGTCCCTGGTAATGTAAATGGGTATGGTACAATAATAATGTTTTTTTTCCTTTTCATTCACAGGTTTTAAGTCGGTCCACCTCGTGTCCAACGAGGGGCATACACGCGATGGGTCGTACTGGGGCTGCTCTTGGTTGTTTGAGATTGGCCTAGTGCTTCATGTCGTTAGTGTGTGCCTAAACTGGACCAGATACTGGGCAAGACGACAGCTCAGTGACTATCGCTGATTGCTGTGCAGACACATGGATTTGGGCCGGTGTCTGTGGGAGTTTGCGCATTCTCCCCGTGCTTGCGTGGGTTTTCTCCAGGTGCTCCGGTTTCCTCCCACACCCCAAAGATGTGCTCTTAGGCTGATTGGAGGTAATAAATTGTCCCTAAATCAGTTTCCCTCAACCTGATGGCCATAAAGCATTAGATAGGGGTCATGGGGGGAGAGGGGGACTGGTGGTGTTGAGATGGCGGCGCGGGCTCGTTGGGCCGAAGGGCCTGTTTCCCGGGCTGTTTTTATTCTTTGTTCTTTGTTCTTTACATCTGCCCGAAAGGCCAAATGGTGTCTTAGTTTAATATCTGAGTCGGGTCTGTTCATTTCTTAGAATAGACGGAGGCAGCAGCTGGACTGAAGTTGATCTTTTTTTCATTGGGCGTCATTTAAAATGAGCACATCAGAGAGTGAAAAAAGATTACTCGAGAGAGAGAGAGACAGAGACAGAGAGACAGACAGAGGGGGAGAGAACTAACCAAACAGATAACTATTACCACAATATATGAATTCTTATCTGTGCTATTGAAATTGCAGGTACAAACTGTCTCCCTAATTTGACAGTTGTGGGCGTGAAAAATTTCTGTTTGGGTTTATGAGAAAGCCTTGCTTGCAAGATTACTTTTAAAAAATGCAACTTTCCAAGCTAATCCCAGAATGCCTGCTGTGTTTAAAATGTGGCCAAGTTAACTTTAAAGCTTAGCATAGTTAGTTACATGAGCAGAAATATGAAGTCTTTTAATTGAAGCAAACTATATATGGGCGGCACGGTGACAAAATGGTTAGCGCTGCTGCCTCACAGCCCCAAGGTCCTGGGTTCGATTCCCGTCTTGGGTCACTGTCTGTGTGGAGTTTGCACATTCTCCCCTTGTCTGTGTGGGTCTCCTCCCACAGTCTAAAGATATGCTGGTTAGGTTGATTGGCCATGCTAAATTGACCCTAGTTTCGGGGGGATTAGCAGGGTAAATATGCGGGGTTACGGGGATAGGGTGGGATTGTTGTCGTTGCAGACTCAATGGGCTGGATGGTCTCCTTCTGTACTGTAGGGATTCTATGATTCTATACAAAGGATACTTGATGCTCAAGGCTCAGGTGTGAGATTTCCACCTACATCCTTCATACTCAATGGCAAGGTACCAGCACTGAGGGAGGGCAAGGGCCTGTCTATATGGAGGTGTGCAAGGTGTTATCTATCCAGGCAGATAAAGGGATGTGAATATAAACCAATATACCAAATATACAACTGACAGCTTGTTATGAAGATATAATCGCCTGATTCAGTCTCACCGTTGTCCAGTCCAAGTAAAATCTACAATTCAGTTCAGATATCACGCGGAGTCAGAATAGCAGCAGAGAGTGAGGGGGATGTACACCAGGAACTGGTTATAAGTGCCATTTTATTGCATTCCCTCAACATCCATCTCTACCTTACCACCACCCCCTCTTCATCCCGGCACTGCCTAGGATTTGGCTCACTTCTTCTCTAGCATCCAATTTTGGCATGACCAAACCCATTAGGCAAACCCAGGACCAAAGTGGTTAGCATTGCTGCCTCACAGGGACCTGGGTTCAATTCCGGCCTCAGGTCACTGTCTGTCTGGAGTCTCCCCATGTCTCCGTGCGTTTCTTCCCACAGTTCAATCAAGTGCAGGTTAGGTCATTTGGCCATATTAAATTGACCATTAGTATGAGGGGGATTAGCAGGGTAAATACATGAGGTTATGGGGATAGGGGCCTGGGTGGGATTGTGGTGGGTGCAAGCTCGATGGGCCGAATGGCCTCCTTCTGCACTGTCGTGACTCCACAATTGTCTTCCCTCTATAAACTCGAGCTAAATCGAAGCTCTGTTCCCCACGTCAGAGGTCACATCCTCCCGGAACCTATGCTTACTGACCTACATCAGCTCCTGATCCAGCAAGGCCTCAGATTTCATTCTTGTGATCAAATCAGTCCTTGATCTTACCTTTCCCTATCTCCAACTTCCTCCAGTCCCAGAACCTTTTGGATCTCTGCATTTCTCAGGTTTGACTCCGTATTCTCAAAGACTTTGTACCATCATTGATTAGTAATGAAGCCAAAAACCACTCCTGAAACATTTGCACCTCTCGACCTCTTCCCTTCGTTCAAACATTCATTAAATCTTTGATCAAACTATTAACCACCTGCGGTTGTAAAATTGAATGAGGAAGGAGTGTAAAGTTTGTCCAATAACATACACGTGAAACTACCCTCGTACATTTGCCACATTAATGGAAGTTGTTGTTTGGGCTCCGTTGTTACAATTCCAGCATCACTGTTACCTAGCCTCACTCTGTACACAAAAGCAAGGAGAAGGAGTAGGCCATTCGGCCCCTCAAGCCTGCTCCACCATTCAATAAGGCTGATCTGACTGTGACCCCAACCCCCATTTCCTATTTGTCCCCCATAACCCTGGAATTCCCCATTGATAAGAACCCTGTCTCACCCCGTTTTGAGTACATGCAGTCTCCACTGCTCTCTGGGGAAGAGAGCTCCAGAGACTAACGAATCTCAGAGAAAAGAAAATTCTCCGTCTTAAGCAGAAGACTCCTTATTTTTAAACTGTGTCCCCTAGTTCTTGTCTCTTCCACACGGGGAAAACAAGATCTCAGTCTCCTCTCGATCTCCATTGGTATAGATCCAGCCTTTCCCCACTAACCCTTCATCCCAGGAATCAGTCGAGTGAACCTTCTCTGAACTCTTTCTGTTATATCCTAAGCAAGGAGACCAAATCCGTACACAGTATCCCAGAAGTGCTCTCACCAAGGCCCTGTACGGCTGCAATGTAACTTCCCAACTTCCATGTTCCATTCCTCTTGCAATAAAGGCAGACATTTCACTTACCTTCCTCATCACTTCCTAGAGCTGCAGACCAACTTTACGATGCGTGCACCAAAATGCCCAGATCCCTTCGTGTCTCGAGTTCTGCAATCTCTCTCTGTTTAACGTATTGATCTCTGATCGATATTCTGATAGACAAGGGAATTAAGGGTTATGGGGAGAAAGCGGGAAAGTGGAACTGATCCACTATCAGATCAGCCATGATCTTACTGAATGGTGGGGCAGGCTTGAGGGGCTAGATGGCCTACTCCTGCTCCTATTTCTTATGTTCTTATACTGCTTTTCTATTCTGTGTAGTCAAACTGGACAGCTTCACGTTTTCCCACATTATGCTTCATCTGCCCAACTTTTGCTCACCCACTTAACCTGTCGATATCCTTTGTAAACTCTCCAGCTCCTCAACAATTTACTTTCCTACTTATCTTAATAACCAAACATTCGATTCCTTCATCCAGTCGTCGCTATAAATTGCAAATGACTCAGTGTCAATTCCAGTGTGTTTCACTGGTGGATTGTTGTCTGCCGCTGTGCGGCCAAGATAAAGTGGGGTGCGTGAAAAACCGAGAGTTGTTTCTCCAGGAGCCGTGCCAGGGAGGCGTCAGGATGTGTACCCTGGGAGGATTTGCCGACTGCTGTAAAGCCAATGGGGTTGGCGTGACAATGATCATTCCAAGAACATGTTAACTTGACACATGGAGCTCCTGGTGCTGGCAGGTTAAGGTGCTGACAGAGCCAAGATAAAGACACACAAACACACACACAGACTGCTTCTGTCTGCCCACCATCTGTCTGACTCATCTTACAAGTGGTTGATCTGTGGCCGGCACACTGCACACATACACACACACACAGCTTCCCATGTGTTATAAGCAGCTTGGCTGAGCCATTGAAATACCTTCACACACAACTGACAATCTAAACATATCGTGCAACTACTGTCACACACAACAGTGAACAAAAATAGCACAAAAAACTAGCAAAACCAAAGAGAGAGTAGAGGATACTGAAGTCTCCTGCTGTACACTCCTTGTTCAGGGGATTCAGCAGCGGGAATCTCAGAATGCCAGCAGTGTTAGTGGGAACGCCGTGCATTCCGGTGAGTTATATTCCTGCTTCAAAGCTGCTCTTGTGCAGAGCTTTGAGCTGACCCCATCTGGAGTCACTGGATTCAAATCTGGAGACCACACCCCAGAGACTAAGTCGACCTCCAGGCCTGAAAGGGTTAAACTTGTAAAGCAAATTACATTAATCTAGGGGCGGATTAATTGGTACTTGGGGGGTAGGTCACTGCTTGGGGGGGTGGGTGGGGTGCGTGGAGGTAGTGGGATAAAGTTGGAGGTTGTTCAGAGGTGAGCGAAGAAACAGGCAAGTCGAAGGCTCACCTTTGTTCTCTACAACTTCAGCCCAGCTGTATTAGAGACAGGTAGGCTCTAACCCCTACAACCCTCACCCTCCATGATGCCTCATAACACTCCCACACCTCCTCAGACACAAGCATCCTCAGATTCCCCCCTCCAGCCCCTCATATCCCCCCATGCTCCCTCCATACTCCCTCATGCCACCTCTGCAGCCTCCCCTATCATATCTCCATAGCCACTTACCTAGAATTCACGATGGGCAGGGCTCAGCAGCCGTGAGGAGATAAAAAAAATTACTTGTAACAACCTAGAGCTTTTACTCCAGTAAAGCTGAAAAATTTCTCATTCAGGAAACCCACTCAAAAATGTAAATCCTCTCAAATGCATTTGATGTAAAAACAAACTAACATCTTATCTAGGCTCACTCCCCTGCCCTATCCCCATAACCCCACGCAGTTACCACTGCCAGTCCACCTAACCTGCACATCTTCACACTGTGGGAAGAAACTGGAGCACCCGGAGAAAACCCACACAGACATGGGGAGAACATGCAGACTCCATACAGACAGGGGCTCGAGGCTGGAATTGAACCCAGTTCCCTGGTCTGTGAGGCAGAGCTGTGTCACTATGTCGCCCACATTCCTTAAAAGCTTGAAGGGGGAGCTGGCTGAAGTGACAAAAGGATTTCTATTAGAAATTACTTCCTCTGGTGGGCAGTTCCATAACAATGAAACATGACCTTCAAATTTAGGGGAAAATCAGGAAATAGATTTTTTTCCACGGGATAGTGGAAATCTGAAACTTTCCTTCAACAAAAGACATTGCTTGCTGAAGGTTCAAAGGAAATTTCAACACTGAGACTCGTCAATTTCTACCAGGTAAGAATATCAAAGGAAATGGATCAAAGGCAGGGAAATTAAGAGATATGGCTGAACCACAATCCAATGACCCTGACTACAAGTTCTGCAAAGCTCCTCCTTCCACACACACTGAACAACTCTTGAAGCATAATGATTCCGACATTCCAACAGTGACTGGAATTCACTGGCTGCAGCATTGAGGTCATGAAAGGCGCTATACGAATGCAAAACTATTTTTTTTTCTCCTGGCATGGCTCCAAAATTTCTATCCAATCCCCATGAAGGAGTAAACTATGGTCAGATTTCCTAGTGGACCGTCTCCATGAAGTGAGATATAAGAGGTTAATAGAAACATAGGACATAGGTTCAGGAGAAGGCCATTCAGCCCTTTGAGACTGCACCATCATTCAGTATGATCATGGCTGATTGTGCATTTTTGGTATCCCATTCCCTTTCTCTCCCTACCCCTTGATCCCTTTAGCCACAAGGTTTTGTCAGCTCCCTCTTGAACACATCTAACGAAATGGCCCCACAGCTTTCTGTGGTATAGAATTCCACAGGTTCACAACTCTCTGGGTGATGAAGTTCTTCCCCATCTCAATCCTGAATGGTTTACCTCTTATTCTTAGACTGTGACCCCTTGTTCTGGACTTCCCCAAGTTGGGGAACATTCTTCCCTCATCTAGCCTGTCTAGTCCCATCAGGATTTTATATATTGCTATAAAATCCCCCCTCATTCTTCTAAATTCCAGTGAGTACAAGCCCAGTCAATCCAGTCTCTCTTCATATTGTCAGTCCTGCCATTCCAGGAATCAGTCTGGTGAATCTTCACTGGATTCCCTCAATAGTAAGAATGTCCTTTCTCAAACTAGGAGATCAAAACTGCGCACAATACTCAAAGTGTGGCCTCACCAATGCCCTGTGTAACAGCAGCAAGACATCCTTACTCCTACACTCAAATCCTCTTGCTATGACGCCCTCTTGCTTACTCCTACACCCAAATCTCCTTGCTATGACGCCCAGCATGGCATCAGCTTTCCTCACCGCCTGCTGTACCTGTAGCGACTGTTCCAGCATGACACCCAGGTCACATTGCACTTCCCCTTTTCCAAAATTGCCACCATTCAGATAGGGGTGGCACGCTAGCACAGTGGTTAGCACTGCTGCCTCACAGCTCCAGGGTCCTGGGTTCAATTCCCAGCTGTCTGTGTGGAGTTTGCACATTCTCCCTGTGTCTGCGTGGGGTTCCTCCAGGTGCTCTGGTTTCCTCCTACAGTCCAAAGATGTGCAGATTAGGTGCATTGGCCGTGCTAAGTTGCCCCTTAATGTCCTGGGATGTGTATGATAGAGGGATTAGCTGGGTTAAAATGTGGGGCTTCAGGGATAGGCCCTGGGTGGGATTGTTGTTGGGCAGACTTGATGGTTCGAATGGCCTCCTTCTGCACTGTAGGGATTCTATGACATATGAGTAACCTTCCTTCCTGTTTTTGTTACCAAGGTGGATAACCTCATATTTATCCACTTTATATTGCATTTCTCAAGTATTTGCCCACTCAGTCAGCCTGTCCAAGTCACCCTGAAGTCTCTTAGCATCCTCCTCACAGCACACACCGCCATACAGTTTAGTGTCATCTGCAAATTTGGAGATATTACATTAATGTATGTCGTGAATAGCTGGGATCCCAGCACTGCACTCTGTGGTACCCCAATAGTCACTGTCTGCCATTGTAAAAAGGACCTGTTTATTCCCACACTCTACTTCCAGTCTGCCAACCAGTTTTTTATCCGTGTTAATACGTTACCCCCAGTACCACGAGCTTTAATTTTACTAATCTCTTGAGTGGGACCTTATCAAATGCCTTTTGAAAGTCCAGATACACAACATCCACTGGTTCACCCTTGTCCAGTCTACTGGTCACATCCCCAAAAAATTCCAGATTTGTTAAGCATGATTTCCCTTTAGTGAATCCACGCTGACTTGGACCAATCCTGTCACTTTCCAAATCACTTTCCAGTTATTACATCCCTAATACTTGACCCCAACATTTTCCCCACCGCAGATGTCAGGCTAACCGGTCTATAATTCCTCACTTTCTCTCTCACTCCTTTTTTCAAAAGTGGGGTTACATTAACTATTGAAATAAACCTCCAATTTCTGGAAGATTATTTGTGTCTTCCTCAGTACCAGGAAGAGACTGTGTGGCCCATTGAATCTATCTCAATAAGATCAATGCACATCCCAATCCTATCTCTATATTTCTTCATTCCTCTAATATCTAGAAATCTCTCCACACTGTTCATCGATTAAAGAGCATTGACAGCCCTGAGAGTAAGGATCTGGGCAGCATGGTGGCACAATGGTTAGCACTGTTGCCCCACAGCGCCAGGGAGCCGGGTTCAATTCCTGGCTTGGGTCACTGTCTGTGTGGGGTTTGCATGTTCTCCCTGTGTCTGCATGGGTTTCCTCCGGGTGCTCCGGTTTCCTCCCACAGTCCAACGATGTGCGGGTTAGGTGGATTGGCCATGCTAAACTCCCCCTCAGGGCTAGCTAGGGCAACTGCATAGGGATAGGGCCTGGGTGGGATTGTGGTCGGTGCGGGCTGAATGGCCTCCTTCCATACTATGGTTCTAAAAAAAAGGTGAGGCCCTGTGGAGAAGATCGAGCGGCACATTTTCTTTCTTACAGCCTGCGAACTGAATGGTCTCAAAGTCAGTCTGAGCCCACAAAAGTGGGCAAAATTGCACCACCATCTTGAAATGTCACTGGTGTGGCAAAAACAAACTGCCACTCAATAACACTGATAACCTGTAAAAAACAGGAGAAAAATTGAAATAAAAGCCACGTACAAGGTGTGGTGGAGCCACAGAGGAAGGAAGTTCCTCATGGATGTAAAAGATACCAAAGAATCCCTACAGTGCAGAAGGAGGCCATTCAGTCCATCAGATCTGCACTGACCCTCCAGAGGAACATCCCACCCAGCTTAACCCCTGCCACAACTCCACGCATTTACCATGACCAATCCACCGAACCAACACATCTTTGATGTTATAGGGCAATTTAGTTTGGCCAATCCTCCTAGGGGTGGCACGGTAGCACAGCGGTTAGCATTGCTGCTTCATAACTCCAGGGACCTGGGTTCGATTCCCAGCTCGGGTGACCGTCTGTGTGGAGTTTGCACATTCTCCTCGTGTCTGTATGGGTTTCCTCCGGGTGCTCCAGTTTCCTCCCACAGTCCAAAGATATGCGGGTTAGGTTGATTGCCCCTTAGCGTCCTGAGGTGCATGGGTTAGAGGGATTAGTGGGTAAATATGTAGCGATATGGGGGTAGGGCCTGGGTGGGATTGTGGTTGGTGCAGACTCGATGGGCCGAATGGCCTCTTTCTGCACTGTAGGGTTTCTATGGCTTTACTCTGCAAACAAACGCTGGAAGACACTCCATGAAGTTTAAAAATTACTTACAGGCCTAGGTAAGCTAAAAACCCAACACCATGTCACCCTACAAACTAAACTACCCCTTCGTTCTGAGAAGGTCACTCAACAACTTTGGATAAAATCAAGGATGAAATTGAAAAGAAATGGCAGTAAGATGTTACCTCAATGGTTACCATGACACACTTACCCATTAATCCTCCTAGCCTATGCATCTCAGGACACTAAGGGGCAATTTTTAGCATGGCCAATCCGCACATTCTCCTTGTGTCTGCATGGGTTTCCTCCGGGTGCTCCGGTTTCCTCCCAGAGTCCAAAGATATGCGGATTAGGTTGATTGGCCATGCTAAAATTGCCTGCACATCTTTGGAAGGAAACCCACACAGACACGAGGAGAATGTGCAAACTCCACACAGACAGTGGCCCAAGCCGGGAATTGAACCCAGGTCCCTGGAGCTGTGAAGCTGAAGTGCTAACCACTGTGCTATGGTGCCAGGTTGAAGAGGATGGTCACAGAGTCAGGGCAATACTGTGGAGCTGACAGGAAGCAGATCCAACATTGGGTGCAGCATGAGAGTTCAGCGAACCTACAGTCAAGTTTCTAAATCACAAGAATGCAAGACACTGGGATGACAGTCAATCCACAAAAATCAAAATTAATCAGAGAATTTCCACATTCCAGGAACAAAACTGAACTTTGGAGACTCCTTGGGGTGGGTAGCCAAATCAGCAATCTCGAACCAAATTTAACACAAGTCAATGAGCCTTCGAGACAGGGTTAGCAATGATGAAAAACTTTTGAAAAGAGTATTGTGTACAGTTTTGGTCTCCTTACTTGAGAAAGAATATCCTGGCACTGGACGGGGTACAGAGGAGATTCACTAGATTGATTCCAGAATTGAGAGGGTCGGCTTATGAGGAGAGATTGAGTAGACTGGGGCTGTACTCATTGGAATTTAGAAGAATGAGGGGAGATTTTATAGAAACAGATAAGATTATGAAGGGGATAGATAAGATAAAAGCAGGGAAGTTGTTTCCACTGGCAGGTGAAATTAAAACTAGGAGCCTCAAAGTAAGGGGTGCAGATTTAGGACTGGATTCAGGAGAAACTTCTTCACCCAAAAGGTTGTGAATCTGTGGACCTCCCTGCCCAGTGAAGCAATTGGGGCTACCTCATTGAATGTTTTTAAAGCAAAGATAGATAGGTTTTTGGACAGAAAAAGAACTAAGAGTTATGGTGTGCAGGCAGGTAAATCATGTGAAGATTTTATCCAGAATCCAGATACTCACATTAAAATTAATGAGATATGACTCCATAACAGAGTATGTTCAATGGAAATAGCAAATGATGGTACCTATGACTGTATGTCTGCTATCAGACTGAACCCAACAAGAGGATTTATATCTTATCGAGGAGGCGGCAGGAAATGCATCCCTAATTACTCAGCATTTGTGAGCTGTAAGCAGAGCAGCATTATGACAAATTGTTTAAATATCTAGAAGGATGGTCAGACTAAATTTCTAGTAATCCAGCATTATACCAAATTTTGAATAGTGCAAGCACTGTTTTACTAGTCTTCAATAAAAGAATGGTTATACCAAGAGCATGTGGGAGGCAAAAGCCTAGTGGTATTATCGCTAGACTATTAATCCAGAAACTCAGCTAGTAGTCTGGGGACCTGGGTTCAAATCCCACCACGGCAGATGGTGGAATTTGAATTCAATAAAAGATATCTGGAATTAAGAATCTACTGATGACCATGAAACCATTGTCAATTGTTGAAAAATCCCATCTGATTCATTAGGGAAGGAAATCTGCCGTCCTTACTTGGTCTGGCCTACATGTGACTTCAGAGCCACAGCAATGCAGTTGACTCATCTGCTCTCCAAGGGCAACTAGAGGTGGTCAATAAATGCTGGCCCAGCCAGCGACACCAATGTCCTACAGATGAATAATATGAGGTTGGAACTTCTCCTCCACCAGATCTCTGTTAATCATGTAATGTTACATCAGCATCACACATTCCTACTGTTAACTCTTTACATTTCCTCCCAAATCTTTATCCCAATGAATATTTACTTCCTCCTCTGCCTTCCCCAAAGTCTCAGGCTTTAGAGGGTTAATGTTGACCAAACGTCATGGTCTTAGAATTATAGAACCCTACAGTGCAGAAAGAGGCCCTTCGGCCCATCAAGTCTGCACCGAACACAATCCCACCCAGGACCTACCCCCATATCCCTACATATTATACCCACTAATCCCTCTAATTTACGCATCTCTGGACACTAAGGGGCAATCTCTTAGCATAGCCAATCAATCTAACCCACACATCTTTGGACTGTGGGAGGAGACTGGAGCACCCGGAGAAAACCCACGCAGACATGAGGAGAATGTGCAAACTCCACACAGACAGTGACCTGAACCAGGAATTGAACTCAGGACCCTGGAGCTGTGAAGCAGCAGTGCTAACCACTGTGCTACCGTGCCGCCCAGCTCTCTTTCTGAAGTTGAGGATTTTCTGTACTCTACACTTTGTTGGTGTGCATGTTGTTCTCTTGGGTGACAGTAGAGCTTTGTCTGGCTTCTTTCTCTTCAGGATCTGAGGAGTAAGCCCAAGCTTCTCTTTCCGAGGGGTCATAAGGTGCTGCAGTATCTGTGTCTTACACACTGCTCCATCTCAACACTGCTCAATCTTGACTATGGAGTTTCTTTGCTGGTTGTGCCTGGTCTCTGTTGGTTTCATGCCCATAACCTCTGCCCAGGTTTCAGCACTGGAAACTCACATGCTCTGTGTCTGCTGCCGCAACAGGTTCACAGCAGACGCCATCTCCCTGGCCCTGCACTCAACCCTGGAACACCTAGATAACAAGGACACCTATGTCAGACTGCTATTTATTGGCTACAGCTCAGCTTTCAACACCATAATTCCTATAAAACTCATCTCCAAATTCTGTAGTTTGGGCTTCAGATCCTCCCTCTGTGACTGGATCCTGAACTTCCTAACCCACAGAACACAATAAGTAAGGACAGGCAACAACACCTCCTCCACAATCATCCTCAACACCAGTGCCCCACAAGGCTGTGTTCTCAGCCCCCGGCGATACAGGTGTATAACACCTGTGACTGTGAGGTCAAATTCCCCTCCAACTCGGTTTTCAAGTTTGCTGATGGCACCACTGTAGTGGGTCGGATCTCAAACAATGATGAGACAGAGCACAGGAATGAGATGGAGAATCTGGTGAACTGGTGCAGCAACAATAATCTCTCCCTCAATGTCAACAAAATGAAGGAGATTGTTATTGACTTCAGGAAGCGTAAAGGAGAACATACCCCTGTATACATCAATGGGGAAAAAGTAGAAATGGTCAAAAGCTTCAAGTTTTTAGGTGTCCAGATCACCAACAACCTGTCCTGGTCCCCCCGTGCTGACACTATATTTAAGAAAGCCCACCAACGCCTCTACTTTCTCAGAAGACTAAGGAAATTTAGCATATCACCTACAACTGTCGCCAACTTTTACAGATGCACCTTAGAAAGCATTCTTTCTGACTGTATCACAGCTTGGTATGGGCTCCTGCTCTGGCCAAGACCACAAGTACAAAAGCCCAATATAGCCCAATCCATCAGGCAAACCAGTCTCCCATCCATTAACTCTGTCTACACTTCCCGCTGCCTCAGAAAAGCAGCCAGCATAATTACACACACCCCGGACATTCTCTCTTCCACCTTCTTCCATTGGAAAAGGATACAAAAGTCTAAGGTCATGCACCAACTGACAAGAACGGCTTTTTCCCTGCTGCCATCAGGATTTTGAATGGACCTATCTTGCATCAAGTTGTTCTTTCTCTACACCCTAGCTACGACTATAACATACATTCCACACCCTCTCCTTTCCTTCTCTATGAATGGTATGCTTTGTCTGTGCAGCGCAAGAAACAATCCTTTTCCCAGTATACTAACAATAATAAGTCAAATCAAATTTATGGTTAAAGTTACAATCCTACTCATTTCTCAGTTTGTTCTCAGTTAATGTGTTGAGCCTAGTAATACTTACTTTTCTGAAGAAGTTAAATTGAACCTGAAACATTTAACTTTTTCTCTCTCCACAGACACCACCAAACCTGCGGAGTTTTTCCAGCACATTCTATTTTCAGCATTTTGCTTTGATTAAAGCAAGCTAGGGTAAATTTCCACAAACAGTATTGATAAGCAAAGTGGCCGTTAAATGCATATTGAATCTCGATCTGGACCGCATCTTAGAATAATGTGCATTGTTCTATATTACAGATGGGATAGAGATGCAATGGAGAAGATGCATGTGTGCGCACTCCATGCAGGTACATTTCCAGTTGAACTGGGCACAGTGCCCAAAAGATACCCTCTACAGGATGGCACCCATTTTCCCAACATTTAATGAAGACTATGGAATCCCAATCCCTGGGAGTGGGCTCACAAGAGGCTGGTCTCAGCTTGGGGTCAGTACAGAGGCTTGTTTTCTGGGTGTTTGGTACTCGCAGTAAGAAGTCTGCCAACACCAGGTTTAAGTCCAACCAGTTTAGTGCCCTTCCTCAGGTGAGTGGAAGGGCAAACCCTGAAAGCTTGTATCAAATAAATTGGTTGGACTTAATCCTGGTGTTGTCGGACTTCTTACTGTGTGTTTACCCCAGTCCAACCCCGGCATCTCCACATCATGTTTGGTACTCACCAGGGCGCTGGCGGAGCCCAGGACAGAAGAGCAGACCAGGAGCCCGAACCAGCGGCTGCCCAGCTCCCGCATCCCCGCTGCAGCGATCCGAACGCAGGCAGGAGCACTCAGCCTGTCCGGTCCCTCCGGCAGCTTCTCCGGTCTCTCCGGAGGATTCCCTCACTGGCTGGAGGAGGCAGAGGGTTAGAAAGTTGTTGCTGTAAAAATCAAAACGAAGAGAAACACCCCCCCCGCCCCCACTTTACGCATTTTAAATGATTTATTAAAGGCGATGAATGAATTAACCCGAATAGAATGTGTATTAATTACACCGGGTAAACGACATTGAACAAGAAAGTGAATTAAACTAAAATCAATAAAGAAAATTAAAATTTAAAAAGAACATTTAAACTGAAACAAGATCAATTAGGCAAATTAAGATTTAATATCATTCCAACTGAAATATTAATGAAACAAAATAAAGCAAATTGAAACATTTAAAACTAGAATCAAGGCAACCCATCCCAGAGATAATCCAACCCAGAGTTAACCCATCCCAGAGATAATCCATCCCAGAGTTAACCCATCCCAGAGATAATCCATCCCAGAGTTAACCCATTCCAGAGATAATCCATCCCAGAGTTAACCCATCCCAGAGATAATCCATCCCAGAGTTAACCCATCCCAGAGATAATCCATCCCAGAGTTAACCCATCCCAGAGATAATCCATCCCAGAGGTAACCCAACCCAGAGGTAACCCATCCCAGAGATAACCCATCCCAGAGTTAACCCATCCCAGAGTTAACCCATCCCGGAGATAACCCATCCCAGAGATAACAAATCTCAGAGATAATCCATCCCAGAGTTAACCCATCTCAGAAATAACCCATCCCAGAGGTAACCCATCCCAGAGTTAACCCATCCCAGAGATAACCCATCCCAGAGTTAACCCATCCCAGAGTTAACCCATCCCAGAGTTAACCCATCCCAGAGGTAACCCATCCCAGAGTTAACCCATCCCAGAGATAACCCATCCCAGAGTTAACCCATTCGTGAGTTAACCCATCCCAGAGATAACCCATCCCGGAGTTAACCCATCCCAGAGATAACAAATCCCAGAGATAATCCATCCCAGAGATAACCCATCCCAGAGTTAACCCATCCCAGAGGTAACCCATCCCAGAGGTAACCCATCCCAGAGTTAACCCATCCCAGAGATAACCCATCGCAGAGTTAACCCATTTGTGAGTTAACCCATCCCAGAGATAACCCACCCCAGAATTAACCCATCCCAGAGATAACAAATCCCAGAGATAATCCATCCCAGAGATAACCCATCCCAGAGATAACCCATCCCAGAGATAACCCATCCCAGAGTTAACCCATTCGTGAGTTAACCCATCCCAGGGTTAACCCATTCGTGAGTTAACCCATCCCAGAAATAACCCATCCCAGAAATAACCCATCCCAGAGTTAACCCATTCCAGAGAGAACCCATCCCAGAGATAACAAATCCCAGAGATAACCCATCCCAGAGATAATCCATCCCAGAGGAAATCCATCCCAGAGGAAATCCATCCCAGAGTTAACCCATCCCAGAGATAACCCATCCCAGAGATAATCCATCCCAGAGGAAATCCATCCCAGAGGAAATCCATCCCAGAGATAACCCATCCCAGAGATTATCCATCCCAGAGGAAATCCATCCCAGAGGAAATCCATCCCAGAGATAACCCATCCCAGAGTTAACCCATCCCAGAGATAACCCATCCCAGAGATAATCTATCCCAGAGATAACCCATCCTAGAGATTATCCATCCCAGAGATAACCCATCCCAGAGATTATCCATCCCAGAGATAACCCATCCCAGAGATTATCCATCCCAGAGATAACCCATCCCAGAGTTAACCCATCGCAGAGTTAACCCATCCCAGAGATAACCCATTCCCAGAGATAACCCATCCCAGTGATAATCCATCCCAGAGATAACCCATCCCAGGGATAATCCATCCCTAGAGATAACCCATCCCAGAGATAACAAATCCCAGAGATAACCCATCCCAGAGATAACCCATCCCAGAGATAACAAATCCCAGAGATAACAAATCCCAGAGATAACCCATCGCAGAGTTAACCCATCCCAGAGATAACAAATCTCAGAGATAACAGATCCCAGTGACAACCCATCCCAGAGTTAACCCATCCCAGAGTTAACCCATCCCAGAGTTAACCCATTCCAGAGTTAACCCATCCCAGAGATAACCCATCCCAGAGATAACCCATTCCAGAGTTAACCCATCCCAGAGATAACCCATCCCAGAGATAACCCATCCCAGAGTAAACCCATCCCAGAGTTAACCCATTCCAGAGGAAATCCATCTCGAAGTGTTTTTACTTTACCTTGGGGTTTCAGGTTCCTGCACGCTGTGAGTTTCTCAATGTTCAGAATGGAAACTGCCGCCCCTCCCGGGAGCCGGGGGGAAGCTGCCTCCCCTCCTGCCCCCTCTCTCAGCCCGGGACTCTCCCCCTCTGCCTCTTGGCTCCTCACTGGGCAGCGCAGGCTGCTGCCAACAGCCTGATTTTCCTCTCCGGGAGAGTGACCGCCGCAGGGACCCGCCTCCAAGTTCCCTGGATTAAGCTCAGGGGCATGTCACAGGACAGAGAGAGAGGGAGAGACTCAGGAGCAGAGAGAATAAGCGCTGATTGTCACTGGAGAGACTGTGAAATTATAACCCATCCGCCGCAAACAGGTGAAACAAGTCAGGACAGCTGATCAGGGGTGGACTGGAACCACAAACTGTGCATGGAATCAGCCAGATCGCTGGAAAATTCAATCCATTGAGAGCTCTGAGAATCTGGCTGGGGGAAGCTGAGATGTTTCGGCACTGGGATGTCCACTGGGGGATCTCCCTGGTCTGGACATGTCACTTTGTGTCCACATTAAATCAGACTGACCACATCCCAGGGTCCGCGTTTTTATTTTAAAAACAATCTTCTCGGTCCTCCGTGTTTCAACAGGAAGAGAAAAGTAAGCGTTGCTCTCTTCCCCCCGTCCTGTTCTGGTTCTATTCGGGCACTGAGCACTATTAGCTTCAGGCTTACTGCACTGATAAATCCTGATTGGAACCGATCCTGCCGGGAAGATGAGTGCAGAGAGATGAGTGTGTAAATTCATATGCAGGTCCCAGAGTGTGTGCCAGAGAGTGAGTGTATACATATTATTCATATGCAAATTTGTATGTGAGAATATGCATGTGTGAGTGTGTGCACATGTGTTGGAGATGTGTGAATATAGGCATATGTATTCGTATGCAGGTTTGTGTGTGACTGAGTCTTGTGTTCTGATTTATTATTGTCACATGTATTAGTATACAGTGAAGTGTCTCTTGCGCTATATAGATAAAGCATGCTGTTCATAGAGAAGAAAATGAGTGCAGAATGTAGTGTTACAGCCATAGCTAGGGTGTAGAGAAAGATCAACTTAATGCAAGGCAGGTCCATTCAAAAGTCTGACAGCAGCAGGGAAGAAGCTGTTCTTGAGCCGGTCGGTACGTGACCTCAGACTTCTGTATCTTTTTCCTGGTGGAAGAGGGAATGTCTGGGGTGCGTGGGGTCCTTAATTATACTGGCTGCTTTGCAATGGAGTCAATAGATGGGAGGCTGGTTTGTGTGTTGGACTGGGCTACATTCAGGACATTTTGTAGTTCCTTGCCATCTTGGGCAGAGCAGGAGCCCATACCAAGCTGTGATACAACCAGAAAGAACGCTTTCTAGGGTGCATCTGTAAAAGTTGGTGAGTGTCATCGCTGACATGCCAAATTTCCTTAGTCTTCTGAGAAAGTAGGGGCATTGGTAGACTTTCTTAACTATAGTGTCGGCATGGGGGGGGGACCAGGACAGGTTGCTGGTGATCTGGAAATCTAAAAACTTGAAACTGTTGGACAGAGTGTGTGAGAATGTGTGTGTGAATATGTATTCATATGTAAGTTTGTGTGTGAGAGTAGTATGTGGAATGGGAATGTGTGAGACCATGACTGTGTGCATGTGTATTCATACTGTGATGACATGGTGCTTTTAAGAAATGTATTTTTGTAATAATTCTTGTATAGAACATTTTAGCCATCTGTCCATGCCACTTTGTAACTAGCAGCCTTGTTGTTACTGCAGCAGCATAAATGATCTTATTTGCTAAAGTATTTGTTTTAATCTGGACTAATGCAGGATTGTTATCTTTGTGCTTTCCCCTGGAGTTTTTCACAGTGGGGCTTGATTCCAGATTTGCTAGGAAAGGTCATGTGACTTGGCAGGCTAGGCACACAAACAGAAACTCAGCTCAGTTGCTATTTAGAAGTAGAGAGAAGAAGGCTCTCTGTCTGTTTCTTTCCCTTTCTGGATTTGGAGGCTGGGATCTGCTAGAAAATGGATTTCTTTCTCTGAAGTTCTGCTGTTTGAAGGTAGATCTTTCTCTGGAACCTGCTGTATGGGAGTCAGAAGGCAGGTCCTTCCTGTATCTGTCTAGAATGGTTAAAAACTGGAAATCCAGCATCCACTTGAGAATTTCTGCTTTTAGTGTTAATTGGTTCTGAAGAAGGATGGCTGTCTATGGGGATATTGCTTAAATTGGAACTATAGTGATGAAAAGCTGTTAAGAATTAAACTTTGTCATTTTTATTCTACTTGGTAAAAGTTATGCTAATTCCTTTTGTTACATTCTAACTGTATTCTTAAATAAAGTTTGTTTTAACAAAAACTACCTAGTGGGTCAATTGCCTTAAAGGAACAAAGGAACTATGAGCAGAAGTAGGTAACCCAGCCCTTTGAGCCTGTTCTGCCATTCAATCAGATCCTGGCTGATCACTCTCTGGTCTTAAATCCACCTCTCCATATCCCTTTAACCTATTTTTCAAAAATCAGAAATACGTCTACCTCCTTGAAACCATTTAATGATTCAAACTCCACCACTCTATGGGGCAGTGAGTTCCATAAATTCACCTCCCTGCGCAAGAAGTAGTTCCTCCATCTCAGTTTTAAATCTACTACCTCTCAACCTATACATAAGAACATAAGAAATAGGAGCAGGAGTAGGCCATCTAGCCCTTCGAGCCTGCCCCACCATTCAATAAGATCATGGCTGATCTGAAGTGGATCAGTTCCACTTTCCCACTTTCTCCCCATAACCCTTAATTCCTCTGTCTATCAGAAACCTATCTACCTGTGACTTAAATATATTTAGCAAGGTAGCCTCCACCACTTCAACGGGCAGAGAATTCCAGAGATTCACCACCCTTTGAGTGAAGAAGTTCCTCCTCAACTCCGATCTAAACTGCCCCCCCCTTATCTTGAGACTGTGCCCTCTAGTCCTGCTATCCTTTCTAAGCGGGAAGAGCCTCTCTACCTCTACCCTATCCATCTTCTTCATTACCTTTTACGTCTCTATAAGATCCCCCCTCAACGTTCTAAACTCCAATGAGTACAGACGCAGTCTATTTAGTCTCTCTTCATAGTCCAACCCCCTCATCTCCGGTATCAGCCTAGTGAACCTCCTCTGCACTCCCTCCAAGGCCAATATATCCTTGCGCAAGTGCGGCAACCAAAACTGCACTCAGTACTCCAGTTGCGGCCTCAGCAGTGCCCTGTACAGTTGCAGCAAGACCTCCCTGCTTTTATATTCTATCCAATAAAACCCATGACCTCCTGTTCTAGATTGCCCCACAAACATTTGATCTATGTTTACTCTGTCAATCCCTTTTAAAATTTTATATACCACGATCAGATCCCTTTGCATTCTTTTAAACTCCAGCGACTACAAGCCCAAACTGTTTAATCTCTCCTCATACGTCAACCCTTTCATCCCCAGAATCAATCTGGTGAACCTTCGCTGAACTGCCTCCAATGCCTTCCTCAAATAAAGAGACCAAAACTGGGCACAATATTCCAGATGAGGTCTCACCAACACTCAGTACAATGGTAACAACAAGTCTCTACTTTTATACTTCAGCCCCTAGGCAGTAACCATCCCATTTGTCTTTTTTATTACATGCTGCACCCACATACCGACTTTCTGCGATCCATGAACACAGAAACCCCGATCCCTCTTCCCGCTCGCATTTTGAATCTCCTTTCCATTTATTAACAATTTGCCTTTCCATTTTCTCTGCCAAACTGGATAACTTCACACTTATCCACATTAAACTCCATCTGCCAATTTTGGCCCATTCTCCCAGTCTGTCTGTTGAATCTTTATATCCTCTTCATTGCCTGTTTCCCACCTATTTTGCTACGTTACACTCTGACCCTGCTTGCAGGTCATTTATATAGATTGTAAACAGTTGAGGTCTGAGGATTGACCCCTGTGGCACCCCACTCGTTACATTTTGCCAGCCAGAGAGGGACCCATTTATCCCGACCCTCTACTTTCTGTCAGTCAGCCAATCCTCAATCCAATCCACTACTCTACCCCCAATCCCCTGCAATCTCACCTGCTGGAGTAATTTTTTATGTGGCACCATGCCAAATGCCTTCTGGAAGTCCCGATATGCCACACTGATAGATGTGCACGTATTTTTCCTTTTTTGCCTTTTCATTGAACACAGAACATAGAACATCACAGGTTTTAAGTCGGTCTGCCTTGTCTCCAACGAGGGGCATACACGCAATGGGTCGTACTGGGGCTGCCCTTGGTTGTTCGAGATTGGCCTAGTGCTTCATGTCGTTAGTGTGTGCCTAAACTGGACCAGATACCGGGCAAGACGACAGCTCAGTGACTATCGCTGATTGCTGTGCAGACACATGGATTTGGGCCGGTGTCTGTGGGAGTTTGCGCATTCTCCCCGTGCTTGCGTGGGTTTTCTCCGGGTGCTCCGGTTTCCTCCCACACCCCAAAGATGTGCTGTTAGGCTGATTGGCAGGAATAAATTATCCCTAAATCAGTTTCCCTCAATCTGGATGGCCATAAAACATTAGACAGGGGTCGTGGGTGGAGAGGGGGACTGGTGGTGTTGGTACAAAGAGAACAAAGAACAATACAGCACAGGAAACAGGCCCTTCGGCCCTCCAAGCCTGCACTGCTCATTGGTCCAGCTAGACCATTCTTCTATATCCCCATTTTCCAGCACTTGACATTTCAAATTCTCATCTAAATGCTTCTTAAAAGCTATGAGAGTTCCCACCTCTCCCACCCTTTTGGGAAGCGAGTTCTAGATCCCCAGCACCCTCTAGGGGAAGAGGTTTTTCCTCAAATCCCCTCTAAATCCCCTGCCCCTTTCCCTTAAATCTCAGCCCCTTGGTTATTGACCCCTCTACTAAGAAGAAAGGTTTCTTCCTATCTACTCTAATTTTTACAACTGGATGAAGTTCCCCTGCCCCTCAGCCTTCTCTGCTCTAAGAGAAATAACCCTAGTCTAACCAGCCTCTCTTGATAGCTGAAACAATCCATCCCAGGCAGCATCCTGGTGAATCCCCACTACACCCTCTCACATCCTTCCTATAGTGTGGCAACCAGAACTACACACCAGCCTAATGAGCGTTTTTTACAGTTCTATCATAACCTCCCTTCTCTTATATATATAGTGCCCTGACTACTAAAGGCAAGTATCCCATATGCAGTCTTAACCACCTTATCTTCCTGTCCTGCTGCCTTCAGTGATCTTTGCCCAAGCTCCCTCTGATCCTCTGTACTTCTCAGTGTCCTACCATTCATTCTGTATCTCTTTGCCTTGTTAATCCTCCCAAACTACATCGCCTCACATTTTTCAGCATTAAATACCATTTGGCACTCTGCCTTTCTGACCAGCCCTATAATCACTGTCTACCACACTGCCAATTTTTGTAAAATCTGCAAACTTCCTGATCATATCCTCACATTCACATTGAGATCATTAACGTGTTTGTACAAGTGTAGATGTTGAGTGCGAACAGGATTTGTACTCCAGCAAGGGAAGTAGCAATAAAGTCTGAAAATAAAACCTTCAAATAATTTAGTTTTTTTTCACTTCTGTTGTGCATAAATATGACAGGTGTGGAGAGACAGGTAAAGGTCTGAGATGTGTTGATTTCTCTCCCAGAGATTGAGGGTTTATATTGATCAGATGCTAGGAAAAGGCAGCTTGTAGAAAGAACATCTCCAGCCCGATTGCAGTCTGAGCTCACACTGGAGCCCAGGTTGAATCTGAGTTCAGCGCCGGCAGTGGATCAGTCGATCTAGTCTCAGCAACTGCTGGAGACTAGAGTGTTCCTCGAGACATTGCCCATCAAGCCCATTCCATCCACACCCAATATCAAATCTACTTATTATAGACTCTTACTCTACTATTGACTCCTCCAACTCGATCCCTCTGCGTAAGGACTGTTTCTATATTCTTTCACAGGTTGTGAGCATGGCTGGCAAGACCAATATTTGTTGCTGATCTCTAATTGCCTTGGAGAAGGCGGCGATGAGCCACCTTCCTCAGCTGCTGGATCAATGGAATCGCTTACTAGGTACTTTCCAGGATATTTACAAGAGCCAGCTACATTGCTGTGGATCTGGAGTCACATATAGGCCAGAGCAGGTAAGGACAGCAGATTTCCTTCCCTAAAGAACATGAGTGCACTGGATGAGTTTATAGGATAATTTAGTAGTTTCTCGGTGACCATTCCTCAAACTTCCAGACTCCTTAATTCATTAAATTTAAATTCCACCAGCTGCTGTGGTGAGATCTGAAAGGGAAGGACTAGAGGGCACAGCCTCAAGATAAGTTGGGGGGCAGTTTAGATCAGAGTTGAGGAGGAACTTCTTCACTCAAAGGGTGGTGAATCTCTGGAATTCTCTGCCCGTTGAAGTGGTGGAGGCTGCCTCGCTGAATATATTTAAGTCACGGGTAGATAGGTTTCTGATAGACAAGGGAATTAAGGGTTATGGGGAGAAAGCGGGAAAGTGGAACTGATCCACTTCAGATCAGCCATGATCTTATTGAATGGCGGGGCAGGCTCGAAGGGCTAGATGGCCTACTCCTGCTCCTACTTCTTATGTTCTTATGTGGAACTTTAGCCTGGGCCAAGGGCAGAATATTTCTGCAAATCTGAATTCAAAACAGAAAATACTGGGAATTCTCAGCAAGTCTGGCAGCATCTATGGAGTGGGACAAGGGCTAACACTTCAGATTGTGAACTTACATCAGGACCTGGTAGACACATCTCTAGATTGCTGGCATTGACACCACACCACTGTTTCCAATCAAAATACATTACTCCCAGAAGAATATTATTATTTCTAAATCTATGGTTGTTGGTGCTTTGGTGTGTCATACAGATCTTATATATCAGGAAAGGAAATCAGTGCTTCAAGTTGATCTGGTCTACATGTGACCCCAGTCCTACACAATGCCATTGTTTCTTAACTGCCCTTTGAAATGGCCATTTAGTTGTAATTAAACGGACAACTCATTACCACCTTCTGAAAGGAATGGATAGTAAATACCGGTCCCCAAATTAGCTCTGATTCCAGATGGGATATCCCCAGTTGTTCTGCTCCTGGGTGAAGATGGTGATGGCTAACAAGAGGGGACACAGCTTTAAATTAAGGGTGGTAATTATAGGAGGGATGTCAGAGGTAGGTTCTTTACTCAGAGGGTAGTAAGGGCGTGGAATGCCCTGCCTGCAGCAGTTGTGGACTCGCCAACTTTAAGGGCGTTCAAATGGTCAGTGGATAGGCATATGGATAACATTGGGATAGTTTAGGTTAGAGGGTCATTAGATTGGTTCCACTGGTCGGCACAACATCGAGGGCCGAAGGGCCTGTACTGCGCTGTAATGTTCTATGTTCTATGAATGAACAGGCCTTCATTCACTTGGCCACAGCACAGTTAATTTAAAAAAGGGATGCTTTTCCTCCTTTTCCAAGTCCAAATGTTTTAAAAGGAGTCAATTTAAGCAGGCTTTCTTGAGTTAAAGAAAGTGCGAGCCTATTAGTTACCAGAATGTGAGAAGAAAATAATCAAATGCAACCTGCATACAAACAGATTAGTGAGTCCAAAACTAAAAGTTAAAAGGTTATCAGTTTTTGACTTGTCTGTGAGGTGTAGGTGGAGAAATGTTGCAACCATTAAGTTGGATGATTCCCAGTTCCTGGCAGCGCTGACTTTGGCAGTTGAGCAATTGGTTTGGAGAATCTTGGTTCAGGAGATTAGCTGAAAGGAACTGTCCTGCTTCCTTTTTGACTGTGGCTTTACTGAATTGATTTGTTTCCAGCAATCTGAGATAGAGAAAGAGAAAGAGAGTCTTTTTTATTTCAAATCAATAGGGATGTCTAATTGAGGTTCTGTAGCTGTGACTTACGCAGCACACATCACAGTTGAGCGAGAACTCCATTATAACACAGAGGCCAGTATTGTAGTTGGTTTTTAACCCCTTTTATTGCGTATCACTGAGAAAAAATCAGATGTGTCTGGGATGTAACTCATAGGTAGTTTATGCTGAGATGGTAATCAGCTTCAATTATCTCCAAAGGAGGTGACAGTTCAGTTCACATTATATCTCTTCTTTTGAAATGTCTCTGTCTGAAAAATGGTGTGACATTACATTGGGACTGAGTATAGTCCACATAGGAATTCCGGCAAGTGGTTCCTTTGCAGTTTACCATCAAATGCTCTTTGTTAAAAAAAAATCCTATTTAAAAATTCAAGATGTCCATTCATAATTCTGGGTTATGATCCATTGTCATAACAACACATTACCAGCGTCACGCACACTGCATGAATGAGCAAAATAAAATGCATATTCTTTTGGGATTTTATCTTAAATAGACAGACAATTATTCAAATTGGCTGAGTCCCTGTTACTTGAAAGTATTAATCAGCCTGTCTTTTTTTTGAAGTCAGTGGTTAAGCGCAAGGCATTTGAAGAGAGTCAGACCGGATAATTTCAATGTGTGTTGACAAAGAGAGCAGAAACGTACTAAAAAAAATCAGAATTTTGCTCAGCAGTTGTGAACTATATAAAACAACCCAAACCTCATGAGTTTACAAACGCTTTTACAGATGGAGATTTGGTTTGAATCGTAGAACCCTGCAGTGTAGAAAGAGGCCCTTCGGCCCATCGAGTCTGCACCGAACACAATCCCACCCAGGCCCTACCCCCATATCCCTACATATTACACCCACTAATCCCCTCTAACCTACACATCCCTGGACACTAAAGGGCAACTTCTTAGCACGGCCAATCAACCTAACCCACACATCTTTGGACTGCGGGAGGAAACCGGAGCACCCGGAGGAAACCCACGCAGACACGAGGAGAATGTGCAAACTTAACACAGACAGTTCACTGCCGTATCAGTTACCTGTTCTCGTTGTGTTTAATACATCTGTCTGGCTGCTAAAATCTAAACCTGAATCTAGCGCAGCTTTGTCCTACTCACCAGATGTAGTCATTGTTGTAACATTGGACTCAATTTGTGCACAGCAAGCTCCCGCAAACAGCAATAACTAGATCATCTGTTTTCGTGATGATTGAGAGATAAGCATCAGTTTGAGTCTCCAGGGTAATACACCTGCTTTGAAATATTTCCATGGGTTTTTTTTTAATGCCCTCCTGAGCAGACAGTGTCATCTCCCTCAGTTACTGGGCAGGAGTGACAGCATATGTTTTTGTGTTCAAGTCCTTGGACTGGGACTTACGACATTCTGATTCTGAGGCAAGGCTGCTGACAACACGACACTAATGATTTCTTTGACTTGATACCAGTAGAGGGAAATGAGGTTCAACTTCGAGGATATTCTGAAACACATAAAAAAACAGAAGCGCTGAGAATAGAAAGTTAAAACCAGGTAACAAAAGAGAGTCTCTCCAACCAACTCTCCATCATTTATTACCAGAAGGGAAAAGTCTGCAAAAATTGTTCAAATGAGGGCCTTAAATATTTATGAAACTTCCCAGCATCCATTATTCAATTACTTTCTCAACTTGACATCCATGCTCTGTCACCTTCTGGGTTTGTAAAAAGATCTATTTCGATCTCCCCCCCAGCTGCATATCAGATTGTCGGACTTCCCTCCTTTTTTAAATATTGGATTTAAGGAATTTGCCCAACTTTGGTCATTGAAACACCAGGTTAATCCTCTCGTTCCCGAGGTGAGACTGAGAGGTCCAAAATCAGAGAAAGGGATATGAAATCCTGCAATATTGACCGATGAAAAGAACTGAGAGCGGGGACCTCATCGCGGTAAATGAGATAGCAAAAAGTGACACTCTATTCAAGCAAACTAAATCCAAAGGGCAAGATTAAAGGAAAGGTTTTTCCTTTCTAGCTGTTCAAAGCATTTTGCAATCAATGAAGTCCCTTTGGAGGTATCAGTGCTACTGTAACAGAGAGAAATTCAACCCTGCTGAAGGGAAGAGAGACCATTGAGAGCCACCTGGGAAATTGGGCAGGGGGTGGGGGGGGATAAGGGGTGCATGACCCTTGGGCTTTGATGGCCTGGAACTACCCACCGGGCAACTTGGGTGTCAGACCTGCTGGGGGAATCAGGAATGGGGATATGGAGAATGGGTGGGGGGGGGTGAGGGATCGGGACTGTCTTGGGGGGAGGTCAGGAAGATCAGGGCTGGCTAGGTTGGGGTGAGTAGGGGGAGTCATAAGGGTGGCCCAGGGAGGTCTGGGAGGCCAGCGATCAGGGGTGGGGATGGGGCAGGGCCAGCAGTGGGTTGTAGGAAAGGCTAGCGATTGGGAACGGCAGTATATGAGAGTCTGGCAATGGGGGGGTTGGCGGGCTCTACACATGCACCGATCTCTGTGCTGACAGATCTGCACATGCGCAGTGGTCCACTCAGCACTATGCTGCTGGCTTTTCGGGTGGGAATAGGCCCTGCCCCCTGATTTTCAAAGTTTTTCCTCCGGGTGCTCCGGTTTCCTCCCACAGTCCAAAGATGTGCGGGTCAGGTTGATTGGCCGTGCTAAGAAATTGTCCCTTAGTGTCCAGGGATGTGTAGGTTAGAGGGATTAGTGGGTATAATATGTCGGGATATGGGGGTAGGGCCTGGGTGGGATTGTGTTTGGTGCAGACTCGATGGGCTGAAGGGCTTCTTTCTGCCCTGTAGGGTTTCTATGGTTGAATCCTGCTGAGGGACTCTGCAGGGCACGGAATGTTGCAGCTTCATTCTGGGAAATCTTGTTAAAAACACTGGCCAAAATTACTCCCATTTTCACACGTGTTGGGAACTTAGAATTTTTTTGGGAGAATCCCGGCCTTAATGTCTGAACCGAAAGGCGGAGCAGCCCTCCCTCAATACTGCAGTGAGAATTTCAGCTTTGGTTTTGTGTTCAACTCTCTGGCGTGGGGACCCACGACCGTCTGACTCTGGCAAGAAAGGCGATTGAAAATTTGGGATTGATTAGAGTTTTCTCCTGGAACAAGGCACAGTGCAATGGCGGGGCAGGCTCGAGGGGCCTACTCCTGCTCCTATTTCTTATGTTCAGTCAGCATATAGATCAGCCTTCTGAGACAGAACTGGGGGCAAAAACCCTTGGTTGCCTTCTGTAAAGTTTACAATGGGGTTGATGATGATGAGCTAGGCTGAGAAAACAACACCTTCGGCATCGAGATCTCTTGTGAACCTTTTGGCTACTCATTCAGGTGAGAACCTCAACCGAGATGTCCGTTTACCATCTCAGATGATGTGGAAGATTCCGGCAGCATTATCTTCAGAGGAACAGGCTTGTCCTGCCCAGTATCCAAGCCAATATTTACCCCTCAACCAACACCTAAAGAAGATGATGCAATCATTTATCTCATTGTGGGAGCTTGCTGTGCACATTGGATGCCATCTTCCTACATTATGACAGCAACACACTTCAAGGAGATTTTGTTGCCATAAAGTGCTAGGATATCCTGAGGTTCTGAAAGGCGCTATATAAATGTACGTCTGTTCTTTTTATTTGAAGTGCATTTTCCCATCCAGATATGGGTCACTCCTTTAGCCAACCCAGGTCCCAAGAATCAAAGCAACCTTGACTTTTCTCTGTCTCCCTTCGGAAGAACATCTCTTCAAAGCTACCAGAATAGTCTACACACCGTTACCCCAGGTCATCATCAGTTACAGGGCAGGTAGCAGAATTCAGAGAGCACCACCACTCCGTCCGTCACTCCCACCCAGTCCCTCACTCACTCCCTCCCCAGCCCCTCGCTCACTCCCACCCCAGCTCCTCCGTCACTCACACCACAGCCCCTCACTCACTCACACCCCAGGCCCTCTGTCAATCACACCCCAGGCCCTCACTCACTCACACCCCAGGCCCTCACTCACTCACACCCCAGTCCCTCTCTCACTCACACCCCAGCCCCTCTGTCACTCATACCCCAGCCCCTCTGTCACTCATACCCCAGCCCCTCTGTCAATCACACCCCAGCCCCTCACTCACTCACACCCCAGTCCCTCACTCACTCACACCCCAGCCCCTCACTCACTCACACCCCAGCCCCTCTCTCACTCACACCCCAGCCCCTCTCTCACTCACACCCCAGCCCCTCTCTCACTCACACCCCAGCCCCTCTCTCACTCACACCCCAGCCCCTCTCTCACTCACACCCAGCCCCCCTCTCACTCACACCCCAGCCCCTCTGTCACTCACACCCCAGCCCCTCTCTCACTCACACCCCAGTCCCTCACTCACTCACACCCCAGCCCCTCACTCACTCACACCCCAGCCCTTCTCTCACTCACACCCCAGTCCCTCACTCACTCACACCCCAGCCCTTCTCTCACTCACACGCCAGCCCCTCACTCACTCACACCCCAGCCCCTCTCTCACTCACACCCCAGCCCCTCTCTCACTCACACCTCAGCCCCTCACTCACTCACACCCCAGTCCTTCTCTCACTCACACTCCAGCCCCTCTCTCACTCACACCCCAGTCCCTCACTCACTCACACCCCAGTCCCTCACTCACTCACACCCCAGCCGCTCTCTCACTCACACTCCAGCCCCTCTCTCACTCACACCCCAGCCCCTCACTCACTCACACCCCAGTCCCTCACTCACTCACACCCCAGTCCCTCACTCACTTACACTCCAGCCACTCTGTCACTCACACTCCAGCTCCTCACTCACTCCCACCCCAGCCCCTCACTCACTCACACCCCAGTCCCTCACTCACACACCCCAGCCCCTCACTCACTTACACTCCAGCCCCTCTGTCACTCACACCCCAGCCCCTCTCTCACTCACACCCCAGCCCCTCACTCACTCACACCCCAGTCCCTCACTCACTCACACCCCAGTCCCTCACTCACTCACACCCCAGCCCCTCAATCACTCACACCCCAGTCCCTCACTCACTCACTCACCCCAGTCCCTCACTCACTCACACCCCAGCCCCTCTCTCACTCACACCCCTGTCCCTACTCTCACTCACACCCCAGCCCCTCACTCACTCACACCCCAGCCCCTCTCTCACTCACACCCCAGCCCCTCTCTCACTCATACCCCAGCCCCTCACTCGCTCACACCCCAGCCCCTCTCTCACTCACACCCCAGCCCCTCTCTCACTCACACCCCAGCCCCTCTCTCACTCATACCCCAGTCCCTCACTCACTCACACCCCAGCCCCTCACTCACTCACACCCAGCCCCTCTCTCACTCACACCCCAGCCCCTCACTCACTCACACCCCAGCCCCTCACTCACTCACACCCCAGCCCCTCTCTCACTCACACCCCAGCCCCTCACTCACTCACACCCCAGCCCCTCGTTCACTCACACCCAGCCCCTCCCTCACCCACCCAGTCCCTCTCTTAGCCCCTCCAACGCTCATACACCCATCTAATTCCCTCCCTCTTAATCCCACCACTGGCTTTGATCTGTCCGAGAGTCCAATGGAATTCCTTACAAATAAATATTGGGAAGACCAACGTCATTGTTATCGATCCTCGTCACAAATTCTGTTCCCTCGCCATTCACCCCAATCATCTCCCTGGCAACTGTCTTGAGTAAACCTGACCATTCACAATCTTGAAGCTTAGCGGCAAACAAACAGTGAGAGTGAAATGCGGTAATATGAAGGTGTTGGGTTCAGTGCAGGAAAGACAAAAAAACAATGGTTTAAAAAAACAACATTAGAAAGAATATTGGAAGGGTCAGAGACCTAAAAAAATGTGTTAAAAACAGACAGAACAGATGTGGTGAAAAGAGGAAGCACTTCAGGTTTAAAGGAGCATGCTGTGATTGTATCAACAATGAACTTTTAAAAGTTTATTTATTAGTGTCAAAAGTAGGCTTACATTAACACTGCAATGAAGTTACTATGAAAATCCCCTAGTCGCCACACTCCTGTTTGGGTACACTGAGGGAGAATTTAGCATGGCCAATCCATATAACTAGCACAACTTTCAGACTGTGGGAGGAAACCAGACCACCCAGAGGAAACCCATGCAGATATGAGGAGAATGTGCAAACTCAGCACAGACAGTGACCCAAAGTGGGAATCAAACCCAGGTCCCTGGCGCTGCGAGGCAGTAGTGCTAACCACTGTGTTACCGTGCTTGCCATGTTTGATCTGCCCTGGAGCTGTCAGTTTCACTAGGGACCGTTCTAAGAAGTTTCAGAGCTGCTGTGATTCATTTAGGCTGGAAAGTGGGGTCTCCCCAGTGAAACTGACAGCCCCTATCACTCAAAGTACTTCAAGAGTTTTCAGAGCAGCTGAGGCTTATGTGAGAAAGGAAGGGGATCTCCCTTGTGAAATTTAACACTCTTGTCAATCAAAGCACTTCAAAATGGTTTGGTAACTCCTGGAGCTTCTGAAATCACAGTAAGAAGTCTCGCAACATCAGGTTAAAGTCCAACAGGTTTATTTGGTCGCAAATGCCACTAGCTTTTGGAGCAATGCCCCTTCATCAGGTGAGTGGTGGTTCTGTTCTGAAATCAGGGCAATCCCTGCTGTAGAATGGAGTGCTGTGTGATGTTGATGGTTTTAGGTGTTCAGGGACATGGATTTTAATGAGATCAGATCATTTCAAAGGTTCCATGGAACACAGACACTAATAAAGAACTTTACCAGAAAGGTACAAAGAACAAAGAACACAGCACGGGAAACAGGCCCTTCGGCCCAACGAGCCCACACCACCATTTTAACATTGTGAGTTCCCTCCTCCACTCATGACCCTTGTCTATGCTTATGGCACTCCACATTGGAAACCAGATTGAGCGGAGACTAATTTAGGGACAATTAGGTACCTGAAATCCTGAGATTTTCCAGGCCATGAAGGAGAAATCCAGCTCTCCTGAGGGAGAGCCTGGAAAACAAACCCTTTCCCTCAGCCTGAATAACGCCCCCCCCAACCTCCAGATCTCCTGAGGGACCCTCCCTCTGCAGCCCGGCAGTACTCACGTTCGGGGCTGTTAGTTTAGGGTGGCACAGTGGTTAGCACTGCTGTCTCACAGTGCCAGGGACGTGGGTTCGATTCCCGGCTCGGGTCACTGTCTGTGTGGAGTTTGCACATTCTCCACGTGTTTGTGTGGGTTCCCTCCGAGTGCTCCGGTTTCCTCCCAAGATGTGGGGGTTAGGTGGATCGACCACGCTAAGTTGCCCCTTAGTGTCAGGGGGACTAGCAGAGTAAATACTTGGGGTTACGGGGATAGGGCCTGGGTGGGATTGTTGCAGGCTCTACTTACCTCTTTGCCTCCCTTCAGAGTCCGTGTCACTGGTCTCCAGTTTTCAAGTACAGGACTAATTGGCGCCTGCATAACTTCCTGCTACAGGGGCGGGAGCTGCCCAGGAGCCTGTTGAACCCAGCTTCAATCTTGTTAAATGGATTCCAATGCATTTAAATCAGTTAGAATCACAGAATGCCTACAGTGTAGAAGATCTGGCCCATGGAGTCTGCATTGAATCTCTGACCCAGGCCCTCTCCCTTGCCCTATCCCCATAACCCCACATGACTAATCCCCCTAACCTACACATCTTGGGACACTAAGGGGCAACTTAGCGTGGCCAATCCACCTAACGTGCACATCTTTACACTGTGGGAGAAAACCCAGAGGAAACCCATGCAGACACGGGCAGAATGTGCAAACTCCACACAGTCACCAGAATCGAACCCAGGTCCCTGGAGCTGTGAGGCAGCAGAGCTAGCCACTGTGCCACCGTGCTGCCCTAATCAGGTCCTTGCCCGCTCTGGATGAGAATCTGATCTGGTCAGGCACAGCGGGCCAGGAGCTCGCAATGGGTTTGGTACCTGGCAAAAATCCCAGTTCGGCCCACACTCCAGCCCCTCAACTGGGTGTCGGGAATACCGGCTGGGGCTCGCAGCCCAGGAGAATCATCCCCAAGATAATAACCGGGAACAATTTGGCGTAAAAATGTCTGGGGAATTCCACTCTGATCTTTTTCCTGTCCATAATCAACTGAAACCAGTCCAAGAGATCACACTGCAGTATCGATCTATTATCCGTGAAATTCTTTCCGAGTTAGACAAGACTCCAACATTTGTTCGAAGGAATTCAATCAATCTGTGTCCTCGGCACAAACTGGAATCCCGTTCAAAGGTCCACGATTCTGTGGGGGAGGAACCACCAGCTGAATGTAAACTAGATCTGGCTTTTGGTAACTTCCTTGGTCCTCAAAATATTCAGTTGGAATAGATTGTTAATTGGAGCACAAACTGTTTTCTTCATCATCATTAGCAGATCAGTTCATGAATTTACTCTTCTCTTGACTATTTGGAAAGGCTCCTGGCTGGTCACTCACATTCTATCTTTTGCAAACTTGAGGTCATCCAAAACTCTGCCTCTCGTGTCCAATCCTCCTGCCATCCTTTTGCTCTCTGACTTATACCCGGCTCCCAGTTCATTCAAAGCAACATCTCGATTTGAAAATTCTCAACCTTATTTTCAAAATACTTCATAGTCTCACCCCTCCCTCTCTCTGTGATCTCCCCCAGCCCCTCAACTCCCTGAGTCTCCTTTAATTCCTCATCCCACCCTGTCTCTGTGATCTCCCCCAGCCCCTCAACTCCCTGAGTCTCCTCTAATTCCTCACCCCTCCCTCTCTCTGTGATCTCCCCCAGCCCCTCAACTCCCTGAGTCTCCTCTAATTCCTCACCCCTCCCTCTTTCTGTAAACTCCCTCAACTCCCTGAGTCTCCTCTAATTCCTCACCCCTCCCTCTTTCTGTAAACTCCCTCAACTCCCTGAGTCTCCTCTAATTCCTCACCCCTCCCTCTTTCTGTAAACTCCCTCAACTCCCTGAGTCTCCTCTAATTCCTCACCCCTCCCTCTCTCTGTAAACTCCCTCAACTCCCTGAGTCTCCTCTAATTCCTCACCCCTCCCTCTTTCTGTAAACTCCCTCAACTCCCTGAGTCTCCTCTAATTCCTCACCCCTCCCTCTCTCTGTAAACTCCCTCAACTCCCTGAGTCTCCTCTAATTCCTCACCCCTCCCTCTCTCTGTAAACTCCCTCAACTCCCTGAGGCTCCTCTAATCCCTCACCCCTCCCTCTCTCTGTAAACTCCCTCAGCTCCCTGACGCTCCTCTCCCTCTGGCCTTGTGAGCCCCCTGGTTTTATTTTCTTCCCAGTTGGTGGCCGTGTTTTCAGTTGCTTCCTCGTTGCTTCCTTCCTTTAAAAGCTTCCTCTTTGACAGGTCAATCTTGGGTTATCTCACGCTTGGTTTCATCTTTTGTTTGCGAATGGCTCTGTGAAGTACTCGGGGATGCTTTATGCGTTACTAATGAGATGGGAGGACTGTGCTGTCTATCTCCAGCTCCATTACTCCATGAGTCACAACATTTATCTAAATAATTTCTCCAGCTGGTTAAACAACCAAACATGTGCTTTACCTCTTACTCTCAGTATGAAAACAAATTTATGAGTAAGAATTATTCAGCATGGCTGCACTTGGGTCCCTACATGTCTTTTACCTAATAGACCAAGGAGAGATCAGCCATGATCTGATTGAAGGATGGAATAGTCTCAGAGGGCTGAATTACCAACTTCTGCTCCTAGTTCTGATGTTCTTACATCTAAAACAGGACTCCACCCCCAGGGTGGTTCCCCACTCTGAGGCCCAGTTAGTCTCCCAAGCCAGGGGACCCTTACTCTGCTGTGTTGCCCCAAAAGGGACAATCACCACCAATTCAAACAGAAAGATAACCCTTATTAACAGTGTGAGATATGGAAGCATAATAATTACTCTTACTAAATACCCCAACTCACAAACATACACCAACAAAGAACAATTCTGCCAAAAAGCTAGAAGTCAATGGCTCAAGATGAAAAGGTAAATAATGGAGTCCTTGATATGGGCCAGGATTCTCCTCCCAAAAAAGCTATGTGCCTAGCTGGTGGGGAAAACGGAATCTTTCCCTTCTGTTTTTTAGAAAACCATAGAAAATTACAACTCAGAAACAGGCCTTTTGGCCCTTCTTGTCTGAGCTGAACCATTTTTCACCTAGTCCCACTGACCTGCACTTGGACCATATCCCTCCACACCCCTCTCATCCATGAACCCGTCCAAGTTTTTCTTAAATGTTAAAAGTGACCCCACATTTACCACTTTATCCAGCAGCTCATTCCACACTCCCACCACTCTCTGTGTGAAGAAGCCCCCCCTAATATTCCCTTTAAACTTTTCCCCCTTAACCCATGCCCTCTGGTTTTTTTTCTCCCCTAGCCTCAGTGGAAAAAGCCTGCTTGCATTCACTCTATCTATACCCATCAAAATCTTATACACCTCTATCAAATCTCCCCTCATTCTTTTACGCTCCAGGGAATAAAGTCCTAACCTATTCAATCTCTCTCTGTAACTCAGCTTCTCAAGTCCCGGCAACATCCTTGTGAACCTTCCCTGCACTCTTTCAACCTTATTTACATCCTTCCTGTAGCTATGTGACCCAAACTGTACACAATACTCTAAATTCGGCCTCACCAATGTCTTATATAACCTTACCATAACACTCCAACTTTTATACTCGATACTCTAATTTATAAAGGCCAATGTACCAAAAGCACTCTTTACGACCCTATCCACCTGTGACGTCACTTTTAGGGAATTCTGTACCTGTATTCCCAGATCCCTCTGTTCAACTGCACTCTTCAGAGTCCTACCATTTACCCTGTACGTTCTACTTTGGTTTGTCCTTCCAAAGTGCAATACCTCACACTTGTCTGCGTTAAATTCCATTTGCCATTTTTCAGCCCATTTTTCCAGTTGGTCCAAATCCCTCTGCAAGCTTTGGAAACCTTCCTCACTGTCCACTATACCTCCAATCTTTGTATCATCAGCAAATTTGCTGATCCAATTTACCACATTATCATCCAGATAATTGATATAGATGACAAACAACAATGGACCCAACACCGATCCCTGCGGCACACCACAAGTCACAGGCCTCCACTCAGAGAAGCAATCCTCCACAACCACTCTCTGGCTTCTTCCATTGAGCCAGTGTCTAATCCAATTTACAACCTCCCCATCTATACCTATTCCTGACTAACCTCCCATGAGGGACGCCATTTGGGTGTACTTACCAGAGGGAATCTCCAAGCACTGCAGAATGCCTCAGCATGATTCACTCTGGTAAGTAAGTATTCCCACCCGAGAGGCCGGCAGGATAGTGCTGAGTGGGCCATTGCGCGTGTGCCGATTTGTCAGCACGGAGATCAGTACATTCACAGTGGCCCAGCATTGCCAGCCTCCTGATCGCTGGCCTCCTGATCACTGGCCACTCCCGCAACACACCTCTCCCCCAATCGCTACCCTGTCAGACCACCCTAGGCCAGCCCAATATCTCCTCGTCACATCCCCTCCCCCCCAGCGAGACTGAATCTCCCCCGCTCCCTGATGGCCAGCCCAGAAAGTCCTCACTCTCTCCCTCCCTCACTAATCCCAATAGCCGAGTGGCCATGGGATCCTGCCCCCACCAATCGCCCCCTGTATTCCCAACCCCCCTCAGGCCAAAACCCCTTTGGCAGTGCCTGGTGCCCCTTTGGCAGTGCCTGGTGCCCCTTGGGCAGTGCCAGAGTACCAGGTTGGCAATGCTAGGCTGGCACTGACCACCCTAGTTGGCCTCAATGGCCTCGGTTCTCTCCGGCGGGGTCAGGACCCCTGTTTCCCCATTAGTGGGGAACAGTTGCTGAAGGGAACCACTCCTGGCGGTGGGGGGGGAGGCTGCAAGTGGGCCCAGAGAATACTGTCCCAGGCCCGCTAATCAAATTGAAATTTCAAAATGTTAGCTCCACGTCAATTTCCAGTGCGAAGCTGATTGCACAAAAAAAAAGCACTTGGGAGACTCGAGCAGCACAAAGAGCCGGGAGAATCTGGGCCATAAGAACCTAAGAAATAGGAGCAGGAGTTGGCCATCTAGCCCTTCGAGCCTGCCCCGCCATTCAATAAGATCATGGCTGATCTGAAGTGGATCAGTTCCACTTTCCTGCTTTCTCCCCATAACCCTTAATTCCCTTGTCTATCAGAAACCTATCTACCCGTGACTTAAAAATATTTAGCGAGGCAGCCTCCACCACTTCAACGGGCAGAGAATTCCAGAGATTCACCACCCTTTGAGTGAAGAAGTTCCTCCTCAACTCTGTTCTAAACTGCGCCCCCCCTTATCTTGAAGCTGTGCCCTCTAGTTCATGGTATCTGGGTTATGTGGTTGGTTTCTCAGTGCTGGCCTGGGAAACAATTAATGCCTCTTACTCTACTCTTCAAGCAGACTTTGAGGCAAAGTTCTGGTTTTCAGAGCAACTTCCATTCACTCTCTGCATTGGACTGGGTCCAGAGCTGGCGTCTTCTTGAGCTTCTTGTTTTCCTCTCGAAGCACAACCAAAACCAACTTTTTAAACACACTTTTCCAGGCATGTTTTTTTTCCCCCAAAGCCATGTGACTCCTGTTGTAAACAGTCCACCAGGGTCAAGAGCTTTCCAGCTTCTTTAAAACTGCTTAGTTACCTTTTCTTGTAAAATGCTGCCTTTTCCAGAAACACAGTAACAAGTCTCACAACACCCCGTTAAAGTCCAACAAGTTTGTTTGATAGTAAACCCATGCACCCAGCCACCACCTTAACATTCACGTCCCCCACCATTGGCGCTCAGTGCACCATCTGTACGATGCACTGTAGCAAACTGCCAAACTTCCTTCAACAGCAGCTTTCAAACCCGCTCTCATCTTCAGGTCCCCTCCTAGACACACATCATCCTGTGTAGTCACTGGGTCAATATTCTGTCACTCCCTTCCTAACAGGAATCTGAATAGAGATCCAGATAGAGAATGAGACCTGGATAGGCTGAGCGAGTGGGCGAGGACCTGGCAGATGGAGTATAATGTTAGCAAGTGTGAGGTTATCCACTTTGGTAGAAATAATAGGAGGAGGGATTATTATTTAAAAGGCGAAGAGCTGCAGCATGCTACGGTGCAGAGGGACCTGGGGGTCCTTGTGCATGAGTCTCAAAAACCCAGTCTGCAGGTACAGCAGGTGATCAGGAAGGCGAATGGGATGCTGGCCTTTATAGCGAGGGGGATAGAATATAAAAGCAGAGAGGCCTTGCTGCAACCATATAGGGCACTGGTGAGGCCGCAGCTGGAGTACTGTGTGCAGTTTTGGTCGCCGCACTTACGCAAGGATATTTTGGCCTTGGAGGGAGTGCAGAGGAGGTTTACTAGGCTGATGCCGGAGATGAGGGGGTTGGACTATGAAGAGAGACTAAACAGACTGGGTCTGTACTCGTTGGAGTTTAGAAGGATGAGGGGGGATCTTATAGAGACGTATAAGATAATGAAGGGGATGGATAGGGTAGAGGTAGAGAGATTCTTCCCGCTTAGAAAGGACAGCAGGACTAGAGGGCACAGCCTCAAGATAAGGGGGGTGCAGCTTAGATCAGAGCTGAGGAGGAACTTCTTCACTCAAAGAGTGGTGAATCTCTGGAATTCTCTGCCCATTGAAGTGATGGAGGCTACCTCGCTAAATATATTTAAGTCACGGGTAGATAGATTTCTGACAGACAGGGGAATTAAAGGTTATGGGGAGAAAGCGGGAAAGTGGAACTGATCCACTATCAGATCAGCCATGATCTTATTGAATGGCGGGGCAGGCTCGAAGGGCTAGATGGCCTACTCCTGCTCCTATTTCTTATGTAACAGCACCGTGGGTGCACCTACACCACATGGACTGCAATGGTACAAGATGGTCACCACCACCTTCACAAGGGTAGTTAGGAATAGCCAATAAATGTTGGCCATGCCAGAGTTGCTCACACCTCATGAACGAAGGATATAATAGAGGGCAATATATGTGACACATTATAACGAGTCTGCTTGTTTTCATTTTACTGAATCTATTTTTAAGCGTAGGAGCCCAAGCTTTCCGGACATTGGGAAATCCAGCAAGTAAATCAAAGTGAGAAAGGTTTATTAGGGTTCAGTAGTTCAACAGTTCTATGTTCGATTATGTGTCTGTTTACCAGTGATGCTCACTGTGATTAAGCCTGGGTGTGAACTCAGAAAAATGTAACCAAAGCCAGAAGCTAGCTGATAGAAGCTACTGGAGGCAGAAGAGAGCAGCTTTTTTACAGCATTGTGAATTAAATTCCTACACACATGGAAATAGGAGTGTTATCCTAACACAGCTGCAAAATAGGAGTTATACACCACCTTTATAGCACTGCTTGTGGTCCTAGCACAGCAGGAGAGTTTCTTCCCAGTCCAACAAGCTACCCAGTAAAGTGCCTTCATGCATTGACCAGCCCCCTCAATCTAGAATCCGACTGCTTCCCAACCACCATTGCACCCCTCACATTGAGAAGCTCAAAGAACAAAAACAGCCCGGGAAACAGACCCCAACGAGCCCGCACCGCCATCTTAACATTACCAGTCCCCCCTCCACCCATGACCCTTGTCTCCGCTTATGGCATTCCACATTGAGGGAAGACTTATTTAGGGACAATTTGTTTACACCAATCAGCCTAACAGCACATCTTTGGGGTGTGGGAGGAAACCGGAGCACCCGGAGAAAACCCTCGCAAGCACGGGGAGAATGCGCAAACTCCCACAGACACCGGCCCAAATCCATGTGTCTGCACAGCAAACAGTGATAGTCACTGAGCTGTCGTGTTGCCCAGCATCTGGTCCAGTTTAAGCACACACTAATGACATGTAGCACTAGGCTATTCTTGAAACAACCAAGAGCAGCCCGTGTATGATCCATCGCGTGTATGCCCCTTGTTGGACAACAAGGTGGACCGACTTAAAACCTGTGGATTAAAAGAGGAAAACATCGGTGTCACCCACATCCTTATACATTCCCAGGGATGTCCCAAGGCTCCTGAACCTTATTTAAAACAGTCTCCTATATCCCTCCATCTCCAACCCGCTCATGTGCCTGTCTAAGTAACTCTTAAACAACTCCAGTGTGCCTGCCTCCACCACCTTGCTTGGCAGAGCATTCCATACCCCCTCTGTGTGAAAAACCTCCCTCTAACATCTGAATTATACCTCTCCCCCCTCACCCTAAGCCCGTGGCCCCTCGGAATGTGTGTTTCCAACCTAGGAAAAAGCTTACCACTGTTTACTCTATCTATACCCTTCATAATCTTATATACCTCTATTAGATCTCCTCTCCTGAAAACTCTCCCATGCTGTCGCTGTTCTCAGCCTGGCTGGGCGTCACCCTTTGCGCTGTGAGCTTCCCCTCTCGACTGGTCTCCAGCTTACCAATCAGGTTGATGGTGGGGAAAAAACCAAGAGAAGTAAATTGGGATACTTCAATCAGTTTGCAAGACATTTGAGAAACTTGTTCCAACCTCAAAGCAGAACACCATCCCCCCAAAACATTCATCCAGAATGCACGCAGGAGAACATACTTCCTGTTCAGGATTTGATAGGGGTTTTATCAAATCGCTGAATTATAAACCAATCACTAAATTAAAAGGTCTTCACCAGGGCATCCATGGAATCAGGTGGGAAGTCCCATCCGCCAAGAGCTGTCGGCCAGTTGCAGACCATGAGAACTCTAGCTTAGCAATGTCACTGGGAATATGATTGTTGCTAAGTGGGAAGTACAGTCACTGGAACCCAGGAGCACAGAGTGATCCCGGCTAGAGAGATAAGCAATGGGAGGAGAGAATTTTCAGAGTGGGGCTGACAGGAGGGAAGTGTTTGGGATGGGGTCTTCTTGCTTCAGACACTGGGACTGACTTAGGAGATCACATTTTCACAGTGACTTTAATGCAGTTTTAATGTAACACCACTCATGACACTAATAAACTAATCACTATATTGCTTGTTGTGTACCTCACGTGGTGACAGGTCCACCTGCTGCTCAGTTAATACCAATGGTGGTGGGATGAGGCTCTGAAATGGGCATTAATTGCCCAGCTAAAGGCCTCAATTGATGATGGGTGAGGTTGGATGCCCATGGACCTTCTTGTCATAGAAATAATCGGGGTGGAATCCAGAATGTGGCAGGGTTCCCACTCTACACAATTCTACCCACTTCCACAGCCACAGGGAAGATATCAAATATATCACGTTCCCAGCCTAACATCGATCTGAGGTTAGTGTGTGGGGAGCGCAAGCTTCTTTCCCCTCCGTGTGGTCATATTTTAAATCTAGTCCTGGGTCACCTTCTCCCACTCTCAGACTCTCGTTGTTCAGCTGTTTGACCCACCGCGTCCAGATTCCAATCCACTCTTTAAACTCACTGAAATTCACTCCCCTCCATTTCTTTTTCATTACTGCTCGAAAGCTGATGATGTTATGACTGCCATTCCCCACAGCTCCTTCGCTGAAATATGCTCCTCCACTTCATTCCCCAGGACTAGGTACAGAGACTGCATTCTTCACCCATTGGGCTTAACCAACACTGAGCGAGAAAGTTCTCGTGCACACATTTCAGGAATTTTTCCACCTTACTGTTTAGGTTGTTACTATCCCTGTCTAAATCGGAATAACTGAAGTCTGCCATCATCGCTACTCTGCAATTTGTTTTTATTCATTCACGGGATGTGGACATTGCTGGCTAGGGTAGCATTTAAGAGCCAACCACGCTGAGGTGGCTCTGGAGTCACATATAGGCCAGTCCAGGGAAGGACAGCAAGCTTCCTTCCCTAAAGGACATTCGTGAACCAGGTGGATTTTGACAACTATGGTTTCATGGTCATCATTAGACTTTTAATTCCAGATTGGAGGGGGGGGCGGGCACGGTGGCACAGTGGTTAGCACTGCTGCTTCAAAGTTCCAGGGACCTGGCTTCGATTCCTGACTTGGGTGACTGTCTGCGTGGAGTTTGCACATTCTCCTCATGTCTGCGTGGGTTTCCTCCCACATTCTGAAAGATGTGCTGGTTAGGTGCATTGACCTGGACTGTGGTGACTAAGAGAATTTCACAGTAACTTCAGTGCAGTGTTAATACAAGCCTTACCTGTGACTAATACTTTATTTTTATTGAATTCAAATTTCACCGTCTGCCGTGGTGGGATTCAAACCTAGGTCCTCAGAACATTACCCTGGGTCTCTCGACTACCTGTCCAGTGACAATACCAATACCTCGCCTTTGTTCAGTTGGAGTATATCACTAATTGTTGCATTTTTTTCGGCAAATGTTTCCCTTCTTTCTTCAACCGTGGTCCAGTGTCAATAATGGCTCCGTGAATAGCATTCTTTGCCTCTGAGTTAGAAGGTTGTTGGTTTAAGTCCCACTCCAAGAATTTAAGGATGAAGTATTAAAACTGGCGATCCAGTGCAGAACTGAGGGAGTGCAGCACTGCTGAAGATGCTGGCTGAAATTCCCTGACTCGCCCGTGGCTGGGATTCTCCAGTCCCGCTGCAGTGAATGGAGTTTTGGTTGAGCGCCAAATTCTCCTCACTAGCAGTGACAGCAGGGTGGATCCCAGCCACTGACTGCTGGATGAAATGTAAACTGCTCTCTTAGGTTGATGTCAAAGATTGTATTTTGAAGAGAAGGGCTGTTCTCCCCAGAATCATGACCAATCTTTACCTCCCAAAAGTAGATGATCCAGTTACCATCCCATGGTCGGTACAGCAGCTTAGCACTGCTGCCTCACAACGCCAGAGACCCAGGTTCAATTCCCTGCTTCGGTCACTGTCTGTGCGGAGTTTGCACATTCTCCCCGTGTCTGCGTGTGTTTCCTCCCACAGTCTGAAAGACGTTCCGGAGAGATGCACTGACCATTCTAAATTCTCCCTCGGTGTCCCCGAATAGGCGCCGGAGTGTGGCGAGCAGGGGATTGTCACAGTAACTTCATTGCAGTGTTAATGTACGCCTACTTGTGACGCGAATAAATAAACTTAAAACTTAAACCTTGCTGCTTCTGGGAACTTCCTGTGCACAACTTGTTTCCCACGCTGACAATGTAATAGGAACTACTCCTCAAAAATATCTCATTGGCCGTAAAGCCACTTTGAGAGGTCGTGAAAGGTGCTATATAAATGCAAATCTTTCTTTCCTGTCTGCACCCCAGTGGGATAACAGCTCCTTTGTTGTTGGTGTATTTGAAAAGGCTCTTTAATCCCTCAACAACACCATCCCCGTCCGTGCTGCAATAACCTCTGTGACAGAGTTCAGCAAGAGTTGAAGACTGTGCTTCAAATATTATCCTGGGTTTTTCACCCTAATGTTGACAGACTGCCCTGTATTTGCAAAACATTGGCAGTTGATTACGCTTATCGAGCTGAGGGCAATTTTTCTTTTATGATTTTATCTCGAGCCGAGTTAGAAAAAGGCTAAAAATTGGATAATAAATCCTGAGGCAGCAAATAAGTACTCGCTGATAAAATCTCAACAGAACCCTTTTAAATGCGAGATAAAACTAATGAATGTTCTGATTACCCATACAATAACCAGGATCCTGGATTTCAGCTTGAGATTTATCCTGGGATCTGATGTTAAACAAAGTTCCACTCGTTCATTTACAAAGCAGTGACACTGAGAATCTAATTACACAGAACCCAAGAAACATGTCACCAATGCAGCCCATCATTATTCTAAGTTTGACATCAAAGAGAGATCATAGAACCCCTACAATACAGAAGGGGGCCATTCAGTCCATCGAGTCTGCACTGACCACAATCCCACCCAGGCCTATTCCTGTAACCCTTCATATTTACCTTGCTAATCCCCCCCTGACACTAGGGTTAATTTATGCATGGCCAATCAACCTAACCCAACCCTAACCTTTGGACTGTGGGAGGAAACCGGAGCACCCGGAGGAAACCCACGCAGGCAGACACGGGGAGAATGTGCAAGCTCCACGCAGACAGTGACCCGAGGCCAGAATCGAACCCGGGTCCCTGACACTGTCAGGTAGCAGCGCTAACCACTGTGCCACCGTGCTGCCCCAAATGCAGTGGACTGAAGGCAGAACATTGCAGATGCTGGGAATCACAAATAAGATGTTGAATTAAATCTTTCAGTCAAGACTGAGGAGCTTAAGTATCAGTAATTTAAAAATACTAAAGAAATTCACGGGGCCAAAGGACACTGAGTCCCCCCAGATCTGACTGCCTACTTTCTGGGGTTTTATCACAGATGGCTGCAGAAATGGGGGTTACTCTGGTTTTGATCTTGCAGGATTCCCTAGATTTTGGATCCATGCTCATGGATTGGAAAGAAGCAAATGTGACCTCACTCAAGGAGGGAGACAGAAAACAGAGAACCACAGGCCACTGAGCCTGACATCAGTATGGCTAGGATGGCCTTGTTCCATTGTGCATCAAACTACCCAGTCTTCAGAAGAACAGTGACCACAACACCACACAACCCTGCCACAGCAACCTCTGCAAGACATGCCGGATCATCGACACGGATACCATCATCACACATGAGAATACCATCCACCAGGTACACGGTAAATACTCTTGCAACTCGGCCAACATTGTCTACCTGATACGTTGCAAGAAAGGATGTCCCGAAGCATGGTGCATTGGGGAGACCATGCAGACGCTACGACCACGGATGAATGAACATCGCTCGACAGTCACCAGGCAAGACTGTTCCCTTCCTGTTGGCGAACACTTCAGTGGTCACGGGCATTCAGCCTCTGACCTTCGGGTAAGCATTCTCCAAGGCGGCCTTCACGACACACGACAGCGCAGAGTCGCTGAACAGAGACTGATAGCCAAGTTCCGCACACATGAGGACGGTCTCAACAAGGATCTTGGGTTCATGTTGCACTATCTGTAACCCCCAACACTTGCCTGGGTTTGCAAAACCTCACTCACTGTGCTGTCTGGAGACAATACACATCTCTTTAACCTGTGATCAGTGCTCCTTCCACTCACATTGTCGGCCACTTTAAGACTTGAACAGCAGGTTAGGTGTAAAGATTCGCATTCTAATCAGTAATCTGTAAACTGTCTGTGCTTTATATGCTCTGTCTGAGGACAGAACTCTCCATTCACCTGACAAAGGGGCTAACCCGAAAGCTTGTGCGTTTACTATCAAATAAATCAGTTGGACTAAAACCTGGTGTTGTCAGACTTTTTACTGTGTTTACCCCAGTCCAATGCCAGCATATCCACATTAGGATGGCCTTGCCAGTGACACACACATCACAGCTAGCCTAACATCAAGGGTCCAGTTTAAAGTTTTTTAAATGTTAAGGTTTATTTGTTTGTGTCACAAGTAGATGCTGCAATGAAGTTACCGTGAAAATCCCCTAGTTGCCACACTCCGGCATCTGTTCGGGTACACCGAGGGAGAATTTAGTATGGCCAAGGCACCTAACCAGCACATCTTTCGGACTGTGGGAGGAAACCGGAGCACCTGGAAGAAATCCACGCGGAGGGCATACAGACTCTGCACAGAGAGTCACCCAAGCAGGGAACCAAACCCAGGTCCCTGACGCTGTGAAGCAGCTGTGCCAACTTCTGTGCCACCGTGCAGTGCTAACCCCTGTGCTGCCTAATGTGGTTGGGGGTTTAGATGTGCTATTTGGGGATTGTCTATTCTCCTAAAGGATGTTATTCGAGTCTCTAGCTTCTCAAAACCATTACGTTTTACTTACAGCGAGTATTTACACGCTTGGACCTCTGCACGAGGTTGGAGTTTCTCCCCCTTCCTTTTGATGTTAACCCAAGTCCTTATCCCTATGATATTTGCATCCTCCTAGATTCCCCCCCACATTGTCTCAGACTTTGCAGCTTATGCTCTGAGGTGTCTTCATCGATCCCCAGATCTCATTCTGATCTCCTTCTGAGGCTGAGGATATTCCATACTCTCTCTTCTGTCAGTAAATGTTCTTCTCCTGGGTGACTGCAGAGCTTGTTGTAAATCTTGCTTCTTCTTCTGAGTAGTAAGCCCAAGTTTCTATTGACTTTAACTCCAAGGATGTTAAGAGGCTGCAGTTTCTCCCTGGTCCGTCACAATCCTGCGTGATCTTGGTTGTGGAAGTTTTATAACGATTGTGCTTTCCCTCTGTCGGTCTTGAAGCCAGACTCTCTCCCCAGGCCTCAGCACAGGAAACTCATGCCCGTGATTAAAGTTCTGAGCAAGGTTGCTTCTCTGTTCTTCATCACATTGATTACCCTCTTAGGGTTGGTTGTGGCGATATTCAGTTTTTGTTCATGGCTGGTTAAGGCAATTAGAAATAATTTCTTCTCTGATGTAAGTAATGCCTGGCTACCAGACTGATTGCTATGGCTTGCATAGGGATTTTTGTTGTTCTAACATGACATTACCTTGATATTCTTCGAAGATTTCACCAAAGTGTTTTTGTTATGACTCTTGTTGCAGACTAGTCAGTGGTCACTGCTCAAAGTGCAAACCTGGTATCGAACTAGTGGTGAGATTGTCTGGCCATCAATCCAGACAATATCCTCGGAATTGGAGACAGTCTTCATCATGTTGCTGGGCTTGTTTCATTTTCTGCAATGTGTCCGCCATTGTTTGATACTTACCTCTCACGTACTCTGTAATGGAATCATATCTCATCATTATGAGATTAGTCTGAACTGCTGGATTCTGAGTGCCACGTTCATTATTTCTTTCATGTTCAGAAGGGTGACTCGTGGCTTTTGGTCTATTTGATTTTGAAATGCAATCCCAGAACACACTTTCACACACCTACGCTTGCTGCCATGCTTAAGTGGTGAGTTATTGTTTTGTTGGTGACCTAGAGGTATAGTAGGCTGGTCTATGCTTGCTATCTCTCTTGAAATAAAACTGCCTGCAGATGTATAGACAATGCATGATTGGTAATTTTGGGTTGTAATGTACCAAGATTTCAGAACAGGTTCATAGTGTGGGGGGTATTAGCAGAGTAAATACTTGGGTTACAAGGGTAGGGCCTGGGTGGAATTGTTGTCGGTGCATAGTAGGGATTCTATGATTCTTTGTTCAGAGAAAACTTCTGTCTTCCTATGGGCATGCCAGAGCCTTTCCTTAAGATAGGTGCTCTGGAAGTTCCACCCCTATTTGGGACAATGGTCTTCACAGCCCCTTACTACTTTTATAGAGGTGATGGTGGTTCTCACAGCTGAATATTCATGGACAAGTCTATCTCTGCAGGGGAACACTACAATCTAACTTGACACCTGATTGGCTGTTAAATGGTTGACATCATGATTTCTACTCCATCCAGACAGCATATCCTAATCTGAGAGGTGCTAGCCAATCAGTAGCTCTCCAGTCTCAGCAGCGCCACCTGGACCAGTGGCCACTGGTGCTATTGCAGCTAGTCCTGAGGTGTGAAGTTACATGTAGATCAGTCAGCGGGCTCTGACAATGGGGATCATAGATCATAGAATCCTACAGTGCAGAAACAGGCCCATCAAGTCTGCACCGACCACAATCCCATCCAGGCCCTATCACCATATCCCTACACATTTACCTGCTAATCCCTCTAACCTACACTTCCCAGGACACTAAGGGGCAATTTTTAGCACGGCCAATCAACCTAACCCGCACATCTTTGGATATGATCACGGGATCAAGGTGGGGGAGGGGGAGGAATGGAAGACAGCGTGGCCCCTAGTGGACTTTCAATTCAGACCTTTGACTTTGCAATTGTGGGATTAACTCTGGTTCTGCTACTCAAATTCCTGTAAGGCCTCTTCCAAGTAGAAAACCTCCAATTCATTTGTGTCACGGTCTGAATTCCAGCACGTTCTGGCTTACTTTTGGCTAAACTAACAAATGTTTAAGATCTCTTTCTTCTTCAATTTCCTGACAACTAGTTCCTGGTCTAGCTGCTGCTTAAATTTAAAATCTACTGACAGTTATTCTATAAGACAGCCTTGTGTAGTTCTGACCTCCCAATATATCTAGTTGGCAGTTGCATCTATCATTTCTGTACACAGCTTTTGTTAGGAGAATGCTGAAGCTACTATGAATGCGCTGTGTAGGGTCATGGGGAGCTCTGGCAGTCTTCCCACTGGAGTAGTAAAATTGTAAGGGAAGGCACTCTGTGGCTTACAACCTACAACAGAACTCAAGTGCAATGGGGGGGGGGTTACCCACAGCCTCCACAAACTGTTGTGTGGCCTGTTTGTGAATATCATTCACAATATACAGGTGGCACTGCTGCCTCACAGCACCAGAGACCCCAGTTCGATTCCCGGCTCGGGTCACTGTCTGTGTGCAGTTTGCACACTCTCCCCGCATCTGTGTGGGTTTCCTCCGAGTGCTCCGGTTTCCTCCCACATCCAAAGATGTGCGAGTTAGGTGAATTGGCCATGCTAAATTGCCTCTTAGCATCAGGGGGAACTAGCTAGGGTAAGTGCATGGGCTTATGGGAATAGGGCTGGGGTGGGATTGTGGTTAGTGTTGACTCAAAGGGCCGAATGGCCTCGTCCTGCACTGTAGGATTCTACGATCATTCCCTCTGATAAATCTGTCAGAGAAAACTCTGCCTGAAATTCTCATCTTAAACAGCTCTGGCAACATCAATTAACTTTGTGCTTTATAATATTCCTCTGAGTAGATGTGAATTAATTGCAGCATTTAAAGAATATTTCATTGCTGGCAAAGACATACACAAAAACCTCTTCCAAAATAAATGTGTTTATTTTGCTAAACGAATTTGAAACTTGGTACATATTCTGCACAGAGGGGAGGGGGAAAGAGTTATTCTGTTTGTTCCACTTCATCGGCAGAGTTGGAATGGTCAGATGGGTGCTCAGCTTTATGCTTTGCCAATTTTGCCATAAGTTCTGAAATAAACAAAACAAAAAATAATTGCAATAAATTCTCAAATAGCCATTTTGGCCAATAATGAAAACAGAAAATGCTGGAAAAACTCAGCAGGTTCTGCTGCATCCGTGCAGAGTTAATGTTTCCACTCTGCATGACTCTTCTTCAAATCTTTAGTCACATGGACTCTATTCTCTCTCTGCACAGACACGGCCAGGCTGCTGGGTCTTTCCAGCATTTTCTGTTTTTATTTCAGATTTTCAGCATCTGAGCATTTCACTTTTGGCCAGTGTTGTGATTCGGGAGAGGAAGATGAAACGTAGCCTGGGCTCCCGATCGTGGTGACCACGCCGTGAGTGTTATTGGCTACAGTACGTTTCATCTGTATACAGTTTGATGACAGTGCCTGCTCCCTATCTGTGGGTGACTGTGCGAAAGGCTGACAAGTGGATCAAGTACCAGAGGATGTGGAGGATCTGCTCAAGACCAAGATTGATGCTAACTGTAGCACTTTTCTTTTGTCGTTGCCTTGATAACAGTACTTAACTCAGCAGGAGATCGATCCTGGTACCTCCCGACTCTACATCTCACTGCTCGGCTTCAAGCAGCTGATAGCAAAACTTTCACAAACTTGACAATAACTCCAGGCATTCAGTCATCCTGTTCAATTTCAGACTTTTTGCTGATACAGGCTTCACGCTGGAACCAGCTAATCCCATTCCAAACTTCTAATTCCATTTCCACGCTACTTCACTTTACATTTGACTCAATCTTTATCTAACTCTCTCTTCCATATCATGTACGAGTTAGTTCCAGCAGTTCCTTTTGGTAATGGGCTCCAGATACTTCAAACAAGTTGTTTAAAATGCCTCAGGGACAGGACCTGGATCTGCAGTCTGCAGAGTTTGAGCTGCAGTCCTGTCCAACCCTCAGGCTGATCATTAACCTGGATCAGACGAGCTGCTTCTGCAGCTTCATGAACTCTCTGTCCTGTCCCTGCTCACTGTTACTGGGGCTCTGCTTAATGTCCCACTGATCACAGAAGACATGATAAGGCTGTGTTTCATCACTGAAAGAGTAACTGAGGGGCCTGGACTTACCATTCAGAGAACATGAGTTCAAATCATGGATTCGGATTCAGTTTAAGATATCCAAGTCATGCTGGTATCAGTAAAAGTGATTCTGAAGCAGTGACATTAGTGTAAAGAGCCAATGGGTTCACTAATGTCCCTTAGGAATAGAAATCTGCCACCCTTACCAAATCTGGATCAATATCCAATCTGACACCAATGTGGTTTAACTATTAACCTCCCTCTGAAGAGACTCAGCAAGCTAATCAAGTTGTATCGATATGCTACATTAGCTTCTCAGGACAAGTATTATATGCCAGGCTTGCCAGTAACACCCACTCTCTGAAACGCTACGTGTTCAGAGACTGATGCTGGGAATGATGCTCTGAAAGGGACGTGATATTCAAACAGAAACTCAACCTAAAATACAAATGTCATGTTTCTGTATCAAATGCTACCTCTAAATGCCACAGTGCTGCTAATAAAGGCACAAACACACACCTTTGGCAGGATTGAAGACTCCATTGGTCTGTTCATTACACACATAACAGCGTTTTGATTTACGGTAATGCTGCAGGGCACAACTTTCACAGAAATAGTGCTTACACCTGAGAAAAAACAGACAGCTTGTTAAATAGTGTGAACAATCCACAAACAAGAGGCAGATCAATAAATAACATAGACATACAGAACATAACAGTAACCAATTTGCTGCCTAAATAATAGAACATAGAACCATACAGCACAGGATCAGGCCCTTCAGCCCATTATATTGTACTGTACATGACACCATATTAAACTAATTCCTTCTGCCTGCTCTTAATCCATATCCCTCTATCCCTTGAATATTCATGTGCTTATCTAAAAGCCCCTTAAACACCGCTAACGTATCTGCCTCCACCACCCTCCCTGGCAGCACTTTCTAGACAACTACCACTCAGGGTAAAAAAAAACTTGCCCCCCACATCTCCTTTGAATGTTCCCCCTCTCACCTTAAGTGCATTCCCCCTAGTTTTAGGCATTTGAACTCTGGGAAAAAGATTCAACCCTATCCATGCCTCTCATAATTTGATAGACTTTTATCAGGTCTCCACTCAGCTGCTCCAGAGAAAACAATCTTAGTTTGACCAGTCTCCCCTTATAGCTCATACCCTCTAAACCGGGCAGCATCCTGGTAAACCTCTTCTGCACCCTCCCCAAAACCTTCACATCTTTCCTGTAATGTGGCGATCAAAATTGAACATAGTGCTCTTAATTGCGACCTAACCAAAGTTGTATAATGCAAACATCTTGTGATCTTTGTGACAAAGCAACTTACTTAGTGATTACTGGGTTGGTAAAAGAGGACCTGCAGATGAAACATTTAAAGGGGATGTCATCCTCATCACTGCTTACTTCATAGTTCTCGTCATCTGCAAATGAAAGGTACATTACTGGTGAGAAGCCATCTACCCCTACCTTCCCCTGAGGAATACTGAGGTCTACATTCCAGAATCGCAGAATGGAACCTCATAGGCAGCTCAGGTTGGTACAGTGCACAGGTATACTGGACCTAGTTTCTGGCAGGAAAAGAAATGAAGGCTGTACCATTCTTTTGAGCTCAGTCTCAAAAACAAACAATACTCTGTATAAAATGTCCCGCCTTCACATTAAGAATAATCTCCATTGTGCTGAGTGGCATTATCCCCATGCTAAATGGGACAGACTTTGAACTGATCTAGCAATTCTAGCGCTGTGAGTCATCAACAGCAGCAGAACTGCACTTCAGCATAATCTGCAACCTCACAGCCCGGAATATCCCCCACTCAACCATTACCATCAAACCAAGGGATCAACCCTGATTCAATGGAGAGTGCAGGAGGGCATGCCAGGAGCAGCACCAGGCTTACCTAAAAATGAGGTGTCAATCTACTTGTGTGCCAAACGGCATTACTGCAAGCGATAGACAGAGCTAAGCAATGGATCAGATCTAAGCTGCCACATCCAGTTGTGAATGGCGATGGACAATTAAACAACTCAGTGGAAGAGGAGGCTCCACAAATATCCTCATCCTCAACGATGGAGGAGCCCAGCACATCAGAGCAAAAGATAAAGCTGAAGCATTCGCAGCAATCTTCAGCCAGAAGTGCTAAATGGACGATCCATCTCGGCCTCCTCCAGTGGTCCCCAGCATTACAGACACCAGTCTCCAGCTAATTCGATTCACTCCCCGTGATACCAAGAAATGGTTGGAGGCACTGGATACTGCAAAGGCAATGGGCCTTGAGAAGGTTCTAGCAACAGTCCTGAAGACTTGTGCTCCAGAACTTGCTACTCCCCTAGCCAAGCTCTTCCAGTACTGTTACAACACTGGAATTGACCTGACGATTTAAAGGGGTAAGGTATGACAGGAGAGCTCCAAGCCGTGGTCTGCTCTTCGTGCTCTGTGCGGGAGGCTGGAAACTTTTCCAGTGCCTGGCGCCAGCGTGTGTGCAGGAAGTGTTTCCAGTTGCAGCTCCTGGAAACCTGTGTTTCGGAGCTGGAGCTGCGACTGGGGAGACTGTGGAGCACTCGTGAGGCGGCGAGTAACGTGAATAGCTGATACACAGAGGTGGTCACATCGCAGGCTTAGATTCCACAGGCAGGAAGGGAATGTGTGACCACCAGGCAGAACAAGAGAGCTAGGCAGGCAGTGCAGGAATCTCCCGTGGCCTTTTCGGGGAAAACAGCAGCGGCCAAATCCGTTGCATCACAGCTGGTTCTGCTGCAGAGGGTAAAAACTGTGGGAATGCTATAGATATAGGGGATTCAATTGTAAGAAGAATAGACAAGCATTTCTGTGGTCGCAAACAAGACTCCAGGATGGTCTGTTGCCTCCCTGGTGCTGGGATCAAGGATGTCTCGGAGTGGCTGCAGGACATTCTAAAGGGGGAGGGTGAACGGCCAGTGGTCGTAGTATACATTGGTACAAACGACACTTGTTAAAAAAAGGGATGAGATGCTATAAGCAGAATGTAGAGAGCTAGGAAGCAAGCTAAAAAGTAGGATCTCAAATGTAGTGATCTGAAGATTACTACCTGTGCCACATGCTAGTCAGAGTAGAAACAGCAGGATACATAGGATGAATATGTGGCTAAAAAGATGATGCGGGAGGGAGGGTTTCAGATTCCTAGGGACTGGTTCTGGAGGTGGTGGGACCTGTACAAACTGGACGCTTGCACTGAGCAGGTTCAGGATTGAGGTACTTGGTACAGTGGTTAGGGGGAGTTTAAACTAATATGGCAGGGGGATGGGAACCTTTGCAAGGATTCAGAGAACATAAGAACATAAGAAATGGGAGCAGGAGTAGGCCATCTAGCCCCTCGAGCCTGCCCCGCCATTCAATAAGATCACGGCTGATCTGTCGTGGCTCAGTTCCACTTTCCCGCCCTCTCCCCATAACCCTTAATCCCCTTGCCTATCAAAAACCTATCAACCCGCGTCTTAAAAATATTTAGCGAGGCAGCCTTCACCACTTCAACGGGCAGAGAATTCCAGACAGCACGGGGAATTAAGAACAAGAGGAAAAGACAGCAAGGAGAATAAGGAAAGTGTTAGGCAGAGAAATCAAGGGCCGGAGTCAGGTAAGGACCAAGTAAAAAATAGTAGGAAAGGAAAAAAAATTAAAAGTGCCACCTTAAGGTTTTGTACCTGGATGCTTGGAGCATTTGAAACAAAATGGGTGAATTAGTTGCACAAATAGATGTAAAGGGGAATGATATAGTTGGCATTACAGAGACTTGGCTCCAAAGTGAGCAAGGATGTGAATTAAACATCTTGGCGTACATGTGCATAGATCCCTGAAAGTTGGCACCCAGGTTGATAAGGTTGTTAAGAAGGCGTACAGCGTGTTAGCTTTTATTGGTAGAGGGATTGAATTTCTGAGCCGTGAGATCATGTTGCAACTGTACAAAACTCTGGTGCGGCCACACTTGGAGTATTGCATACAGTTCTGGTCGCCGCATTATAAGAAAGATGTGGACGCATTGGAAAGGCTGCAGAGGAGGTTTACCAGGATGTTGCCTGGTATGGTGGGAAGGTCTTATGAGGAAAGGCTGAGGGTCTTGAGGTTATTTTTGTTAGAGAGAAGAAGGTTAAGAGGTGACCTAATTGAGGCATACAAGATGATCAGAGGGTTAGACAGGGTGGAGAGTGAGAGCCTTTTTCCTCGGATGGTGATGGCTAACACGAGGGGACATAGCTTTAAATTGAGGGGTGGTAATTATAGGACGGATGTCAGAGGTAGGTTCTTTACTCAGAGGGTAGTAAGGGCGTGGAATGCCCTGCCTGCAGCAGTTGTGGACTCGCCAACTTTAAGGGCATTCAAATGATCAGTGGATAGACATACAGATAATGTTGGAATAGTTTAGGTTAAAGGGTCATTAGATTCGTTCCACTGGTCGGCGCAGCATCAAGGGCCGAAGGGCCTGTACTGTGCTGTAATGTTCTACGTAAACATTGAGGACTATTCAGTGTTTAGGGAGGATAGATAGAAAGGAAAAGGTGGAAGATCTGCATTGTTGATTAAAGATGATATTGATATGATTTGAGGAAAGGTATTCCATAGATGATGTGGAATCTGTATGGGTCAAGTTAAGAAACAACAAAGGGCAAATATCATTGGTGGGGATCTCAATAAGAGACTCTCTAATCACTGGCCCCTAACATTCAATGGCGTTACCATCATTGAATCCCCAGTTGGGGTTACCATTGACCAGAGACTTGCCATATTAACACGTTGGCTACAAGAGCAAGCCAGAGGCTCGGAATACTGTAACTCACCTCCTGACTCCCCAAAGCCTATCAACCATCCACAAGGTGCAAGTCAGGTGTGATCGAATACTCCCCTCTTGCCTGGATGGGTGCAGCTCCAATAACACTCCAGAAGCTTGACACAATCCTGGACAAAGCAGCCCGCTTGATTGGCACCACACCCACAAACATCACTCCCTCCACCACCGACACTCAGTAGCAGCAGCGTGTATTATCTACAAGATGCACTGCAGTAATTCACCAAAGATCCTCAGACATCACCTTTCAAACTCACGACCACTTCCATCAAGGACAAGGGCAGCAGATACATGGGAACGCCACCACCTGCAAGTTCCGCTCCAACCCACTCACCATCCTGACTTGGAAATATATCACCCTTCCTTCACAATCGCTGGGTCAAAATCCTGGAATTCCCTCTCTCATGGCAAAGTGGGTCAACCCATGGCACATACTGCAGCGATTCAAGAAGGCAGCTCAGCACCACCTTCTCGAGGGTGAGTAGGAATGGGCAATAAATGCTGGCCAGCCAGCAATGCCCACGTTCCATGAAGAAACAAAAAAAATGGGAATCAGATCTGCTTACCTTGACTGTTTGAAAGATATTGTGCAAATTCAAGCTCTTTCTTTCAGCCAATAAGTTGTACAACAGAGGACTGCATTACATGCAAAGGTCAATATTTTCAATTTTTATTGCCAATAAGTCACTGGTTTTTGAAGCTAGGCTTCAACATTAAATTTAAATAAAAAATCTCGGCGTAAAAACTGAACCTCAAACCTGGGTAAATTTAATAAAATTAGCACCAGCTAATGAAAATATACCTGGGATAAGCTGGAGGTTCACTTTCACATTGGGTTCACTTTCATACCCTTACTGATTATCAATGTTATTACTTTGGAAATGAATAAGTCTACATTTATGGATATTGTTTTCACTCACTTACCTGTTACCATGACAGTGTGTTAATAAAGCACTGGCACACACAGCTTGCCATATCAGTGCGGATCCTCAGTCATCAGGACTAGCTCTGTGAACTGTGTCAGTTCTTGTTCCATTTCCAACTGGGAGTGAAATACTAATCCTCTGTCACAGGACAATCAGTGACGTTCCCACATGGGGTCTAAAAATGGTTCAAAAGAATGGCACAGCCTCCATTTCTTTTCCTGCCAGAAACTAGATCCAGATATACCTGTACACTGTGCCAGCGAGGTCAGTGTGATGTAGTGCGTGCTGCTCTCGCCATACGGTGCATCTCAAGGCCTTCATCTGAGATTTGGTTTTAAAAAAAATAAGAAATTTGCTTTTTCTCCCCCCATTGTGTAAAACGGGTGAGGGAATGGCAAGAGTAAAACTGATGTTCAGGAACACTAAAGGATCCTGAAGGTCAAATAGTTTTGATTGGTCCGATGAGTGACCCCAGTAAAAAATCCTGGGAGTTGATAAACTGGTGAGCTTCGTTTTGAGTTGTCTCCAAACCTCCTAACTCAAGAGCACATCTCCTCTCATGGTCTCCTATCCCCATGAAGCACTGTCACCGAGGAATGGTCCTATGTCCAGGCATTGTGTGAATTTAAGCAATTCGACCACAGTTGAGTGCTATTCTGACTCTGCCAGGTATCCACACAGGGACCTCCTCATCAATGCATTCTGACAACGAATCTTAGTGGTAACCCCCACCCCTATCTCCTGGCACAGCGGCACTGAAGCAATGCAACTGCAGCCCTCGTTTTGATTGGCTGATTCTACAAAGCGGAAACTTCAAATTAATCACAAATTTCTACATTTGGTAGAATGAGTGATTGAATACACTGCAAACCTCACGTCACATTGTAGTCGGATGTTGTTGGGTGATGCAGGTAGCTTAGCACGCGACACAATCTTTTGCCGCCAGTGACAGCTCTTAATACATTGGAAGAGATAAGGCCAACACTGAGCTTTCCGTTACAACTCAGCTAATGTTCTGGAGACCTGGGTTCAAATCCCACCGCAGCACTTGGTGAGATTTGAATTTGATAAAAAATATCTGGAATTAAGAATCTACTGACGATCCTGAAACCATTGCCAATTGTCGGAAAATCCCATCTGGTTCACTAAAGTCCTTCAGGCAAGGAAATCCACTGTCTTTACCTGGTCCGGCCTACATGTGACTCCAGAGCCATAGCAATGTGGTTGATTCTCAACTGCCCTCTGAAATGGCCTGGCAAGCCACTGAGTTGCAAGAAGGCAGCTCACCGCCTCCTTCTCAAGGGCAACCAAGGATGGCCAATAAATGCTAGCCAGTGACGCCCACACCCCACAAGTAAAAGAAAGAAACTCACCATTAACACCGTATCGGCCTTCGTCCAGTTCCCGTTCTATCTGCCAACCGTGCTTATAGTCTGAGCGATCATGTAGAAACTTACAGCTGTCTACGAGAGAGAGAAGAAAATCCCAGTCAGAGTCCAGGGGAAGAACGTAAAACCCTGAAAACTTATCTTCCCTGTCCAGTTTTCTCACTGCCTTTCTGATTATTGCGGTGGGAAGTCAGAGACGGGACCTGTCCTACCAAATCCTTGTCCAGTCTTCAAGAAACTTAACGGGATCAATCAGCTAAATACTGTAGCTACAAGAGCAGTTCAGAGGCTGGGAATTCTGAGCACCATCAAGTTGCACTGCAGCTATTTGCCAAGGTTCTTTCCACAGCACATTCCAAATCTGCAATCTCTATCACCTGAAAGGACAAGGGTAATAGATACATCCAAACACCACCACTTTTAATTTCCCCTCCAAGCCACACATTGTCTTGACTTGGAAATATATCACTGTTCTTTCAATGCCACTGGATCAAAGTCCTGGAATCCCATCCCTAACAGCACGGTGGGTCTACCTACACCACATGGGTGCAGTGGTCCACCACCATCTGCTCAAAGGCGACCAGGGATGTGCACATCCTATGAAAGGATAACAAGATCGAGATTGCAGTCAGCTGAGGCTGGTCCTTAACCAATGTCAATGTAATTCTGGGCACGATAAGTCTCACAACATCAGGTTAAAATCCAACAGGTTTATTCGGTAGTTTTCAGAGCGCTGCTCCATCATCAGGTGAGTGGGAGTTGGGTTCACAAACAGGACATATATAAACACAGACTTAACTGTAAGATAATGGTTGGAATGCAAGTTTTAACAGGTAATCAAGTTTTTACAGGTGCAGACAGGGTTAAGTACAGCTTAAAGAAATGTGAGTTGTCTCCCGCCAGGACAGTTAGTGAGATTTTGCAAGCCCAGGCATGTTGTGGGGGTTACAGATAGTATAACATGAACCCAAGATCCTGGTTGAGGCCGTCCTCATGTGTGCGGAACTTGGCTATCAGTTTCTGCTCATCGATTCTGCATTGTCATGTGTCTTGAAGGCCATTTTGGAGAAACTTACCTGAAGATCAGAGGCAGAATGCCCTTGACTGCCTAAATGTTTCACGACTGGAAGGGAACACTCTGCCTGGTGACTGTCGAATGGTGTTCATTCATCCGTTGTCATAGTGCCTGCATGGTCTCACCACACCTTGGGACATCCTTTCCTGCACTGCATCAGGTAGACAACATTGGCCGAGTTGCAAGACTATGTACTGTGTATCTGGTGAATGGTGTTCTCACGCGAGATGATGGCATCTGTGTCAATGAACCAGCACATCTTGCAGAGGTGGCAGGGTCGTGTGGTATCGTGGTCCCTGTCCTCCTGAAGACTGGGTAGTTTGCTGCGTACAATGGTCTGTTTGAGGTTAGCCATGATGTAGAGACGCCAGCGTTGGACGGAGGTAAACACAGTAAGAAGTCTCTAAACACCAGGTTAAAGTCCACAGGTTTATTTGGTAGCAAAAGCCAACTGCTCCTTCAAGCAGCGCTCTGAAAGCTAGTGGTTTACTGTGTTTGAGGTTGTGCAGTTGTTTGAAGGTAAGTAGTGGGGATGTGGGGATGGCGTTGGCGAAATGTTCATCTTCATTGACGACATGTTGAAGGCCCTGGAGAAGATGTCGTAGTTTCTCCGCTATGGGGAATTACTGGACGACGAAGGGTACTCTGTCCACCAAGTCTCGTGTTTGTCTTCTGAGGAGGTTAGTGCGGTCTCTCGCTGTGGCGCGTCAGAACTGTCGATCTATGAGTTGAGTGCCATATCCTGTTCTTACGAGAGCATCTTTCAGCGTCTGAAGGTATCTGTTGCAATCCTTCTCATCTGAGCAGATCCTGTACATACAGGAGGGCTTGTCCGTAGGACATGGCTTCTTTAACGTGTTTAGGGCAGAAGCTGGAGAGTATCGTGAGGTTATCCATGGGCTTGCGGTACAGTGAACTGCTGAGGTGACTGCCCTTAACGGAAATGCGTGTGTCCAAGAATGCAACCGATTCTGGAAAGCAGTCCATGGCGAGCCTGACAGTGGTATGGAAATTGTTGATGTCATCACATAGTTGTTTCGTAATTGTTTGCCATGAGTCCAAAGGAAGAAAATGTCATCGATGTATCTGGTGTATAGCATCGGTTGAAGGGCCTGTTCAGTGAAGAGGTCTTGTTTGAGCCTGTGCATGAAGATGTTGGCATATTGAGATGTGAATTTGGTCCCCATGGCTGTTCCATGTGCCTGGATGAAGAACTGGTTGTCGAAGATGAAGACCTTGTGATCCAGGATGAAGTGAATGAGTTGTAGAATTGCATCTGAAGATTGGCAGTTGTCGGTGTTGAGTACTGAGGCAGTTCTGTCATCGTGGGGGATGCTGGTGTAGAGTGCCAAGACATCCATTGTGACGAGGCACGTTCCTGGTTCAACTGCTCCATGGCATTGAGTTTCTGTAAGTCTGTAGTGTCGCTGGGGGGTTTTTGTATGATGGGTTTCAGGATGCCCTCAATGTAGCCGGAGAGGTTCTCGCACAGGGTCCCACTGCCTAATATGATAGACAGCCGGGTGTGTTGGCTTTGCGTATCTTCAGGAGGCAGTAGAGATCTCCGTAGGGGGTACATGGGATGAGAGCACGAAAGGTGCTTTGAAGGTCCGGGTCAAAGGTCTTGATTAGTCTGTTGAGTTGACGGGTCTGTTCTTTGGTCAGATCTGGCAGTATCTGTCTGCAGTGTTCCTTGTTGATCAGTTGTCGGCACACTTCTTTGCAGTAATCCGTTCTGTTCAGTATGACAGTGCCCCTCCTTTATCTGCTGGTTTGATGACAACGTTGCGACTGGTCTTGAGAGCATGGGTGACATTGCATTGTGGTTGAGTGATGTTCTGGACTATCTTGTGAGTACAGTTGATGAATCTGGTGTTCACGCACCTCCTAATGGCTTGGGCACACATGTCAAGTCAAGCGCAGCGGCTTCCCAGAAGAGTCCAATTCAACTCTTTCCTCTTCAGTTGCTGAACCGCGGATCACCCTGTCGACTGTTCTGGTTCATTGGCTGTCTCATTGGGTCTGCTGTGGCCTCTTGGGGTTTGTGGAAGAACTCCCGGAGCCTCCTTCGCCTGATGAATTCCTTTGTGTCCGCTGCGAGACTGATGGGGCCTATTTTGCTGGTGGCGCAGATATTGAGCCCTTGGCTGAGAATTCCAAATTCGTCTGGTTGAACAAGTTGACAATGGACTTCCTTGCAGTTGTACTGTTTTCCACTGTGGTACTGGGGGAGGCTTGGTTGCTGCTGATAGTGATGCTGAGTTAACCGGTTGGACTTTAACCTGGTAGTGAGACTTCGTACTGTGCCTACCCCAGTCCAATGCCGGCATCTTCACATCAATGTAATTCCGCTGATTCTCTCGCCCTGGCACTGAGACCAGCTACAGCAAAGAACAAAGAAAGGAACAGCACAGGAACAGGCCCTTCAGCCCTCCAAACCTGTGCTGATCAGGATATCTGCCTAAACTAAAACATATGCACTCATGGAGTCCGTATCCTTCCATTCCCATCCTATTCATATATTCGTCTAGCCCGTCTTGCCCCTTAAATGCTGCTATTGTACCTGCTCCCACTTCCTCCCCAGACAGCGCGTTCCAGACATTCACCACCCTCTGTGTAAAAAAACTTGCCATTCACACCTCCTCTAAACTTTTCCCCACGCAGCTTAAACCTATGTGCCCTAGTACTTGACTTTTCTACCCAAGATAAAAGCATCTGACTATCTACTCTGTCCATGCTACTCAATCTTGTAACCCTCTATCACGTCACCCCTCAACTTCCATTATTTCAGTGAGAACAAACCAAGTTTCTCCAGCCTCTCCTCACAGCTAATACCATCCTCATAAACCTCTTCTGTATGCTCTCCTTCTGGAATGTGGCGATCAGAATTGCGCACAATATTCTAAACCAGCAACTCAAAGATCACCCTGGTTATAATCAGCTAACAGCGCAGTCTGGAGATCAGAACCCCATGCACACAGAAGTTGTGAATACTCGAGCTTACAACAAAATCCACCCTGAAAAGATGAACTTGCCTCCAAAGCCACAGAAGCCGGTTTCTTTGTAATCTTTACAGATGTCGGGCTGGTAGTCCCACCGCACAGTCGCTCGGAGGTGTTCGGGGGCTCGTATCGGTCCTTTCCTGATTAATAATAAACATTGTTAAAACTTACAGTGACAGGCAGCAAATCACAAAACACATTGACAGCCAATGGGGAGGGACAGCAGGAGTGATAGCCGGGTGGGAGGAAAGGGGCATAGAAAGCTCCCACAATTCACAGCAGGGTTTGCAAGCATTCCATTAAAAAAAATCATAATTCTCCAGCCCATTGCCCAGGAACTTGGATCAGAGACGTGATCCACCGAGGAGGGGGGGCTGGGATCAGCGATGTGATCCACTGAGGGGAGGCTGGGTTCAGCGATGTGATCCACCGAGGAGGGGGGGCTGGGATCAGCGATGTGATCCACCGAGGAGGGGGGGCTGGGATCAGCGATGTGATCCACCGAGGAGGGGGGGCTGGGATCAGCGATGTGATCCACCGAGGAGGGGGGGCTGGGATCAGCGATGTGATCCACCGAGGAAGGGGGGCTGGGATCAGCGATGTGATCCACCGAGGAGGGGGGGCTGGGATCAGCGATGTGATCCACCGAGGAGGGGGGGCTGGGATCAGCGATGTGATCCACCGAGGAGGGGGGGCTGGGATCAGCGATGTGATCCACCGAGGAGGGGGGGCTGGGATCAGCGATGTGATCCACCGAGGAGGGGGGGCTGGGATCAGCGATGTGATCCACCGAGGAGGGGGGGCTGGGATCAGCGATGTGATCCACCGAGGAGGGGGGGCTGGGATCAGCGATGTGATCCACCGAGGAGGGGGCTGGGATCAGCGATGTGATCCACCGAGGAGGGGGGGCTGGGATCAGCGATGTGATCCACCGAGGAGGGGGGGCTGGGATCAGCGATGTGATCCACCGAGGACGGGGGGGGCTGGGATCAGCGATGTGATCCACCGAGGGGGGGGGGGGCTGGGATCAGCGATGTGATCCACCGAGGAGGGGGGGCTGGGATCAGCGATGTGATCCACCGAGGAGGGGGGGCTGGGATCAGCGATGTGATCCACCGAGGAGTGGGGGCTGGGATTAGCGATGTGATCCACCGAGGAGGGGGGGCTGGGATCAGCGATGTGATCCACCGAGGAGGGGGGCTGGGATCAGCGATGTGATCCACCGAGGAGGGGGCTGGGATCAGCGATGTGATCCACCGAGGAGGGGGCTGGGATCAGCGATGTGATCCACCGAGGAGGGGGCTGGGATCAGCGATGTGATCCACCGAGGAGGGGGGGCTGGGATCAGCGATGTGATCCACCGAGGAGGGGGCTGGGATCAGCGATGTGATCCACCGAGGAGGGGGCTGGGATCAGCGATGTGATCCACCGAGGAGGGGGCTGGGATCAGCGATGTGATCCACCGAGGAGGGGGCTGGGATCAGCGATGTGATCCACCGAGGAGGGGGCTGGGATCAGCGATGTGATCCACCGAGGAGGGGGCTGGGATCAGCGATGTGATCCACCGAGGAGGGGGCTGGGATCAGCGATGTGATCCACCGAGGAGGGGGCTGGGATCAGCGATGTGATCCACCGAGGAGGGGGCTGGGATCAGCGATGTGATCCACCGAGGAGGGGGCTGGGATCAGCGATGTGATCCACTGAGGAGTGGCTGGGATCAGCGATGCGATCCACTGAGGAGTGGCTGGGATCAGCGATGCGATCCACTGAAGAGTGGCTGGGATCAGCGATGCGATCCACTGAAGAGTGGCTGGGATCAGCGATGTAATCCACTGAAGAGTGGCTGGGATCAGCGATGTGATCCACTGAAGAGTGGCTGGGATCAGCGATGTGATCCACTGGGGGGACTGGGATCAGCGATGTGATCCACTGAGGGAGGGGCTGGGATCAGTGATGTAATCTACTGAGGAGGGACTGGGATCAGCGATGTGATCTACTGAGGGGGACTGGGGTGTGTGGGATCAGCGATGTGATCCACTGATTGGGGGGAGCTGGGTGAATGTTTCCCTGCAGCTGAGGGCCCTGAGGTGGGGGGGGCAGATATTGAGACAATGCTCACAACGTTTCACCAAACAGATTCCTAAGCATGAATCGGACTGCAAGAACTGTAGTGGCTCCCACTATGTAAACCAAATAAAAGATTGTCACTGAGAAATGCAAAAAGGAATGAGTAGAAATTACCCCCAGAATCTATGAAAATGTGGAACTCAGTACATACAGGGTGGCACAGTGGTTAGCACTGCTGACTCACAGCACCAGGATCCCTGGGTGACTGTCTGTGCAGAATTTTCACGTTCTCCCTATGTCTGTGCGGGTTTCCTCTGGGTGCTCGTCTCCTCCCACAATTCGAAAGACAGGCTGGTTGGGTGCATTGGCCGCGCTAAATTCTCTCTCAGTGTACCCGAACAACAGCCGGAGTGTGGCAACTTGGGGAAGTTTCACAGTAACTTCATCGCAGTGTTAATGTAAGCCTACTTGTGACTAATAAATAAACTTAAAAACGTATACAGAAAAGTTAAGGTGAATCACATTGACATGTTTGAGATGAATACAAATGCAGCGTGAATAGGAAAATAGACCGATGGGGTTAGATGAAGAGGAGGAATAAGGAGTGTGAACAGCACACTGGAGCTGTTGGCGTGAATGTCTCTGTGCTGCAGACTTCTAAAACCAAAACTGCTAAATGTTTCACTCACCTCACCATTCCTGAAGCTGCGTTTGCCATGGATGTGTCTTTGGGTTTGACGTACTTGATGTAGTTGTTGATACCTCGGTAGATTTTCTCATCGTCTTTCCCTTTCAGCTCCTGTCAGATACACAGAGAATATTTAAGTGTAGTCCCTCGCATTGTGCAGCCAGCCGTGGTGACAGCACAACCTGGTAACGGTTACGAAATCCTGTACAAACTGTGGTCTAACCATTTCAATGTTGGGCTGCTTGTTATTATTCATCTGTTTTTATTTGGGCTTCTATAACTCAGTTTCTTCATGATCTCCATCTGTGTCAGTGTCTGACTCTTCTCCCTCTGCTCTCGCCAACTCTCCCTTTTCTGCTAGTGTGCACCTCTATGTCCCACTACAAACAGAACGTTATTTTTTAGTTACTCTTTCTCTTCCCCTCGTGTTTGTGGCTGACTACTTCTCGCAAAGCTCTCCTGCGTCCCACTGCGTACACCAGTGACTCCATCTCCCCTGTCCCAGTGCGTACACCAGCACCTTCATCTCCTCGTGTCCCAGTGTGTACACCAGTATCTCCATCCCTCCTGTCCCAGCGTATACACCGGTATCTCCATCCCTCCTGTCCTAGCATGTACACTAGTGCCTTCACCTCTCCCTGTCCCAGTGTATACGCCAGTGCCTCCATTTCCCCATCCCATGGTGTACATCAGTGTCACTATCTCCCCCCGTCCCAATGTGTTCACCAGTGTCTCCATCCTTCCTGACCCAGTGTGTACACCACTGTCTCCATCTCCCCCTGTCCTAGTGCATACACCAGCACCTTCACCTCCTCCTGTCCCAGCGTGTACATCAGTGTCACCATCTCCCCCTGTCCCAGCACCTTCACCTCCTCCTGTCCCAGTGTGTACACCAGTGTCACCATCTCCCCCTGCCCCAGTGTACACCAGTGCCTCCATCCTTCCTGACAAACTGTGTACACCAGTGCCTCCATCCTTCCTGGCCCTTTGTGTACACCAGTGCCTCCATCCTTCCTGGCCCTTTGTGTACACCAGTGCCTCCATCTCCCCCGCCCCACTGTGTACACCAGTGCCTCCATCCCTCCCTGTCCCAGTGTGTACACCAGTGCCTCCATCCCTCCCTGTCCCAGTCCCAGTGTGTACACCAGTGCCTCCATTTCACCCGCCCCAATGTGTACACCAGTGACTTGCTCCCACTGCCTTCTCACTTCTTGGATCTTCTGACTCCGTTCAAAGATTGCTTGCATGTCTTTATCTTTCTCGGTGTCCAGTTGATACACAGCTGTTGCTCCCATGTCCTCTGGACCGACAGGTTTCTGTGAAGCACAGATGGATATTAGCTGCAAACCAGCATAGCCATTTCACAATTAAACACTTTGTGCATTTGTCTTTCCGATTCCCATTCCTCCAACCCACTCCCATCACTATCCCACTATCTGTAAATCATCTCACTCCTGAAAGAAGTGTCTGATGTTATTGTGATGCTCACTGTCATTCCTGATATCTCATGCGTGGGGAGATACGTGCATTGAGGGATGGAATGTGAAATGGACATTTAAGTGTTGGTAAAATATCTTCTGAAAGTGAAACTTCTTTAATTCAATTAGGGCATCATGATTGGCAGAGGCTTGGAGGGCCGAAGGGCCTGTTCCTGTGCTGTACTTTTCTTTGTTTAGACTGTCCAGCTGAACCCAATCTCCACCAAACAGCCACAGAGTGACAATCACTGCATGATTCTCCTCCAGATAGTGAGCAGCGGAGAGAAGTCCCGTCAATTTTCTCACTCTCAGTTCAGAGACACTGTGTTAGACTAAACATTTTTTCTTTATTGTATCATGGGATGTGTGTGACTGGAAAGGCCATCCCCAAATGCCCTTGAATTGAATGGCTTGCTAGGTTATTTCAGAGAGCAGTTCACAGTCATTGTTGTAGGTGTGGAGTCACATGTAGGCCAGGCCAGGTAAGGAGGGCAGATTTCCTTCCCTAAAGGACGTTAGTGGAGCAGATGGGTTTCTACAACAATCAATAACTTTGGAAACACAGGGTATCCTCATCCAGTCTAGCTGGGCAAAGACAGACCTTAGCATTTCAGAAAAACAAAGACATCCCTTATTGCCTCACAGATGCAGAGTCCACTCCCCTCCCACTGTGGTGGCAGAGACTGAGAGAACGCACCCCTACTCTTGCAGGACAAAGACTTCTCTGTGGGAACAGAGACTGGACAGCCCCAGCCCTGTGCCTCCATAGACTGAAACTCTCTCCAACTGCAGAGTCAAAGACCGGACCTTCCTTGCCCATTGGAGCACAGTGTGTGATTGATGGGTGGCATAGTAGTTAGCACTTGTGTCTCACAATGCCAGGGACCTGAGTTCAATTTTGTCCTCGGGTGACTTGGTGCTTGCATGTTCTCCTTGCGTTTGTGTGTGTTTCCTCCCACAGTTGAAGATGTGGAGGTTAGGTGGATTGGCTTTGCTAAATTGATGCTTAGTGTCTAAAGATGCGTAAGGTTAGGGGATTAGCCATGGTAAATGAATGGGGTTATGGGGATAGGGGGAGGGGAGGGTCTGGGTGGGATGCTCCTTTAAAGAGTCAGTGCAGACTCGATGGGCCGAATGGCCTTTTTCTGGATGGTGGGGATTCTAAGGCATAGTTTTAGACACGATAGGTGTTGATGTTTTGTGTTTGATGCTGCTCCTTACCGCTGATCGTGTGGATTTGTAGGACACGGTGATTTTTTCAGCTTCATCGCTGTCACTGTCACTGTACTGCTCTCTGGCTCCTGCTGATTTGGCCGTCTGGAAACAATCAGATAAACAATCAGAAGTACCAGTTTATGTCTGAAAATCACACAGGGCAGGTTGTTCACTAACATCACAGTGCACCAACTGGGCCAGGAACTGACCATTCCCCTCCTCAGGCAGTGCTGCAGGGCCCCAACCTTCAAGAGCCTCAGCAGCTGCCCCTCGTGTTAAAGGCTGAACAGTGAGCGCCAGCAGACTATTCAACCACAGGGGAGGGAATCATAACCTTGCTGCAATCAACACGGACCCATGAACTGTTAAAAGTTCCCCTGGACTCCAGCACCTGGACATGTGGCTGGTCAGAAGACAAGCTGCTAGTAATGGTTTCCAACAAGTATAGAAAACAGTTTTAAAAGGGATGTAAGAAGCCTCTGGGTACACAAATCGTTGTATGTCGCAAGACAAGTTGAGGAATTTGTTCAAAAAACATACAGAATCCTTGACTTTATAAACAGAGGAATAAAGTACAAAAGCAAGGACATTGTGCAAACTGGCTCAGCCCCAGCTGGAGAATGTCGAGGTCTTGGATGGGACACAGAAGGGTATTTAATGGTACTGGGGGTGAGGGCTATAAATTATGCAGAAAAGCGGGAGCTGTTCTCCTCGGAACAGCAAAGGGTAAAGAAAAACGTAGCTGATGCGTTCAAAACAACGAGAGCTGCTGATGGAGTAATTCAAGAGAGGTGGTGATAATCCAGCAACCCAGGTAATGTTCGAGGGACATGGGTTCAAAACCCACCGTGGCATTCAAATTGAATTAATAAAAAATCTAGAACCGAGAGCTGATGATGATCATGAAACTATCGCTGAGTGTCAGGAAGGTTGGTGATCAGTGTGACGCAGGTTTAAAGTAACTGGTAAAAGAATTGAGAGAGAGAGAGAGATGAGGTAACTTTATTGCAAGTTGTTGTGACCCGGAACATGCAGTCTGAAAGGGAGCAGATTCAATCAGAATTTTCAAATTGGATGTGTGTTGGATGCATTAAAAACATGAAGGATTGAAGTAAATAAAGATAAACTGTTTCCAGTGGCTGAAGGGCCTGTAACCAGGGAGCACAGACTGAAGGTGATTTTAAAAAGATCCAGAGGTGGGGAGGAAATCTTTTTTTAGGCAGTGACTGGTTCGGATTTGCAAAGTGTTGCCCTCGAAAGGCAGGTGTATAAAGAATCCAAACTAACTTTCAAAAGGGAATCGAATAAATATTCGAGGAGAAGAAATTATCGGGATATGGGGAAAGTCTAACTGGGTTGCTTTCAGAAGAAGCTGGAACAGACACATTGGGTGGGATTTCCCGGCTGTGCTCGCCTCAAAGCCTGGAAATCCCAGCCGAGACCAACAGTCCTTTGTATAGTCCAGCATCCGCTGCGATTCCTGTGGCAGGCGGGATGAGAAAATTCTATCCAGTCTGTCGGTACTGGTCTATGGTACACTTGCAATGGAAACATTGAGATGGAAATGGGGAACAGCAAGGCAGTGAGGCAAACAGAATTACTTTTCCACAGAGCTGGCACCATGAGCCACATGCCCTCCCGTAGTGCCGTACAATTGCAAGATTCCACAACTTTAAACCACAGGATGACCATGTACTGCCTCACCCACCTTCTGTATCATGGGGTTCGACACGGTTGTTCTCTTTTGTCTCCGCACTGCAGTATTCCCATCATCGTCTCCACTGCTGTCTGTGCAGCAGAAGGGAAAACGCAGTAAGTATAGAGATACCCTCAGTGAGAGCCGCCCCGAGTCCCTTTATTATAGTAACAGGTTAGTAAAGGAACATCTCACAATGGGAACCGTTACACAGTGATACGGCCATTGTTTATCCTGACACATTCTCGGCAGGTTTCAGCCCAGAGGGAAAAGCATAAGATCATACCCAGCAGTTTTAGAGATATAAAGAGAATTTACATTTATAAACCACTTTTCGTATCCTCATGCCCCCAACTGCTTTTTAAGTGTGCCGACAGTTGTAATTTAGGAACATTGAGCTATAATATTCCAACAGGACCAGGCAGAATAGATGCTGGATTCCCAATGGTGGGGAGTCCAGACCCATGGGTCACAGTATAAGGATACGGGGTGAACCATTTAGGACCAAGGTGAGAATAAATTTCTTCACCCAGACAGTGGTCAGCCTGTGGAATTCACGACCACAGAAAGCATCTGAGGCCAAAATATTGAATGTTTTCAGGAAGGAATTAGATATAGCTCTTGGGGCAAAGAGGTTCAAAGGATATAGGGGGGAAGGCAGAATCAGGTTGTTGAGTTTGATGATCATAATGAATATGGAGCAGACTCGAAGGGCCACTGGACGCCTCCTGCTCCTATTTTTCACGTTTCGAAGGGTTTTGAGCGTGTTTCACCATTCAATCAGATCTTTGTTTATCAGAACCTTGGCCCCAGTTATCCACCTTGACTCCATCTCTCGTTATACACTTACTGGACACAAATCGATTGATCACAAACTTAGAAACTTCAACTATTTGCCACTATCCACAGTTTGTTTTGAACAGTACTGGGGACAGAGGGAGCAGTGCCATAACAGCGCCCTTCATTTGAACCACAGAACACTGGAATCAGTGTCCTGGCAAATCATATAACCAGGGAGAATGGGGGTGTTGGGGGGCGGGAAAGGGGGGCCCCGGGGGGGGGGGGGGGGGGCTGCAAATGGGGGCTGGGGGGGAAGGGGGGGCTTGGGGGGATTCAACTGCAGGAAGATTTGGCAAGTTAAAGAGATTGGACAAGAAAATCGTGTGACGAGAAAAGGACATTACACACAAACATGAGTGCACCTGTCAACATGGTCAGAATAGAGAAGCTGGTAAAAAGACAGAATTAAAGTCTCTTTAAAGCAAGGTGGATAAACTGCTAGCACAAATAGAAATAACAGAGTGTGCTATGAAAGCCATTACAGAGAAAGCGATGACGTGAGTATGGCTGGGAATGTAATTGTAAGAGTGCATGAATGTTATTTGACATCTTGGAAGGACAGATGAAAGGAAAGGAGGTGGGGTAGCTGTTAATAAAGGATGAGATCTGTATAGTCAGGAGAAATTATCTTTGTTTAGTGGAGATAACTAAAGAAAGAAGTCACTGTGAGGGTTGGTTATAGGCTTCCTTAAAGTAGCTACGATGTAGGAAAGATTATAAAACAAGAATTTTTGGCAGCTCTTTAGAAAAATGTTGCAATAATCATTGGAAATTTTAATCTTCGTATAGAACAGATGAATCAAATTGGGGGTAAAGGTAGCCTGCAGGATGAGTTCATAGAGTTTATTTGGAACAGGTTTTTCAAACAGTGTTACTTTGGGACAGCAAGAGAACAGGTTGCTTTAGACCTGGTATGTGTAATGAGACAAGAATAATTAAAGACCTTGTAGTAAACAGTTATCTAGGCAAGAGTGATCACAACATGCAGGAATTGCACATTAAGTTTGAGGGGAGAAATCTGGGTCTGAAATCAGTGTTTTAAATTTAAATAAAGGTAAATACAAGGGTGTGAAGGCAGTGTTGGTTAAAGTGAATTGGGTAAACAGGTTAAAGGGGAAAATCATAGAGCAGCAATTGGAGACTTGAAGAGATATTTCTTAATTCTCAACAATGATATATCCCATTGAGCAAGAAAAGATGCACCATCTGTGGCGAACTAAGGAAGTTGAGGATGGTATCAAATTAAAAAAAAATTCACAGTGCTTCAAAAATTAGCGGTAGGCCTGAAGATTGGGAAAACTTTAGAAAGCAGCAAAGGATGACAAAAAGAGGGAGAAAGTGGAATACGAGGGGAAACTGACATGAAATATAAAAACAGAAAACAAAATCTTCTACAAGTTGAAGGTGGCACGGTGGCACAGTGGTTAGCACTATTGCCTCACAGTGCTAGGGGTCCGGGTTCAATTCCAGCCTTGGGCCACTGTCTGTGTGGAACTTGCACATTCTCCCCGTGTCTGCGTGGGTTTCCTCCAATGCTCTGGTTTCCTCCCACAGTCCAAAGATGTGCAGGTTAGGTTGACTGGCCATGCTAAATTAACCCAAATATCAGGGAATGGGGCCTGGGAGAGATTGTGGTTGGTACAGACTCTTTAGGCCAAATAGCCTCCTCCTGTACTGTAAGGATTCTAGGGTTCTGTGATTCTATAAAAAATGAAAACTGTAACTACAGTGATACTGGGGAATAAATAATGGGAATTATGGAAATAAACAAAGGAAATTACAGCATAGGGATATGCCTTTGGGCCTTCCAAGCCTGCACCAACCACACTGCCCGACTTAACTAAAATCCAACCCTTCTGGGGACCATATCCCTCCATTCCCATCCTATTCATGTATGTCAAGACACCCCTTAAAACTCACTATCATATTTGGTTCCACTACCTTCCCCGGCAGCGAGTTCCAGGCACCCACCATCCTCTGTGTAAAGAACCTGTCTCGTACATCTCCGTTTAAACCTCGCCCCTCGCACCTTAAACCTATGCCCCCTAGTAATTGATTCTGCCCTCCATACCAGGCAACATCCTGGTAAATCTTTTCTGTACCATCTCCAAAGCCTCCACATCCTTCTGGTAGTGTGGTGACCAGAATTGAACACTATATTCCAAGTGCAGCCTAATTAAGGTTCCATAAAGCTGCAACATGATGTGCCAATTTTTAAACTCAATGCCTCGGATGATGTAGGCAAGCATGCTGTATGCCTTCTTGATTACCTTCTCTAGCTGCATTCCACTTTCAGTGACCTGTGTACCTGTACATCCAGATCCCTCTGTCTATCAATGCTCTTAAGGATTCTGCCAATTTACTGTATATTTCCTATTTTAATTAGACTTTCCAAAATGCATTATTCTCGTTTGTCTGGATTAAACTCCACCTGTCATTTCTCTGCCCAAGTCTCCAACCGATCTATACCCTCTGATGGTCCTCATCACTGTCCGTAAATCTACCAACCTTTGTGTCATCCACAAACTTACTAATCAAACCAATTACATTTCCTCTAAATCATTTATATAAATTACAAACAGCAAAGGTCGCAGCGTTGATTCCTGAAGAACGCCACTTGTCACAATCCTGCATTCAGAAACGCACCCATCTACTGCTGCCCTCTGTCTTCTATAACCGAGCCAGTTCTGTATCCAGCTTGCCAGTTCACCTCTGATCCCATGCGACTTCACCTTCTGCACCGTCTGCCATGAGGGACCTTGTCAAAGGCCTTACTGAAATCCATGTAGACAACATCCACAGATATGATGATTCAGGGGACTACCCTCAATCATCTTCGTCACTTCCTCAAAAAACTCAATCAAGTTGGTGAGACACGACCTCCCCTTCACAAACCCATGCTGCCTCTCGCTAATATGCCCACTTATTTCCAAATGGGAATAAAGTCTGTCTCGAAGAATCCTCTCCAATAATTTCCCTACCAATGATGTAAGGCTCACAAACCTGTAATTACCGGATTATTTTTGCTACCCCTTCCTAAACAAAGGAACAACATTGGCTATTCTCCAATCTGCTGGGACCTCCCCTATAGCCAATGAGGATTTCTCTCAAGGACCCAGCAATTTCCTCTCTTTCGTCTCTCAGTATTCTGGGCTATATCCCATCAGGCCCTGGGAACTTGTTTACCTTAATGTTTCTCAAGAACCTCACTACCTTCTCCTTTCTGATCTCAACATGACTCAAACTATCTACACATCATTTCCCAGGCTCATCTTCCACCAAGTCCTTCCCTTTGGTGAATACTGATGTACTTATTTAACATCTCGCTCATTTCATCTGACTCCACGCATAGATTTCCTCCCTTGCCCTTGAGTGGGCCAACCCTCTCCTTGGCTACCCTCTTGCTCTTAATATATGTATAAAAAGCCTTGGGATTTTCTTTAATCCAATGTTTTTTCGTGAACCCTTTTAGCCCTCCTTACTTAAGCTTCTTTCTAATTTCCTTTATTCCGCACGTGCTTCATGCGTTCCCAGTCTCCTAGCCTTGACAAATGCTTGACAAATGGTAGACATTTGGAAAAAATATTCTGTATTTGTCTTCACTGAAGACACAAAAATCATCCCAAGAATAATAGAAAGATCAAATGACAAAAGGGAAGAAACTTAAAACAATCATGGCCACTAGAGAAAATGAACTAGAAGGCCAATATGTCTCCTGGATGTCACAACCTGCATTTTAGGGTCTTAAAAATGGTGGCAAAGACATTAGAATAGGTTGCAATCTTCCAGAATTCCATGGATTCTGGAAAGGTCCAAGTGGATTGTAAAACCACAAATGTAACACCTCTATTCAAGAAAGGAGAGAGATAGAAAACAGGAGAACAAACCTAGTTAGTCTAATATGTCACTGGGAAGCTTAGGATCCATTATTAAGGAAGTAATAGCAAGACATTTAGAAAATCATAATATGATCAGGCAAAGGTATCACGCGTTGTGATAGGGAAACAAAAACAAAAACAAAGTGCTGGAAAATCTCAGCAGGTCTGACAGCATCTGTGAAGACAGAATAGAGCCAACGATCCCAGTTTGGATATCCTGATTCAAAACTATTGCCCAAGAGTTCATGGTTTTTGGGGATGATATATTGGCATGGTTAGGAGATTGGCTAACTGACAGGAAACAGTTGGGATAAATCTGTCATTTGTAGGTTGCTAGCTTAGTGGGGTGTCGCAGGGATCAGTGCTAGGGCCTTAACTATTTACAGTTTTTATGAATGACTTGGATGGAGGGACCAAATATATTGTACCCAAATTTGTCAATGATACAAGGAATAGTAGGAAAACAAATTTAGATAATGATACAGAGAGTTTGCAAAGAGATAGCACAGTGCTAAGCACCGATGCTTCACAGAACCAGGACCTGGGTTTGATTCCCGGCTTGGGTCTCTATCTGAGTGGAGTCTGCATGTTCTCCCTGTGTCTGCGTGGGTTTGTTCCAGTACTTCAGTTTCCTCCCACGTTCAAAAACCATACTGGTTAGGTGCATTGGTCATACTAAATTTTCCCTCAGTGTACCCAAACAGACGTTGGAGTATGGCGATTAGGGGATTTTCAGTACAAATGTCCTGAATGCTACAGTTAAAAAAAAGCCCAGCAATGCCTCTACTTTATCAGAAGACTAAGGAAATTTGGCATCTCAGCTACGACTCTCATCAACTTTTACAGCTGCACCATAGAAAGCATTCTTTCTGGTTATATCACAGTGTGGTATGGCTCCTGCTCTGCCCAAGACTTCAACAAACTACAATAGATCGTGAATGAAGCCCAGTGCATCACGCAAACCAGCCCCCCACCCACTGATTCTGCAAAGCAACAGCATAATTAAAGACCCCAAGCATCTCGAACATTCTCTCTTCCACTTTCTTCCATTGGGAAAAAGATACAAAAGTCTGAGATCACGTACCAACCGACTCAAGAACAGCTTCTTCCCTGCTGCTGTTAGACTTTTGAATGGACCTACCTCACATTAATCTCTCTCGTTTCCTTCTCTATGAATGGTATGTTTTATCTGTATAGCACGCAAAAAACACTTTTCATCGTATATTAATGCATGTGACAATAATAATTCAAATTAAAATGAACAATATTTCTCCGAGTGGAACAGGTTATTGGGCCATCAGTCTGTTTGTGGGATCTTGCTGCGCACAGTTTGGCTGCTGGGTTTCCGCTCAGTGAAAGGCGCTATATCAATGCAAACCCTCTGTTGTCATGGCGGCGGGAACTGCGCCCCATTTTAAACCCTAGCAGCGGGGCTCGCGCCGAGCGCCGGTACCTTTGTCACTGCCGCTCGCCGTCCGCTTCCGTCCCTTAAACTTCCTGCTGGATTTTTTAAAGAGGAAAGTGCAAACCGGGGCGGCGGGTCCGGGAGCCGCACCGGAGCCGGGAGAGGGTTCCCCAGCCTCCGCCATCTTAACAACAACACAGCTCGGGCGGCATGAGGAGCCACAGCGGCCCGGAGCCACACTGCAGCGACACCCAACGGCCCAGAGTCGCACTGCATCGGGACCCAGCGGCCCGGAGCCGCACTGCAGCGACACCCAGCGGCCCAGAGCCACACTGCAGCGACACCCAACGGCCCGGAGTCGCACTGCATCGGCACCCAGCGGCCCGGAGCCGGACTGCAGCGACACCCAGCTGCCCGGAACCACACTGCAACGACACCCAGCGGCCCGGAACCACACTGCAACGACACCCTGCGGCCCGGAGCCGCACAGCAGCGATAACCAGCGGCCCGGAGCCGCACTGCAACGACACCCAGCGGCCCGGAGCCGCACAGCAGCGATAACCAGCGGCCCGGAGCCGCACTGCAGCGACACCCAGCGGCCCGGAGCCACACTGCAGCGATACCCAGCGGCCCGGAGCCACACTGAAGCGACACCCAGCGGCCTGGAGCCGTACTGCAGCAACACCCAGCGGCCCGGAGCCACACTGAAGCGACACCCAGCGGCCTGGAGCCGTACTGCAGCGACACCCAGCGGCCCGGAGCCACACTGCAGCGATACCCAGCGGCCTGGAGCCGCACTGCAGCGACACCCAGCGGCCCGGAGCCACACTGCAGCGACACCCAGCGGCCCGGAGCCGCACTGCAGCGATAACCAGCGGCCTGGAGCCGCACGGCAGCGGCACCCAGCGGCCCGGAGCCGCACTGCAGCGACACTCCCATCTCTTTACCATACAAATAATGTTAAAAAGTGTAATCAAATGCCTTTTTTTAAACTTGTATGGTGGAAGGGTGTCATATCCACATATGTCACATATGTCACATTCTTAATTTTTAAAATATAAAATCAGAGAATTGTTACAATACAGGAGGAGGCCATTCGGCCCATTGTGTCTGCACCTGCTGTCTCTAAATCAGCATCCTGAATTAGTGCCATTGCCCTGTCTTTTCCCCTGCACATTGTTTCTATTCAAATCTTTATCCAAGTGGGTCTCGACTGAGCCTGCCTCCACCACACTTCCGGGCAGCGTTCCACACCCCAACCACTGGCCATGTGAAAAAGTTTTGCCAATTACTTTAAATCTCCCGTTCCCGATCCTTATACCAGTGGGAACAGTTTCTCCCGATCTACTCTGTCCAGACCCCTCATGACTTTGAATACAAACTTTGTCCAATGTGGGATCTTTGAACTGATGTTTTCTTTTAAAGAGCACAACGTGTGACAAGATGCTGGAGGTCAGGTTTCCCAGTCTGTGTGTTTGAGGAACCGAATCAGTGTCTGCCTTTGTCCTAAAGACTCACCTGATGAAGGAGAAGCGCTCCGAAAGCTCGTGCTACCAAACTAAACCTGTTGGACTTTAACCTGGTGTTGTGAAATTACTTTCTCTGTCCACCCCAGTCCAACGCTGGCAACTCCACATCATAGTCCTAAAGATGGACAAACATGCATTCCACTTCTAGAATCATAGAATCCCGATAGTGCAGGAGGAGGCCATTCGGCCCATTGAGGCTGCACTAACTCTCCAACAAAGCATCTTACCCAGGCCCCCTATCATCGTAACCCCACACATTTACCCCATTAATCCTTCTAACCCACACATCCTGGGGCACCAAGTGGCAATATAACACGGCCAATCAGCCTATCTAGTTCCATCTAGGTAGCCCCTGGATTCCAGTAGCTTTCTGCACCAACCAACAGCTTCCGTCCGACGGAGCCAGGTTTATCTTAAAATTACTGAGGTGAGTGTAATTTTAAAAATTATAGCATGGAGTATATTCTTTTGTATTGAATTATATGTTTTATTTTGGAATGTACAGTACCGCACATGTATGATAAAGTATGTCAACTTGTACATAGGTTCCTTTATAGATTTCTTTCCTGAAAAAAAACAAATTCTAGCATTAACTTTGATCCCTCCAGGAACCTGTGATTTTCAGGGCTGCACCCACAACTTTAATGAGAACTCCCAGTAGCTGTACTGAAACGGCTTGGCTAGGGACATGGCAAGTTCTGAAGCACAGGTCTCCAGTACTATTTGGCACTTGGTATGGGCTCTTGCTCTAACCAAGAACGCAAGAAACCACAAAGGTTCATGAATGTAGCCCAATCCATTACTCAAACCAGCCTCCCATCCATTGACTCCGTCTACACTTCCCGCTGCCTCGGCAAAACAGCCAACATAATTAAGGACCCCACGTACCCTGGACATTCTCTCTTCCACCTTCTTCCTTTGGGAAAAAGATACAAAAGTCTGGGGTCACGTACCAACTGACTCAAGAATGGCTTCTTCCCTTCTGCTGTTAGACTTTTGAATGGACTTACTTTGCATTAAGTCGATCTTTCTCTACACCCTAGCTATGGTGGTAACACTACTCTCTCCCTGTCTAAGAACAATATGTTCTTATGTTTTGTCTGTATAGCGTGCAAGAAACAATACTTCTTATTGTATATTAATACATGTGACAATAATAAACCAAATATTTCCGGAATATTGTCAGGACCTTTGCAGTATCCAGTGTCTTCAGACATTTCCGAGTATCGTGAGTTGCCTCAGGACTGGAATCTGTGAGGTGGGGGATCTCTGGAGGAGGTCGAGATGGATCATCCACTCGGCACTTCTGGCTGAAGATTGCTGTGAATATTTCAGCCTTATCTTTTGCTCCGATGTGCTGGGCTCCTCCATCATTGAGGATGGGGATATTTGTGGAGTTTCCTCCTCCTGTTCTTTGTTTAATAGCTGAGTTTTTTTTTTGCTGCTGCAACAATTGGGGAACCGCTGCTTGCAGTCAGGGTCTGGAATTCTCTGGACTCACACACCCCACCGCTGCTGCCAGCAGGGACACAGAATTTGGCGCTCAGCTAAATCTCCACTCACTGCGGCGAGACTGGAGAATCCCAGCTGTGGGGGGTGGGGTCGGAGAATCCCAGCCGCGGGCCGAGGTCGGAGAATCCCAGCCAGGATGTTCTGTCTGGACGAGGGAATTGGTCCCTTATCAAAAACAGGAAGTCAGTGTGGCACCATTGGAAGGGGTCAGAGGGCAGTAGACTGAAAACTAAGTACTGAGGTCAGAAAATAATTGGGGGTGGGGGTGGGGGTGCAATCGGCAGGGGGCGGGGGGACAGGGGAGGACCTGCTGCCACTCTGCACTTGTAGCATTGGGAGAGGGAGGGAAGAGGGTGATTGGGCCTGGCCACCCGAAATGGGGGGGGGGGGGGGGGTTCAGGGCTAGCGGCGCGGTGGGGGTGGTAAGAGGGATCATCAGGGTTGATCAGTGGGATTGTGGAGGAGGCGGTGTGCTGTGCTATGTGGGGTGGGGAGATCGGGGCTGGCCAGGGTGAGGGGGGATATTGGGATAGGCCTAGGCAGATGCAGGAGGCCCGCGTTCGGGGGTTAGGGGTTGGGGGCGGCGGTGGGAAGGCCAGCAATGGGGAGGTTACGAGGCTGGCCATTGATCTTGGCTCCGACAGATCGGTGCCTCGCTCACCGCTATGCTGCTGGCCTCTCAGGTGGGAATAGGCCTGTTCCGGATTTCTGGAGTGAATCCGACTGAGAAACTCTGTGAAGCACAGAGAGCCGGAGATTCAGTCCGGAAATCACGCTGAAAAACCAGTGGGATTTACTCCCAATTTCCCGCACAGTGGGAACTAAGAATTTGTTTGGGAGAATCTGGCCTTAATCTTTTGATAAGTTATTAAATATCAATAAAAAGTATTTTGATTCTTATTTTTTCTGTTCAGTGCAGGTTTCGAAACAGAAACCATCTGATTAAGTGTCCCTTTATCTACTGATGGAGCTGGCCAACCCCCAGAGGAACACCCTGCACACAATCTTTCCAACTTGCTCAGTGACTGTATGAAGCTTATCTCACTCCATATTGTTGACAAATTCACAATTTGCCATTTAGTTATCTTCATGCATGAACCCAGTGCACAGAAGGTGGGTAAAGTAACTGCTATCCCTCAAACTCATTACATGCAAAACCCTCAGAATTTCAGAGATTCGGTCGTGTGTCTGTGTTGTTACGGTGGGAGAAGCCATTTTCTATAAGAAATCCAATAAACAAGGGAAAAAAAATGTTTAAACCACTTAATATTCCACTGATGTTGTCAATGATGAGTAAAGAACAGGTACCAGATTGTGGCCTCTTTTAGTTAGGTGCCAGAGTGTGGCAAATGGAGGATTTTCACAGTAACTTCATTGCAGTGTTGATGTCAGCCTACTTATGACACCAGTAAATAAACTTCAAAGTTTTAAGCTGCTCGATCTGTTCTGAATGTATCCCATTCAGCACAACACCATAGAGGGGATCTTCAGTATGAGGTTGGGACTTTGTCTCTACTTTTTGGTGGAAATTCCTGCTAAGAACATAAGAAATAGGAGCAGGAGTCGGCCATCTAGCCCCTCGAGCCTGCCCTGCCATTCAGTAAGATCATGGCTGATCTGAAGTGGATCAGTTCCACTTTCCCGCTTTCTCCCCATAACCCTTAATTCCCTTATCTATCAGAAACCTATCTATGGGTGACTTAAATATATTTCACCACCCTTTGAGTGAAGAAGTTCCTCCTCAACTCTGTTTTAAACTGTACACCCCCCTCTTATCTTAAGGCTGTGCCCTTTAGTTCTGGTTCTGTTAACGGACAGATGCATCTGTGACAGGTAGATTGGTGTCTTCAGCTGGACTCCAAGCTCTGGAATTCTCCCCCTAGACCTCTCTGCCTCGCTTTCCTCCTTAATGGCTGTCCTCAAAACCAAGCTCTTTTATCATCATCATCTGACCTCATATCTCCTTATGTGTCAGATTTAGTTTTATAACGATCCGTGAAGCACTTTGGGATGTCTCGTTACGTTAAAGGTGAGATAGAAATAAACCTGGATGAATTTCCCTTTATCCACCTTTCTCCAGACTTTGCAAATAAACTTCCCTAAATTTTTAGCAAGGCCTCCTTCCACTTTGTTCCGTTGTTCTGTGAACATAAACCCGATGGACGTTGCCTGGATTGTTCGATCTGTCCTATCATTTGCCCTTACCTCACACCAATTCTCAAATTTAAATTCCATCCTTTGGTTCTGAACTCGCTGAATGAGTTTGTAAACCCGAGGAACCTTACTGTTTCTCCTTTGGGTACAACCAGGAAGTCGATCACAAATTGTGCTTGGAGTCACTCTCCATTCTTCTGACATGAATTTGTGACTCAAATTTCCCTCCAGGCTTTTTAGCGTAAACAGAAATGTAAAATCCTCCATAAAGCAATTGGTCAGTGTTACAGAAAGTAGTTGTTTATTTTTTTTGCATTAATAAATATACATTGATATATTTAAGAGTGATAATCCGGTGCAGTTTGATTAATGAAGGCAAAAAGATGTATTTTGAATCAGAAATCCCCCGTGAATGAGTAACCTGATTTCAAATCACTGAGAGAAGCTTTAAACAACTCTCCTCAACCAATCACCTGTTTTATCAGTGGCTGGGAGTCAGGCGCTGAAGGAATTTGATATCGTTTATCATGTAAAATCTTTTAAAGAGAGGCTGAATAGACTGGGTTTGTACTCGTTGGAGTTTAGAAGGATGAGGGGGGATCTTATCGAGACGTGTAAGATAATGAAGGGGATGGATAGGGTAGAGGTAGAGAGATTCTTCCAGCTTAGAAAGGACAGCAGGACTAGAGGGCACAGCCTCAAGATAAGGAGGGGGGCAGTTTAGATCGGAGTTGAGGAGGAACTTCTTCACTCAAAGGGTGGTGAATCTCTGGAATTGTCTGCTCATTGAAGTGGTGGAGGCTACCTCGCTGAATATATTTAAGTCACGGGTAGATAGGTTTCTGATAGACAAGGGAATTAAGGGTTATGGGGAGAGAGTGGGAAAGTGGAACTGATCCACTTCAGATCAGCCATGATCTTATTGAATGGTGGGGCAGGCTCGAAGGGCTAGATGGCCTACTCCTGCTCCTATTTCTTATGTTCTTAAACCTACCCATCTATAGACAGCTTCATTTTAACAGCTCCTTGAATGAATGCTCTCCATGGTGGTGATCTGCTATCGCTGTCCTCTGTGGCCAGTTTATAGTGAGTGGTCACCAGCCTTAGGGATGGGTGGGAATTGTGTGTGGAACACACCCCTTGCACTGGCTGAAGTTGCTCTGACTGATTTTGTGTTGATCAGACAGTGAACAAATTCTCCAATCTTGCTGGAACGAGGTTGAGGGGGATGATCTGATAGAGGTTGACAAGATTATGAGCGGCGTGGACAGAGTGGATAGTCAGATGCTCTTTCCTAGGGTAGAAAAGTCAAATACGAGGGGGCGTAGGGTTAAGATGCTTGGGGAAAAGTTTAGAGGAGATGTACAAGGCAAGTTTTTTTTACACAGAGGATGGTGACTGTCTGGAATGCGCTGTCTGGGGAGGTGGTCGGAGCAGGTACGAAAGTGACAGTTAAAGGGCATCTGGACAAATACGTGAATAGGACGGGAATGGAAGCTTACGGGCTCTGTAAGTGCATACGGTTTTAGTTTAGGCAGGCACCATGATCGGTGCAGAGTTGAAGGGTCTGTTCCTGTGCTGTACTGTTCTCTGTTCTTTGTAAAATAAACAGCTGATTTTATATGTATACATTGATAAGGCGCTGTGAGTACAGAATCATTAAACAACAGCACTATGCAGATGGAGGTAATTTAGCTAAGCTTTGAACCGTACTCTGTACTCACACACTCTGGGTTAGACTGACTCAGAAACATTCAGTGATGTACAGTTAGTGAGTTAAGAGTTTTCGAAAGGGTTTGGATTCAGCTAACAGGACCTTGATCCTGCAGTAACAGTCTGGTTTCAGAGCTGAGCTGAAAATGGGGGTCAGTGTCCCCGGAGAAGTGTTTTAGAGGTACGGATAGTCACACAGTGAAAGGTGCCTCTTCATTCAGCCGCACCCCACCCCGCGCTGACTCACTGGGCTTGGCACTGGACAGGGGGGACGGAGTGGATCTCAGTTATGGTTCACGTTACACAGTCAGAGTGAGAGTGGCTCTCCGCTCACTCCTCACTATACACTCTTAATCCTCACCCGGATGAAGAGAGTTGCCGGCGAGAGGGAGGCGGCATCTTTGGACAGCAAGTGGACATGTCGATAGCCTGTGGACACAAACACAAGTTAAACAGTGAGGGGGAGACTCGGATACAAGGAGAGATTGGAATTCCTCAACACCTCACCCTCAATGGCAGCAGGAACGGGCATCAGCTCCAGAATGGCTCAAACTGAACACTGTGGATGGCACTGCCACCCCCCGGCAGGCTTGTGGTAAAGTGAGGCACTGTGTAACCAGGGCAACGGAATCCCACATCCGGACATATACAGGGACAAGGCTGATTAATTCACCAGGAATTCACCAGGGGAATAGCCCCAGAATGGGGCATGTGGCTCTGGGAGCGAGTGTGGGGTTGGGGCTGAATCCGACAGGGGGCTCTGTGACCAGATCCCACAGTCACCCCCCTCCCCCCACTTCCCCTGCCCTTTCACTGCACCCACAACCCTGCATTCGCAAAGGGTGGGGCAGTGTCGGGGGGGAGGGGCAGTGTCAGAGAGGGGGAGGGGCAGTGTCAGAGAGGGGGAGGGGCAGTGTCAGAGAGGGGAGGGGCAGTGTCAGAGAGGGGGAGGGGCAGTGTCAGAGAGGGGGAGGGGCAGTGTCAGAGAGGGGGAGGGGCAGTGTCAGAGGGGGGGAGGGGCAGTGTCAGGGGGGGAGGGGCAGTGTCAGAGGGGGGAGGGGCAGTGTCAGAGAGGGGGAGGGGCAGTGTCAGAGAGGGGGAGGGGCAGTGTCAGAGGGGGGGAGGGGCAGTGTCGGGGGGGAGGGGCAATGTCAGAGGGGGGAGGGGCAGTGTCAGAGGGGGGGAGGGCAGTGTCAGAGGGGGGAGGGGCAGTGTCGGGGGGAGGGGCAGTGTCAGAGGGGGGAGGGGCAGTGTCAGAGGGGGGAGGGGCAGTGTCAGAGGGGGGAGGGGCAGTGTCAGAGGGGGGAGGGGCAGTGTCAGAGGGGGGAGGGGCAGTGTCAGAGGGGGGAGGGGCAGTGTCAGAGGGGGGAGGGGCAGTGCTGGGGGGAGGGGCAGTGTCAGAGGGGGTGGGGCAGTGTTGGGGGGAGGGGCAGTGTCAGAGGGGGGAGGGGCAGTGTCAGAGAGGGGGGGGCAGTGTCAGAGTGGGGAGGGGCAGTGTCAGAGTGGGGAGGGGCAGTGCTGGGGGGAGGGGCAGTGTCAGAGGGGGTGGGGCAGTGTTGGGGGGAGGGGCAGTGTCAGAGTGGGGAGGGGCAGTGTCAGAGAGGGGGGGGCAGTGTCAGAGTGGGGAGGGGCAGTGTCAGAGTGGGGAGGGGCAGTGCTGGGGGGAGGGGCAGTGTCAGAGGGGGTGGGGCAGTGTTGGGGGGAGGGGCAGTGTCAGAGGGGGGAGGGGCAGTGTCAGAGAGGGGGGGGCAGTGTTGGGGGGAGGGGCAGTGTCGGGGGGGAGGGGCAGTGTTGGGGGGGGAGGGGCAGTGTTGGGGGGGGAGGGGCAGTGTTGGGGGGGAGGGGCAGTGTTGGGGGGGGAGGGGCAGTGTTGGGGGGGGAGGGGCAGTGTTGGGGTGGGGAGGGGCAGTGTCAGGGGGGAGGGGCAGTGTCAGAGTGGGGAGGGGCAGTGTCAGAGTGGGGAGGGGCAGTTTTGGGGTGGGGGGGGGGGGCAGTGTCGGGGGGGGGGAGGGGCAGTGTTGGGGTGGGGAGGGGCAGTGTTGTTCCCGAGGCAGTGTGGGCTGAGGGTAAGTTGATGATTACCTTCTTTCATGCTGGTGAAGGGGAGTGTGAACTGCCCGATGAAGTCATTGCTGGTGGTCGAATCGTGATCTTCAACCACAAAGCGGACAAGAGCCAGCTCGGGAACGCTGAGTGTAAATCGAAGCACCTCATTCCACGCTGGATTAAATCCTGCAATCCCACAAAAATATACACAAACTGTGAAACATGTCTGACAACGCCAATCTCCCCTGTTTAATCACCACCTGCATGGTCTCTGAGATAACCGCGCGGGTTTGTGTCTGTGTTCACCACAAACACCGAGGGGCCAGTACGAGGGGTGAACCCTTGGCGAGCTCCACTGCATGGTCAGGGGGACCCTTGTGTGTGTCGGGGAGGGGGGGGGAGGTGGGGGTTACCCTAGTGCTTGTGGAGAGGGGAAGTTCTCTGTATCCATGACTGGGGGTTCAGGGCGGGGGTGTCGCCCCAGGATTTGTGTGTGTCAATGTAGAATTAATCACATCGAAAGGTAAATACCTTATTACAGGAGTTGCTATTAAGCATGTGACATTGAACGCCCGAGACACGGAGACAGCGGGAACACTTTGGGAGAGAGCTTCCTCTCGGTTAGTAATACTGAGGAAGGGTCTTACAATAAATCCTTTGCAAGACCAGCCTAGAGTGATTCTTCCACCACAGCCAGGGATGGCGAGGTGGCGGGGTTGGGGGTGGGTGTTACCTGGTGCTTGTGGGAGCGGTTCCTTGTGTGTGTGTGTGTGTGTGTGTGTGTGTGTGGTGCTAGGGTTTGCCCTGGGGTTTTTCGGAGGTGTTCCCCACATCTCTGGGGAGGGGGGATGCATTTCATTTTAAGCGCAGAGATGGTGTCACCCTCTAAGGATGGGACCCTGATCTCTGTGGAGCCAGCCTTGGTGTCTATTGCCCTGACTGTGGAAACCACGCTCCCTGTAGTAACTGGAAGGATTGGCGACCGGCAGTTGGAATTTAATGAACGATAATGATTTATTTACAAATGGATATGTATACTTTCCCGATGTAAACCCCAAGCTCTGTACCAAGATCCCCATGCTCGTTTCCCATTGGGTGATCGGGTCACATGACCCTCCGGATGTCCCTTATACATAAATACTTTATGCACTTTTCAAAACATTAGCGCTGAGAAACACGGTTTTTCAGAAACTCAGTCTGTTAGGGGACTTTCTCTGGGAGTAAAATAACTCAAACTGGTTGAGGTTCAGCTGTTGAGGCACCTTCGATTGGCCATGTTTCAGAAGGACTCTCCTCTGGGATCCGTCCCTCACTTTCCTCGATTCCATTGGGAGCAGCGCTTAGGCCTGCCATTGGCTGATCCGTCACTGCATCCCTTGGACAAATAACCCCATTACTGGCACAACTGGACCAGCCAGTAACACTGACTCAAAGGACAAAACAGCCCAGGAAACAGGCCCTTCGGCCCAACGAGCCCGCGCCGCCATCTTAACATGATGAGTCCCCTCTCCACCCATGACCCTTGTCTACGCTTATGGCATTCCATATTGAGGGAAGACTAATTTAGGGACAATTTGTTAACACCAATCAGCCTAACAGCACATCTTTGGGGTGCGGGAGGAAACCGGAGCACCCGGAGAAAAACCCACGCAAGCACGGGGAGAATGCGCAAACTCCCGCAGACACCGACCCAAATCCATGTATCAAATGGATAGTGGGGATAGTTCCCATCTCCGCAAGTGATCTACGTGTCTCTTCACTAACCTTTTCTGCACTTTGGCCTCGTAAGACCATGTCCACATTCTAGCCAGCACAATGCCTGAGACCCAACTTGGTCTATTAGAAAGCATTCTTTCTGGTTGTATCCCAGCTTGGTATCGGCTACTGCTTTGCCCAACATCACAAGAAACTACAAAAGATCGCGAACATACCCCAGTCCATCATGCAAACCAGCCTCCCATCCACTGACTCTGTCTACACTTCCCGCTGCCTCAGAAAAGCAGCCAGCATAACCAAAGACATCACACACCCCGGACATTCTCTCTTCCTCCTTCTTCCATTGGGAAAAAGATACAAAAGTCTGAGGTCACATACCAACCGACTCAAGAACAGCTCCTTCCCTGCTGCCGTCAGGTTTTTGAATAGTCCGACCTTGCATTAAGTTGATCTTTCTCTTCGCCCTCGCTATGTCTGTTACACTACATTCTGCACTCTCTCCTTTCCTCCTCCTTGGGTGGCACGGTGGCACAGTGGTTAGCACTGCTGCTTCACAGCTCCAGGGACCTGGGTTCGATTCCCGGCTCGGGTCACTGTCTGTGTGGAATTTGCACATTCTCCTCGTGTCTGCGTGGGTTTCCTCCCTCAGTCCAAAGATATGCAGGTTAGGTTGATTGGCCATGCTAAAATTGCCCCTTAGTGTCCTGAGACGTGTAGGTTAGAGGGATTAGCGGGTAAACGTGTAGGGATATGGGGATAGGGCCGGGGTGGGATTGTGGTTGGTGCAGACTCGATGGGCCGAAGGGCCTGTTTCTGCACTGTAGGGTTCTATGAATGGTATGCTTGTCTGTATAGCACGCAAGAAACAATACTTTGCACTGTACACTCGTACATGAATGGGATGGATAGGATAGAGGTGGAGAGACTCTTCCCGCTCAAAAAAGACAATAGGACTAGAGGGCACAGCCTCAAGATAAAAGGGGGGCGGTTTAGAACGGAGTTGAGGAGGAACTTCTTCACTCAAAGGGTGGTGAATCTCTGGAATTCTCTGCCCGTTGAAGTGGTGGAGGCTGCCTCGCTAAATATTTTTAAGATGCGGGTTGATGGGTTTTTGATAAGAGAGGGGATTAAGGGTTATGGGGAGAGGGCGGGAAAGTGGAGCTGAGCCACGACAGATCAGCCATGATCTTATTGAATGGCGGGGCAGGCTCGAAGGGCTAGATGGCCTACTCCTGCTCCTATTTCTTATGTTCTTATGTGACAATAATAAATAAAATTAAAATTCTTCACAAAAACTTCTATCTCAAATGCTGCTTCTACTCTTGATGGATCAGGATTCTTTTCCTGCCTTGTTTCCAACCTTTGCTGCCAAGTTTGGAACCACCAGGCTAAGCTGGTTCTGAAGCGTCGACCCATCAGCTGCCGGCTCCTTCCTTCCTTTCCCTGAACCCCAGAAACCTGTGCAGCTGCACTGAGGTTTATTTGCGGATACGTGCCCCACCTCATCATCAGGGGACACTCCGAAATTCCAGGGAGTTCCCTCATTTGGAGACTGAGTGCGGTGGTGGGCGGCTCTGTCAGGGTCAATCCCACTGAGCGGACTGGCAGAACCCTGTGCCAGGTTCAGCGCTCGGAACCTCATTAATTCCACACGGGCCAGTTCCCTCTGACACGCCTGGCAACTGGTTGACCCGCCCGCCCTCAGCTGACGGGTTTGAAGGTTCTGGCGCTATGTTTAAACACCAGTCCAGCATCATTCGTACCACTGTCTCCGGCACGCCTGTCTTCCCCAGACCGTGCAGAGGGTCAGCACCCCAGAGGCTAGCAGCCTCAAGGAACGTCTGTTCCTCGATTCAACCCCCACACCTACCACTCCCTCCCCCCGAGCTCATTACCTGGGAGGTACGCAGGTCCCACTTGAATCTCGACCCACTGCCTGTGTAGTCATCACCCACTCCCTCTCCACCCCCAGTAAACAGTGTGGTATCCCTTTGGCCCCCTTGTTTGTGAGATTTTCATGCAGTCTTGTCAAGATCCAGTTTCCCTCCCCTCAGCCTTCCTCCACAGAACCCTACAGTGCAGAAAGAGGCCCTTCGGCCCATCGAGTCTGCACCAGACACGATCCCACCCAGGCCCTACCCCCCATATCCCTACATATTATACCCACTAATCCCTCTAACCTACACATCCCTGGACCCTAAGGGGCAATTTCTTAGCATGGCCAATCAACCTAACCCGCACATCTTTGGACTGTGGGAGGAAACCAGAGTACCCGGAGGAAACCCACGCAGACACGAGGAGAATGTGCAAACTCCACACAGCCGGGAATCGAACCCAGGACCCTGGAGCTGTGAAGCAGCAGTGCTAACCCACTGTGCTACCCTGCCACCCATTGCTTACCTGCTTCAGATGTCTCCTCCCACAGCCCGCCTTTCCATTTGTCCCCTTTCTTTTCGTCAGGCCACATCTCACAATCCACTCCCTGGCAAATGTCAGAGCTTTGTCGCGGTGGCTACTCGGGACCCGCAGCACTGTGCTGCCCACATAGACACCGCTGTGTGGCATGGGGGGGTGGGGAGCAGAACCCTTTACTCCGCAATCACAGGCATTGCGCTGATCCAACTCAGGAAGGTCCATGGGTCCAGCAGCACAGTGAGGACCAGCTGGGGGCTGGAGCTGGAGGCAGGAACCGGACTGTACACCAGAGTGATGTACAACACCTCAGGGGCAGTAACACTACGGCAGAAAGTTGTTACACTCACCCCGAATTCTCTGATGCACCGGGGACTGCCTCGTGCAAGCCACTCGTTAGCGATCGGGTTTTAGACTGACCGGATTTTGTGCTGGGGAGGTCTGGTAGGATACCAGCAGGCAGCTGTCTGAATGGGCATTGGTGAGAGGTTAATGAATGCAAATGGAAACTGTCAGCAGGAAGAGCGACCCGCCATTGGCTCGAGTATCAACACTGGCTCCGCTGGCAGCCCTCTTGCCTCTGAAACACAAGCTCCGAGTTCAAACCCCACTCCAGAGCTCGAGTCCATAGATGTCTGGGCTGATTCTCCACTGCTGTATGGAGGAAAGGGACTTGGGAGCCATTGTTCAAGATTCTCTTAACACTAACGTGCAGGTTCAGTTGGCAGTTAGGAAGGCAAATGCCATGCTAGCATTCATACATAGAACAAAACATAGAACATAGAACCCTACTGTGCAGAAACAGGCCCTTCAGCCCATTGAGTCTTATCGAGAGGGCTAGAATACAAGAGCAGGGATGTACTTCTGAGGCTCTATGTGGCTCCCGTCACACCCCATTTGGAGTACTGTAAGCAGTTTTGGGTCCCATATCTAAAGAAGGATGTGCTAGCCTTGGAATAGATCCAAAGAAGGTTCACAAATGATCCCTGGAATGAAGAGCTTGTCACCGGAGGAATGGTTGAGGACTCTGGTTCTGTACTCGGAGTTTGGAAGGATGAGGGGGGATCTTAGTGAAACTTACAGGGTACTGCGAGACCTGGATAGAGTGGACTTGGAGAGGTTGTTTCCACTAGTAGGAAAAACTAGAGCCAGAGGGCACAACCTCAAGCTAAACGGACAAGGAGGCATTTCTTCAGCCAGAGAGTGGTGAATCGGTGGAACTCTTTGCCACACTCTGAAGGCTGTGGAGGCCAGGTCATTGAGTGTCTTTAAGACAGAGATAGATAGGTTCTTGATTAATATGGATTCTGGGAAAAAGGCAGGAGAATGGGGATGAGAGAAATATTGGCCATGATTGAATGACGGAGCAGACTCGATGGGTTGGGTGGCTTAATTCTGCTCCTATATCTTATGGTTTTATGGACATGGTACACCGCCTGAAGTGTCCCTTTTCAGGTGAGATGTTAAACTGAGATCTCATTGGCCTATTCAGGAGCATGTCAAAGATCCCCTGGTACTATTCTGGGGTGGCACAATCGTTAGCACTGCTGCCTCACAGAGACCCGGTTTGACTCACACCTTGGGTGACTGTATGGAGTTTGCACATTCTCCCCCAGTCTCTGTAGGTTTCCTCCGGGTGCTCTATTTCCCTCCCATAGTCTGTTGGTAAAGATGCATCGGCCACGCTAAATTCTCCCTCAGTGTACCAAACAGGCGCCAGAATGTGGAGACTAGGGGATTTTCACAGTAACTTCATTGCAGTGTAAATGTAAGCCTACTTATGACACTAATAAATAGACTTTAAATTACAATTCCGGCTCTATGGATCTCATAGCCGGACACCTGATTTGTATATTTCCAGCAGTCTCTGCCAACAGGTTAACCATGCCACCTTCAGAAGTTATTGAATGTACTCTGTAGTGATCCTGAGACACGCCACCGACAGTATAGCTGTCATCCAGCAGCTGGTGTAGACAAGCATCATCTTACCATTGTTTTCAACATGCCCGGTCTTTTGTGTGGCGTTATCATCAGGAACGCCGTGAATCTCCACACGCACCAGCGGATCCACAATGGAATTCTTCTTATTCTTATTCACTTTCGGGAGCTGCTGAGCTGTAATAATCTGGAAAAGGGACATGAGTCTGAGAACGAGAGGGAGCAGTTCATAAGAACATAAGAAATAGGAGCAGGAGTAGGCCATCTAGCCCTTCGAGCCTGCCCCGCCATTCAATAAGATCATGGCTGATCTGAAGTGGATCAGTTCCACTTTCCCGCTCTCTCCCCATAACCCTTAATTCCCTTGTCTATCAGAAACCTATCTACCCGCGACTTAAATATATTTAGCGAGGTAGCCTCCACCACTTCAACGGGCAGAGAATTCCAGAGATTCACCACCCTTTGAGTGAAGAAGTTCCTCCTCAACTCCGTTCTAAACTGCCCCTCTCTTATCTTGAGGCTGTGCCCTCTAGTCCTGCTATGCTAAGTGGGAAGAATCTCTCTACCTCTATCCTATCCATCCCCTTCATTATCTTATACGTCTCTATAACATCCTTCTAAACTCATCCTTCTAAACTCCAACGAGTACAGACCCAGTCTGTTTAGTTTCTCTTCATAGTCCAACCCCCTCATCTCCGGTATCAGCCTAGTGAACCTCCTCTGCACTCCCTCCAAGGCCAAAATATCCTTCCGCAAGTGTGGCGACCAAAACTGCACACAGTACTCCAGCTGCGGCCTCACCAGTACCCTGTACAGTTGCAGCAAGACCTCTCTGCTTTTATATTCTATCCCCCTCGCTATGAAGGCCAGCATCCCATTCGCCTTCTTGATCACCTGCTGCACCTGCAGACTGGGTTTTTGCGAATTGTGCACAAGGACCCCCAGATCCCTCTGCACCGTAGCATGCTGCAGCTTTTCGCCCTTTAAATAGTAATCTCTCCTACTATTATTTCTGCCAAAGTGGATAACCTCACACTTGCTAACATTATACTCCATCTGCCAGGTCCTCGCCCACTCGCTCAGCCTATCCAGATCCCTCTGCAGACTTTCCACACCCTCCGCACAATTTGTTTTTCCACTCATCTTCATGTCATCAGCAAATTTCGTCACCCTACACTCAGCCCCCTCCTCCAGATCATCTATATAAATGGTAAATAGCTGAGGCCCCAGCACCGACCCCTGCGGCACTCCACTAGTTACCAACCGCCAATCAGAATAACACCCATTGATACCAACTCTCTGCCTCCTATTAGACAACCAATCCTCTATCCACGCTAACACCCTACCCCCAACTCCGTGCCCCCTAACCTTCTGTAGTAACCTTTTATGAGGCACCTTGTCAAACCAGTGACAGAAACCTGAGAGAGCGATCGAGAAAGAGATATAGAGAGAGAAATGGAGAGAGATAAAGGCTGCAGTTTTACTGCCCTGACCTCCCCGGGCATTGGGGCGGACAATGGAAATACCTGGGATCTTACAGTTTCAGAACTAATGAGGCTGTAAAATCCCATTCAGCGAGCGAAACTAACCCTGGATTCAACGGGGACAGAGAGAGATTCTGCGAAAAGTTATTCCAGGAGTTACTGGCACAGAGAAGCAAGGGCGAGCTCTATCCGGTGATGGATACCATCTACCCTGTCTGTTCTCCTTACCTTCACAATCAAATTACCCCGAATCTTCCTAACCCCACGGAATGCAACTCTTGGCAGAATTTAATGCTTTCTCCTGAGGGAAGTTTGGAGGTGAGGATGGTATTTCATAAAATGGTAGGGCATAGGGAGGGTGTGGGGAGGGGGAGAGTGCAGGGAGGGCTTGGGAGGGGAGGGTATGGAGGGGGATGGGGAGGGGCAATGCTACTTTCTCACACTTTGCCATGTGTCAGTCCAGGTTGGGAAAGCCATGTTGCAGTGAATATTCCATTGCAATTTCCTACTGTTTCTATCTAGAGAAGATAAGGAGGTAATTCCGATTTTCAATGATGATGTAAAACAGGTGATGTGGGATCAGCCACTCGTTAAACATCTTCAATAAGTGAAAGACTGCGGATGGAGAACTCTGGAAAAACTCAGCAGGACTGGAAGACTCTGTTAGGAGAGAAAGGTTGTGAGTCCTTTGTCAGAATTGAAAGAAGGGAGAATGTGTTAGATAGTAAACTGTAGTTGTGATAGGTTGTAAAAAACACAGATGGTCCGGGGTGGGAGGTGGGGGCTGCACTAAGGCCGTATGTGGTCAGGGTAGGTTTATTAGAATAAAGCGGGCTTTAAGTTGGAGGAGAAAGGTCCCAATCTAAAGTTGTTGAACTCAGTATTTTGAGGGTTGTAATGTGCCTAATAGGAAGATGAGATTCTGCTGCTCCAGTGTGCGTTGGGCTTCACTGGAGCGTGAGAGCAAGAATGCTGAGTTAAAATGGCACACAACAAGAAGATTAGGGCTTTGCTTGTGGATTGAGCGAAGGGATTGCCCAAACTGGTCTGCGTTTAGTCTCCCCAATGTCAGTGAGACCTCAGTGGAAGCGGTGAGTACAAGAGAGCAAATTAAAGGAGGTACAAGTGAAAAGTTGCTGAACCTGAAAGGAGGGTTTGAGATCTTGAGTGGTGAGGAGGGAGGAGATAAGGGGGCACATGTTGCACCTTCTGCAATAGCAAGGGAAGATTCTGGTGAGGAGTATCAGGACTCAAAACACTCACTCTCTTTCCCTGCTAATAGATGCTGAGTTTTCCCAGTGTTCTCTGTTCTGGCATGAACATCTTCTCCTGATTTGAGTTTCCATTGTTGACAGTACATCCTGGGGCAGGAAGTGCAATCATCAACCATGATCACATGGTGGACCAGACTCGATGGGCCGAATGGCCTAATTCTTCCCCTATGTCTTATGAACTTGTGAAGGAACTCCCTATATTTGCTGAGTCAAGTTCAAGCAAAGAACAAAGAACAACACAGCACGGGAAACAGGCCCAACGAGCCCACACCGCCATTTTAACATTGTGAGTGCCCTTCTCTACCTACGACCTTGGTCTATGCCTATTGGACTCCACAATAAAGGAACCATAACCAGATTGAGGGAGATCTAATTTAGGGACAATTTGTTGCACCAATCAGCCTAAGAGCACGTTTTTGGGGTGTGGGAGGAAACCGGAGCACCCGGAGAAAACAACAGGGACTTGGGAAATGCGAGACATAAAACAATCAAGGTCCACCTTGTTCACATTTTACCATTCTGCCAATCACAATATCCAACAATACGTGAGCTGTTAACTAACCATTGCAATTAATCTCTATCAATGATTCTACAACACATGGGAAAACCCATGTGATGGAGAAGTTTGGGAAACAGAATTCCAAAGTGACACCTTCCTCCCAAACAGGACTAGCCCCTGTTCCGAGTTTGATCCGGAATTTTTACTTGCCCCTGAATGCACGCAGCTTGAGTTTTAAGGAGAAAATAACTGAAGTATGTTTACATTAATAATCAGTTGCGTTCTGTTGAGGCCAGATCTTGGTTGTGGTCTGGCAGGATCAACCCGGATCGACTTGTCCCTCATGAAGCTGGGCTTTAGGATGTACCCGGAGCGGCCATTCTGTCGAAACTTCCCTTTGTTTAAATCCATCTCCAATCCCGGTTTCTGGAAATTCAGGGCCACTGGGTGAAAATAGAAATTCTATCAAATTAACAGGAATAGAACAGATTAACAATTAAAAGGAGATCACTAAAACTAACCCTGTATTCTGAAGGGGTGAGGTTTTGAAGATCTTAATAGGAATTTGAGTGGTTAATAGACAGAAACGGGAGGTACGGTAGCACAGTAGTTAGCACTGCTGCTTCACAGCTCCAGGGTCCAGGGTTCGATTCCCGGTTCGGGTTACTGTCTGTGTGGAGTTTGCACATTCTCCCCGTGTCTGCGTGGGTTTCCTCCGGGTGCTCCGGTTTCCTCCCACAGTCCAAAGATGTGCGGGTCAGGTTGATTGGCCATGCTAAAATTGCCTCTTAGTGTCCCGGTATGTGTAGGTTAGAGGGATTAGTGGGTATAATATGTAGGGATATGGGGGTAGGGCTGGGTTGGGATTGTGTTCGGTGCAGACTCGATGGGCCGAAGGGCCTCTTTCTGCACTGTAGGGTTCTATATATAGAAACCTCTTCCAATAGTGAGGAGGATCTATGACAAAGGGATATAACCTGAAACTTCTTCACACAAGAGATGGTAGTAGGAGTGTGGAACTCGCCCACAAAAAGCAATAGATGTTAGCTCAATTAATCATTTTAAATCTGAGATCAATGGGTTGTTGTTCGCGAGGACATGGAGAGATATGGAGAGAACACGTGTGCTGAAATTAGGAATCCGGTTATGCTCTTACTGATTAGCAGAGCAGGCTGGAGGGCTTCCTGTCCCAACTTACTGATGCCCAGGGATCCAACCCTTTGAAATCCCGTTTATCCAATTCAGTTCAGTGCGGTATTGAGGGAATGCTGCATTGTTCGATGTGGCACCTTTCAGATGAGAGATTAAACCGTGAACCCTCCCAGGTGGATGTACAGGATCCCATGGCGTGATTTCACAGAACGGCAGGAGACGTTCTCGAGTGCCGTGACCAATCATTAAACCTAATCAATAGCTCAGAAGCAAGTGATCTGGTCATCGCCACACTGCTGTCTGTGGGATCTTGCTTTGCTGCATAACCTATGCCATAACATTTCAAAAATACTTCATTGGTTGTCAATCACTTTGGGATTTTATGTGATCAGGATTAGGTGCATTGGCCATGCTAACCTCTCCCCTCAGTGTACCCGCACAGGCGCTGGAGTGTGGCCAGTAGGGGAACGTGATCAGGAATGATGTTAAATAAATGCAAATCTTTTTTTTTCTTTTGAAATACTGGAGTAAATATTTGAATTAATCTAAATTGGCCAATTCTGACTTGCTGGTGTAGTTCAGGATACACGCTTATACATTCATAGGAAAATGCAATAGAAAAACCCCCAAATATTTTGTTGTAATTAAAAGTTTATTTATTATTGTCACAAGTAGGCTCACATTAACACTGCAATGAAGTTACTGTGAAAGTCCCCTCGTCGCCACACTCCGGTGCCTTTTCAGCTTCACTGAGGGAGAATGTATCTAACCAGTAAGTCTTTCTGTGGGAGGAAACTGGAGCACCCGGAGGAAACCGGAGAACCCAGAGGAAACCCACGCAGATACGGGGAGAATGTGAAAACTCCACACTGGCAATGACCCAAGGTGGGAATAGAACCCTGGTCCCTGGCGCTGTGAGGCACCAGTGCTAACCACTGTGCCATCGTGCTGCCACTTGAGTAAAAAGTGGATTTAACCTGCTGTTATAGTGTCTAATTGTTTTGGTGTATTTGTGTGCATTGTAATTATAGCGTGTATAACACAGAGTGAGAGAGTCTGACCCAGCTGACAACCAGCATTCCACATCTCCTGAGGGTTGTAGTTGGACGAATCGATTCGAGAGCCAGTGGGATAGATCCTGGACAGCTGCTTCGTGTTGTAACGAACAAAGGAGGTCCCTGAAAAAGAAATTTCACATTTATTGTGTGTTTCTTTGCCTTGTCTGACCCTCCCGGATGCACCACCTCACACTGCTCCGAGCTGACTTCCATTTGTCACTGTTTTACCCACCTGACTAGTCCATTGCCATCTTCCTGCAGTCTACAGCTGTCCACCTCGCTATTAACCACACCGCCTATTTCTGTGCTGTCTGCAAACGTATTAATCATTTCTCCTAAATTTAAATCCAAATCATTAATAAATCACAAAAGCATGGGACTGAGTACTTAGCCCAGCAGAACCCACTGGAACCAGCCTCCCAGTTGCAAAAACACCCATCGAGCTGGGTGGCGGTGTGTGCTGTGAGGAGGATGCTAAGTTGCTGCAGGGTGACTTGGACAGGCTGGCTGAGTGGGCAACTAGTTGGCAAATGCCAATATAATGTGGATAAATGTGAGGTTGTCCACTTTGGTGGCAAAAACAGGAAGGAAGATTATCATCTGAATGGTGGCAGTTTAGGAACAGGGGAAGTGCAATGTGACCTGGGTGTGATGTGGAACAGTCGCTGAAGGTTGGCCTGCAGGTACAGCAGGCAGTGAGGAAAGCTACTGCCATGCTGGCCTTTATAGCAAGAGGATTTGAGTGTAGGAGTAAGGATGTCTTGCTGCTGTTATACAGGGCATTGGTGAGGCCACACCTTGAGTATTGTGTGCAGTTTTGATCTCCTAGTCTGAGAAAGGACATTCTTACTATTGAGGGAATCCAGTGAAGATTCACCAGACTGATCCCTGGGATGGCAGGACTGACAATATGAAGAGAGACTGGATCGACTGGGCTTGTACTCACTGGGATTTAGAAGAATGAGAGGGGAATCTTATAGAAACATATAAAATCCAGACAGGCTAGATGAAGGAAGAATGTTCCCGATGTTGGGGAAGTTCAGAACTAGGGGTCACAGTCTAAGAATAAAGGGTAAACCATTCAGGATTGAGATGAGGAAGAACTTCTTCACTCAGAGAGTTGTGAACCTGCGGAATTCTATACCACAGAAAGGTGTAGAGGGGCCATTCGTTGGATATGTTCAAGAGGGAGCTGGATGTGGCCCTTGTGACTAAAAGGATCACGGGGTATGGAGAGAAAGTGAGAACGGGATACTGAAAGTACATGATCAGCCATGATCATACTGAATGCTGGTACAGGCTTGTAGGGCCAAATGGCCTACTCCTGCACCTATTTTCTATGTTTCGTGCCACTGAAACAATTTTGTATCCAGGTTGAGACATTCCCTGGATCCCATGGATTTTTTTTTAAAACCAGTTTGCCATATGGGGCCTTGTTAAAACCTTGCTAAAATCCATGTAGATCACATCAACTGCACTACCCTCATCAACCCTCCTCGTTACTTCCTCAAAACATTCAATCAAATTCATCAGACGTGACTTTCCCTTTACAAATCCCTGCTGACTGACAAATCTGTGCCTTTCCAAGTGACAGCTTATCCTGAATCTCAGGATTGCCCACAACCAAGGTCAGACAGACTGTGATTATTCAGTGTATCCCTCGCTCCCTTTTTAAACAAAGGTGCCACATTAACGGTCCTCCAAACCTCCAGCCTCTCACCTGTATCTCGTGAGGATTGGAAAATGATGGTCAGATCTTCCGTTATTTCCTCCCTGGTTTGTTTCAACAATTTTACCCAGGCCTGGTGATACATCTACTTCCAAAAATGCTAATCCTCTCTCTGTGTGCTTGTCACATCCAACATTTCACATTCCTCCTTCTTAACTACAATCATTCCCTCTTTTGTGAAGACAGATGCAAAGTATTCATTAAGAACCATACTTACATCGGTCCGCCTTGTTGTCCAACGAGGGGCAAACACGCGATGGGTCGTACGAGGGCTGCTCTTGGATGTTTCGAGAGTAGCCTAGTGCTTCACGTTGTTAGTGTACGCTTAAAACTGGACCAGATACTGGGCAACACGACAGCTCAGTGACTATCACTGTTTGCTGTGCAGACACATGGATTTGGGCCAGTGTCTGTGGGAGTTTGCGCATTCTCCCCGTGTCTGCGTGGGTTTTCTCCAGGTGCTCTGGTTTCCTCCCACACCCCAAAGATGTGGTCTTAGGCCGGCTGGTGTAACAAATTGTCCCTAAATTAGTCTTCCCTCAATATGGAATGCCATAAGCGTAGACAAGGGTCATGGGTGGAGAGGGGACTCATAATGTTAAAATGGCGGTGTGGGCTCGTTGGGCCGAAGGGACTGTTTCCCGTGCTGTGTTGTTCTTTGTTCTTTACATCTTCCACCTCAACAAAGAGGGAATGATTGTAGTTAAGAAGGAGGAATGTGAAATATTGGATGTGACAAGCACACAGAGAGAGGATTAGCATTATTGGAAGTGGATTTATCACCAGGCCTGGGTAAAACTGTTGAAACAAACCAGGGAGGAAATAACGGAAGATCTGACCATCATTTTTTTGGTATTTATGGATCCTACTCTTTCCTTGGCTATCCTCTTCCTTTTAATGTATTGATAAAACATCTCTGGGTTCTGCAGCACATTTACATTAAAGGTCAAGATTCAATTGAATTATTAATTACTAGTTCAATAATACAACACCATTTCACCCTCCAGCATGTCCATTGTTACCCTGGCTAACACCAGCTATTTCAGCACAGCTAGGAACATCAGAGTCTGCATAGCCCCCGAGTGCTGGATCAGGTGCTCCATTTGGACGTTCATCTCCAAAACACTATCGTGGTTCAGTTCTTGCAATGTCGAGCTGAGTCTCTGCTGTGGTTTAGCAGGCAGCACCATCACCTGAGTCACAAGGTTCGGGTTCAAGTCCCACTCCAGGACTGGAGTTGAGGGATCAAGGCAGAAACTGCACAGCAATAGAGAGGGATCTGGACAATTTCAGACCGTAATCTCTGCCTCAGTTTCGGTTTTACTCGCTTTTGCTTTCGGCTGGCAGTTGTTCCTCCTGCCACTCACACCCCCTCCACACACATCTTTTGTTGCTTTACTTGTTCCCTTACCACTCCCTTTACTTCTGTGCCAACAACTTCTCTGTTAGGTGGTGGTGGTGGAGGCGAACTCGTTGGGGTCTTTTAAGAGACTTCTGGATGAGTACGTGGGATTTAATGGGATTGGGAGTTACAGATAGGCCTAGTAGGTAGGGATATGATCGGCACAACTTGTGGGCCGAAGGGCCTGTTTGTGCTGTAGTTTTTCTATGTTCTATGTTATTCACTCACTCCTGTCTTATTTACAAAGTTTATTCTTTATTAGTGACACAAGTAGGCTCACGTTAACACTGCAATGAAGTTACTGTGAAAATCCCATGGTTGCCACGCCTGTTCGGGTACACTGAGGGAGAATTTAGCGTGGCCAATGCATCCCAACCAGCACGTTTTTTTGGACTGTGGGAGGAAAGCAGGGCACCTGGAGGAAACCCACGTAGACACGGAGAGAATGTGCAAACTCCACACAGACAGTGACCCAAGCCGGGAATCGAACCCGGGTCCCTGGCGCTGTGAGACGGCAGTGTTAACCCACTGTGCCACAACTATCACAAACCTTCCATCTTGTTCATTTTCCACTCCCCCCACTTTCACTTTCTCTCAAAACCCACTGCATTTTGAACTTTTCCCAGATATTGGATCATCAGTTCAAAACATTGACTATATTCTGTCTCCACAGAGGGTGCCAGACCCACCGAGTCTTTCTGTTTTGATGTCAGATTTCCAGCACCTGCAGTATTTGGCTTCTAGATCATAGAATCATAGAACCCTACAGTGCAGAAAGAGGCCCTTCGGCCCATCGAGTCTGCACCGAACACAATCCCAGCCAGGCCCTACCCCCATATCCCTACATATTACACCCACTAAACCTTCTAACCTACACATCCCTGGACACTAAGGGGCAATTTCTTAGCACAGCCAATCAACCTAACCTGCACATCTTTGGACTGTGGGAGGAAACCAGAGCACCCAGAGGAAACCCACGCAGACACGAGGAGAATGTGCAAACTCCACACAGACAGTGACCCGAGCCGGGAATCGAACCCAGGACCCCGGAGCTGTGAAGCAGCAGTGCTAACCACTGTGCTACCGTGCCGCCCCTGTACGATTCTATAAGTCGCTGGTTTATCAGTAAGGTGTAAGGCCATACCTGACTCACAGATCAGCTTCTTTGCTTTATTCTCGGAGAACGATGACAGTTCACAGGCACATCCCCTGTTCAGGGCATGCTGGAAACCGTGAAAACGGACAGCTCTGCAATAGACCACAAGGTCCGAAAACTCCTTCGACAGTTCATTCACCATCTCCTGAAAAATCACAGCACCATTATTAAACCCACGGCGTGTGCCCAGCAGATCCCCGAGAAGTCAGCAGCTCCCTGGCACCCAGTGCTGCCCAGGCTCATGCTAAGCGTGGTTTGATGGGAAATAAAAGCAAAATGAAGCTGGTGGAAGGGGTTTTATAGAATGGTTTCCAGTTTAAATCACTTCTGATGGGAGATCTGGTGGAACTGTGTGTGTGTGTGTGTGTGTGTGTGTGTGTGTGTGTGTGTGTGCCAGCGCTGTGTGTATGTGTGTCAGCGCTGTGTGTGTGTGTGTGAGCGCTGTGTGTGTGTGTGTCAGCGCTGTGTGTGTGTGTGTGAGCGCTGTGTGAGTGTGTGTGTGTGTGTGTCAGCGCTGTGTGTGTGTGTCTGTGTGTGTGTCAGCGCTGTGTGTGTGTGAGTGTGTGTGTGTGTGTGTGTGTGTGCCAGCGCTGTGTGTGTGCATGAGTGAGTGCTCTGTGTGTGTGTGCGTGTGTGTGCGCGCGTGTATGTCAGCACTGTGTGTATGTGTGTGTGTGTCAATGCTGTGTGTGTATGTGTGTGTGTGTGTCCCACTGCAGTGTGTGTCAGCGCAGTGCATTGGGACTGAGAGTGAGAATGACAGGGGTGTCTCGGGGCTCTGTGAATGGGGTGGCAATAGCAGGAGAATCTCGGTGGGACTGGGATTAACAATAGCATTGTCCATCGTTAGATGGCAGTGTGTTTTCAGCGATGCTCCCTGTGTCAGCACTGCCGTTTATTGTGCGTTCTGACAAAGGGCAGTTATATTTCCCCGACTGGCACAGACACAGATACTTTATCCTCAGTCTGGTGGACTGCGGGGATGGGAAAATGCAGGAGAAGTCAGACTTTCTTGCTGGGAAAACCCGACTCTGTGAAGTGGAATCAAAGCAGGAAAATAGTAAATGATGTTGGACATACAATTTGAGAGAACAGACTAAAGAGCAAGAGCCTATTATCAACGATTCCATAGAGATATCATTCACAGTCAGGATAGATTATTAATAGCACAGTTACTGACTAGAATTATTTAATGGAAATGGGTCATTGCACCATCTCAGATGTAGGAACGATGCAGAGCCCAAACATAGGCTAGTTAGAGATACACAAATTGTGAGGCTTGGCTGGGTGTCTATGAATAGATGGGAAGATGTAAAAATAATACAAAAATTGATCACAATCCCTAACACTTGATGACTGGATCTTACTCAGTTACAACCCAGCAAGTCCCACTCCCCAGCCTTTTCCCTGTAACCCAGAAAAGATTTTCCTCCCAGTTAAATCATCCAGTTTCTCTTTCAAAGCCATAATTCACTCTCGGGCAGTGCATGTGGCCTGGAAGCAATACAGTAAGGAAAATTTGTCCTTTGTTTTTGAAATATCTGTAGCATTTATAGTTTTTTAAAAAATATTTAAAAGGCATGTTTAAGACTTTACATCAATTTTCACAGTAAAGTTATTGTACTGTTAACGCAAGCCTAATGGTGACAAGAATAAATAAACTTTAATTTTAAAAACAATTCTTGGATTTAACTTTCTTGGACAATAAGAAACACTGTTTTAAATGATCTGGCGACACTTGGCCTGGAGGCAGTACTAACAAGGAGGAAGTTAAGGACAAAAGGTTGTGTGACCTGAAGATATGCAAAGAAGCTACTGCAGGAGAGCTGGGGGCCCGAGGCACTGCACATGACAATCTGCTCAGATCTATATTATGCTTCAATTGGGAGAATAATGAGTTTTTCATTTATCAGGACGTACATCATTAAGCTCTTGTGTAAGATTACACTTACACTGTACAGGGATGTCATCAGAACACTGCGGACACCTTGGAGAGGGAGCGATAGTGAGGGAGCGAGTGGTGTTGTGAATCAGATCGCAGTGGTTCATCATTACCACAGCCTCTTTAGCTGTGCCCTTGCCGTAAGCTTCTGGTTACCTTTCTGCTTTTGTCTCCATTGTTCACATTCTCCTCTTCTTCATCCTCTGGAGCTTCCTCCTGATCGATCGTGGGTCCAGAGCCATCAAACTTCTTCCCTTTGATTAGAACCTTTCCTTTGAGCTCCTGTAAGAGAAAAATCGAATGACTGTCTCTGCCGCTGGGTGGACCTTTCCTGACAATCTCATGGCTCAGCTGGGAGTGCCACCCTGCATTTCCATAGCACCCCCTTTGTTAGTTTTGTAAGTTACGAAGTACTTTTGAGGTGTGGATAGTTTGGATCGGTTTGGGCTATTTTCCGCAGAGAGGTGAAGATCGAGAGGAGATTTGATGGGAGGTATTCAAAGCTGTCAGGGGCCTGGGCAGAGTGGATAGGGAGAAACTGTTCCCATTGGCAGACGGATCAAGAACCAGAGGACACAGATTGAAGGTAATTAGCAAAAGAAGACACTGGGAGAAACATTTTCACAGCGAGTGGTTAGGATTTAGAATGCACCGTCTGAGATAGTAATGGATTCAATTGAGATATTCACGAGGGCTCTGAGTTACTAGCAGAAAATGAAGAATGTTCGGGGCTATGAGAAGGCCAGGAAGTGGCAATAAGAAACTTGCTCCTTCAGAGAGCCAGCCTCCTTCTGTACTGGAACTATTCTGTATGGCCTGTTGTAATGTAGGAAACACAGCAGCCAATCCAGCACAGCAGGATCTCAAAACTAGCAATAAGGACCTGATAACTAAAGATGTTGGCTGATTAATAATCATTGGACAGAACTTCTGCAGTGATGTCCTGGAGTTGAGATGTTTGATCTCCAACCACCACAACCATCTTCCTCTGTGCTGGATGTGATTCCAACCAGCGGAGAGTTTTCCTCCTGATTCCAGTTTTACCAGGGCTCCTTGATGCCACACTCAACCAAATACTGCCTTGATTTCACCTTCGCCTCGTCTCTGGAATTCAGCTCCTTTGTCCAGGTTTGAACCAAGGCTGTAAATGAGGGTCAGGAGCTGAGTGATCCTGGTGAAACACAAACTGGGTGCCCAGGAGTCTCCTTCTTCTTTCACCTTGGCCGTTGTCTCGCCGTGTGCTGGCCCCAACTCTATCGCAGCCTCCAAGCTAAGTGCAGCACCAGTGTCTGAGCTGGAGGTTGTGAATGTCGGATCAGGGACTAAAGTTCTTCATCAGTGCTGTGCTGTAGCTCTCTTTTTTTCTGTCGTGACTGGGCAGATGGCAGTTTTTGGGTGCCTGGAAGCCACATAGCGAGGTGAGGGTTTCGCTGGTGCTACACCTGACCCGAGCGAAGATCGAGCTGCGTGTGTCGCTGTTGTGAAGGCTGATAGCTGGGAATTGCAACTCAAGGTCAGTAAAGTCCACAGCAATGTCTAACACATTGGAAATGACCTGAGAAGGAGTCTTTCAGAACAGGTGCTGGGCCAGGATCTAATACAGTTTCACTGCTGGATGGATTTCAACTGTCAGTTTCATTAAACAAGGAATGTGTCTCAGGCTCCTGACAGGCTGGCCCAGTGATTTCTACATGTCTCAGGAACCCTGTGCGTAGGCTGTTAACACGGTAAGAAGTCTGACATCACCAGGTTTAAGTCCAACCGATTTATTTGATAGTAAACTCACAAGCTTTTGGGGTTTGCCCCTTTGTCAGGTGAATGGAGAGTTCTACCCTCAGACAGAGCATATAACAGCGCAGACAGTTTACAGATTACTGATTAGAATGTGAATCTTTACACCTAACCTGCTGTTCAAGTCTTAAAGAGGCAGACAATGTGAGTGGAAAGAGCATTAGGCATAGGTTAAAGAGATGTGTATTGTCTCCAGACAGGACAGTAAGTGAGGTTTTACAAACCCAGGCAAGTCATGGGGGTTACAGATAGTGCGACATGGATGCCATCATCACACATGAGAACACCATCCACCAGGTACACGGTACATACTCTTGCGACTTGGCCAACGTTGTCTACCTGATACGCTGCAGGAAATGATGTCCCAAGGCATGGTACACTGGGGAGACCATGCAGACGCTACAACAACGGATGAATGAACATCGCTCGACAATCACCAGGCAAGACTGTTCCCTTCCTGTTGGTGGACACTTCAGTGGACACGGGCATTCAGCCTCTGACCTTCGGGTAAGCGTTCTCCAAGGCGGCCTTCATGACACACGACAGCGCAGAGTCGCTGAGCAGAGACTGATAGCCAAGTTCCGCACACATGAGGACGGTCTCAACGGGGATCTTGGGTTCATTGGTTGGACTCTAACCTGGTGTTGTCAGACTTCTTACTGTGTTTACCCCAGTCCAACAGCGGCACCTCTACATCATAGGCTGTTAACCCAGCAGCTCCACAGGAGCTCCCACTGCTAAACATAAGAAATAGGAGCAGGAGTAGGCCATCTAGCCCCTTCGAGCCTGCCCCGCCATCCAATAAGATCATGGCTGATCTGAAGTGGATCAGTTCCACTTTCCCGCTTTCTCCCCATAACCCTTAATTCCCTTGCCTACCAAAAACCTATCTACCCGCGTCTTAAATATATTTAGCGAGGTAGCCTCCACCACTTCAACGGGCAGAGAACGTGCCCTGATCAAAGCTGGATGTGGGTGGGATTACGTTGGGTTTCCAATAGTCTGAGATTATTGGGGATTAAACCCCTTTGCACAGCTGAATCTGCACAAGCCCCACTCCTACTGACAGTTTAAACAGGAGTCCAACTCGGAGGCTCAAATATCTGAAACTGCCTACCTGAATCTTTATTTCTTTATTGCTCTTTTTCCTTAACACTTTGTGCAAACTTTTAGTTCATCTGTAATAGTATCTCCTTGTGGAGTTTTATACACTGAGGCTCCCACACCACAGCAGGGATTTAAGGACCAGTCCATCTCTGTTTCACTGTGTGTCCCCCACTGGCGACGGCCATTTAACTCAAATAAGGCAGGGCTTCCATCCACCTCATTGAGCTGCCAGCCAATCGGAGGCCAGCAGTTGAGTGCCACACCGGGGTCAGTGGTCACTGCCGGTATTGCAGGCGGCCCAGGAAGAGGCAGGACCCAAACACAGGACTGTGTGGGAGTCTCTTTGGGGCCAGCCTTGCACGTTTCCATGAGGAGGGAGGGATGTTGGAGAGGGAGGGGTGGAGGACGGACACGGGGATTGAAAGCTTTGGGGGATGGTCCTCTGGTGCACGGGGGTCTGAGGAGGGGGCCCCAGCCCCCTGCCAGGCTACGTGTTATCCCATTAAATTGGAGTGACATCAGGAGTGTGGAGTTTGCACATTCTCCCTGTGTCTCTTTGGGTTTCCTCCAGGTGCTCCGGTTTCCTCCCACAGTCCAAAGATAGGTTAATTGGTCATGCTAAATTGCCCCTTAGTGTCCTGGGATGCGTAGGTTAGACGGATTCGTTGGTAATATATGGGGATAGCACCTGGGTGGGATTGTGGTTGGTGCAGACTCGATGGGCCGAAAGGCCTCTTTCTGCACTGTAGGGTTCCATGATCCGTGAAAACGCTCTTAATTTGGTGTGAACTGCCCACTTAAAGGCTCTCGATTAGACCAGGGACGGACTATTTGCTGCCCATTACATTGCGAGGAGGTGGGTGGGCAGGTGTAAAGGAAAGGATTAATATTATGTATTTGGTGTTGTTGTTAAATTGTTGCGCTGTCACTTTAAGAGTCTAGTCACGTGAATGGTTTGTGGGATCACTGGCTGCTTTGTGAGCTTTGCTGCAGTCCGGATCAAGCCTCGGTAGAGTTAACAGCTGCTGAATAAACCTCTGTTTTAGTTTGCATCCAACCCCACAGAACGTTCTCTTATCCTACCAGTGCCACACGTATCAGTTAACATCAGAAACACAATGCTGGCCTTGCCAGCAACATACACAACTCATGAAAGAATAAAGAAAGGTTCAATCATCGAAAGAAGTCCATAACGAAGACCAGAGATACATATTGGAGGACTCAAAGAGAAACTGCGGAGCTTGAGTGTCTTTGGAAAGATCCTTAGACAGCACCTGTCTAACCCACGACCACTTCCATCTCAAAGGACGAGGGAAGCAGATACATGGGAACACCAGTACCTGCAAGTTCCTCTCCAACTCACTCACCAACCTGACTTGGAAATTCATCGCTGTTCCTTCGCAGTCGCTGGGTCAAAATCCTGGTATTCCCTAACGGCATTGTGGGTCAACCCACAGCACATGGATTGTAGCGATTGGTTTCCAATGGGGGTACCGTAAGCATGGACATGGGTCAAGGGTGGAGGAGGAAAAACACAATGTTAAGATGGCGGCGCGGGCTTGTTGGGCCGAAGGCCCTGTTTCCGGGGCTGTGTTGTTCTTTGATTCAAGAAGGCAGCTCACCGCCACCTTCTCAAGGGCAACTAGGGATGGGCAATAAATGCTGGCCAGCCAGCAATACTCATATCCCACCAATGAACAAAAAAAATGCCGATTGAAATCCGGGATTACTACTCAGATCTTGAAGAGAAAGAAAAATAGTTAAGGCAAAATTCGAGAGTCACCAGGAGAGGAGCACTCACATCGACAATCTATCTGTGCTACATTCTCCACCAGTTCTCCATTAATTACTCCCCACAGGGCTCATCTGGCATTACCCACATCCCAGTGACTCATTCACAGTCAATAAACAGAGTCAATACACAGAGAGACATGACACAGTCACTGGCTCACGGTTACCTCGGGCGATGGAAGCTCATTCGGGTCTTTGCCATCGATCGGTGCGGTTACCAGCATGTCGCCAAGAATTTCCTTTAAGTGCCGCGCCATGACTGTCTGCTGCTCCTGGCCACAGTGATTCTCCAGGGACAGAATAACAGGATACGGAGAGACCTGGGGAGAGAATTCAAGAGGATTCCAGACATCAGCCGATCATGGACAACCCCCAGAAAACTGCGAATGTTTGCTGGTCAAATGATTAGAACAAGAGAAACATCAGTTCAGTGTTGTACTCTGGAACAAGAAATAATTCAATTCATTCTCACTGTGCGATAGTTAGAATTTCCTCACACAAAATTTTTACTTTGCTTTTACAAGCTTTGTTTAATTCACACAGGATCATTCATTTATTTAGTACAATAACATGTGATTGTACACTAGGAGTGTGAATATACAGTGGCTGTACTCATAATCTATTCAAAAATGTGGAAAATGTGTCGGTAAAATGTCCTCAGGATGTTTGGCATTGAAATGTAAATCCAGGCAGCTCTGTGAAGAAATCTCTGAGTTTTGAAAGACTTTTTACAAAATCTACGCATCTGTTCCCTTCCATTGATTGACAGGCACCCTGCTTTCGAATGCAGAAGACAATGACTGTTCTTTCAGTGTCGGCCTTTGGAGTTGGGAGGCTAATGCTTTGATAGCGGTGGCCATTATGAATGTTTGGCTGAGTTTCACAACTTTTGATCTGTGGATACAGCTGTTCTAAGGGAATGAGGTTATAACACATATTCAGCCTTTGATATGGTTTGAGAGTACAAACTTGATGGCTAATTAAAGGATATTTTCCTTCAGGTGAAGAAGCTTCTTTAGTAGCAAACATTCAAATGAGTATTTTATTCCTTTATCATAGATTTACATCTTTATACTTTTAAAATCATTCCCATTGCTAATGACTCCTGAGAACTGTACACAGTGGATAGTAGGTGACACCTGGAGGATACCAAGGGGTAGCATGGGGTTGAGGTGGGGGGGGCACATGTTGAGGGGGTATGGGCGATGCTCTGTGGGGCTTTTTAAGTAATGTTGACAGCTGGGCTGCTGTGTTCAACAGAGACAAGCTTTCTAACCGGCCTGCCTCCATATCCACATACCTACTGCACTCCTCTGCAGACAGAAAGCTGCACTGCACTAAACCCAAGCCGGGAGTGAGGAAACCTGAATCCTGGACAAGTTCATGCATGGGTCAGGTGTGCACCTCAGAAAGTTGTAAAAGTCGCATTTTCCTAAACCTGCACCACGCTTGGGTTTATGATTGTATTCAACTGAGTGTGTGACTGTTTGTCCACAGAGGGTGTGTGACTGTACATAGCGGGGGTGTGACTGCACACAGTGTGTGATTGTACATAGTGGGGGTGTGACTGCACACAGTCAGTGTGTGATTGTACACAATCAGTGTGTGACTGTACATAGTGGGGGTGTGATTGCACACAGTCAGTGTGTGATTGCACACAGTGGGGGTGTGATTGTACACAGCAGAGGTGTGACTGTACACAGTCAGTGTGTGATTGTACATAGTGGAGGTGTGATTGCACACAGTCAGTGTGTGATTGCACACAGTGGGAGTGTGATTGTACACAGCGGGGGTGTGACTGTACACAGTCAGTGTGTGATTGTACACAGCGGGGGTATGACTGTACACAGTCAGTGTGTGACTGAACAGCGGTTGTGTGATTTTATACAGTGGGTGTACGACTGTACATCCCACTCTATAATTTTATGATCTAATGTACTGAATGTTGATTCCTTTCTCCTGATATTAATGGGGTGACACCACTGGGTTGGTAACTTCACCACCTGTTAACACCAGCAATGTGGTGGAAACATCAGGTTGAAACAAAGAATTTTGAAAAGGGTGAAACACAGAGCTTGCAAAGTGTTTTTATTTCAGAGATAGCTCCCTTTAATATTGGGTGTGAAAAGGATTCTGGCTGTCATATTGGGGCAAACATCTGGACCCAGTAAGAAGTCTCACAACACCAGGTCAAAGTCCAACAAGCTTATTTGCTGGCATGAGCTTTTGGAGCGAAGGAGCAGTGCTCTGAAAGCTCGTGTCATCAAATAAACCTGTTGGACTTCAACCTGATGTTGAGGGACTTCATGTTGTGCCCACCCCAGTCCAACACTGGCATCTCTACATCATGTCTGGACCCGGTGCAGTGCTCACACCATCCAGCTCCATGGGCACTGGGGGGGAGCAGATTTTCCTAACAGAATGTGCCAGATTCCCTGCGCGAGTCCTGGGAGGAGGAGGAATGTTAAGGCATCTTTTTCCAGAGTCTGCTGGGATTGTTTTTCTGGATTTTAGATTTTTAAAATCTGCAGCTATTTTCTTTTTTTTGTGAATGCAATGTTCGATTGGGTGGCACACAGGATGGTTCTTCAATACAGGAAAGCACAATCCTTTCACTTCCTTTCCTTTGAATGGATGACTGAGATTACAATCTTTGAGCAGTTTCACCCCCCCCCTCCTTCTCAGATGCTTGAACTGGGCAAACATTGGGCTCCATCAGTGTGACCTGGGCCCGGGGAGGAATCGCTGTATCTGAATGAATCAGTAAGAGGAGAAGCTGATGGTTGCTCCAGGGTTGCCCAAGGAATTGGCGCCAGTGAAGAGGTCGATCATCATCAGTTACCCCAGGAACATTGGAACAGGAATAGGCCATTCAGCCCATCTAGCCTGTTCTGCCATTCATGGCTAATCTGTGGTTTATCTCCACACACCTGCCTTTGGCCCATTTATTCATCTCAGATTTAAAGATCTAGCATCAACTGAACCCAGGAGACTAAGTAAATTTGGTATGTCCATATGGCTCTCACCAACTTTTACAGTTGCACCATAAAAAGCATGCTTTCTGGTTGTATCACAGATTGGTATGGGCTCCTGCTCTGCCCAAGACCGCAAGGAACTATAAAAGGTTGTGAATGTAGCCCAATCCATCACGCAAACCAGCCTCCCATCCGTTGACTCTGTCTACACTTCCTGCTGCCTTGGAAAAGCAGCCAGCATAATCAAGGACCCCCCACGCACCGAGAACATACTCTCTTTCACCTTCTTCTGTCGGGAAAAAGATACAAAAGTCTGAGGACACATACCAGCCAACTCAAGGTAGAGGTAGAGAGATTCTTCCTGCTTAGAAAGGATAGCAGAACTAGAGGACACAGCCTCAAGATAAGGGGGGGGGGCAGTTTAGATCAGAGTTGAGGAGGAACTTCTTCACTCAAAGGGTGGTGAATCTCTGGAATTCTCTGCCCATTGAAGTGGTGGAGGCTACCTCGTTGAATATATTTAAGTCACGGCTAGATAGATTTCTGATAGACAAGGGAATTAAGGGTTATGGGGAGAAAGCGGGAAAGTGGAACTGATCCACTATCAGATCAGCCATGATCTTACTGAATGGCGGGGCAGGCTCGAAGGGCTAGATGGCCTACTCCTGCTCCTATTTCTTATGTTCTAACGTTCAAGGACAGCTTCTTCCCTGCTGCCGTCAGACTTTTGAATGGACCTACCTTGTATTAAGTTGATTTTTCTCTACACCCTAGCTGTGACTGTAACACCACATTCTGCACTCTCTCCTTTCCTTCTCTATGAACAACATGCTTTGTCTGTACAGCGTGCAAGAAACAATACCTTTCGCCTTTCATGTGTTAATACATGTGACAATAATAAATCAAACCAAAATGATAGTTACAGACCATGCTAATAATCGGCACAGTTTGGGCTGTATGACATGTTCATCAGCAAAGTTGAAGTTTGTAAAATAAAAGACCAGTGACAGTAAGGATACCAGGTTAGCTGAGTGAGAGGGGGTCAAGAGGGGTGGTGAATGGTTGTTTTTCTCTTGGGAGGAAGTTCCACAGGTGTCAGTTCTAGAAACACCGCTTTTCTTCTTAATAATAACCTCGCCTTGGATGTATTGTGAACTGTGGAGATAACAGCGTTAAACTTCAAAAGGACAGCTGGTGGAATGGCAGATGAATTCAGGGAAGTGTGGAGTGATTCACTTTGATATGAAAGGTGTGAAGAGACAATATAAAAGACATTGTAATGATGCACCTCTAGACTTCATTAGAAACATGGAAGGTGTTATGAATAAAACAAACAGCAGCCTCACGGCTACAGCCAGCTCCCAAAATGTGGTGATTCCATATATTGAGTCCCGATTGGTCACACAGACCATGTGACCCTTACTCTGCTGTGTTGCCCCTAAAGGGACAATCCTAAAGTAGGACCCTGACAGAGGCAGTGAAACTGGAACAGGATCCAAAACTAAATTTATCAGTCTCCGGGAAAAGGAAGGGGGATTAGGGGAGGCAAATGTTTTCAGAAATGATCCAAATGTGGGTGGGAATTGTGTTTGAACTCGTCCCGTTTAAAATGAGAAACTGGAGCTCCTCAGATGCTGAGAAGGAAATGGAGATTGGGAGGAGCTCGGAGCAGAGGAAGAGGCTATTTAACCCCTGCAGCCTGCCCAGCCACCCAATCAGATCATGCCTCATCGACATGGGGTGGCCTCACAATGCCAAGGACCCAGGTTCAGTCCTGGCCTTGGGCGACTGTGTGGAATTCTTGCCGTGTCTGAGTGGATTTCTTCCAGGTACTCCAGTTTCCTCCCACACTCCTACGTTGTGTGGGGTTTGGTTGATGGGCCATGCTAAATTGCCCCTTAGTGTCACGGGGAACCAGGGTAAATATGTGGGTACGGGGATAGGTCCAGATTGTTGTTGATGGGCCAAATGGCCTATTTCGGCACTGCAGTGATTCTACAACATTGCAAGTCCGTGAGTTGGATTTGATAGGAGGCCAGGGTCCCAGTGCACAGCTCCCCCCCTCACCCCTTCCACCCCACGCTCCAGCTAAAATTGGGGTGAAGCTCCTCTACAATTCTGATGGCGTCTGTGCAGTGACTGAACACCGGAAGTGATGTTAACTGCTTTAAGGGCTTCCCCTGTCTGACACCAACCCGCAAAGCTCAAGCTGTGCGGTTTCCCTCATAACATGGGAATGCCCCTCCTGCAGATATAACACCAGCTGCAACGAGTGAGACCCTGAACTTGCCATGAGGGCCTCAACAAGGCTCAAGGGCGACCCACCCAACACCTCCCCCACCTCTTCAAGAATATCAGACAAGCCGGGAGATGGGCAGTGTGTGGTGGGAATGCCGCCCACTGGGTTTTACACACCCCTTCACCTTCAAACCCAATGACAGGGGAGCGTAACATCCAGCTCCGGTCAGTATTGAAAGTTCCAGCTGACCCCCAGCACCTAGAGCCTTTTGAAAAAAAGAGTGTTCCTGATTCTTTACTCAGAGGGTAGTAAGGGCGTGGAATGCCCTGCTTGCAGCAGTTGTGGACTCGCCAACTTTAAGGGCGTTCAAATGGTCAGTGGATAGGCATATGGATAACATTGGGATAGTTTAGGTTAGAGGGTCATTAGATTGGTTCCACTGGTCGGCGCAACATCGAGGGCTGAAGGGCCTGTACTGCACTGTAATGTTTTATGTTCTATGATTCCGACTACACTTCGAGAAGAAATCTTTCTGCATTTTCTTGCTGAATGTCAAGGTTTAAGATTGTGCCCCCAACAGCACAGTGTGGATTTACCGGACTTTGGGAATGATTCCCATTGACTTACTGTGAAAGCGTAATCTCGGATGGTTGTGATAACATCTTTGAAGAGGATTTTTGAGGTCAGTGTGTAACCGTGGTAGATGATCGGCTCCCCACTTGTCCCCTCCCAGCAGTCCAATTCCACACAGCGACACCCCCTCAGGAGAGCTCTGAAAAACACCCACAACACACACTGAACATTAACACCCACAACACACACTGAACATTAACACCCGCGACGCACGCTGAACATTAACACCCGCGACGCACACTGAACATTAACACCCGCGACGCACGCTGAACATTAACACCCACGACACACACTGAACATTAACACCCGCGACACACACTGAACATTAACACCCGCGACACACACTGAACATTAACACCCACACACTGAACATTAACACCCGCGACGCACGCTGAACATTAACACCCACGACACACACTGAACATTAACACCAGCGACACACACTGAACATTAACACCCACGACACACGCTGAACATTAACACCCGCGACACACACTGAACATTAACACCCGCGACACACACTGAACATTAACACCCGCGACACACACTGAACATTAACACCCACACACTGAACATTAACACCCGCGACACACGCTGAACATTAACACCCGCGACACACACTGAACATTAACACCCGCGACACACACTGAACATTAACACCCACACACTGAACATTAACACCCACACACTGAACATTAACACCCGCGACACACACTGAACATTAACACCCGCGACACACACTGAACATTAACACCCGCGACACACACTGAACATTAACACCCGCGACACACACTGAACATTAACACCCGCGACACACGCTGAACATTAACACCCGCGACACACACTGAACATTAACACCCACACACTGAACATTAACACCCGCGACACACACTGAACATTAACACCCGCGACACACACTGAACATTAACACCCGCGACACACGCTGAACATTAACACCCACGACACACACTGAACATTAACACCCGCGACACACGCTGAACATTAACACCCGCGACACACGCTGAACATTAACACCCGCGACACACACTGAACATTAACACCCGCGACACACGCTGAACATTAACACCCGCGACACACACTGAACATTAACACCCGCGACACACACTGAACATTAACACCCACACACTGAACATTAACACCCGCGACGCACGCTGAACATTAACACCCACACACTGAACATTAACACCCGCGACGCACGCTGAACATTAACACCCGCGACACACGCTGAACATTAACACCCGCGACACACACTGAACATTAACACCCACACACTGAACATTAACACCCGCGACACACACTGAACATTAACACCCACACACTGAACATTAACACCCGCGACGCACGCTGAACATTAACACCCGCGACACACACTGAACATTAACACCCGCGACACACGCTGAACATTAACACCCGCGACACACGCTGAACATTAACACCCGCGACACACACTGAACATTAACACCCGCGACACACACTGAACATTAACACACACACACTGAACATTAACACCCACACACTGAACATTAACACCCACACACTGAACATTAACACCCGCGACACACACTGAACATTAACACCCGCGACACACACTGAACATTAACACCCGCGACACACACTGAACATTAACACCCGCGACACACACTGAACATTAACACCCGCGACACACGCTGAACATTAACACCCGCGACACACACTGAACATTAACACCCGCGACACACACTGAACATTAACACCCGCGACACACACTGAACATTAACACCCGCGACACACACTGAACATTAACACCCGCGACACACACTGAACATTAACACCCGCGACACACACTGAACATTAACACCCGCGACACACGCTGAACATTAACACCCACGACACACGCTGAACATTAACACCCGCGACACACACTGAACATTAACACCCGCGACACACACTGAACATTAACACCCGCGACACACACTGAACATTAACACCCGCGACACACACTGAACATTAACACCCGCGACACACGCTGAACATTAACACCCGCGACACACACTGAACATTAACACCCGCGACACACGCTGAACATTAACACCCGCGACACACGCTGAACATTAACACCCGCGACACACACTGAACATTAACACCCGCGACACACACTGAACATTAACACCCGCGACACACACTGAACATTAACACCCACACACTGAACATTAACACCCGCGACACACGCTGAACATTAACACCCGCGACACACACTGAACATTAACACCCGCGACACACACTGAACATTAACACCCACGACACACGCTGAACATTAACACCCGCGACACACACTGAACATTAACACCCGCGACACACGCTGAACATTAACACCCGCGACACACACTGAACATTAACACCCACACACTGAACATTAACACCCGCGACACACACTGAACATTAACACCCACACACTGAACATTAACACCCGCGACACACGCTGAACATTAACACCCGCGACACACACTGAACATTAACACCCGCGACACACGCTGAACATTAACACCCGCGACACACACTGAACATTAACACCCACACACTGAACATTAACACCCACACGCTGAACATTAACACCCGCGACACACACTGAACATTAACACCCACACACTGAACATTAACACCCGCGACACACGCTGAACATTAACACCCGCGACACACACTGAACATTAACACCCGCGACACACGCTGAACATTAACACCCGCGACACACACTGAACATTAACACCCACACACTGAACATTAACACCCGCGACACACGCTGAACATTAACACCCGCGACACACACTGAACATTAACACCCGCGACACACACTGAACATTAACACCCACACACTGAACATTAACACCCGCGACACACGCTGAACATTAACACCCGCGACACACACTGAACATTAACACCCGCGACACACGCTGAACATTAACACCCGCGACACACACTGAACATTAACACCCACACACTGAACATTAACACCCGCGACACACGCTGAACATTAACACCCGCGACACACACTGAACATTAACACCCGCGACACACACTGAACATTAACACCCGCGACACACACTGAACATTAACACCCGCGACACACACTGAACATTAACACCCGCGACACACACTGAACATTAACACCCGCGACACACGCTGAACATTAACACCCGCGACACACGCTGAACATTAACACCCGCGACACACACTGAACATTAACACCCGCGACACACACTGAACATTAACACCCGCGACACACACTGAACATTAACACCCGCGACACACACTGAACATTAACACCCACACACTGAACATTAACACCCGCGACACACGCTGAACATTAACACCCGCGACACACACTGAACATTAACACCCGCGACACACGCTGAACATTAACACCCGCGACACACGCTGAACATTAACACCCGCGACACACACTGAACATTAACACCCGCGACACACACTGAACATTAACACCCACACACTGAACATTAACACCCGCGACACACACTGAACATTAACACCCACACACTGAACATTAACGCCCACACACTGAACATTAACACCCGCGACACACACCAAACATTAACACCCGCGACACACACTGAACATTAACACCCACACACTGAACATTAACGCCCACACGCTGAACATTAACACCCGCGACACACACTGAACATTAACACCCGCGACACACGCTGAACATTAACACCCGCGACACACGCTGAACATTAACACCCGCGACACACACTGAACATTAACACCCGCGACACACACTGAACATTAACACCCACACACTGAACATTAACACCCGCGACACACACTGAACATTAACACCCACACACTGAACATTAACACCCGCGACACACACTGAACATTAACACCCGCGACACACACTGAACATTAACACCCGCGACACACACTGAACATTAACACCCGCGACACACACTGAACATTAACACCCGCGACACACACTGAACATTAACACCCGCGACACACACTGAACATTAACACCCACACACTGAACATTAACACCCGCGACACACACTGAACATTAACACCCGCGACACACACTGAACATTAACACCCGCGACACACGCTGAACATTAACACCCGCGACACACACTGAACATTAACACCCACGACACACACTGAACATTAACACCCGCGACACACACTGAACATTAACACCCACACACTGAACATTAACACCCGCGACACACACTGAACATTAACACCCGCGACACACACTGAACATTAACACCCACACACTGAACATTAACACCCGCGACACACACTGAACATTAACACCCGCGACACACGCTGAACATTAACACCCGCGACACACGCTGAACATTAACACCCGCGACACACACTGAACATTAACACCCACACACTGAACATTAACACCCGCGACACACACTGAACATTAACACCCGCGACACACACCGAACATTAACACCCGCGACACACACTGAACATTAACACCCGCGACACACACTGAACATTAACACCCGCGACGCACGCTGAACATTAACACCCACACACTGAACATTAACACCCGCGACGCACGCTGAACATTAACACCCACACACTGAACATTAACACCCGCGACACACACTGAACATTAACACCCGCGACACACACTGAACATTAACACCCGCGACACACACTGAACATTAACACCCACACACTGAACATTAACACCCGCGACGCACGCTGAACATTAACACCCACACACTGAACATTAACACCCGCGACACACACTGAACATTAACACCCGCGACACACACTGAACATTAACACCCGCGACACACACTGAACATTAACACCCACACACTGAACATTAACACCCGCGACACACACTGAACATTAACACCCGCGACACACACTGAACATTAACACCCGCGACACACACTGAACATTAACACCCGCGACACACACTGAACATTAACACCCGCGACACACGCTGAACATTAACACCCGCGACACACGCTGAACATTAACACCCGCGACACACACTGAACATTAACACCCGCGACACACACTGAACATTAACACCCGCGACACACACTGAACATTAACACCCGCGACACACACTGAACATTAACACCCGCGACACACACTGAACATTAACACCCGCGACGCACGCTGAACATTAACACCCACACACTGAACATTAACACCCGCAACACACACTGAACATTAACACCCACACACTGAACATTAACACCCGCGACACACACTGAACATTAACACCCGCGACACACACTGAACATTAACACCCGCGACACACACTGAACATTAACACCCACACACTGAACATTAACACCCGCGACACACACTGAACATTAACACCCGCGACACACACTGAACATTAACACCCGCGACACACACTGAACATTAACACCCGCGACGCACGCTGAACATTAACACCCACACACTGAACATTAACACCCGCGACACACACTGAACATTAACGCCCGCGACACACACTGAACATTAACACCCGCGACACACACTGAACATTAACACCCGCGACACACACTGAACATTAACACCCACACACTGAACATTAACACCCGCGACACACACTGAACATTAACACCCGCGACACACACTGAACATTAACACCCGCGACACACACTGAACATTAACACCCGCGACACACACTGAACATTAACACCCGCGACACACACTGAACATTAACACCCGCGACACACGCTGAACATTAACACCCGCGACACACGCTGAACATTAACACCCACACACTGAACATTAACACCCGCGACACACACTGAACATTAACACCCGCGACACACACTGAACATTAACACCCGCGACACACACTGAACATTAACACCCGCGACACACACTGAACATTAACACCCGCGACACACGCTGAACATTAACACCCGCGACACACACTGAACATTAACACCCGCGACACACACTGAACATTAACACCCGCGACACACACTGAACATTAACACCCGCGACACACACTGAACATTAACACCCGCGACACACACTGAACATTAACACCCGCGACACACACTGAACATTAACACCCGCGACACACGCTGAACATTAACACCCGCGACACACGCTGAACATTAACACCCGCGACACACGCTGAACATTAACACCCGCGACACACACTGAACATTAACACCCGCGACACACACTGAACATTAACACCCGCGACACACACTGAACATTAACACCCGCGACACACACTGAACATTAACACCCGCGACACACACTGAACATTAACACCCGCGACACACACTGAACATTAACACCCGCGACACACACTGAACATTAACACCCGCGACACACACTGAACATTAACACCCGCGACACACACTGAACATTAACACCCGCGACACACACTGAACATTAACACCCGCGACACACACTGAACATTAACACCCGCGACACACACTGAACATTAACACCCGCGACACACACTGAACATTAACACCCGCGACACACACTGAACATTAACACCCGCGACACACACTGAACATTAACACCCGCGACACACACTGAACATTAACACCCGCGACACACACTGAACATTAACACCCGCGACACACACTGAACATTAACACCCGCGACACACACTGAACATTAACACCCACACACTGAACATTAACGCCCGCGACACACACTGAACATTAACACCCGCGACACACACTGAACATTAACACCCGCGACACACACTGAACATTAACACCCGCGACACACACTGAACATTAACACCCGCGACACACACTGAACATTAACACCCGCGACACACACTGAACATTAACACCCGCGACACACACTGAACATTAACACCCGCGACACACACTGAACATTAACACCCACACACTGAGCATTAACACCCGCGACACACACTGAACATTAACACCCGCGACACACACTGAACATTAACACCCGCGACACACACTGAACATTAACACCCGCGACACACACTGAACATTAACACCCACACATTGAGCATTAATACCCGCGACACACACTGAACATTAACACCCGCGACACACGCTGAACATTAACACCCGCGACACACACTGAACATTAACACCCGCGACACACACTGAACATTAACACCCGCGACACACACTGAACATTAACACCTGCACACTGAACATTAACACCCACACACTGAATCTTAACAATGTGCTGCTGATTTCAGGTGAGAGATTACAGGTGCAGTTTGTCTTCTCACACATTGTAGTGAGCTGCTAACTTAATAAATATGTAATGTTTGAATCAGTCACTAATTGTGAAAGATTAAATGTGAAACAAACTGTTGACATTTCAAGTATCTGTAGGATTTTCAGTTTGCTGTTCTTGTTTCCTCACAAGTTGTGTGTGATAGGATTCCATTATTGGCTCTGACTCCAGCTGGATAGGAGTTGCTGATACCTGGGAGTCCTCTCTGCCTCTCTTAGCATCCTGTTCAGTTTGTGTTGAGTGTGTTTGGTGTTTAGTTTGAGTTGAATGTGATTGGCGTTTAGTTTGTGTTGAGTGTGTTTGGTGTTTAGTTTGTGTTGAGTGTGTTTGGTGTTTAGTTTGAGTTGAATGTGATTGGCGTTTAGTTTGTGTTGAGTGTGTTTGGTGTTTAGTTTCTGTTGAGTGTGTTTGGTGTTTAGTTTCTGTTGAGTGTGTTTGGCGTTTAGTTTGTGTTGAGTGTGTTTGGCGTTTAGTTTGTGTTGAGTGTGTTTGGTGTTTAGTTTGTGTTGAGTGTGTTTGGTGTTTAGTTTCTGTTGAGTGTGTTTGGTGTTTAGTTTGCGTTGAGTGTGTTTGGTGTTTAGTTTGTGTTGAGCGTGTTTGCTGTTTAGTTTGTGTTGACTGTGTTTGGTGTTTAGTTTGTGTTGACTGTGTTTGGTGTTTAGTTTCTGCTGACTCTGTTTGGTGTTTAGTTTCTGCTGACTCTGTTTGGTGTTTAGTTTCTGTTGAGTGTGTTTGGTGTTCAGGGTGAGTTGGATGTGTTTATTAAATCTCCCAGGTGAATTAATTGAAGGAATTGCATCATCATTCTAATGTAGAATAACTTTCGGTCTAAAACCTCCCTCAGCATTAAACTTGTCCGTGTATTTGAACTCTCAATCTTTAAGTGAATCAATGAGGTCATACTTGGCTTTATCTACCAGTACTGGTGCTTTGTGGATTTCATAAATTGTCACAGTTCTGAGTCCCCTACATGCTGGGCAATCCTGTTACAACTGGACCATGTGTGTCTACTACATAGAGACAGGTGACAACTGTGCAGAATTGTACTTTCTGCATTTCTGGGTTAGGGTTGTTGCATAATGGATTGGTGAACCATTACCCACTGTCCAGCTGCCTCTTATAGGTTGTAGCACTGATTGCCAACTTTCACATACATATCCCTAAGCATTCTCAAAGATAGAATATTGGCATGAGCTCCCATTTCAACCTTGACATAAAAGAATGTGCTCGCCATTCTGTTAGGACCATGTTTTATCGACTGTGGTGTAAGCTTCCAACTGGATAACTGTTATAGAAACCCTACAGTACAGAAAGAGGCCATTCAACCACAATTCCACCCAGGTCCCACCCCCACATATTCACCCACTAATCCCTCTAACCTCTGCTTCTCAGGACACTGAGGGCAATTTTAGCACGGCCAATCAACCTAACCCGCACATCTTTGGACTGTGGGAGGAGACCGGAGTACCCGGAGGAAACCCACGCAGACACGAGGAGAATGTGCAAACTCCACACAGACAGTGACCCGAGCCGGGAATCAAACCCAGGACCCTGGAGCTGTGAAGCAGCAGTGCTAACCCACTGTGCTACCTTGCCACTCTTTGTCACCAGCACTTTGTTCCTGTTAGAGTTTGGAAAGCCTGTCACTCCTCAGTGTCTTCGACGTGACCTAGTTCGCTGCCCGTCTCACAAACACGCCTGTGCTTCGAGTGACCTTTGGGCACTCCTTTATATTGCTGTCACTCACTGGCATCTGCTTCTTGCTTAACTGTGCCTTGTCATAGAGCGATACGGGAAATTGGGACTAGCTTAATGGTAAAAAAATGGGCAGCATGGACAAGATAGGCCAAAGGATCTGCTTACCTGCTATAAACCTCTGTGACACCTCCACAGCCAGACTTTCTGTGCGCCCTCCCCCTGGCCAATGTCCCTTCAGACTCCCACTCACTGCAGTAGGCTCAAAATGCAGGATAGTTCGATGACTAATGTGCAAAACCTCACCTCCTGTGTATCTAGCTCTGTCTTGGTACTTGGATTATTTCCAGTCATTGTCTTTCAGCCTGTAAACAAATCCTCGTATCCTGATCAGGCTGTTGGCTGTTTCCTTTTCCCTTCTCCCAACAAGACATTCTCGAACCTGTCCATTGGGATTGTTCCCTCCTGTGAGAAGCCACAGGCTCTGCCCTTTGCTGTGAATCAACTCACAAAGTTGTCAGTCAATTCTCTGGGCTGCTATTCTCTGAATGCCATCAACTCCAGTGGATGGATCCCGAAATTCACCACAATTCGGCGCTGACCTTCCAGCACAGCCCAGAGTTTTGATGGTATGAATGTGATTGAGTTCTTCATCGTCAATTGCTATCTGAAGGTTCACTAGGCTGATACCGGAGATGAGGGGGTTGGCCTATGAAGAGAGACTGAACAGACTGGGTCTGTACTCGTTGGAGTTTAGAAGGATGAGGGGGGATCTTATAGAGACGTATAAGATAATGAAGGGGATGGATAGGGGTAGAGGTAGAGAGATTCTTCCCACTTAGAAAGGATAGCAGGACTAGGGCACAGCCTCAAGATAAGGGGGGGTGCAGTTTAGATCGGAGTTGAGGAGGAACTTCTTCACTCAAAGGGTGGTGAATCTCTGGAATTCTCTGCCCGTTGAAGTGGTGGAGGCTACCTCGTTGAATATATTTAAGTCACGGGTAGATAGGTTTCTGATAGACAGGGGAATTAAGGGTTATGGGGAGAAAGCGGGAAAGTGGAACTGATCCACTTCAGATCAGCCATGATCTTATTGAATGGTGGGGCAGGCTCGAAGGGCTAGATGGCCTACTCCTGCTCCCATTTCTTATGTTCTTATGTTTGAAAATCCAGCTGCTCGGGTTAAGCAGCTGCCAGACCCAAAAAACATAGCTCAACTGGTTGGTGAAATAGCTTGAAATTGGAGAAACCATCCTAGACTTTTTATCATATTAATGTTCCTTGCTTTTCCAGGATTCCTCTATATTTTAAACGGATTTATCCTCGACAAAATGCAGCTTTACGGATCAGCTATGTCTGCAGTCCGAGCTTCCACAATGTCCTGAGTTCTGGAACCTGGGCCTTTTTTTATTGGCTTGGCCCACAGATCACCGCGTGGGAAACCGAACCGAACCTAACTGAACGCTGCAAAACCGTGAGGACATTGTGGTGCATTTTCCCACGCGGAGATCTCTGGGCCAAGCCAATAAAAAAGGTCCAGGTTCCGGAACTCAGGGCATGGTGGAAGCTCGGACTTGTGTGGCCTGATTCTACCAGGCAATAATAATTTCTGACTGACCACTAATCCAGTAATCCTCCCCTTTCAGCTACTCACTTACCGGAGCACCAGGTGTTCCTTCCCTCCCTAACAGCACTGTGGGTGTGCCTACGCCACATGGCCTGCAGTTGGCGGTTCAAGAAGGCAGCTCACCTCCACATTCCCAAGGGTAATTAGGGATGTGCAATAAACGCTGGCCCAGCCAGAACAAAGAGAAAAACTGATCACCAGCTGTGTGAGTGTCCAGACTGGACTGCGGCTTGGCTCACTAGCGAAGAATCGGGATTGTGGTCGGTACAGGTTCGATGGCCCGAATGGCCTCTTTCTGTACTGTAGGGTTTCTATGACCTCTATGAACCAGTGTGGGGAAATGGCTTTTGCTTGGCTAGTGATGAGGTGGATTCTGTCAGTTAGAGCCCCAGGCCTCATCCAATGGGTGGGGATGAGCGGGCGGACCATACAGCTGGTGCACAAATGTGGCTGGTTAGGGGCCACAGCCAGGTTCAATTGGTGGAGGCTTCGGAGGAGGTGTTGAGGGTGGTGAATATAGGCTGACAGTGACCCTGAGGGGCTGCCCCTTCCACTCCCTGAGGGGCTGCTCCTTCCACTCCCTGAGGGGCTGCTCCTTCCACTCCCTGAGGGGCTGCCCCTACCACTCCCTGAGGGGCTGCCCCTTCCACTCCCTGAGGGGCTGCCCCTTCCACTCCCTGAGGGGCTGCCCCTTCCACTCCCTGAGGGGCTGCTCCTTCCACTCCCTGAGGGGCTGCTCCTTCCACTCCCTGAGGGGCTGCCCCTACCACTCCCTGAGGGGCTGCCCCTTCCACTCCCTGAGGGGCTGCCCCTTCCACTCCCTGAGGAGCTGCCTCTCCCATTCTGGCTCCTCTTGGCTGCAAGGAGTTGATGGCACAAATAGAAGTGGAATGTGTGGGGTGATGCACTTTGGAAGGAGTAACAAGGGTGCGCTCAACAAATGGCAGGAAGCTCAGAAGAGCAGAGAGATCGCGGGGGGGGATACTTATTCACAGATCCCTGAAGGCAGCAGGACAGGATATTTCAGAAGACATACGGAACACTTGCCTTCATCAGTTGTGGCATTGAGTACAAGAGCAGGGAGGTTGTGTTGGAGCTGTATGAAACTTTGGTTGTTGTTCGTCCATCGTCATCGATCAGGACCTAGACACCATTAGTCTTAACTTTGGTTAGGCCACAGCTGGAGTACCGTGTGAGGTTCTGGTCGCACACTATAGGAAAGATGAGATTGCACTGGAGAGGATGCAGAGGAAATTCACCAGGATGTTTCCTGGGCTGGAGTGTTCCAGCCATGAAGAGGGGCTGAATTGGCTCGGATTTTCCTTGGAGCAGAGAAGGCTGAGGGGGGACATGATCGAGGTGTAACAGATTATGAGGAACATGGACGGGGTAGATCGGAAGCAACTGTTTCCTTAGTTGAGGAGTAAGTAATGAGAGGGCATAATCTTAAGTTGAGGTTTAGAGGGGTTGGAGGAAATGTATTTTTCACTCAGAGGGTAGTGGGGATGTGGAATGCACTGCTCGGGAGGCCAGAAAACTTACAACCTTTAAAAAATAGGCATTTGACCCTATGGACCAGCCACATAAACACTGTGGCTACAAGATCAGGTCTGAGACTGTGAATACAGCTGAGAGTAACTCACCTCCTGACTCCCCAAACGTATCCAACATTTACAAGTCAGAAATCAGCAGTGTGATGGAACATTCTCCACTTACCTGGATGGGTGCAGCTCCAACAACATTTAAGAAGCTCAATACCATCCAGGACAAAGCAGCCCCATCCGTGAGATGTAGTGAAGCAACTCATCAAGGCTCCATCAACAGCACCTTCCAAACACAACCTTTATCACCTTGAAGGACAAGGGCAATAGATACACAGGAGTACCACTACCTGCAAGTTCCCCTCCAAGATTCCCCCCATCACTTGGAAATATATCACCATTCCTTCACCATCGCTGGGTCAAAATCTTGGATCTCCCTCCCTAACAGCACTGTGGGTGCATCTACACGCTCGACAATCACCAGGTGTTCTCTTCCTGCTGGAGAACACTTCAGCGGTCACGGGCATTCGGACTCTGATCTTCGGGTAAGCGTTCTCCAAAGCGACCTTCACGACACACGACAGCACAGAATCGCTGAGCAGAGACTGATAGCCAAGTTCCGCACACATGAGGACGGCCTCAACCGGGATCTTGGGTTCATGTCGCACTATCTGTAACCCCCATGACTTGCCTGGGCTAGTCACTAACTGTCCCGTCTGGAGACAATGCACATCTCTTTAACCTGTGCTTAACCCTCTCTCCACTCACACTGTCTGCACCTTTAAGACTTGATTAGCTGTAAAGACTCACATTCTAATCAGTATTCTGTAAATTGAGTTTGTGTCTTTATATACCCTGTTTGTGAATAGATCTCCCACTCACCAGACGAAGGAGCAGCGCTCCGAAAGCTCGTGGTGTTTGCTACCAAGTAAACCTGTTGGACTTTAACCTGGTGTTGTGAGATTTCTTATGGAGTATCTACACCTCATGGACCACAGTGGCTCAAGATGGCAGCTCACTCTCACCTACTCCAGGGATGGGAAATAAATTCCAGTCTTTGTGAGTGGCCCCCATAACCCCAAGAAGAATTTTTTAGAAAGGCCCCAGCACTGCCTGAGCTTGAAGGCAAGAACAACGAATGAAAGAGCCAGAAGACCAAGATATTTGATACAACAGCCTCTGACTGACATTCCTCATTCCTGCCAATTGAAGGACAGTTTATTTTTATTCTTTCATAGAATGTTGGCACTGCTGGCGAGGCCAGCATTTATTGCCCATCCCTAATTGCCCTTTAGGAGGTGGTGTTAAGCTGCCTTCTTGAACCACTGCAGTCCACGTGCCGTAAGTACACCCACAGTGCTGTTAGGGAGGGAGTTCCAGGATTTTGACCCAGCGACGGTGAAGGAACGGTGATATATTTCCAAGTTAGGATATTGAGTGACTTAAAGTTTAAAATTTATTTTTCAGTCACAAGTAAGGCTTACATTAACACTGCAATGAAGTTACTGTGAAATTCCCCTAGTCGCCACAGTTCGGATCAATGCACCTAACCAGCACGTCTTTCAGACGGTGAGAGGAAACTGGAATACCCGGAGGAAACCCATGCAGGCATGGGGAGAATGTGCAAACTCCACACAGACAGTGACCCGAGCCGGGAATTGAACCTGGGTCCCTGGCGCTGTGAAGGAGCAATGCTAACCACTGAGCTGACCTGGAGAAGAACTTGCAGGTTGTGGTGTTCTCATGTATTTGCTGCCCCTTGTCCTTTTGGGTGATGGGGGTTGAGAGTTTGGAAGGTGCTGTCGAAGGAGCGATTAGCTGCAGTGCATCTTGTAGTTGGTACACACTGCTGCTACTGAGCGTTGGTAATGGGGGTAGTGAAGGCTGCTTTGTCCGGGATGGTGTTGAGCTTTTTGAGTGTTGTTGGAGTCACAGCGATCCAGACAAGGGGAGAGTCTCCCATCACACTCCCGACTTTGTGTTTTGGCTCCAGCTCTGCTAAAACTGGGAGCGAGGTGACCCACACGCATTTCACATAAGAACCTGATGATAGCTACCTAATGTAAGCCTCAGTACTGCTTGGTCCTCCGAACTGGTCCTCCATCAGATAGGTGTTATGGGACGAGGAGATGAAGTAGTGGCTGAGTGGCTGGGCCATGTCCTGGTAAACTTGGTCATGTTCAGAGTTAAACACATCCCCGTCGGGAGACAGCAGATACATCATGAATCCATCTTGGGTCAGGAGCTGATGCTGTTTGGCTAAAAGGAAACAAATTCAGGATTACTATTAAAGGGGGAAATTACATGATTTAACATTTTTAAATTTCTGAACCCCCTCCCAGCCCCATTCTGATGGATCTCCATCACCGAAGTGCCAAGTGTTAGAACATAGAACATTACAGCGCAGTACAGGCCCTTCAGCCCTCGATGTTGCGCCGACCAGTGGAACCAATCTAATGGTCCTCTAACCTAAACTATTCCAATGTTATCCATATGCCTGTCCACTGACCATTTGAACGCCCTTAAAGTTGGCGAGTCCACAACTGCTGCAGGCAGGGCATTCCACGCCCTTACTACCCTCTGAGTAAAGAACCTACCTCTGACATCCGTCCTATAATTATCACCCCTTACTTTAAAGCAATGTCCCCTTGTGTTAGCCATCACCATCCGAGGAAAAAGACTCTCACTGTCCACCCTATCTAACCCTCTGATCATCTTGTATGCCTCAATTAGGTCACCTCTTAACCTTCTTCTCTCTAACGAAAATAACCTTAAGTCCCTCAGCCTTTCCTCATAAGACTTTCCCACCATACCAGGCAACATCCTGGTAAACCTCCTCTGCACCCTTTCCAATGCCTCCACATCTTTCTTATAATGCGGTGACCAGAACTGTACGCAATACTCCAAGTGCGGCCGCACCAGAGTTTTGTACAGTTGTAACATGACCTCACGGCTCCAAAATTCAATCCCTCTACCAATAAAAGCTAACACACCACACGCCTTCTTAACAACCTTATCAACCTGGGTGCCAACTTTCAGGGAGCTGTGCACATGTACCCCGAGATCTCTCTGCTCGTCAACACTACCAAGAGTCCTTCCATTAGCCCAATATTCTGTACTCCTGTTACTCTTACCAAAGTGAATCACCGCACACTTTTCCGCATTCCAGTGGTGGACCAATTTAAGGGTTCCTGCTATTCAGTAATTGGCAGCAATAAATCATATGATAACAATATAATATGATCTTATTGAATGGCGGGGCAGGCTCGAAGGGCTGGATGGCCTACTCCTGCTCCTATTTCTTATGTTCTTATGTTCTTATAATAGATACATTCTGCAATGTGCATTTCCTGTAAATTCCAGCAGACACATTTCAACTGCAAATGAGACACTTCTGGTCTCTCCAGCTCGGACGGGAGGGGAGAGGAGGGAGGGTGAGTACAAACCGATACTGTGATCACCCGGTTTCCCAAATGCGGGGCTGGATTTTCCATCAGACTTCAGGGTGAATTTTAGGTGTGGGTGAGTTGTTAAATAGACCGTGGCATTTCAGTGTAACATCTGTCAGAAGCAGGGAAGGGAACAGTAACACGATGCGGCTGCTGAGTTTGAATGTGATATAAAAAGGGATGAATGAAACAGGGCCAGATCTTCCCGGAGTCTAGACTTTCAGAAATGTCAGATAGGACACGATTCTGGGATTCCTAAGAACATAAGAAATAGGAGCAGGAGTAGGCCATCTAGCCCTTCGAGCCTGCCCCACCATTCAATAAGATCATAGCTGATCTGAAGTGGATCAGTTCCACTTTCCTGCTTTCTCCCCATAACTCTTAATCCCCTTATTGGTTAAAAATCTAACTATCTGTGACTTAAACACATTTAACGAGGTAGCCTCCACTGCTTCAATGGGCAGAGAATTCCAAAGATTCACTACTCTGTGGGACAAGAAGTTCCTCCTCAACTAAATTAACTCCCCCATATTTTGAGGCTATGCCCCATAGTTCTGGTTTCCATTGTAAGTGGAAATAACCTCGCTGCTACTACCCTGATCCTGCCCTCATTCCAGCTTTCCCAATTTTCATCAGCATGGGAGAAGGAGGTGAGCAGCGAGCCCACAATGTAAATTCCCAACTTGACCAGGTACAGTTAAGGTCCATTCTCATGAGGGGGGGAACGACAGGGCCACCATATCCAGTGCTCCCTACGTATGGAAAGAGAGCAGGATGGAGAAAAAAAGAGATGTGTTTGACAGAGACTACTCTGAGTCTACAAGAGAGAACCAGGCTGAATAGAAAGATGTGGAGGCATTGGAAAGGGTGCAGAGGAGGTTTACCAGGATGTTGCCTGGTATGGTGGGAAGGTCTTATGAGGAAAGGCTGAGGGACTTGAGGCTATTTTCATTGGAAAGAAGAAGGTTAAGAGGTGACCTAATTGAGGCATACAATTAGTGGAGAGTGATAGGGTGGAGAGTGAGAGCCTTTTACCTCGGATGGTGATGGCTAACACGAGGGGGCACGGCTTTAAATTGAGGGGTGGTAATTATAGGTGGGATGTCAGAGGTAGGTTCTTTACTCAGAGGGTAGTAAGGGCGTGGAATGCCCTGCAGTTGTGGACTTGCCAACTTTAAGGGCGTTCAAATGGTCAGTGGATAGGCATATGGATAACATTGGAATAGTTTAGGTTAGAGGGTCATTAGATTGGTTCCACTGGTCGGCGCAACATCGAGGGCCGAAGGGCCTGTACTGCGCTGGAATGTTCTATGTTCTATAGAAATGCTCAAACGGGAAGTAAAAAAGGATATAGGAGAAACAAACACAGTTTATGAGAAGACTGGGAGCTAAATAAGCAGTCCTAAAATATTTTCACAGACAGAAGTAGTGAAAAGATGATTGGAGGGCAAATGGGCTGATTACTGAATGAAAAAGGGATCCATACATGAAGGTAACAGAAAAGCTGAGGAATGTAAAGGTCATATAGCCCACACCCCTCACTGTAACACTCTGATATACCCCACACCCCTCACTGTAACACTCTGATATACCCCACACCCCTCACTGTAACACTCTGATATACCCCACACCCCTCACTTTAACACTCTGATATACCCCACATCCCTCACTGTAACACTCTGATATACCCCACACCCCTCACTGTAACACTCTGATATACCCCACACCCCTCACTGTAACACTCTGATATATCCCACACCCCTCACTGTAACACTCTGATATACCCCACACCCCTCACTGTAAAACTCTGATATGCCCCACACCCCTCACTGTAACACTCTGATATACCCCACACCCCTCACTGTAACACTCTGATATACCCCACACCCCTCACTGTAACACCCTGATATACCCCACACCCCTCACTGTAACACCCTGATATATCCCACACCCCTCACTGTAACACTCTGATATATCCCACACCCCTCACTGTAACACTCTGATACACCCCACACCCCTCACTGTAACACTCTGATATACCCCACACCCCTCAGTGTAACACTCTGATACACCCCACACCCCTCACTGTAACACTCTGATACACCCCACACCCCTCAGTGTAACACTCTGATACACCCCACACCCCTCACTGTAACACTCTGATACACCCCACACCCCTCACTGTAACACTCTGATACACCCCACACCCCTCAGTGTAACACTCTGATACACCCCACACCCCTCACTGTAACACTCTGATATACCCCACACCCCTCACTGTAACACTCTGATATATCCCACATCCCTCACTGTAACACTGATATATCCCACACCCCTCACTGTAACACTCTGATATACCCCACACCCCTCACTGTAACACTCTGATATAACACAAACCCCTCACTGTAACACTCTGATATATCCCACACCCCTCACTGTAACACTCTGATATATCCCACACCCCTCACTGTAACACTCTGATATAACACAAACCCCTCACTGTAACACTCTGATATATCCCACACCCCTCACTGTAACACTCTGATATATCCCACACCCCTCATTGTAACACTCTGATATACCCCACACCCCTCACTACAACACTCTGATATAACACAAACCCCTCACTGTAACACTCTGATATATCCCACATCCCTCACTGTAACACTGATATATCCCACACCCCTCACTGTAACACTCTGATATACCCCACACTCCTCACTGTAACACTCTGATATAACACAAACCCCTCACTGTAACACTCTGATATATCCCACATCCCTCACTGTAACACTGATATATCCCACATCCCTCACTGTAACACTCTGATATACCCCACACTCCTCACTGTAACACTCTGATATACCCCACACCCCTCACTGTAACACTCTCTAGCACACTCTCAGTGAAGGAGCTTGTCAGTGATGGAGATCGCAGGGTGGTGTCAGAGTGTGGGCAGTTAAAATATGTTCTGGCATTGATCATTTAAGATTCCAAATATAAAAATTTGATACGATTAGCAACAGGACGCCAAGGACCAGACCCTCCCAGCCAAGCTGAACCCAACCTTACTCTAACCCTGTAAACAAGTCATTCGATCATTTCTATTTTAACACAATCACACTGTAACTGGCTCTGCCCATGTGAAATATCTATGCATTGACTATCTGAATTCCTGTTTAACAGTGAGTATAATGGCTTTTATTAAAACCTTGTTTTTTTTTGTCTGGATTTGCAGAAGCTGAGGGCAGCATTTGATAAACAGTGTTCTCACAATTACAGAACTCTTCATTATTCTGCTCAGGGTCCCCGATGGAACAGTCAGTGTCGGTGACTGTGAGGTGGTTAGACAGGGAGGGTTAAGTCCACGTTGACTGTGGCACACTCTCATCCCTGGAACAGGGCAGGAATCCTCTTCCTGAGACTTCAAGACAAAGGCCTGAATTTCGCAATGTTGGGATCTCACATCCCACCATCCAGAGAGTCAGTGAGGAATACATCACTGCTGACTCCGTGTGCCCCGCAGCCAGTTCACACGGGAATGAGCCTGGAGTGACTGCAGGCGAGACTCCCGCCCCTCGCTTGGGAAGGATACCCACCTTAGACTCAGCAATCTGACTGGCTGGCAGCTCTGTTGCCTGAGGGTGACTGTGACTAAGTCAGTTCTCTGTAAACTGTGTGTGCCTCTATATGCCCTTCAAAATCTTCCACACACCTGACGAAGGAACGGTGTTTCCGAAAGCTTGGAGTACTGTGCACAATTCTGATCGCCTGACTACAGGAGGGATGTGGAAGCTATTGAGAGGGTGCAGAGGAGATTTACAAGGATGTTGCCTGGATTGGGAGGCATGCCTTATGAGGATAGATTGAGGGAGCTAGGTCTCTTCTCCCTGGAGAGACGAAGGTTGAGAGGCGACCTGATAGAGGTTTATAAGATGTTGAGAGGTATAGATAGGGTGGATTCTCGGGGGCTATTTCCCAGGTCATTACGAGAGGTTTAAGGTGCTGGGGAGCAGGTACAGAGGAGATGTCAGGGGTAAGTTTTTCACTCAGAGGGTGGTGAGTGAGTGGAATCGGCTGCCGTTGGTGGTGGTGGAGGCGAACTCGCTGGGGTCTTTTAAGAGACTTCTGGATGAGTATATGGGATTTAATGGGATTGAGATTTATACAGTCATCCCCTGCCTGTTGAAGTGGTGGAGGCTACCTCGCTAAATATATTTAAGATGTGGGTAGATAGGTTTTTGGTAGGCAAGGGGATTAAGGGGTACGGGGAGAAAGCGGGAAAGTGGAACTGATCCACTTCAGATCAGCCATGGTCTTATTGAATGGCGGGGCAGGCTCGAAGGGCTAGATGGCCTACTCCTGCTCCTATTTCTTATGTTCTTATGTTCTAGATAGGCTTAGTAGGTAGGGATATGATCGGCACAACTTGTTTGTGCTGTAGTGTTCTATGTTCTATTACTATCAAATAAACTGGTTGGACTTTAACCTGGTGTTGTGAGACTTGTTACTACGTCCATACACCAGAGACAAACCCAGGGGTCCCAGGGCTGGGAAGGCCCAGGGGGAAAGGTAGGCCGGGGCAGGGGGTGGGGGTGTGATGCAAAGGGGGGCAATTGGAGTCTCAAGGGGAGGTTGGGCATGAGAGTATGGGGAGGGAGGTCCAGAAGCCACTGGGACTTTAAAAGCACCATAACCCCCCCTCCCAAACTGAGATCTAAGTCTGTTGTTTTTTGGGCCTCTCACACGCGAGGTCAATCCTCCCGCCAGACTAAAACAGGCTGGTCCAGAGGGGAAAAAAATACCGGGAAATAAGATACTGGTTCAAAACCCAGATGGATTTTAATTTGGCTGTTTTTTTCTTTCTAGGGAGAATGGGAAATGGCCTCAATTTTGGCAAATGCCCTCAACAAGGCTTTCCCTGCCCCAATGTAAAATTCCCAATCCTTCAGTTCCACACTCCCATCCCAACCTGAAAAGCTGCAACGCCCACATCCCACGAATGAATTAAAACAACCCCCACCTTCTTCCCAAAGCTCTGCAAATGTTTCCTTTCCAGATAATACTATAATTAATCGCTCTCTTTTCAATGCCATGATCCAGCCAGCCTCTACCACACTCTCAGTGCACTGATTACTTTTTCAAAACTATTTATTCATGGGATTTGGGTGTCGCTGGGCCAGGCCAGTGTGCGTTACCCATCCCTAATTGCCCTTGAACTCCGTGTCTCGCTCAGCAATTTCAGGGGGTGGTTAAGAGTCAACCTCAATGCTATAGCTCTGGAGTTCCATGGCGACCAGTCTGGGTAAGGACAATGCGTTTCCTTCCCTAAAGGACATTAGAGAACCAGATGGAGGATTTTACGACTATTGATTCACGGTCATCATTAGACTTTTAACTCAAAGATTTTTATTGAATTCAAATGTCACCATCTGCTGTGAACCCATTAAGACGTCTCACAACACCAGGTTAAAGTCCAACAGGTTTATTTGATAGTAAACCTGCAAGCCTTCTGGATTTGCCCCTGCGTCAGGTGAGTGGAGAGTTCTGGTCACAAACAGGCACATAAATTCTGTAAACCGTGTGTGCCTTTATATGCTGTGTGTGTGACCAGGACTCTCCACTCACCTGACAAAGGGGCAAATCCCGAAAGCTTGTGGGTTTACTATCAAATAGACTTGTTAGACTCTAACCTGGTGTTGTGAGGCTTCTTACTGTGTTTATCCCAGTCCAACGCCGGCATCTCCACATCGCGGTTTTTGAACCCAGGCCCCGGGAGCATTAACCTAAGTCTCTGGATTACTAGACCAGCGATAATACCACTACACCACTGCCTCCCCCAGAATTTTACGCCTCCCATCAGTAGGTTTACAGGTGGGCTCACCTGGGTAGCCTGCTGCCAACTGTCAACCTGTCTGCAATTTGACAGGGGTGGCAAACTGGTGTGGTGAAAGGTAGTAAGAAATCTGACAACACCAGGTTTAAGTCCAACCGATTTATTTGATAGTAAACTCACAAGCTTTTGGGGTTTGCCCCTTCGTCAGGTGAATGGAGAGTTCTGGCCTCAGACAGAACATATAACAGTACAGACAGTTTACAGATTACTGATTAGAATGCGAGTCTTTACACCTAACCTGCTATTCAAGTCTTAAAGAGGCCGACAATGTGAGTGGAAGGAGCATTAAGCACAGGTTAAAGAGATGTGTATTGTCTCCAGACAGTACAGTAAGTGAGGTTTTACAAAGTAAAAAGTCTGACAACACCAGGTTTTAGTCCAACCGATTTATTTGATAGTAAACGCACAAGCTTTCAAGGTTTCCCTCTTCGTCATTCACCTGACGAAGAGGGAAACCTCGAAAGCTTGTGCGTTTACTATCAAATAAATCGGTTGGACTAAAACCTGGTGTTGTCAGACTTTTTACTGTGTTTACCCCAGTCCAACGCCGGCACATCCACATCAGGTTTTACAAACCCAGGCAAGTCATGTCACACTATCTGTAACCCCCATGACTTGCCTGGGTTTGCAAAACCTCACTTACTGTCCTGTCTGGAGACAATACACATCTCTTTAACCTGTGCTTAATGCTCTCTCCACTCACATTGTGGGCCACTTTAAGACTTGAATAGCAGGTTAGGTGTAAAGACTCGCATTCTAATCAGTAATCTGTAAACTGTCTGTGCTGTTATATTCTCTGTCTGAGGCCAGAACTCTCCATTCACCTGACGAAGGGACAGACCCCGAAAGCTTGTGAGTTTACTATCAAATAAATCGGTTGGACTTAAACCTGGTGTTGTCAGATTTCTTACTGTGTTTACCCCAGTCAAACGCCGGCATCTCCACACAGTGGTGAAAGATCACAGGCCCAACAGGTTAACTCTGTTTTAATCTGTCTGACCTACTGAGTATTTCCAGCATTTTCCATGTTGACTTGCCCCAGGTTCAGGTCCTGAGTTTGAAAGGCTATCAAAGTACCACGGGCAGAAATTCACATACACAGGTCAGGGGAAACTAGCCTTAAAAATTAATCCAGAGACTAAGGGAATATTGGCACTTCTCTCAAGAACTGGTATACAAGGCTCGGAGCCTTAGCCCGATCCTGTCTGGAGTATTGCAATAAGGATCTCATCCATTTCCTTGGTCCCATACATAAATTCCCTCCTTTGTCCTTGAGTGGACCAACTCTTTCTCGAACTACTCTCTTGTTCCTAATATATGTATAAAATATTTTGGGCTTCTCCTTAATCCTGCCTGCCAAGGACAGTGTGTGACCCTTTTTGCCCTCCTAACTCCCTGTTTGAGTTCTTTTTCATTTCCCTATATTCTTCAAACGCTTCATCTGTTTTTAGTTGCCTAGACCTCATGCATGCATTGGTGTGGGTCTGGAGTCACATATAGACCAGACCAGGAAAGGATGCAGATTTCCTTCCCTAAAGGGCATTAGTGAACCAGGTGAGCTTTTTAAAAAAACAATTGTGATAACCTCCAGGACTTGTATGGGGGATCACTGATTGACCACCCTGTTGGACTCATTGAATATGAGCTAGGGACTGGAATTACCTTAGCATATGGAGCTCGTATACTGAATCCTTTATAAAGCAGGCCCCCGAGTGGGTCCGTTACTGCATTGTCCCAGTTGGGACCTGTTTGTGTTTCCCACTGGCTTGTGGTTTTTGCTTTACTTTGTTTTGTACAGTACAGCATTGTTCTTTTACAGCTGACCCCTGTAATTATTATAGCAATAGTGGATAATTAGACTTTTAATTCCAATTTAAAAAAAAAATGATTCGAATGTCATGGTGGGACTTAAACCCAGGTTGCCAGTACATTACCCTGGATCTCTGAGTTACTAGTTCAGTGACGTACCACAGTGCTACCACCTTCCCTGTGCAGCATGTGTATCATTGGCAAATCAGCTTGGTGTGTAAAGAACGGTTCTGTAAGTCTCACTTTCACAACATGGTTCTGATTCTTGTCCCTTCAGCTGGCAGTTTCAGGATGGCAAGGATCTTAAAATGGGATTGATGTGACATAAATCAGACTCCAGTTATTGATTCCGATCAGAACTGGTGGGAGGTAACACTGTTCAGGCTCCCAGAAGTCCCAGGGCGATGAGAGAGCACAGGACCAGTAAAGGTAATTATTGAGACAGCTATATCTTTCAGATGGATCTTAACTGCCTTCCCCCACATCCTCTGACACTGTTTCCCAGAAAAAAACCCCTCAACCTGTCTTGAAAATGACAGCTAACCCGTGTCGTCCGCAACCATTCCATGGCGCAAGTTCCAGAATTCATAGAAACATAGAAGATAGGAGCAGGGAGAGGCCATTCAGCCCCTCGAGCCTGCTCCACCATTCATTACGATCATGGCTAATCATCCAACTCAATAGCCAAATCCCGCTTTTTCCCCATAGCCTTTGATTCCATTTGCCCCAAGTGCTATATCCAGCTGCCTCTTGAATGCATTCAGTGCAGTTTGTTTGTTATCCTTGGGTCTGTGAATGATGTATGAGTGACACTATCCGGTACCCATCAGTGTTCAGTGTCCATCCCTTATCACTATCCAGTTTCCACCAATGTCCAATATCATCCCTCATCACTAAGCAGCACGGTGGCACAATGGTTAGCATCGCTGTGTCACAGTGCCAGGGAACTGGGTTCGATTCCTGGCTCAGGTCACTGTCTGCGTGGAGTCTGCATGTTCTCCCCGTGTCTGCGTGGGCTTCCTCCGGGTGCTCAGGTTTCCTCCCACGCTTCAAATATATGCAGACAAGGTTGACAGGAACTCCCCCTTGTGCCAGGGTGATTAGCAGGATATCGACAAGAGGCTACAGGGATAGGGCCTGGGTGGAATTGTGCTCAATGGACTGAATGGCCTCCTTCTGCACTGTACAGATTCTATGAACCATGTAGACTATCCAGTGTCTATCCCTCATCGCTGTCCAGTGTCCATCAATGTCCAGTGTCCAACACTATCCAGTGTCCACCTCCCCTGCCACCCCATTTAGGTTGGCCTGAAGATGTCCATAGTGGATGAGATAAGAGACAGGTTTCATTGGCTGCTATAGTTGTAGAGTTGCTCATATTCCAATTCATTCTTTTGGTACCACGGGACTACTTCCTGAGAAACTTTATCCCAACATGATCATAAGGAGAGGGATAAAGGAAAATTGTAGGTCTCACAAGCAAATATTAGTCCCCTTAATGAATTATTCCATTGTGAATAGATATGGGGCCCAGAATACTCCCCTCAGATATTGATTCACCTCCTTCACTTTACACATCATTCACCTTCTGACCATCTGCTCAATCCAATGATGCCCATGTTTTCTCCCTCTTCCTCCTTGCCATTGATCAAGCTGCTCCTTTATTTTCTATCAGCTCCTGGCATACACATCTCCAACCACCACCCTGTAATGACTACCACCAAAACTCATCTCCAATGTTCTAGTCAATCAATGCCCAAGCCAACTGAACTCAATGCAATCCGATCTAAATCAGCCCCAAAACTCAATACATTTCATTCCAACCCAACTTAATCCAACCCAAAATAAAAACACCCTATGATAGAAAGGATATTATTAAACTAAAGAAAGAGTGCAGAAGAGATTTACTAGGATGCTACCAGGACTCGATGGTTTGAGTTATAAGGAGAGGCTGCATAAACTGGGACTTTACTCTCTGGAGCGTAGAAGGCTGAGGGGTGATCTTATAGAGGTCTACAAAATAGTGAGGGGCATAGATCAGCTAGATAGTCAATATCTTTTTCCAAAGGTAGGGGAGTCTAAAATGAGAGATTGAGTAAACTTGGGGTTGTTCTCCCTAGAAAGACGGAGAATGAGGGGAGACCTAACAGAGGTGTACAAAATTATGAAGGGTACAGATAGGATGAACAGTGGGATGCTTTTTCCCAGGTCGGAGGTGACGACCACGAGGGGCCACAGGCTCAAGGTGAGAGGGGCGAGGTATAACTCAGATATCAGAGGGATGTATTTTACACAGAGGGTGGTGGGGGCCTGGAGTGCACTGCCAAGCAGGGTGGTGGAGGCAGACACACTGGGATCGTTTAAGACTTACCTGGATAGTCACATGAGCAGACTGGGACTGGAGGGATAGAAACGAATGGTCTAGTTGGACCAATGAGCGGCGCAGGCTTGGAGGGCTGAAGGGCCTGTTTCCTGCGCTGTACTGTTCTTTGTTCTTTGAGAGGGCGTAGGTTAAAGGTGAGAGGGGAGAGATAGAAAAGTGTCCAGTGGGGCAATTTTTTCACACAGGGGGTGGTGAATGTCTGGAACAAGCTGCCAGAGGTAGTAGTAGCGACGGGTACAATTTTAAAAGCAATTAGATAGTTAAACAGGGAGGATGGGTGTAGGCGGATATGGGCCAAATGTGGGCAATTGGGGCTAGCTTAGGGGTTTTAAAAAAAGGGTGGCATGGACAAGTTGGGCCAAAGGGCCTGTTTCCATACTGTAAACCTATGTAACGCTATGACTGTATGAGAAAATGCTGGGAAAAGCCAGTGGTTCCGGCAGCATCTGTGGAGAGAGGAACAGTTAATGCTTTGAATCTGCATGATTCTTATTGACGCGAAATGTCAACTCGGTTTCTCTCCACAGACGCTGAAAAAACTGCTGAGTTTTTCAAACAGTATTTGCTTGTACTGATGTTCGTGAAGGGTGTGATTATTGTACTTGGACAGTCTTTGAAAATACACCCTGGGTGTGAATGTATTTTCCCAAGCAAGATTATTGTGCAATATTACCGAAAATCTAAAGCTCGGAAACAGGCTATCAAACTCCACTGGGCTACAGTATATTGTCTAATAAACCTCCTCTTCACACCCTGCTGCCCGTATCTGTCTATTGCCACAGCTTTCACCTTGATCAGCCATCGTCAAATTGAATGATGGAACAGGCTCGATGGGCTGAATGGCCTACCCTGTCCCAATATGCCTATTCTCACAGAATAACATAAGAACATAAGAACATAAGAAATAGGAGCAGGAGTCGGCCATCTAGCCCTTCGAGCCTGCCCCGCCATTCAATAAGATCATGGCTGATCTGAAGTGGATCAGTTCCACTTTCCCGCTTTCTCCCCATAACCCTTAATTCCCTTGCCTATCAGAAACCTATCTACCCGTGACTTAAATATATTCAACGAGGTAGCCTCCACCACTTCAACGGGCAGAGAGTTCCAGAGACTCACCACCCTTTGAGTGAAGAAGTTCCTCCTCAACTCTGTTCTAAACTGCACCCCCCCTTATCTTGAGGCTGTGCCCTCTAGTCCTGCTGTCCTTTCTAAGCGGGAAGAATCTCTCTACCTCTACCCTATCCATCCCCTTCATTATCTTATACGTCTCTATAAGATCCCCCCTCATCCTTCTAAACTCCAACGAGTACAGACCCAGTCTATTGTCTCTCTCTTCATAGGCCAACCCCCTCATCTCTGGTATCAGCCTAGTGAACCTCCTCTGCACTCCCTCCAAGGCCAAAATATCCTTGCGCAAGTGCGGCGACCAAAACTGCACACAGTACTCCAGCTGCGGCCTCACCAGTGCCCTGTACAGTTGCAGCAAGGAATGTTTTCTAAGTCTGGTCAAGTACAGTGATCACACCCTCAATCAACGTCACGTCTGTTTGCACCCGCCTTTCTGATGAAGGGTCATCAGCCTCAAACATTAGGCTTGAGTTTTGCCGTCAGATGGGGGTAGCTGGAGTTGGAAAATTTCCTGGTTCAACCTGCCTGCCGAGGGAAAAAGTGCCCTGAAGAGGGTTCGGTTTTCATTCCGGAGTGGTGGGCTCTTGGGGGTAGAGGGCATAGGTGCTGGAATCAGACCCCCTGACCCTGGGAACAGTTCAGAGGGCGAGGTGAGGAAACAAGGCTTTTCATCCTGTCTCAGGCCTGGCATGAAGAACCAGCCCTGACCCACTCACTATGAAGCTTGGGCTGCTGTGGTGGGCACAAGGCTGTGCGGGAGGAGACATTTGAGAGCTGTCATGTGAGTACGATCTGTAAGTAGTGGCCAACAGGTCATTATTGCTGCGAGACTTGACCCATCACGGGACTTCCGTGTGGACTGTGCAGTTGTCCTATTGCACACATGTAAGGAGGAACCACACCATCACTGTTGGCAAAGTTTCCCCACACCCAGCGCTGTAGTTGGCTGTATCTTAGCAGTTGCAGAAGTTGTCCACACTCTGAACTTAGGATGTGAATATTAGGCCTCATTAGCTTCTCTGGGCCCCTCCTGCTGATCCTTAGTCCTGCCATATACCTATTCAGCTCGCCCATCCCCAAGACACCCAAAGGTGCCTCACTCATAACCCTTATTGCAGCACTGTGTCAATGCAGGCATGCCTGATGTCCAAGGGAGCAGGCCACAGGCTCCTGAAAACTCCCAAACACGCTGTGCCCTTTTGGAGCACTCACATCAAAGGATTTAATGTATGCACTGCTCCCCCTAACCAGGCCCCCTTCCCCACACCCCCCCGACCTCGTACGCCTCCGCCATCCAATCCCTAACCATGCGCCCTCTCCACGACTAACCCTTACACTCCTCCTATCTAATCCCTCCCACACACCCCCTCCACCATCACCCCTTACTCCCCTGTCATCCAACCACATCACTCTCTGTTCAGCTCAATATTCAGGTTCCAGCTTGTGATCACAGCTTGTGAACAGCACAGCACAGAGAGAAATGTTATTCATCTAATGTTCAAGGGGGCAGTGTTGCCAATGTCCGGGGGGCGGGGCATTGTTGCCAATGTCCAGGGGGGCAGTGTTGCCCATGTCCGGGGGGGGGGCAGTGTTGCCAATGTCCGGGGGGTGGCAGTGTTGCCAACGTCCGGGGGGGGGCAGTGTTGCCAACGTCCGGGGGGGGGGCAGTGTTGCCAACGTCCGGGGGGGGCAGTGTTGCCAACGTCCGGGGGGGGGCAGTGTTGCCAACGTCCGGGGGGGGGGGGGGGGGGCAGTGTTGCCAACGTCCGGGGGGGGGGGGCAGTGTTGCCAACGTCCGGGGGGGGGCAGTGTTGCCAACGTCCGGGGGGGGGGGGGGGGGCAGTGTTGCCAACGTCCGGGGGGGGGGGGGGGGGCAGTGTTGCCAACGTCCGGGGGGGGGGGGGGGGCAGTGTTGCCAACGTCCGGGGGGGGGCAGTGTTGCCAACGTCCGGGGGGGGGGGCAGTGTTGCCAACGTCTGGGGGGGGGGCAGTGTTGCCAACGTCCGGGGGGGGGGCAGTGTTGCCAACGTCCGGGGGGGGGGGGGCAGTGTTGCCAACGTCTGGGGGGGGCAGTGTTGCCAACGTCCGGGGGGGGGGGCAGTGTTGCCAACGTCCGGGGGGGGGGCAGTGTTGCCAACGTCCGGGGGGGGCAGTGTTGCCAACGTCCGGGGGGGGGGGGGCAGTGTTGCCAACGTCCGGGGGGGGGCAGTGTTGCCAATGTCCGGGGGGGGGGCAGTGTTGCCAACGTCCTGGGGGGGGGGGGGGCAGTGTTGCCAATGTCCGGGGGGGGGGGGCAGTGTTGCCAACGTCCTGGGGGGGGGGGCAGTGTTGCCAACGTCCGGGGGGGGGCAGTGTTGCCAACGTCCGGGGGGGGGCAGTGTTGCCAACGTCCTGGGGGGGGGGGGGCAGTGTTGCCAACGTCCGGGGGGGGGCAGTGTTGCCAACGTCTGGGGGGGGGGGGGCAGTGTTGCCAACGTCCGGGGGGGGGGGGCAGTGTTGCCAACGTCCTGGGGGGGGGGGGGGCAGTGTTGCCAACGTCCTGGGGGGGGGGGGGCAGTGTTGCCAATGTCCAGGGGGGGCAGTGTTGCCAATGTCCAGGGGGCAGTGTCACCAATACCCGGGGTGGCGCAATGACATCAATGTCCGGGGGACAGTGTCACTGATGTCTGGGGGGGGTGGCGCAATGTCACCAATGTCCAGGGGGGCAGTGTCACCGATGTCCAGGGGGGGACACAATGTCACCAATGTCCAGGGGGGCAGTGTCACTGATGTCCAGGGGGGCGGGGGGGGGGGGCGCAATGTCACCTATGTCCGGGGTGGGGGGGGGGTGCGATGCCAGCAATGTCCAGTGGGGGGCTGTGTCACTGATGTTCAGGGGCACGGTATCCAGGTATGACAGGGACATGGAGACCGGAGGGATACACTTTATGCCACAGCCAGAAAAGATCTCTCCAACCATAATCTAAAGAATATGGATAGAGCCGTGAAGAAGGTTTATACTGTGTTGGCGTTTATTAACAGGGGGTTTGAGTTTAAAGAGCCATGGGGTTATGCTGCAACTATACCGGACCTTGGTGAGACCACATTTGGAATATTGTGTTCCAATCTGGGCACCTCGCTATAGGAAGGATGTGGAAGCATTGGAGAGAGTGCAGAGGAGATTTACCAGGAATGCTGCCTGGTTTGGAGGGGAGGTCTTATGAGGAAAGGTTGAGGGAGCTGGGGCTTTTCTCTTTAGAGCGGAGGAGGATGAGAGGCGACTTAATAGAGGTTTATAAGATGATGAGGGGGATAAATAGAGTGGACGTGCAGAGACTATTTCCTTGGGTGGATGTAGCTGTTACTAGGGGGTATAACTATGAGGTTCATGGTGGGAGATATAGGAGGGATGTTTGAGGTAGATTCTTCACTCAGAGAGTGGTTGGGGTGTGGAATGCACTGCCTGCTGTGATAGTGGAGTTGGACACTCCGGGCACTTTCAAGCGGGCATTGGATAGGCACATGGAGCACTCCAGAATGACAGGGAGTGGGATAGCTTGATCATGGGATTGGACATAGCTCAGCACAACATTAAGAACATAAGAAATAGGAGCAGGAGTAGGCCATCTAGCCCTTCGAGCCTGCCCCGCCATTCAATAAGATCATGGCTGATCTGTCGTGGCTCAGTTCCACATTCCCGCCCTCTCCCCATAACCCTTAATCCCCTCTCATTGAGGGCCGACGGGCCTGTACTGTGCTGTAATGTTCTATATTCTATGTAATGTGGCAGGGTATCGCAGCTGTGTGAGCACAACTGTTCAGTGTCCTTGATCTTGCATCCAGAAACTGCTGAATTAGTGAGTTGTTGGCTGCAGTCTGTTGCAAAGCTGAGTTTATAAAGGTGTAAAGAAAAATGCTAGAAGCTTCAAAACATTCCACCTTTAAAAGCTGGTTTGGTTTCAGTATTTGAAGATTTAGAATACAAAGTACACACAGAGTCCCAGCCTCTTCTGGGAGGTCTTTCTCTTTGGGGGGGGATTCAGCATTACGTCTTAAAGGGGAACAACCTCCACATCGTAACAAGTCTCTGTGATGAGTGACACATCAGCTGGGACACAGGCAGTATGTAACCCCCTTCGAATGAAAAGACAACGGCACTGGTGTGGATCCAAGCATTAACGTGCTGGCACCTGACTGCCCAGTGTGACCCATCACCAAATGGGTGATGCCAGATGTTTACACTAAATATCATCAGTTCTGTCCCAATCAGATCCCTTCACCAATCGCCCAGGTTATCTCTCGGGAATCAGGAGGAGCGGCTGCCACATCTCAATCACATTCCACCAACACAAATCCCAACACTACGGAGGGATGCAGTGCACGCCTAGAGTCATGGAGGAACCACACCAGAGGGAAAGAGTAGTGTCAACACTCAGACATCTGTGCACTGTCTCTCTCGCAGGGAGGGCAGTTATGTTGATGTTTCACTAGGCATTGAGGTTGGGCCTCAGGAGTCAGCTTAAGGGCAGAGTATTTAGATCAGTAGACGTGTAGACATCTTCCCCGAGGCGATGCAAGATCCCATATTTTGAGTCCATTGTTGCGATGAGCTTGAACTCACCTGGGAGTCTCAACTGCGCTGGCTCCAACTATGAAAGACTGGCCAATCACGTGGAGATTCACACGGAGTAGATGCAGGAACAATGTGATGCCAAACTCAGTAACCTGACCAATCCATTCAGAGTGTGAACGCTGGTCTCCACGTCCACAAGAAACTGTAGAATAACGGCAGGGTGTTCACACCGGTGCCACTTGCTGGAATGACAGAGAGCTGTAGCCCAGCAGCTAACCCCTTCCAACCTTCCAGTACACCAACCGGGGACTGAGGAGAAGGATGAGGATTCTGGGGACTATTCTACACGCACACCGCCCACAGCGTCCCAGCTACTCCACCATATTCCGGCTTCTATATCTGTCCCTGCGCCTTTGCAGGATCCACAATCTGAGATAGCTCTCCAACAGATCCCTGCATAAAGAGGTTAGGCACCACGTTCCTCAGTGCCTTACAGAGAGGTGAGCAGCCTGCCTCCACCTCCTTTGAGCTTACAAAGGGGTGCACTAAGTAGAGTGTTTTAGAGTGCAGGGCACCATGAAAACTCAATTATTGATGGATTCACAGAGGTGTAATGTCTCTCCTCTACATGCTGCCCGTGGGAAGTTGCTCTGCCCATTTCCTCAGTCTTCCTTCCTGTGATAATTGCAATTTTTGTACGCTGGGGAAGTCTGATTCTGATACGAGCCTGTGCCTGAAAATCAGAGTCACAGACCCTCCCAGAGAACGTGCAAACCCCACACGGGCAGTGGCCCCGAGGCCAGAATCGAACCTGGGTCCCTGGCACTGTGAGGCAGCAGTGCTAACCACTGTGCCACCGTGATGCCCCAAAAATGCTGGAAACGCTGATGGACATTTGAACCCGGGTCCCGTGTGCCATCCTTTAGCTTTGGTAGAACCTTCCCTAATCTGCAAAAATCCAGCCCATTAACTCCGCTTCTCTCAACACAGATGCTGCACATCTGCTGAGTATTTCCGGTACTTTCTGTTTTTATTCTGTCTATTCCTTTCTCCCTTGTATATAAATCAAATCTACCCTTAAATGCACTGACAATCTCTGTACTTGAGCATTGCACGTTGTCATCATTCTCTGGGTAAAGGTTTTCCTTTTTAACCCAGTAATGTTTTTGGCTATCTTTCTGCGAACTAATCCACTCGCTACGATTTCTCTGCTCTTTAATCTCTCTTGTACTTATCTCTATCTGTCACGTTGCCCAATCCACTCCTTGTTGCTGCAATTTTCCATGGCTGTTGGGATTTCTGTGTTAAGTCTTTCCACTCAAACTTAATCATCAGCTTGTGTTTTTTTTCAATTGAGTGAATCATTTGTAGATGTTCTGCCTGCCAATGTTCCCTCTGCTTGCCTGGCTACTTTTCATGATGAGTGTTTTTGCCAAGAAGGAACCAGCTGAATGTGAGACGTGACTCTGAGCTTTCTCTCCCTCTCTATGAGAATTCTCAGTGCCCAACAGGGCAATGCATTGTAGGATTTGAACACCAGGAATCGCTGCAAAGGAGGAACCTGACACTTGACCTTGGATAAGGAAGCCAGGCACACAGTGTTGTTGCAGTTACATTCTCAGCGCTTGGCTTCCTTTATTGCTGCAAACTCAAGCCATTCGAGTCGACACTGAGCACAATTGCACACAGGCTTTATCCTCTACCCCTGCTAATTCCCCTGACACTACGGGGCAATTTAACACGGCCAATCAACCCAACTCGCCCATTTCTGGAGTGTGGGAGGAAACCGGAGCACCCGGAGGAAACCCACGCAGGCACGGAGAGAATGTGCAAACCCCACACACACAGTGACCCGAGCCAGGAATCGAACCTGGGTCCCTGGGGCTGTGCTGCCCCAAAACATTACATCCAGCGAACAGTCAAAGCTGGAATTGTCTAATCCATAGGCAGAAGCATTAACCATTGGGGCACCGATGGAAACTTGTGAAGTTCCTCGGGACGCGAGGCTGTGGGACACTGAATGGAGCAGGAGGCAAAATATCAGCTGCCGAATGGTGGATAAAAGTTAGTTATTAAATTGGTAGATTTCAGATGGATTGTGCAATGGCAAGCAGTGCAGTCTCCATTTAATATACTAGCATATCAAGCATAACCATTAAAACACAACTTCATCAGATGGAGGTCTATCTGTGGGATTAAACATGCAGGAAATGAGAAACACGTGTGTTCAGATTCAGGACTGCATATCAGTCATGTACAGAGGATAAGATGGCTTCCCTGGAGGATCTGGACTGAATAGGAACTGCTTTGCTTGCAAGAGGAACTTTGTTTAACCACAGGGGAGGGGACATCAGATTAGGGAAAGGCAAAGGGACATTCCTCATTGAGGAGGGGGGGGAGATGGTAGTCCAAGGAAGCTTGTGGGGGACAGAGGGAGGAAACGGGATGATACAGGGAAGGGCAATGTTGAAATCCTGAGAGCTCAGGGTAAGAGAGAGAAGGAGTAGGGTGATCGAGGGAGTGTTGAGGGCGATCGAGGGAGGGTCGAGGCTGACAGATAGCAGTTCCATGCCTGATGATGACGAGGGGGATGTGGTTGGTCAAGGGTGAGGGGAGATGGGTGGAGATGGGTGGAGACTCATTGCCCTGCAGGTCAGAAAGTGTAGGTGCCACACACACACACACGCACACACACAGACACACACACAGACACACACACACAGACACACACACACACACAGACACACTAGACCCTAATATCCTCACCACTCAGGACTTCAGATATCAGAGGGATGTATTTTACACAGAGGGTGGTGGGGGCCTGGAATGCGCTGCCAAGCAGGGTGGTGGAGGCGGACACACTGGGATCGTTTAAGACTTATCTGGATAGTCACATGAGCAGACTGGGAGTAGAGGGATACAGAAGAATGGACTAGTTGGGCCAATGAGCGGCGCAGGCTTGGAGGGCCGAAGGGCCTGTTTCCTGTGCTGTACTGTTCTTTGACTTGGCCTCTCCCAACTGGCATCAGTTGCTCATCTCGTGTGCCCTCCCTCCCCAGTAATTTCAGAATTATTGAATGCAAAGCCCCCTACAGCAGTCTTATAAACTGACTGGGTACTCATTCCTAACTTTCTGAGAATTTGAATTACTTGGCAATGAATGTATAAAACGGGTAATTATACAAAGGAAAATATTTGGGTATATACTGCCCTCTTTAATTGAGATTGACGTAGAATCAGGAATTGAATGGTACCCAATTATACTTTGCGTTTCATTTATCCATTCATGGGATGTGGACGTAGCTGGCTAGATATTTATTCTCCAGAAGGTGGTGATGAACTACCTTCTTGAACTGCTACATTCCCTGAGATGTAGGTACACCTCCAGTGTTGTTAGGGTCGGAGCTCCAGGATTTTGACCCAGTGACAATGAAGGAACGATGATCTATTTCCAAGTTGTGTGACTTGGAGAACATCAGGTGCTGGTGTTCCCATGTACCTGCTGCTCTTGTTCCTCTACCACCTAGAAGGACAAAGACAGCAAATACCTGGGAACACCAGCACCAACAACACATACTCAAAATCAGAGCTCTTTGTAAAGCTTAGAACGGTAATTATATGTAACCTTATGCAGGTAAAGTAGGTAATAAGGAAGGCAAATGGAATCTTGGCATTTATTGCTAAGGGGCTAGAATATAAAAGTATTGAAGCAACTGTACAAAGCATTAGTGAGACCACATGTGGAGTATTGTGTACAGTTTTGATCCCCTTACTTGAGGAAGGATGTAGTTGCTTGGAGGCAGATCAGAGGAGGTTCACTGCATTGATCCCAGAGATGAGGGGGTTATCTTATGAAGAGAAATTGGGCAGTTTAGGTCTATACTCTCTGGAGCTTAGAAGAATTAGCGGAGATCTAATTGTAGTGTAGAAAATGATAAGGGGGATTGACAAAGTAGATACGGAGAGGATGTTTCCTCTTGTGGGCAATCTAGAATGAGAGGTCATAGTTTCAGATAAGAGGTAGCAGATTTAAATCAGAGATAAAGAGAAACTACATCTCATGGAGTTCACTGCCCCCCCCGAGTGCGGTGATGCTGGGACATTGAGTAAATTTAAGAAGGAGATGGAGAGATTTTTAATCAGTCAGGGTTTGAAGGGCGATGGTGAATGGGCAGGAAAGTGGAGTTGAGGCTGAGATGGGATCAGCCATGAGCATATTAAATGACGGAGCAGGTTTGAGGGGCTGAATGGCCCACTCCTGCTCCTGGTTCTTATGGTTTTTATGAACAAGAAATAAACAGGAGTTGTATTGATCTCTTTAACCCAATAGGAAAAGAAACTATCACATGGAAAATCGCAATGATTTATAATTGACGGGTTAATTCTTATTTTGAGTGTTATATTCAGATAATGTACAAACATATGGATTGCTACCTAGAGTGGCTGAGAGAAAAGCAGAACAGGCAAATATATTGGATTTAATCTCAAGTAAGGGGATCAAAACTGTACACAATACTCCACGTGTGGTCCGATCAACTTTGCTCAAAACTGGGATGTGTCTAACCACACACTAATCTTAAGGGAGTCACACTGGACTCAAAACATTAACTCTGTTTCTCTTTTCACAGACGCTGCCAGATCTGCAGAGTATTTCCGGCACTTTCTGCTATATTTTAAGCATAGTCCTCTAAGTAAACCTGATTGCTCAATCATCTCTGCTCAATTAATATTTTCATTCAATATTAAAGAACCTTTTAAGCAGTGAATCATGAATTGATTCTGTAATGCCTTGTAAGACATTCCCAGTAAAAGACATCTAAATACGTCTTAGTGGAGCTTGCAATATTGCTGTCAACATAAAATCCACCAGTTTTTGATTAAACAATAAGTAGAAATGTTAAAACCCTCAGTCTGATTCTGTTAGTCAATGCTAACATCAAACAGTGAACCATGCTACAGATAAGACCACACATCTGACCCATTATTCTCCCTATCCCAGTTCCGGGGTACAGGCATCACACAAGACAACATCTGCATCAGTAACTCGCCAGCTCAGTCATTCACTCCCCTCTGTCCTTTCTGTCTCTAATATCAAATTAAGAATATTTAACATCAAACTTTTATTGATTCTCACGGTCAGTATATCTCTGAAAATAACTCAGAGCATTACTATTAACAAGTGTGAGCCCGCTGTACGCAACGGAAAGGTGAAGCTTTGCCCTACCTGTTTCGTTCAGTTCATATTTGTGTATAATCAACACCACATTTTCATCCGTGGCGATTTCATTCTGTTCCTTTAAGAAATTCTTCATCTCACTGACAGTCAGGATCTGGTCTTCTCCTGAGTAATAGTTAAAAATCTCCTCCAGTTCTGGCCGCTGCATCAGAAACTTGCAGAACTCCTCAATCTCATGCTCTTCCAACTTGTTTGTTTTGGATTTGTCACATTGCTTAAGGAGATAACAGAGAAGAGGCAGGTTTATTCAGGACAGCGCAGCACGCTGGCACAGTGGGACAAGTTATATCCAGATGTCTCGCTGTTTCTTCCTTCATGATAGATTCAAGCATTTTCCCTACTACAGAAATTAAGCCTATAGTTACCTGCCTTTTGTCTATGTCCTTTTTTAAACAGAGGCATCACATTTGCTGTTTTCCAATCTGCAGGAACCACCCCAGAGTCCAGTGAATTTTGGTAAATTATCACTAGGTGCATTTGCTGTCACTTTTAGTGCCCTGGGATGCATTCCATTAGGACCAGGAGACTTGTCTACCTTTAGCCCCATTAACTAGGCTAGAGGGCACAGCCTCAAGATAAGGGGGGGCTTGTTTAGATCAGAGTTAAGGAGGAACTTCTTCACTCAAAGGGTGGTGAGTCTCTGGAATTCTCTGCCCGTTGAAGTGGTGGAGGCTACCTTGCTGAATATATTTAAGTCACGGGTAGATAGGTTTCTGGTAGACAAGGGAATTAAGGGTTATGGGGAGAAAGCGGGAAAGTGGAACTGATCCACTTCAGATCAGCCATAATCTTATTGAATGGCGGGGCAGGCTCGAAGGGCTAGATGGCCTACTCCTGCTCCTATTTCTTATGTTCTTAACTTGCCCAACACTACCTCTTTCGTGATAATGATGGTTTCTAGGTCCTCACCTGCCTTCCTGTCATCAATTTTTAGCATGGTATTTGTGTCTTCCACTGTGAAGATTGACACAAAATACCCGTTCAATGCCTCAGCCATTTTCTCATTTCCAGTTATTACATCCACCTTCTCTTCCTCTAAAGGCCCAATGTTTACTTTCGCCACTCCTTTTTGTTTTATATATTTGTAGAAACTTTTGCTATCTGTTTTTATATTCTGAGCTAGTTTACTCTCATAATCCATCTTGCTTTTCTTTATAGCTTTTTTTGTGGCTTTCTGCTGACCTTTAAAAATTTCCCAATTCCCACTAATCTTTGCCACTTTGTATGCATTTTCTTTCAATGTGATACCCTCCTTTATTTCCTTAGATATCCATGGTATTATCTCTTTTTTTAGAGTCCTTCCTTATCACTGGTATATACTTTTACTGAGTACTGTGCAAGATCGTTTTGAAAGTTCTCCACTGGTCTTCAATTGTCCCACCATAAATCTTTTGCTCCTAGTCAATGGGGAGCCTGCCTGTCAGAGAATCCCCACCCTCAGCTCTGTTGCACCCCCCCCCCCGCACCCACCTTACCCTCAACTCAATCATCCTCCCCACCCTCAGCTCTATCGCCCACCGCCCCTGCCCACCTTACCCTCAACTCAATCATCCCCCCTATCCTCAGTTCTATTATCCCTGGCCTAAAATCCATTCAATCCCCCCTCCCACCTCCCCCCCACACCCCCCCCCCCCCCCCCTCCCAACATATTATAACAGTGGCAATGTACCAAATGGCCATGGATTTTCAAGGTCAATATCTTTTGTAAACATCAACATTTCCCCATGCTTTGTACAGAATGATCTATTTTGTTTGAACTTTGGCACAGATTTGTAGGTGAACTACTTCTAACAGTGAGTTTCATCAAAAGAAAATTTGGCAAAACTCAGGAAGGTGACAGCAGCAAAATCCCAATGAAATGAAAGTGCTTGTGTCCCGTGGGTCTTCCATCCTAGCCGTGGATAATGAATTGAATAAAATGTGACACCCGGCTTGTCCTTCTCTCCTTGAGAAAAACACAAAGCTGCAATGGGCAATGTAAAATCGCAGTCAGGAGGCTTTTTAATGGCCTTAATTGGGCCTTTAATTGTCAACAAGTGTAGTTCTGACTCCTACATGTGCCCGCTAATGTTACATGCATATACAATGACATTGGCGTGCATGCAAATCTTTTGCAAATTATTTTAAATTCTAGTTTTAAAACTAGAAATCCCTCTAGTTCTTGTTCCTTTTAAGAGTGGGAACAATTTCTCCCTATCTACTCAGTCCTGCTGCCTCACGATTTTGAACATCTCTATCAAATCTCCTCTTAGCCTTCTTCTCTCCAAGGAGAACAATCCCAACCTCTCCGATCTATCCTCATAACTGAAATTTCTCATTCCTGGAACCGTTCTTGTAAACCTCTACTGCACTCTCTCCAATGTGTTCACATCTTTCCTATAGAGTGGCACCCAGGGCTACAGACAATATTCCAGATGATGTTCAACTAGTGTCGTGTATAAATTCAACATAACCTCCTTGCTCTTGAACTTTATGCTCCTATTAATAAAGCCCAGGATCTATATGCTTTATTAACTCCTTTCTCCATCTGTTCTGCCTTCAATGATATATACACCTATCTGCTCAGCTCCCTCTGCTCCTGCACCCCTGTAGAGGTGTATCCTTTGTTTAATATCGTGTCTCTCCATGTTCTTCCGACCAAAATGCATCACCTTAAACCTCTCCACATTGAACCTTATTTGCCACCTTGTTGCTGCCCTTTTGAGGTTTTACACTGTCCTCCTAAAGAAACAATGATGTGCTCCAAAGCCAACTGAAAAGGGGAGGAATATTTATTGACTTGCCAAGTCAAGACTTGTGCTGTTCAGGCAATCTCACTGAGGGGCAGCCTCCTTAGGGCATGAGGAATAGTTCACTGGCCTGAGGCTTTTGGTCTGCCAGAAACTAGAAAGGGATCTCAAGATTATGGGCCTGGTTTCAGAGACACCAGGGCCACCATGACTGTGACCACCTGGTTTCGGCAGGGATACCAGGACCACTCCCCCTTTTAAATTTATACTTGACGCTGGAGTCATAGAGTCAACGAGGTTTACAGCACTGAAACAGACCCTTTGGCCCAACTTGTCCATGCCACCTTTTTCTTTAAACCCCTAAGCTAATCCCAATTGCCCATATTTGGCCGATATCCCTCTATACTCATCCATGTAACTATCTAAATGCTTTTTAAAAGACAAAATTGTACCCGCCTCTACTACAACCTCTGGCAGTTTGTTCTCGACGCGTTGTATGAAAAAATTCCCCTCTGGACACTTTTGTATCTCTCCCCTGTCACCATAAACCTATGCCCTCTAGTTTTAGTCTTGGCCTTTATAGCGAGGGGGATAGAATATAAAAGCAGGGAGGTCTTGCTGCAACTGTACAGGGCACTGGTGAGGCCGCAGCTGGAGTACTGTGTGCAGTTTTGGTCCCCTTATTTGCGAAAGGATATATTGGCCTTGGAGGGAGCGCAGAGAAGGTTCACCAGGCTGATACCGGAGATGAGGGGGTTAGCTTATGAAGAGAGATCGAATAGACTGGGTCTGTACTCGTTAGAGTTTAGAAGACTGAGGGGGGATCTTATAGAGACTTACAAGATAATGAAGGGGATGGATAGGGTAGAGGTAGAGACATTCTTCCCGCTTAGAAAGGATAGCAGGACTAGAGGGCACAGTCTCAAAATAAGGGGGGGACAGTTTAAATCGGAGTTGAGGAGGAACTTCTTCACTCAAAGGGTGGTGAATCTCTGGAATTCTCTGCCCATTGAAGTGATGGAGGCTACCTCGCTGAATATATTTAAGATAGATTTCTGATAGGGGAATTAAGGGTTATGGGGAGAAAGCGGGAAAGTGGAACTGATCCACTTCAGATCAGCCATAATCTTATTGAATGGCGGGGCAGGCTCGAAGGGCTAGATGGCCTACTCCTGCTCCTATTCCTTATGTTCTTAGACTCCTCTACCTTTGGGAAAAGATATTGGCTATCTAGCTGATCTGTGCCCTTCATTATTTTATAGACCTCTATAAGATCACCCCTCAGCCTCCTACGCTCCAGAGAGAAAAGTCCCAGTCTCCAGGAAGTGAACATTAATCTTCAGGACGGTTATGTCAGTAACCGTCAGAAAAAGATTGCATCAGCTACAAAATATGGAGTGCTTTTAAGTTCTCATTGTTTATTCATTTGAAGTTGATTGGATTGCAGAGGTGGAGAAAGATCAGGAGAGGCGAGGGGAGAAATATCTAAAGTGGAAACTTCCGGGGATATACTAATGCAGAGATGGCAATTGTCAATATTCAAATAAGCCCATTACATCTCAGAAAGTCCATGAAAAATAGGTCTGTGCTGTTCAAACAGCGTAGAGGCTGAAACCAAAACAGAAAATGCAGGGAAATCTGGCAACATCTGTGAGGAGAGAAAAGAGCTGACGTTTCGAGTCCAGATGACCCTTTGTCAAAGCTAAAGGGCACAGAAAGTGGGAGATATTTATTCTGCAGGGGAAGGGAATGAAAGACGAGTCATAGCCACAAAAACCAGGGGGAAAGGCTGCTAATGGCAGCCCATAGAGAGAATAGAAGGTGTGAAGGCCAAACAGCAGAGAAGCTGAAATCAGAGGGTAAACTGTGACAGATAAAGATGTGGGGGGAAGTGGGGGGATGGTTAGGAGAGATAAAATTGAGAAAAAGGGGGAAAAGGGAAGCAAAGGGGGAGAAAAGGTAAGAAAAGGGGGGAGCTTTATTGATTGAAGGGGTGGGTTTGGGTCATGTAGAGGACCTTGTTACAAAGAAATGTATACTTTTTTTTAATATCTATCTGTGTTGTTTTTTAACACAGTGACGTTTTATCCTTCTCTCCAATCTGGCACTCAGTAACTATCCTCACTCCAGGTTACCTCAACTGCTCTGTGGTTAAAAGGAACCTGGAAGGAAAGAACACGGGACTGACAGAATTATTCCCTCCGCTGTGCAAAAAACTATGGGCAGGATGGTGAGATTTGAAGCTATTTACCTGAAATCTCATTGGCTAAGGCTGGGCAGGGTTATGACGTGTGGGCTGCTGCAGAATGCGGGCTCATGCCAAAGACAACTCGCATTCCTGCTGTTTCTCCAAATGCCTGAAATACTGCCAGAGAACAAACCAACAGCAGAGCTTCCCGATAGCTTTCCCTGTTAGTATTCCTCCTTGTTAGGGTGTTGCTGGAGGGTGGCGGGGGACAGTGAAAGGGGTATGTGTTTTTACCACATTAGTATCCTCTGTTGGGCCAGTTGAGTAAGTTCCTTACACACCTCTGCCCCGGTGGTGAAAACAATCTTTAACAGGCAAGAGCTCAGCTTTACCAATCCTCATAGAACATAGAACATAGAACATAACAGCGCAGAACAGGCCCTTCGGCCCACGATGTTGCGCCGACCAGCTTTTTTAAAAAAAAAACAACAACACTAACCCACTAATCTAAACCAATCCCATTTCGTCCATAAACCTATCCACAGATCTCTTAAACGCCCCCAAACTAGGCTCATTTACAACTGCAGCTGGCAGGGCATTCCAGTCCCTCACCACCTTCTGGGTAAAGAACCTACCCCTGACATCAGTCCTATATCTACCCCCCCTTAATTTAAAGTCGTGCCCCCTCGTGCTAGCTTTCTCCATCCTAGGAAAAAGGCTATCACTATCTACCCTGTCTAAACCTCTAATCATCTTATATGTTTCAATAAGGTCCCCTCTTAGCCGCCTTCTTTCCAGCGAAAACAACCCCAAATCTCTCAGTCTCTCCTCATAGGATCTCCCCTCCATACCAGGCAACATCCTGGTAAACCTCCTCTGCACCCTTTCCAAAGCCTCCACATCCTTCCTGTAATGTGGGGCCAGAACTGCACACAATACTCCAAGTGCGGCCGCACCAGAGTTGTGTACAGTTGCATCATGACGCTGCGACTCCTAAATTCAATCCCCCTACCAATAAACGCCAAGACACCGTATGCCTTCTTAACAACCTTATCTACTTGATTCCCAACTTTCAGGGACCTATGTACACATACACCTAGATCCCTCTGCTCCTCCACACTATTCAAAGTCCTCCCGTTAGCCCCATACTCAACACATCTGTTATTCCTACCGAAATGAATTACCTCACACTTCTCCACATTAAACTCCATCCGCCACCTAGCGGCCCAGCTCTGCAACCTTTCTAAGTCACCCTGCAAACTATGACACCCTTCCTCACAATCTACCACACCTCCGACTTTGGTGTCATCAGCAAACTTACTAATCCACCCAACTATACCCTCATCCAGATCATTAATAAAAATTACAAACAGCAGTGGCCCCAAAACAGATCCCTGAGGCACACCACTCGTAACCGAACTCCATGACGAATATTTACCATCAACCACCACCCTCTGTCTCCTATCTGCTAGCCAATTCCTGATCCAATTACCTAGATCACCCCCAATCCCATACATCTGCATTTTCTGCAGAAGCCTACCATGGTGAACCTTATCAAACGCCTTACTAAAATCCATATACACCACGTCAACTGCCTTACCCCTATCCACCTCTTTGGTCACTTTCTCAAAGAACTCGATAAGGTTAGTAAGGCACGACCTACCCGCTACAAAACCATGCTGACTGTCTCTAATCAATTCATTACTCTCCAAATAACTATAAATCCTGTCTCTAATAATCCTTTCCAAAACCTTACCCACCACAGAAGTAAGACTCACCGGTCTATAATTCCCAGGGAAGTCTCTTCTCCCCTTCTTAAACAATGGGACAACATTTGCTGTCCTCCAATCTTCCGGTACTATACCAGAGACCAACGACGACCTAAAGATCAGAGCCAGAGGCTCTGCAATCACCTCTCTTGCCTCCCAGAGAATCCTAGGGTAAATCCCATCCGGACCAGGTCACTTATCTATTTTCAAACCCTCTAAAATATCCAGCACATCCCCCATATCAACTGCAATACTATCTATTTTACACCCCTGCACCCCAGTGTCCTCCTCAGCTACATTCATGTCCCCTTGCGTGAACACCGAAGAGAAATATTGGTTCAACGCCTCTCCAATCTCCTCCGGTTCCACACACAACTTCCCTCTACTGTCTGTAACTGGCCCTAATCTTGCCACTGGCCCTAATCTTGCCTCGGTGTGTTTAGAATCATAGAACCCTACAGTGCAGAAAGAGGCCCTTCAGCCCATCGAGTCTGCTCCGAACACAATCCCACCCAGGCCCCTACCCCCATATTTTATACCCACTAATCCCTCTAACCTACACATCCCTGGACACTAAGGGCAATTTTACCATGGCCAATCAACCTAACCCGCACATCTTTGGACTGTGGGAGGAAACCGGAGCACCCGGAGGAAACCCACGCAGACACGAGGAGAATGCGCAAACTCCACACAGACAGTGACCCGCGCCGGGAATCGAACCCAGGTCCCTGGAGCTATGAAGCAGCAGTGCTAACCCACTGTGCTACCGTGTTACTACGGGTGGGCTGTTGTTATATTCTTTCCTCTGCAGCTGATCCTGATTCCCACTGAATCCACCCCATGCCGCTGAGGAATCCTTGGCAGGGTGCGCTGTCTGCAGGACTGGAAGATCCCACTAGCGGGAAGGTCAGGAAAATCCCACCCAAGGTCCAATATAACTTCTTCATTCCAAAGAAGGATCACACGGACTCACGGAAAATAGGAACAGGAGGCGGCCGTTCTGCCCTTCGAGCCTACTCTGCTATTCATTATGATTGGGGCTGATCACCCAACTGAGTAAGCCATTCCCGTTTCCCCCCCATGTCCTTTGATCTCCTTTGCCCTACTTCTAACTGCTTCTTCAGAACAAACAATGTTTTTGCCTCAACTGCAGTGAATTCCACAGGCTTCCCACTCTCTGGGTGAAGAAATATCTCCTTGTCTCAATTCTAGTCTATCCTGTATCCTCAGACAGAGAGCCCTGGCTCTGGGAACATTATTTCTCTCGCTATGGAGGCTGCCAGACCTGCTGAGTTTATCCAGCATTCTCTGTTTTTATTCCAGATGTTGTAGCATCTGCAATATTTTGCTTTTAAAGTATCTTGTAAGGTGACTGGATGGTCCTGATGTGATGGAAGGTGCTGCGTTCTGGGCACTGATGGGTCACTGTTGCTGTTCCACTGCTAAGCAGCAGTGTTTCAGTGGGACCCCGAGGCACAGACCAGTCTGAGACAGCTCCGGGGGATATCTCACTTTGCATCTCATCCATCAGGTTTGAAGATGTGATATTTCAAATAATCTGAACTTAATTGGAACCAGACCGAAAATTGGAACTAGTGCTAGACTGGCAAGATTTATATTCTGACTGTCGGAACCCGGATCTAAGCAGGTCTAAGATGGAAGCTGAATTATGCGAATATAAAACATGATTTCCCCCAACTTCCATCCCATTCCCTTCCCCATATCTTCACCCGTTTCTGCTTCCTCTAATATTGTCCAGCCTCCCCCTTGTTAGCTAGGATTCCCTCGATTCAGGTGTTGTCTTTCTCTCTCCGGTAACTCTTTCATCATCAACACTCTCCTCAGAAAATTCCTTAATCTCACCCCCCCCCCACCTCCCATTTGTCCTCCCCCAAAACCGTTCCCATTTTTTCCTGAAGCCCATGTTTGAATCCATCCAATCGGATTTCAGCCGCTGCTGCCGTAGTGACATCTCTCTTTATCAAAGTCACAAATGAAATCCAACACGGCCGTCCCAAAGGTAAACTTTTCCCCCTCCACCTTCTCAACCATTGACACACTGACCACCCCATCCTCCTCCAACATCTCTCCACTGTTATCCAGCCGGCTGGGACTGCTCCCACCCCGGTTCCATTCTCATCAATCTAATCGTGGTCGTAGAATGACTTGCAATGGCTTCTCCTTCTGTCCCCGCACCTTTTCCTCTGACAGAACCATAGAAAATTCCAGCTCAGAAACAGGCCTTTTGGCCCTTCTTGTCTGTTCCGAACCATTTTTCTGCCTAGTCCCACTGACCTGCACTTGAACCCTCCACGCCCCTCTCATCCATGAACCCATCCAAGTTTTTCTTAAATGTTAAAAGTGAGCCCGCATTTACCCGGCAACTCATTCCACACTCCCACCACTCTCTGTGTGAAGAAGCCCCCCCTAATATTCCCTTTAAACTTTTCCCCCTTAACCCATGCCCTCTGGGTTTTTTCTCCCCTAGCCTCAGTGGAAAAAGCCTGCTTGCATTCACTCTATCGATACCCATCAAAATCTTATACACCTCTATCAAACCTCCCCTCATTCTTCTACGCTCCAGGGAATAAAGTCCTAACCTATTCAATCTCTCTCTCTGTAACTCAGCTTCTCAAGTCCCGGCAACATCCTTGTGAACCTTCTCTGCGTCTTTCAACCTTATTTACACCCTTCCAATGATGTTATTAAAGATCTATCCTTGGCCCCCTGCTATTTCTCATCCTCAAGCTGCCCTATCTGAAAGCATGGTGGTTATTTTCATATATGCACTGGAGACTCTCAAACTCCACCTCTCCACCATCTGCCTTAAGCCTTCTCCTCTTGCTCAATTATCAGACTGTTCATCTGACGTCCTGTACTGGACAAACAAAGTTTTCTTCCAGTTAAATATATGGCAGGACTGAAGGCACTGGCTGGAATAGACTCAAAATACGTCAGAGACTCAGGTTCAGACTGACAACACAGTCCATCTCTCCAGCTGAGTTTTCTCTCCAGATGTTCTGGCACTCAGAATGTGGGGGCATAGTTTACACTGTCACTCTGAGGGGGTGGTGTCTAATACAGCTAGCAAGGCCAGATCCACAGAAATCATGGCGCTACTTATAAAGGGCACCCCTGTCTGTACTGAACATAAATAGCCTCCATAATCCATGGACACCGAGGACCCTCCCACAAATATCGAGGCACCCCCCAACCCCACTCTCTCAATTTCCCTATCCTCCACCCCTCCCCACCCCCGAGAGGCTTTGAGGTACTATTAATACTGAAATCTATTATAAAATTAAAAGTTTATTTAATAGTCACAAATAAGCTTACATTCTCACTGCAATGAAGTTACTGTGAAACTCCCCTAGTTGCCACACTCCTGTTCGGGTACACTGAGGGAGAATTTAGCGCGGCCAATGCACCCAACCTGCACGTCTTTGGAGGAAACCAGGGTACCCGGAGGAAACCCGCGCAGGCACGTGGAGAATGTGCAAACTCTGCACGGACACTGACCCGAGCCAGGAATCGAACCCAGGTCCCTGGCGTTGAGAGGCAGCAGTGCTAATCACCGTGCCGCCCCACGTAGTACAATACACACTAATCAGGCTCATGCCCTTCCTGGGCTGGAACTAGATTGAATCACAGGAGGTGGTGTGGGGAAGATCCCAAACTGAAATCTCACCCTTTTGGGCCTCTTGCGAAATTTAGCGTCATTACGGGCTTCGTGCCTGTGTCTCGCGTGGCTGCTAAATTCACAATCATTGTTTTCAGTCCCCGTTTTAAACCCTGCTCCCTACTTACTGACTCCATCCGTCTCCCTGACAACAGCCGGAGACGCAGCCGGTCTACTTCCCACCTCGATCCCCCCGTCAACTTCCAAACTCACAAAGACCGCCTACTTCCACCTCAGTAACATCACCCGACCTCTCTCCTGCCTCAGCTCCGCTGCTGCTGACACCTGCATTCCTGCCTCAAAACGGAACTCTTCCCGACATTATCCTGGCTGCTCTCCCACATTCCTTCCGCGGTAAACTCAAGGCCATGCAATCCTCTGCTGTCCGTGAACTCGCACCAAGTCCCATTCAAAGAACACTACAGCACAAACAGGCCCTTCGGCCCACAAATTGTGCTGATCATATCCATACCTACCAGGCCATACAACTATCTATAACTCCCAATCCCATGTACTCATCCAGAAGTCTTTTAACACACCCCAGCGAGTTCGCCTCTACCACCACCGACGGCAGCCGATTCCACTCACTCACCACCCTCTGAGTGAAAAACTTACCCCTGACATCTCCTCTGTACCTGCTCCCCAGCACCTTAAACCTGTGTCCTCTCGTAGTGGCCATTTCAGCCCTGGGAAATAGCCTCCGAGAATCCACCCTATCTATTCCTCTCAACGTTTTATAAACCTCTATCAGGTCGCCTCTCAACCTTCGTCTCTCCAGGGAGAAGAGACTGAGCTCCCTCAACCTATCTTCATAAGGCATGCCTCCCAATCCAGGCAACATCCTTGTAAATCTCCTCTGCACCCTCTCAATAGCTTCCACATCCTTCCTGTAGTGAGGCGACCAGAACTGCGCACAGTACTACCAGATACTACCAATACTACTATTCACCTGCCCCACTACAGCAATGTCTTGATTTTTGGAAATCTCTCCGTGGCCTGGCCCCTCACTATTTCGGAAATCTCTTCCAGCCTCTCAGCATCCTGGATTTTAACTGCTCCCCATTGGTGGCCATGCCTTCATTTGCCAGGGCCCCAAGCTCTGGAACTCCCTCTCTGCCTCTGCCTCATTACTTCCCCTTAAGGCACTCCTCAATCGAAAAGTAGAGTGGTACAGATTCAGGAAGACTAAACTATAAACAGGAAATTCTGGAAATGTTCGGCAGCGTCTGTGATCGATGACACAAAACACCCGCCTCTTACCACCCCACCCTAAACCCACCCCCAACCCCTCACTCACCCACCCTGCCCTCACCCCCACCCCTCGCTCAATCCTGTCCTTGCCCTCACTCACCCATTCCTACCTTCAGCTGTATCCCTCACCCCCATAATTCATCCTCCCTCACCCCTCGTACGACCATCCCTCCTTCACCTCCACCCCGTCACTCGCCATGCCCAGCCGCTCACCCCTGGACCCTGCTAGATGCCAGATGCTGCCTGACCTGGAACTGTTCAATCCTCACATCCTCTGCACATTTCAACCTCTCCAATATTTTGCTCAAGACTACTGCAGACATATAAATACTGGCCCCGCGTTCGGCACTGAGCAAGAAAAGTGCAGTGGGCAGGAAAACTGAATTCAACCCAGAGAGGAAGGGTGGTGTCGTGATATTGTCACCCAGAGATCCAGGGACTGGGTTCGAATCCCACCGTGGTAGATGGTGAAATCTGAATCCAATAAAAATTTGGAATTTTCATAGCAGTGACTATGGAACCAAAGTAATTAATGTTCTTACCCCGTCTTAGGGATGTTAATAAATACTGGCCCAGCCAGCCACGCCCACATCTGTAAAACTAATAAAGTGTGAAGTAATGTACTGGTGCAGGATAAACAAGGCACGGGAACAGAAGCGTAGAAGGACACAGGGACCTAGAAGAAATATTTAGCTGAGCACTTGAAATGCCAAGGGTGGAAATGGGATTATAGTAGATAGGTGCTGATGGCCAGTGTGGACCGAAGGGCCTCTTTCCATGCTGTAATGCTCCATACGCATAGTAAGAAGTCTCCCAACACCAGGTTAAAGTCCAACAGGTTTATTTGGTAGCACAAGCCACTAGTTTTGGGAGCACTGCCCCTTCATCAGGTGAGTGGGAGTTCTGTTCACAAACAGGGCATATAAAGACACAAACTCAATTTACAAAATAACAGTTGGAATATGAGTCATAATTAACTTGGAAAGATCAGTGTTCTCCACCCCAGTGGAGTTAGCAATCTGAACTGCAGAACTGACACTGCTGTTTTTATAGCTGGTTGGATCTTGTTTCCTTGAGAAGTTACATAGAAATCCACCCATTAGCAATCATTCAGGATGACAGGGGTCTGACTCAAAAGGTGTATCAACCAAAGCAGGTCATCTGAAATCATGAGCACATTAAACTGGAAGGGTGACAATGTTGGTAAATCTAATTGCGCAAGGATATATTGGCCTTGGAGGGAGTGCAGAGAAGGTTCACTAGGCTGATACCGGAGATGAGGGGGTTAGCTTATGAGGAGAGATTGAATAGACTGGGTCTGTGCTCGTTAGAGTTTAGAAGACTGAGGGGGGATCTTATAGAGGCTTACAAGATAACGAAGGGGATGGATAGGGTAGAGGTAGAGAGATTCTTCCCACTTAGAAAGGATAGCAGGACTAGAGGGCACAGCCTCAAAATAAGGGGGGGACAGTTTAGAAGGGAGTTGAGGAGGAACTTCTTCACTCAAAGGCTGGTGAATCTCTGGAATTCTCTGCCCGTTGAAGTGGTGGAGGCTACCTCGCTAAATATATTTAAGTCACGGGTAGATAGATTTCTGATAGACAAGGGAATTAAGGGTTATGGGGAGAAAGCGGGAAAGTGGAACTGATCCACTTCAGATCAGCCATGATCTTATTGAATGGTGGGGCAGGCTCGAAGGGCTAGATGGCCTACTCCTGCTCCTATTTCTTATGCTGTTATGTAATATAAAGATAGCAGGAAGCCTGGTGGTGCCAGGTAACCAGTCGGGTAGCTGGGAATGGGCGCTGTTCCTCATCACCTTCTGCGTCCTTTGAGCAGAACTGTATTGAAGCATTGCTAATCTTGTTTGATTACATTTAGATAGTATCAGAGCTTGGAGATAAAATAGTCCAATACGAATGGGATGCTATTAATTCATACCACCCATACTATCCCTGCCTTACAAACAGGCAGGGATGAGAATGCCCTCGATTGACATTGAACTCAAAGCACATGAAACCTCTCTCTGTGTCTAAACATTGCTACAGTGATGTCTGACTGTAAAAACACTCTGATTCACAAAGCAAACAGTTGTGCCCATGAAGTTCTGACCCAAAATCCCTGACAGAGCGCACGGTTTCACAATCACACAGTAGCTGCACTCAGACCAGCTTCTCACCTTGAAGAGTTGGTAAGCGTACTGATCATCAGCTTCAACGTTAATCATCTTCAGCAGGTTTTGAATCTCCTTGAAGCTCATTTTGTTGTCCTGATTTTTGTCAGCCTTGCGGAGGTATTCATGGATCCAGGTGCACTGATGTAAGGAGGACACTCAAGAGATCATTCAGTGCAGGAAAAGGCCCTTCGGCCCATCGAGTCTGCACCAACCGCAATCCCACCCATATCCCTACATATTATACCCACTAATCCACACATCTCAGGACACTAAGGGGCAATTTCTTAGCACGGCCAATCAGCCTAACCCGCACATCTTTGGACTGTGGGAGGGAACCGGAGCACCCGGAGGAAACCCACGCAGACACGAGGAGAATGTGCAAACTCCACACAGACAGTGATCCGAGCCGGGAATCGAACCCAGGTCCCTGGAGCTGTGAAGCAGCAGTGCTAACCACTGTGCTACCGTGCCGCACTCAGGAAGAGAGGGTGAGGAAATGCAATTGGATCAAGATTCCACAGCAGGAGCCACACTCGGTCAGGGACAAGGGGAGAGATGGGAGAGCGGAAACTCAGCCAAACTACCCCCACCAGATTGGTTGCACTGGTCGGCGCAACATCGAGGGCCGAAGGGCCTGTACTGCACTGTAATGTTCTATGTTCTGTGTTCTATGTTCTAACCCCACACACACAGGCAGACACACACACAGACACTGACATACTGACACACACGCACACACAGAGGCAGACACCGACACACATGCACATATACACATGCGTACACACACATACAGATATACACACACAGACAAGACGCACACATATACAGAGAAACATACACAAATATACACATAGACATACACAGATATATACACGCACATAGACCGACACGCACAGACACACACACACAGACAAGACGCACACATATACAGAGAAACACACACAAATATACACATACAGACATACACAGATATATACACGCACATAGACCGACACGCACAGACACACACACACAGACAGTTATAGCGACACACATACATGCGCATAGACGTACACAAACAAACACACAGAAACACACAGACATACATATATGTACACACAAATGGACACAGAGACAGTAAGTGTCGCTGGCTTTAAAAAGCAGTTTGAAAGGATATTGATGAATTTTCTCTCGCTGGTTCATGGTTTCTGCTTTCTTTCTCAATTTTTGGAGCCCTCGAGTCCATCTCCTCCCTTCTTCCTCTGAAGCTGCCACCAGGTCCAGGTTTGTACGATTGCCCGTGAAGACAATGGTGAAACATCGCTTTTCAGAGAAGTTGTGGCCATGTTTCTTCATCACCTCCGACCGGTGACCCTCCTGGACATCCCGGATATCCATCACCGAGACTGAAATATCAGACAAGAGATTAGCAACGGACAAATCACCTAGGATATGACTTGTCTTCATGGGATTGTCCAGATATCTGGAATAAAGAGTCTTCCCGACTATGGAACTCCCTCTAACATACTGCTCAATTAATGTAGATCCCTGTGTTTATATAGCACCCTCACAGCTTCCAGATATCCCACAGTGTGCCTTGCAGTCAATGAAGTACCTCTGATTGGTTGTCAGTACTGAAATGTGACGGCCAAATGTGTGCACAGCAAGATCCCACTAATAGCAATAATGTGATTAAAAACCAGGTATATTTTAGTGCTGCTGGCGGGGAGAGGGTTGGAGGGTAAATATTGATCAGGACACTGGGGAATGTTCCTTTAATCCTCCTCATGATAGTGGGGTTTGGATATTTTATATAATTAGACATTGGTTCATTGTCCCATTGCAAAGGCAGCATGCAGACGAGGCAGCCACCCTCCCAGACAGCCAGTCGATTGTTAGATTATGTGGGGGGCAGCTCTCTGTGTCACACACACTGTTCAGTACACCCAGCACCCTGTGGAACAGACTGTTCCCTCCTCCCAGCTGTGTAACTAACCCTGGGGCGAGTCACTATTTACAAGTGCAGGGATGATGAATTAAAACACAACTTGATGACATTTTCCTGATATGGTAACTGATTGAAACCATTGATTCCTGGAATGATTACATTCACCTCAGGTCACAATAGATTGTCAGAGTTCCAGCCTCTAGGCTTGTAAACTAAATCCCTCCGATAATAAACTGTATCTCCCTTATTTCCTTGAGCATGAATTGCAGCATTTACAGAATCACAGAATACTACAGTGCTGAAGAGGCCCTTCGGCCCATCGAGTCTGTACCAATGTGTGAAAGGCCCTGACTTGCCCACCTAATGCCATTTGCCAGCATTTGGCCCATAACTTTGTGTGTTATGGCGCGCCAAGTACTCATCCAGGTACTTTTTAAAGAATGTGAGGCATCTCACCTCCACCATCCTCCCAGGCAGCGCATTCCAGACCCTCACCACCCTCTGAGTAAAAATGTTTTTCCTCAAATCCCCCCTAAACCTCCCACCCACTACTTTTAACAGGGGGGGTGGCACAGTGGTTAGCACTGCTGCCTCACAGCGCTAGGGGCCCGGGTTCAAATCCTGGCTCGGATCACTGTCTGTGTGGAGTTTGCACATTCTCCCCGTGTCTGCGTGGGTTTCCTCCGGGTGCTCCCATTTCGTCCCACATTCTGAAAGACATATTGGTCAGGTGCTGAACAGGCACTGGACTGTGGCGACGAGGGGAATTTCACATTGCAGTGTTAATGTAAGCCTTACTTGTGACTAATAAATAAATAAACTTATGACTTGTGTTCTCTCGTACCTGATCCTTCAACTAAGGGGAACAGCTGGACCTGAGCATGCCCCTCACAATCTTGAACACCTCAATCAGGTTGCCCCCTCAGTCTTCTCTGCTCAATAGAAAACAAACCAAGTTTATCCAACCTCTCTTTATAACTTAAATGTTCCATCCCAGGCAGCATCCTGATAAATCTCCTCTGCATCCCCTCCACCAGTGTGTTCATATCCTTCCTATAACATGGTGACCAGAACCGCACACAGTATTCCAGCTCTGGCCTCACCAAAGTTCGATAAACTCCAACATGACCTCTCTGTTTTTGTAATCGATAACCCGATTGATAAAGGCGAGTGTGCCGTATGCCTTCTTCACCACCCTATTAACCTGTCTTTCCACCTTCAGCGATCTACGGACAAATACACCAAGGTCCCTTTGTCCTTCGGAACTTCCCAGGGTCAGATCTTTCATAGTATACTTCCTTGACAAATTATTCCTTCCAAGTGCATCACCTCACGCTTTCCAGGGTTAAAGTCCATCTGTCACTTATCCGCACATTTCACCATAGCTTCCTGTAACCCAAGATACTCAACCTCACTGTTAACCACCCGGCCAATCTTTGTGTCATCCACAAACTTACTGATCCTACCCCCCACATAGTCATCTATGTCATTTATATAAATGACGAACAATAGGGGGACCAGCACGGGGATCCCTGTGGTAATCCACTGGTCTCCAGTCACTAAAACAGCCATCAGTCACCACCCTCTGTCTCCTACGGCTAAGCCAATTATGAATCCATCTTATCAATGACCCTGTATCCCATCTGCAACGTCAAAGGACTTTGTCAAAGGTTTTGTTGAAATCCATATAAACCACATCAACCGCACTACCCTCATCCACACACTTGGTGACATGCTCAAAAAATTCAATCAAGTTTGCTCGGCATGATCTCCCACCAACAAAAAACTGTCCCAAATCAAACCTTGTCTCTCCAAATGAAGATAGATTCTCTTCATCGGAATCTTCTCCAGTAGTTTCCCAACCGCTCACCTGTCTTTAGTTCCCCAGCTTGTTTTCACAACCTTTCTTAAATAATGGGACCACATTAACTGTTCTCCAGTCCTCGGTGGCCACAGAGGAATTAAAAATTTGGGTCAGAGCCCTACAATTTCCTCTCTTGCCTCCATAATAACCTGGGACACAATTCATCCGGACCTGGAGATTTATCCACTTTTAAGCCCATCAATACCTCCAATACCTTGTCACTCAAACAGCAAATAAAATTACAGCACAGGAACAGGCCTTTTGGCCCTCCAAGCTTGCACTGACCATGCTGCCCGGCTGAACTAAAACCCCCAACCTTCCGGGGACCATATCCCTTTATTCTCATCCTATTCATGTCTTTGTTAATGCGCCCCTTAAAACTCACTATAGTATCTGCTTCCACTACCTTCCCCAACAGTGAGTTTCAGGCACCCACCACCCTCTGTGTAAAAAACTTGCCTCATATATCTCCTTTAAACCTCGCCCCTCACACCTTAATCCTATGTCCCCTAATAATTGACTCTTCCACCTTGTGAAAAAGCTTCTGACTATCCACTCTGTCCATGCCGCTCATAATCTTGTAGACTTCTATCAGGTCTCCCCTCAACATTCCATTGAGAATGTTGAGACCTAACAGGAGTCTACAAGACATTCCAGTGAGAACAAACCAAGTTTCTCCAACCTCTCCTCACAGTTAATGCCTTCCATGCCAGGCAACATCCTGGTAAATCTTTTCTGTACCCTCTCCAAAGCCTCCACACCCTTCTGGTGACAGAATTGAACACTATATTCCAATTGTGGCCTAACTAAGGTTCTTTCAAACTGTAACATGACTGGCAATTTTTAAACTCAGTGCCCCGCCTGAAGAAGGCAAGCATGCTGTATGCCTTCTTGACTACCTTCTCCACCTGTGTTACCACTTTCAGTGACCTGTGTACCTGTACACCCAGATCCCCCTGCCTATCAATACTCCTAAGGGTTCTGCTATTTACTGTATAGTTCTTATCTGTATTAGACCTTCCAAAATGCATTACCTCACATTTATCTGGCTTGAACTCCATCTGCCATCTCTCCGCCCAGTCTCCAACCGATCTATGTCCTGCTGATTTCTCTAATGGTCCTCATCGCTATCCGCAATTCGACCAACCTTTGTGTCGTCCGCAAACTTACTAATAAAGTCAAACAACAAAAGTCTCAGCACTGATCCCTGACAAATGTCACTAGTCACAATCCTCCATTCAGAAACACTTCCACTGCTACTCTCTGTCTTCTATGACTGAGATGCCGGCGTTGGCCTGGGGTAAACACAGTAAGAAGTCCCACAACACCAGGTTAAATTCCAACAGGTTTATTTGGTAGCAAAAGCCACTAGCTTTCGAAGTGCTGCTCCTTCATCAGGTGAGCGTAGCTAGTGGCTTTTGCTACCAAATAAACCTGTTGGACTTAAACTGGTGCTGTGAGACTTCTTACTGTATTTTGTGACTGAGCCAGTTTTGTGTCCACCTTGCCAGCTTACCTCTGATCCCATGCGACTTCACCTTCTGCACCAGTCTGCCATGAAGGACCTTGTCAAAGGCCTTACTGAAGTCCATGTAGACAACATCCACTGCCCTACCCTCATCAATCATCTTCATCACTTCTTTGAAAAACTCAATCAGGTCAGTGAGACACGACCTCCCCTTCACAAAACCACGCTGCTTCTCACTAATACGTCCACTTATTTCCAAGTGGGAGTCAATCCTGTCTCGAAGAATCCTCTCCAATAATTTCCCTATCACTGACATAAGTCACACCAACCTGTAATTACCTGGATTATTCTTGCTACCCTTCTGAGACAAAGGAACAACATTGGCTATTCTCTGGGACCTCCCCTGTAGCCAGCGAGGATACAAAGATTTCTCTCAAGGCCCCAGCAATTTTTTCCCTTGCCTCTCTCAGAATTCTGGAGTATATTCCATCAGTCCCTGGGGACTTGCCTACCTTAATGTTTCTCAAGGACCCCAAGAACCTCCTCCTTTTCAATCTCAACATGACCCGAACTATCTATACACCCTTCCCCAAACTCATCATCAACCAAGTCCTTCTCTTTGGTGAATCCTGATGCAAAGTACTCATTTAATACCTCACCCATTTCCTCTGGCTCCACGCAGATTCCCTCCCCTGTCCTTCAGTGGGCCAACCCTCTCCCTGGCTCTCCTCTTGCTCTATGTGTATAAAAAGCCTTGGGATTTTCCTTAATCCTGCTGGCCAATGACTTTTCTTGACCCCTTTTAACCCTTCTGACTCCTTGCTTAAGTTTCTTTCAACTTTCCTTGTATTCCACACTTGCTTCATGTGTTCCTAGCCTCCTATCCTTGACAAATGTTTCATTTCCCTTTTTGATGAGGCTCACAGTATCCAAAATTCCCAAAACTTGCCATACTTATTATCCTCCTTCCTTACAGGAACGTGCCAGTCCTGAATTCCTATCAACTTACACTCGAAAGTCTCCCACATGCCAGCTGTTGATTTGCCCTCAAACATCTCCCCCCAGTTACATTCTTCCGCTCCTGCCTAATGTTGTAATTAGCCTTCCTCCAATTTAGCAGCTTCATTTGAGGACTATACTTATCTTTATCCATCAGTACCTTAAAGCTTACTGAATTGTGGTCACTGTTCTCGAACTGCTCCCCTGCTGAAACACGGACCACCTGGCTGGGATCATTCCCCAATACCAGGTCCAGTATGGCCCCTTCCCTAGTTGGACAATCTACAGTTGATAGTTGAAGTCACCTGATATAATTAAGAACATAAGAAATAGGAGCAGGAGTAGGCCATCTAGCCCTTCGAGCCTGCCCCGCCATTCAATAAGATCATGGCTGATCTGTCGCTGCTCAGTTCCACTTTCCCGCCCTCTCCCCATAACCCTTAATCCCCTCTCCTATCAAAAACCCATCAACCCGCGTCTTAAAAATATTTAGCGAGGCAGCCTCCACCACTTCAACGGGCAGAGAATTCCAGAGATTCACCACCCTTTGAGTGAAGAAGTTCCTCCTCAACTCTGTTCTAAACCGCCCCCCTTTTATCTTGAGGCTGTGCCCCCTAGTCCTATTGTCTTTTTTGAGCGGGAAGAGTCTCTCCACCTCTATCCTATCCATCCCATTCATCATCTTATACGTCTCAATGAGATCTCCCCTCATTCTTCTAAACTCTAACGAGTACAAGCCTAGTTTATTCAGCCTCTCCTCATAGCTCAATCCCCTCAACTCCGGTATCAGCCTAGTAAACCTCCTCTGCACTCCCTCCAGGGCCAAAATATCCTTGCGCAGGTGCGGCGCCCAAAACTGCACACAGTACTCCAGCTGCGGCCTCACCAATGCCCTATACAGCTGCAGCAAGACCTCCCTACTTTTATATTCAATCCCCCTCGCTATGAAGGCCAGCATCCCATTCGCCTTCCTGACCACCTGCTGCACCTGCAAGCTGGGTTTTTGCGATTCATGCACAAGGACCCCGAGGTCCCTCTGCACCGTCGCCTGCTGCAGTTTTTCGCCCCGTAAGTAATAGTCCTTCCTACCATTTTTCCTACCAAAGTGGACCACCTCACACTTGCCAACATTAAATTCCATTTGCCATTTCCTGGCCCATTCGCCCAGCCTATCTAGATCCTTCTGCAGACTCTCCACACCCTCCGCACAATTTGCCGTTCCCCCAATCTTGGTGTCATCAGCAAATTTCGACACCCTGCACTCGGTTCCCTCACTGCCAGTCCTGCCCCTCACTCAACCATATGGCTGTTATATCATAATTACACGTGTCAATCCTCACCCTTAACTCATCCTTTTATCTTTCACACTCCTAGCATTAAAAGAGAGGCACTCCAGCCTTGCCTCGAAACTTATTACCGCTGTGCTCCTTCTGACCTGATTACTTTTCTTAAGTTATACTGTGTCCCTATTCTGCTAACAGTCTGGGTCCCCTCCTCCTGGCCAAACTAGTTTAAACCCTTCCCAACAGCATTAGCAAACCTGCCAGCAAGGATGTTAGTCCCGTTCCTGTTCAGATGGAGACCGTGCTGCTTGTACAGGTCCCACCTTCCCCAAAAATGGTCCCAGTGGTCCAGAAAACCCTCCCTCCTGCACCGATTCTTAAGCCACACATTCATCTCTGCAATTCTCCCATTTCTGTACTCACTCGCAAGTGGCACTGGGAGAAATCCCGAGATTACAACCCCTGCTCCTTAGTCTATAGCCTAATTCCCTGAATTCTTGATGCAAACCTCTTCCCCCCTTTCTACCTCTGTCATTGTCTACCTATTTCCATCATAGACTCACTGAATGGTTACATCACTGGCAGTGGCCACTTGACCCTTTCTGTCCGTGTTGGCCCACTGGAAGACCCAGTTAACTTGACTCCCTCCCTCACTATCTTCCCAAAGCCTAGCGATTTTTTTCTCTTCTGGAGCTTATCCATTTTCCTTTGAGTGAAGCTGCCTCCTCACACTCTCTTACAGCGCAATCCAGATCCCCACCAGGCCCCGTGGGGAAAAAACACTTCCTCATGGCACGGTTCACCTTTAGTCTGTGTCCTCTGGATCTCGATCTTTCCAGGAAACAGGAACAATCTCTCGCTCTCTTTCTAACCACACTGTCCAGACCCCTCATGAACACCTCTATCAAACCTTTTCTTGACCTTCTCCTAAAAGGAACATGGTCCTGGCTTCTCCAATCTTTCCACATAACTGAATCTCTCGTCTCCGGAAACATCCTCATGAATCTTCCTCACAATCTCCGCAGGCCAGAGCAGAGGACTGGAGAGAGAAGGAGGAAGACTTACCTGGAGAACGAGAGAGAGACAGAGAGAGAGGGAATGTGAAAGGGATACTTACCCACAGAGGGGGGTGGGGGGGGGGGGGGGGAGGGAAGGGACAGTGGGGGGAAGAGGGAAAAAGAGAGGGGAGTGTGGGGGCAGATAGATGGGGGTAAGGGGGAAGAGAGGGGAAAGAGAGGGAAGAGAGAGGGGGATAAGGTGGGGGAGAGGGGAGAGAGCGGTAGAGAGGGAGGAGGGAGGGATTGAGAGGGGGAGAGGTAGAGAGGGAGGGTTTGAGGGGGAAGAGGTAGAGAGGGGGAGGAGGGAGGGGTTGAGGGGGGAGAGAGGTAGAGAGGGGAAGGTGGGAGGGGTTGAGGGGGAGAGAAAGGAAGAGGGGGAGGAGGGAGGGATTGAGAAGGGGGAGAGGTAGAGAGGGAGGAGGAAGGGGTTGAGGGGGGAAAGGTAGAGAGGGAGGGTTTGAGGGGGAAGAGGTAGAGAGGGGGAGGAGGGAGGGGTTGAGGGGGGAGAGAGGTAAAGAGGCGGAGGAGGAAGGGGTTGAGAGGGGAGGAGGGGTTGAGGGGGGGAACAGTGTGCTGGAGTTTGAAAACATAGGGGAAATATCAAAGTGTGATCTCACTGGAAGGCCTCGCACTGTTTGGCTGCTGAGTTTTGAAGTCTTGTCCCCCTTTCTCCAAAGTAAAGGGAGCTGTAAAATAATCTCTTCATTTAATTAGCGCCAAGGCAAACACTTCATTATCCTCCCTAAATTTAACTAACACCAGAAGGGATGTGAGTAGCTGGTGAACCTTCCTTTAGATCGTCAGTTTTATAATCTAACTGATAGAGGGGTGACGGGGCTGTGGGCTTCCTCCGGGTGCTCCGGTTTCCTCCCACAGGCCAGTGCTGGTTCGGTGGATTGGCCACATTCCACACTGTTGGAATTCGATGGTTCTGTGGTTTCTCACTGTTTTCCACAGTTTTATTTAAACACAGATGGCGGTTTCTGTTTTAAAGTAATACTCAACTTCTGTATTGCCATGTGACAATTAGTAACAGGTCTCTGGAGACTCTCTTAACATCAACGCACTCCTGGAGAGTTTGAGCTCTTCTAAGAATTTGGATCCTTGGCTTGGAATGTTAAAAACTCTCAAACAGCTGCTGGCTCTGTGAGGAGAGAAGACAGATGAACTATCGCATGGCCCGGGGATCAGATATCTCATGCTGCCCTGTGGGATCGAGCACTCAATGAACTATGGGCAGTCCACACAGACTCAATCTGGGACAGCATCACTGGGCAGTATTCAGACCAGAAAAGACACCGACATCTGAATCTAGTGACTCTCCAAAGCAAGAGCAATCTTTGTACAAAACATGTGGTTTATAAGGGAGAGAAAAATTGCAAGGCTATAAGGAAAAGTGGAGCCAATGTCCTTTCAAAGAGCTGGCATAGGAACAACGGTCAAATAGCCTCCTTCTACAAGAGTGATTCTGTGAAACATTTGAAACACGATAAGAAGTCTCACAGCACCAGGTTAAAGTCCAACAGGTTTATTTGGTAGCAAACGCCACTAGCTTTTGGGGTTTGCCCCTTTGTCAGGTGAGTGGGGAGATCTGATCACAAACAGAGCGTATAAAAAAAGAACAAAAGATCAGCCCGGGAAACAGGCCCTTTGGCCCAATGAGCCCGCACCGCCATCTCAACACCACCAGTCCCCCTCTCCACCCACGACCCCTGTCTAAAGGCACACACAGTTTACAGAATACTGATTAGAATGCGAGTCTTTACACTAATCAAGGTGCAGATAATGTGAGTGGAAATAGCACTAAGCATGGGTTAGAGAGATGTGTGTTGTGTCCAGACAGGACAGTAAGTGAGATTTTGCAAGCCCAGGCAAGTCACGGGGGTTACAGATAGTGCGACATGAACCCAAGATCCCAGTTGCGGCCATCCTCATGGGTGCGGAACTTGCCTATCAGTTTCTGCTCTGCGCTGTCGTGTGTCGTGAAGGCCGCCTTGGAGAACATTTACCCAAAGGTCAGAGACCGAATGCTTGAAATGTTTGAAACCCAGTGAAGACTTGTTGCTCTCTTCGCTGCTTTGTAATTAACCCAGGAGGGTGGGAACTATGAGGAGGGCCGAAATTATGGGTGGAGTTTTGTGGCTCTGTAATGATGGGGGCGGGGCCAGAAAATGAGATGAGACGGCTGCGGGGGAACCTTGCTTTTATTACACGAATGAAAATAAACAACCGCAAGCCTGCGATGAACACAACTGATCCAATAAGACCACAAGACATAGGGGCACAATTAGGCCACTCAGCCCATCAAGTCTGCTCCACCATTCAATCATGGCTGATATTTTTCTCATCCCCATTCTCCTGCCTTTTCCCCATAACCCCTTATTAATCAAGAACCTATCTATCTCTGTCTTAAAGACACTCAATGACTTGGCCTCCACAGCCTTCTGCGGCAAAAAGTTCCACAGATTCACCACGCTTTGGTTGAAGAAATTCCTCCTGGGACTATAAGGTTAATGGACCCTCTCAGGGTCTTGCTTTATATAGGGTTTTGTACATGAGCTCCACCTGGCTGGCTGATCACCAATCCTCAGGGAGCTCGTATTTGACGAGCCCAACTGGGAGGTCAATTAGTGATTCCCCATGTAGATCCTGTGGGTTATCTCAGGCAGGACTGGAAAATTCCACTGACTGGAGGGGCTGGAAAATTTTATCCGATGTTTCTGCCAAGATACACTGATTCTTTCCTGGTCTTCACCCTGGTCACAGTGAATGGAACTCAGACTGAGAGATTTTGGGAGATCTTTTATGATTGTGCCTCATTCTAGAAGTTCCAGATACAGTAAGAAGTCTCACGACACCAGGCTGTCAGACTTCTTACTGTGCTTATCCCCCGTCCACCGCCGGCAGCTCCACATCATGAAGTTCTAGATGTCAGCCCTGCCTCTGTTCTTACCCTGGATCATGAGGACTATGAGTTCAAGCCTCTTCAGACAGCTGAACTGAAAATCTAAGTTAATATCAACCAACATAGCAAAAGTTTTACTTTCCTTTGTCCCCGTAACAGTGACCAAGTTTCGAAAGGAATTAGTTGATTCTAAAGGTTGTGAAAAGTACTATTTAAATGTAAATGGTTGAGTGTCAATGAAGCTAGTGTTGTCTTAGTTTGAGCTGGGACTCATTAATTATGCACTGGCACATTCCCCTCTGAATCTCCTGGCAGCTGATTCGTACGCCTGCTGGCAGCTAACGGGTTTGAAGGTCCCAGTCTCATGTTTAAACACCAATCTGGCACCCTCATTTCACTCTCTTCAGCCCCTGCCCCCCCCCCCACACCTTCCCCCTCCCAACAACCCCTGCCCCCTCCCGTTTTTACCAGACCTCAGGATGTCAGCATCCCAGAGGCAGCGTCGGTTCACACGGCCTTTATTCGGGGAGTCCGGGCCCACCAGTACGTGCTCGGCCCCAGGGCTGGCTCGAGAAAGCACGCCAACTTGGGATGCCGTTGCCCAGGAGGTCAGCGTAGCTGCCCACAAAGTGCCATCCAATGCAGGAAGTGGATGAACGATCTGTGAGGTTGCCCACTTTGGTAGGAATAATGGTAGGAAGGATTATTACTTACGTGGCAAAAAACTGCAGCAGGCGACGGTGCAGAGGGACCTGGGGGTCCTTGTGCATCAGTCGCAAAAACCCAGCTTGCAGGTGCAGCAGGTGGTCAGGAAGGCGAATGGGATGCTGGCCTTCATAGCGAGGGGGATTGAATATAAAAGTAGGGAGGTCTTGCTGCAGCTGTACAGGGCACTGGTGAGGCCACAGCTGGAGTACCGTGTGCAGTTTTGGTCGCCGCACTTACGCAAGGATATTTTGGCCTTGGAGGGAGTGCAGAGGAGGTTTACTAGGCTGATGCTGGAGTTGAGGGGGTTGACCTATGAGGAGAGGCTGAATAAGTTAGGCTTGTACTCGTTAGAGTTTAGAAGAATGAGGGGAGATCTCATTGAGACGTATAAGATGATGAATGGGATGGATAGGATAGAGGTGGAGAGACTCTTCCCGCTCAGAAAGGACAGTAGGACTAGAGGGCACAGCCTCAAGATAAAGGGGGGGTGGTTTAGAACGGAGTTGAGGAGGAACTTCTTCACTCAAAGGGTGGTGAATCTCTGGAATTCTCTGCCCGTTGAAGTGGTGGAGGCTGCCTCGCTCAATATTTTTAAGACGCGGGTTGATGGGTTCTTGATAAGAGAGGGGATTAAGGGTTATGGGGAGAGGGCGGGAAGGTGGAACTGAGCAGCGACAGATCAGCCATGATCTTATTGAATGGCAGGGCAGGCTCGAGGGGCTAGATGGCCTACTCCTGCTCCTATTTCTTATGTTCTTATGATAAGTCTTCTATTAGCTCCCTCCCCAACTCTCAGCATGGCATCATTTACCCAAACAGCTACTCTCTTCATTTATCTCACACATTCAGTCACGGGGGACACTCACTCTCTCAACAAGACTTCCACAACACCGATTCGGTCCACCTTGTTGTCCAACAAGGGGCATACACGCAGTGGGTCGTGCGAGGGCTGCTCTCGGATGTTGCTTCGAGAGTTGCCTAGTGCTTCACGTCGTTAGTGTACGCTTAAACTGGACCAACTGACGGGCAACATGACAGCTCAGTGACTATCACTGTTTGCTGTGCAGTTACAGGGACCCGGGTCAGATCTCCAGCTTGGATCAATGTCTGTGGGAGTTTGCACATTCTCCCCGTGCTTGCGTGGGTTTTCTCCGGGTGCTCCGGTTTCCTCCCACATCCCAAAAACGTGCTTTTTAGGCTGATTGGTGTCAATAAATTGTCCCTGAATCGGATCTTCCTTAATCTGGCGCACATATAATTCCCTAAATTTGCATTCCCTTTATTGTGGAGTCCACTAGTGGTAGACAGAAACGTCAGCGTTCGACGAATAAGGCACTCACTGAGTGTTAAAATGGGTAGCGTGGGCTTGTTGGGCCAAAGGGCCTGTTTCCTGAGCTGTGTTGTTCTTTGTACTAACACCATCTATCCTGTTGTCACACTCCATTCTCTGTGCTTCCTGGGTGGGGGGTGAGGTTCCAGGCTTTTGGAAGATATCAGCAAGCACTTTTTCACAAAGATAGTCAGTGCCCTGTTACTAACACACATTGGACAATAGCAGAAGATTGAGAAAGCTGCTTGTTTGCTGCCACCTTAAATTCCACATTTTCACACTGGCAACAGTATGCAGTTAAAGCACTTTATGGGATCTGCTGAGCTCGCTATGCCTTCAATCTATATCACTAACTGCAGCTGGAAACCAACATGTAATTCCAACATGGGCTTCCTGAAAGAGGGGAATGGGTTTCACATTGCTTTTGGTGTATACTTGAGAACCGCCCGAACGCACAAGTTTTTCCTTCCAAAACTCTGGGTTCCACTGCCATAGAATGGCTTAAACTCCCAGAGGAAAGCCAGCAGGAAGTGAAGGGGGAAAAGAAAACACTCACCGTGATTGTTTTTCGTTACAGAGTGAGGGGAGGGACATCCTGTTCTTGACTCCAAATCATTTAAAGAATGGGAACATAAAATGGTGCTGTCAAGGGACTCGTGACTGGACAATAAACTCCATGGAACGGGCTGAATTGATGTCTTTGTACAATGCAAGTTTTGTCATACAAACCATGAAACCTAGCAGATATCATCGGGGGACTGATAATGAGAATGTAATTGTAGCAAGGCTCCAAAATACAAGACGCTATCAAACTTGCAGAACGGGGGCATAGTTGGCACTGCTCTTGGATGTTGTTTCGAGAGTTGCCTAGTGCTTCATGTCGTTAGTGTACGCTTAAACTGGACCATCTGATGGGCAACACGTCAGCTCAGTGACTATCACTCTTTGCTGTGCAGCTACAGGGACCCGGGTCGGGTCACCTCAGTGTGAATTGCAGTGTGGATAAAGTGTGAAGTGATGCAATTTGATACGAAGAATAAGGCTTGAAAAAATCAGAGTCTAAATGGGGTACAGACACAAAGGAGTCACATTCACAAATCAATCAAAGCCACAAACACAGGTTCAACCATAAGAAAATATTAAAAATATAATTACCAGGGTTCGTTTCAGGAGGAATAGAATGTTAAAGTAAAGACATTAGATTAAACTTATACCGAACCCTGGTTAGACCATACAAGGTGCATATCATAAAAAGAAGGGTTTGTAGGTACTGGAAAATAGGAAAATGACTGAGGGAGATCTGATACATCATTGACCAGAAACTGAACTGGACTAGCTATATAGATACCGTGGCTACAAGAGTGGATTCAGAGGTTGGGAGTCCTGCGATGAATAACTGACCCCCTGACTTCCCAAAAACTGTCCACTATCCACAAGGTACAAGTCAGGAGTGTGATGGAATGAAGTGCATTTGCCTGGATGGGTGCAGCTCTAACAACACTCAAGAACACCATCCAGGACAAAGCAGCCCATCCACTAATACTCACTCCAACTCACTTCCTCCATCACTGATGTACAGTAGCAGCAGTGTGTACCATTTACAAGATGCACTGTAGGAACTGAGGGTGCTGTCCAAGGCTCCTTAGACAGCGCCTTCCAAATCTACAACCACTACCCTCTCGGAAGGACAATGGCAGCAGATGCATAGGAACACCACCCTTGAAGTTCCCCTCCAAGCCACTCATCATCCTGACTTGGAAATATATTGCCATTCCTTCACAGTCGAGGGGTGGTCAAGATTCTAGAACTTGCTCCCTATCAGCACTGTGGCTGTACCTACACCACACGGACGGTGAGGCATTGGAACCACGCAGGGGGGTACATGCAAAGGACTTCAATAGATATCACCCCCCCCCCAATTGATCATTGAAAGTCTACAAAATGGCTTGTGACAAATGGAACATGTACCATAATATTGGAAACCGGAATGAGTGCGCAGATATGATTAGTTACAAGCGAAGCAACTAATATGCTGAAATGCATGGTGGACATGCACTGGAGAACAGGCCCCAGACACGCTTGGCCACTTGACAACATAGGAACATGAAATGGTTAATGTGGACACTCGAGGGAGGTGTCATGTTTAAATCAAGGTGCTGACACACACTCTAGAGAGTAAGTGACTTTAAGACAATTAGCGTTAAGAATTAATCACAATGGGAATGGCATAAAACTCAGGTTAAAAACGACACAAAATTTGGATTGGGACAATTGAAGGCTAAGGGGGAATAATATTTAGTAAGAACTGTCCACAAGATGACCAGGGATAAAGGGAGAGATAACTCTACAGAGAGATACAGGGTGAGATTTTTCTCCCTCTCTGCCGTGCGATCTGCAGTGGTGGGGGGGAGTACGGTACACACTAGCTGCAGGATCTGATGGCCTGGCCATTGTCAATGGGGTTTCCCAATGAATGAGTGCCTTGCTGCTGGGAAACCCACGGCTGGAGTGTGCATCAGTGAGACCATATGATCCCTCCAGCGTGAATGGCAGGAAGACTTTGGTGAGAGAATCTCATAACTTGAAGACTTCTTGAGGATGTGATTAAACTGTAGCTCTCTATACAACATACTTTCTTTGATTTTGCCTGTATGGCAATCCGTTGCCTCAGTGGCACCTAAATCCAGAGCTATCTCAATGTCCTGATATGGTGAGTACAGCACAGAGTCTGGTCTATCGCAGGCGAGGCAGGTTCACTCGGAGCACTGCTAGAGATCATGATTCTGTTGAGTCTCAGTCAGATGACGAGCCTGTGGACTTAGTCCTAACTCAATTGTTGGAGCTACAGCAATGGAAATGTCAGGCAGGATTGGCTGATGCCTACCTCAGATATGATGGAGGAGTCTGTCCATATCCAGTCTGAGACTATAGTGCCAGTATGCCAATGCACCGAGGTTATCACCGGGTAGGATGGAGACATCTGTCCAGGACATAGCGCCTGTGTTGCTATGGGAACTGAACTCCATCACTATAGGAATTGGTGCATCCAGCAGTGGCTTTGTAAGAGAGAATGAGGGCACCCTGATCTCACTCCAGGTGCCCCGTGTCCTCAAGCTATCAGCAGATGCCCTTGGGAATCCATAGGAATGGAGATTAGCTGCTGGACGCCCCAGGGCTATCTATCCAGTGACTTTGGAAGTGTCCAACTGATCCTAATCCCTTCACCTGTCATCAACAGATTCCCTACAGTGCAAGAAGAGGTCATCTGCACCAAAAGTGCTTCCCATTAGAGCAACCCCCCACCTCCGCTCTATCTCCCTACCCTGCACATTTACCATGGCTGATCTATCTAACCAGCACACCTTTCAAACTGTGGGAGGAAACCAGAGAAAACTCATTCAAATATGAGGACAATATGCAGATTCCACCCAGACAGTGACCCAAGCTGGGAATCAAACCTGGGTCCCTGGTGCTGTGAGGCAGCAGTGCTAACCACTGTGCTACCGAATGGAAGCAGGAGAAGGCCATTTGGCCCTTCTAGCTGGTTCCTCCATTCATTTTGATCATGGGCTGATCACTAAATTTAATATTCTGATCCCGCCTTCCCCCCATATCCCCAAGAGCTATATCTAATTCTTTCTTGAAACCACACAACGTTCTGGCTTCAGTTACTGACTGTGATAGTGAATTCCACACATTCACCACCCTCTGGGCAAAGAAAGCTCCCCTCATCTCACTCCTAAAAGATTTACTCCTTATCCTCAAACTACGAGTCCTAGTTCTGGACTCCCTCACCACTGGAAACATTCTTTCCGAATCCACCCTGTTAGAATTTTATAAGTTTCTATCAGATTCCGCCACCCCTCGCTCTTCTAAACTCCAATGAATACAATCCTAATCCACTTAGTCTCTCCTCGTATGACAGAGCTGCCATCCCAGGAAGCAGCCTGGTAAACCCTCACTGTACTTTCTCTGTAGCAAGGACATCCTTGTCCCATGCAGACCGATTGTCCCCACAACACTCAACTGGTACTTTATTTCCTGATGTGGCCATAAAAAATAACTCAATGTGTCAGACAGATGTATCTCCATATTCAACACCTCCACTAACGCTAGGGTTTCAGTTCCCATGTATTTTTGACTGCCCTTTTTTATTCCCTTTGCTTCCCAGGCCAAGGGGCAACATTTTCCTTTCTTAGCTACCAAGAATATTACGAATCCAGCATCTCTCGGACGTCCATCTGGTAGGTTGGCACGTGAAGCATCTCTAAACACAACTCTTTTCATGCCTTCCGGTTCTCCAAGTGCTGAGAATTTGATTACACGTTCCTCTAATTTTAGTTTTTGTAAAGTTTTAATAGCCTGCAAGATCTGTCTGACTGTCTCAACATATTCCTGAGCTTTAGGATATAATCACTCCTGTCCAGTCTTGTCTGCGTGCAGCTAAATTGGCTATCATAATCCTCAATAATTTTGTTTCTTTTCCATTGGCCCATTCCCCTTTTTCCATTGACTTTCTCTGGTGATGGGAATGGGGTTAATGTTGTTTAGATATCCCTGTTGACTCATCTGATGTCCTTTGCCAGATATCAAAACTGAGATATCGAAAAGCATCAGTGCTGACTCTCTACTTTAAGTTCTGTCTCCAGCTTCTCAATTATCCTTTCTTGAACTTTTCTGTGCCGCTCCATAGAAAATCATCCACATGCATCTCAAAAATTCCAGCTCATTTTCCTTCAACCTCCCGGTAGAACACTGCCGCATCTGCTTTTAACTGGACACAGCCAGTCTTCAGCAGTACAGATCATACAGAGAAATACCAAACCCTTGCTGCAACATTTAATTCATAAACACATTTGTCTAATCTCCACAATTATCCCTGTGTATTACCTGCTTCTTTGGGTGGTCTCAAAAAAACTTTCCTTTGACATGTTTTGCCCTGCAGAATCTTTGACATCTCATTTATACTCCAATTATATTCCAATATACTCATTTATACTCCAATTATTAGACACTAGAACAATGACAAAAAATTTCAGTGTCACTTTCCCTGCTGTGGGTGAATCAAAGCTGATGTCTCTCCCATCCAAATATTCCTCATAACCACGGGCTGCTAATCTGGCTTTAGCCTTATATGTCCCATCTTGTAAAACTTTCTCTGTGCAAACCCACCCACGGGACAAAGCCGGTTGCCCTTCATCTGGAACCTCAGTGTACATCCCAAACTTCTTCCAACTGTTCAACTCTCTTTTTTGACCTCTCTCACATCCGCGAGCTCCACTTTGTTTGCAGCTATCAATACTTCCTTATCATGGGGCTTCTACTCCTATTACTACCATTGGTTTAATTCCGAACCTTCCTTGTTAAACTCCGGCCTCTACTGCCATGCCTCCTCCTGTCAGGACTGCTATTCTCAGACCGCTGTTCTCTGCTGACACACCTTCAGTCACAGATTCGTGACTTTTTTCTGGGTTCACGGATGCTCACTGTCTCATCCTCAGGACTTAGGTCTCACTCTTTTTGGTTCCATCTGTTCACCCCCTATTCCCAATCCGTACCTTTGACTTTTAGCCCTTGTTCTTGGATGTTGAGCAACTGTTTGTACTTTCTGAAGGGTTTTCCGATTATAGTGGCTTCCCTGCACTTGAGCCTTCGGGTATATATCTACCACGGTGCCTACTTTGGATGGCTGAACCTTTTCAAGTAGCAGCTTCATCCCCTGCTTCACGGGTACGTTGTTGATCAGCAGATTCCCCCTCATTTATAGTTGACTAATCCTCATACTATCTTAGGGTATGTGCATGAGAGGTACAAGATAGAACAGGCCCTTGATGTTGCGCCGACCAGTGGAACCAATCTAATGACCCTCTAAACTAAACTATTCCAATGTTATCCATATGCCTATCCACTGACCATCTGAACACCCTTAAAGTTGGCGAGTCCACCACTGCTGCAGGCAGGGCATTCCACACCCTTCACCCTCTGAGTGAAGAACCTACCTCTGACATCCGTCCTATGTCTATCACCCCTCAATTTAAAGCTATGTCCCCTCGTGTTAGCCATCACCATCCGACGAAAAAGGCTCTCACTGTCCACCCTATCTAATCTTCTGATCATCTTTTATGCCTCTATTAAGTCATCTCTTAACCTTCTTCTCTCTAACGAAAATAACCTCAAGTCCCTCAGCCTTTCCTCATAAGACCTTCCCACCATACCAGGCAACATCCTGGCAAACCTCCTCTGCACCCTTTCCAATGCCTCCACATCTTTCTTATAATGCGGCGACCAGAACTGTACGCAATACTCCAAGTGCAGCCATACCAGAGTTTTGTACAGTTGCAACATGATCTCACGGCTCCGAAGTTCAATCCCTCTACCAATAAAAGCTAACACACTGTACGCCTTCTTGACAACCTTATCAACCTGGGTGCCAACTTTCAGGGATTTATGCACATGGACACCGAGATCTTTCTGCTCATCCACACTACCAAGAGTCCTTCCATTAGCCCAATACTCTGTAATCCTGTTACTCCTTCATGTCTTCTGAACTTCTATATCCTGCTCAAATGCTCAAGATTCATACCCAATTCTCTCTACTCTCAAAGACAGGGCTCGCACTGTCTGGTTACTGTGTTGTAGCACGACTACCTTGCCGTCTGTCCCTATCACTTTTCTGGGCCCTTATGTTATAGAGCAGCATCTGTTAATACTGATGGCAACTTTGGATTCCTCCCGTATACCAACTGGTATGAACTATAGACCCCCCACAATCTGTAAAGAGTCTTCTGTGTGCACTGCCCACGCTAATGCAACCTGCAATTTACAGCCTGGTTGATCCGCCAAAACATTATGCAACATGCCATCTATAACCACGCTATTCCTTCCACAGAGGCCAGTGCTGAATGGGCTCTCTGCTGCAGTATTACAATATTTAAATATTCGCACATATCTTGAAACTCATCATTTGCGAATTCACTCCCATTGTTCCTCAAAAATTTAGACAGTGTCCCCAACCCTGTTCCAACCCAATGGGTCACAGTTTTACCTACCACTTTTATCTTTGCTGTAAATCACCATGGATACGCTAAACCATGTGGCCATGTTCACAAAGCCCTTATCCCATTTCTGTAGATCCATCGCCACAACGTCACTGAAATCTCGTGCGAGCAGTAGACTCACAACTGGGCCCGGGGGTGTCCTATATTTTATGCAAATTTCACACTGGGTTGATATTTGTTCTATGAGATTATATCCTTTATCCAGCACACCTGCGTCCTGTGCTCTCAGTCTCTGTGGTGGATGACCAAACTGCTTATGGGGTTTCAGAATAATCTTTTTGTCCACCAGGCAGTTGTCTGTTAGCAGCACTAATCCCTCATGAATCCTTTGGTCTGATAATTTCGGTTCGTTTAACGGAAGACAATAATGGCCAGATTTTGTAAAGTGTAGGTACACGGTTTTCCCAGATACCACGGCTTTATCCTGTTTCAAAATTGATGGTCATCTGAGCTTTCTTCATCACAGACCTGCTTAATAACAAAGGGATATCACTGGAAACTACATCTGGACTCATGTATAAACTGATTCCCACAATGTTACAGGGAAGTGTCATCCTTCTGGAAGATGTTAAAGTATTGTCATCTCCAAATCTAAAGCAGGTAGAACTATCATGTCCTTTCAGCTTCTTTCAGTCTTTATGATTGATTTATGATCAATAACAATTTGGCCAATGTTGGTCACAGACAGTAGATGTACATCCACTATCTAAAACAGCACAGTTAAAGGAGTCTATCATCAGAACGCTCATTATGGGACTCAACTTTTCTGCCACTAAAACAATGCCTTCCTGGTCCTTATCCTCGTCACATATTCTTTGACACGTAATGTCAATGATGCAATTTCTTTTCGGGCAGTTTACAATGTTGTGGGGTGGGGAAACAGCGATTCACAATCCCACTAGCGTTCCTTTGACTTAACCAACTTTTATCAGTTTCACATGTGCGTCTTCTTTCCCCATTATCAAATCAATAACATCCGGTTTCAACACTAGGTCTGTTATTAACGTAACCGTCTCTGTTTAAAGGCCTTCCTGTACTATTTGGTCTGTCACTCGGCTGAGTCACCATTGACTCCTCCGTCCAACAATTTAAAGGCCAATGGAATCTCCAAATTAAATTTCGTTAGTCTGTTACGGCCCCTATCAAAATCCATACTCTTCCATGGACTCTTAATCTCATGTCTCCTAATCCTGTCAAACATCACCCATCCTTCATAATTCCCCAAGAACTCAATTCTTTGGTAAAACTTATCAAAGTATCATAGCAGGAGACGTAGCCCATCTTCTCTATTTAGGGCATCTGCCATCCAATTGGAAATTACTTTGCCCCTTATCTTGCTCCTAATTGGAAGTGACAAAGCCAATGCCATACCTTGCTTTTGTTCGGTATTTGGTGGCAGGGGCCCACACTTCCACCTCTGCCTTCCATTGCCGATATGGTTTGGCATCTGAAAAGATAGGGGGGCTATCAAACCCCATCGGTTTACTGCTACCTTCTGCCATGGTTGTAGCATTTCTTCAAAAACAAACACCAAGTTACGATGGGAATTCCACTGCTACCAACGTTGATCCACAAGAAAGAACTCTTCCGTTGTAGGCAACAAAATAAAACAAAATTTATTCCAATTTATAAATCAAAGATAAAGGTTTAATAAAGAAACTTCATTACTCCAACACTTGAGGCTGCACCCTAGGCCATTCCAAGCTGCCCCACAATTCACAACAGGTTCTTATTTATACTGAGTCAGCTGATCATCACATCATTTTGCCTGTGGTTACATAGTTTACTGGGTCAGCTGACCTTTACAGCTTGTTACTATTGGTCACACTACAATAGATCCAATGTCATCATTGGTTATATTCTAACAAAGAAAGCCCACCAACACCTCTACTTTCTCAGGAGACTAAGGAAATTTGGCATGTCTGCTATGGCTCTCACCAACTTTGACAGATGCACCGTAGAAAGCATCCTATCTGAATGTATCACAGCTTGGTATGGCTCCTGCTCTGACCACAACTGCAAACAAATACAGAGTTGTGAAAGTAGCCCAGTCCATCACGTAAACCAGCCTCGCATCCATTGACTCTGTCTACATTTCCCACTGCCTTGGCAAAGCAGCCAGCATAATCAAGGACCCCATGCACCCCGAACATACTTTCTTCCACCTTCTTCTGTTGGGAAAAAGATACAAAAATCTGAGATCACATACCAACTGACTCAAAAACAGCTTTTTCCCTGCTACCGTCAGACTTTTGACTGGACCTACCTTATATTAAGTTGATCTTTCTCTACACCCTGGCTATGACTGTAACACTACGTTTTGCACCCTCTCCTTTCCTTCTCCCCTATGCACTCTATGAATGGTATGCTTTGTCTCTATAGTGTGCAAGAAACAATACTGTTCATTGTATACCAATATATGTGACAATAATAAATCAGATAACAAATGCACACAATATTCCAGGTGTGGTCTCACCAACACCCTGTACAATTGCACCCCTATTCCTATACTCAAATTCTCTTGCTTTGAAGGCCAACATACCATTCGCCTTCTTTACTGCCTGCTATGCCTGTGCGCTTATGAGGAAACCAAGTTCTTGCTGAGTATCCACCTCTCTCAATTCATACCCATTCATATTATAATCTGCTTTCCTATTATTGCTACCAAAGTGGATAACCTCACATTTATCCACATTACACTGCATCTGCCATGCAGATGCCCATACACTCAGCCTGTCCAAATCACACTGAAACATCTCTGCATCCTCCTCACAGCTCACCCTCCCACCCAACTTTGTATCATCTGCAAATTTGGCAATAATACATTTAGTTCCCATTTCCAAATTATTAATACATAATATGAACAGTTGGGGTCCTAACACAGATCCCTGCGGAACTCCACTAATCACTGACTGCCAATCAGAAAAAGGCCCATTTATGCCAACTCTTTGCTTCCTATCTGTTAACCAACTTTTGATCCATCTCGAGATTGTTTTTTTCTTGCCAATTTGTATGCTCCTTCTCTGAAACACATATCTCTAATTTTTTGATTAGATTTATTATTGTCACATGTAAACATGTATTATTTCTTGCACTCTATACAGACAAAACATGCCATTTGTAGAGAAGGAAAGGAGAGAGTGCAGAATGTAGTGTTACAGTCATAGCTAGATTGTAGAGAAAGATCAATTTTCCCTTGCAAGCTATGGCTTGGCCGTGGTTCCCTTTCCATTCCTGCGCTGAACAGGAATAAACAATTTTTGGACCATTATAAAACAAAGTACAACATCCAGTCACATAAAGGTCAAATGACCAAAAGCTTGGTCACAGGGCTGCATGGTTCATATTATATTCAAACCTGGTTGATATTTACCATAGAACCCTACAGTGCAGAAAGAGGCCCTTTGGCCCATCGAGTCTGCACCAAACACAATCCCACCCAGGCTCTACCCCCATATCATACCCACTAATCCCTCTAACCTACACATCCCTGGACACTAAGCGGCAATTTCTTAGCACGGCCAATCAACCTAACCCGCACATCTTTGGACTGTGGGAGGAAACCGGAGCACCCGGAGGAAACCCACGCAGACACGAGGAGAATGTGCAAACTCCACACAGACAGTGACCCAAGCCGGGAATCGAACCCAGGACCCTAGAGCTGTGAAGCAGCAGTGCTAACCACTGTGCTACCGTGCCACTCCAAGCCTTCACGGCCTTTGATAAACTTACCCGACAAAAAATCTATTGATTCCAGCCCAGCAAATGGCAGGGATGCAGCAGCCACAGCAGTTCGGAACAAAGAATTCTGATTTTCCTCCTGAATAGTCTATTTCTACTTCTAATAAAATGCTCCCTGGCTCCGAATTGCCATGAGAAGTCTCACAACACCAGGTTAAAGTCCAACCAGTTTATCTAATCAGTATTCTGTAAACTGTGTGTGTCTTTATATGCCCTCCTCTGATCAGAACCTTCCACACACCTGATGAAGGGACACCGTTTCCGAAAGCTTGTGGGTTTACTATCAAATAAACTGGTTGGACTTTAACCTGGTGTTGTCAGACTCCTTACTGTGTTTACCCCAGTCCAACGCCGGCATCTCTACATCCGAACTGCCCCACCAGAGGCAACAGTTTCGCTGTATTTACTAAATCATGTATTTCAAAAGCCTTGCTGTGATCACCCTCAACTTTCTAAACTCAAAGGAATAACAGTTCACTTTGAGTCAACCTTTACTGAACCCGCTAAGCTCTGGGACCATGCTGCTGAATCCGTGATTCACCAAGGCTAACCTGTCCTCCTCAGAATGGAATGCACTGGCCACGATGGTGTTTAAGGTCTGAATTATCTAAAGCATGACTTCCGCCTCCTCAGAGTCCAGTCCCTTCGAGGTAAAGGTAACCCTTCGACTTAGGGTTGTTTTCGTTGGAAAGAAGGCGGCTAAGAGGGGATCTTATTGAAACATATAAGATGATTAGAGGTTTAGATAGGGTGGATAGTGATAGCCTTTTTCCTCGGATGGAGAAAGCTAGCACGAGGGGGCATGGCTTTAAATTAAGGGGGGGTAGCTACAGGACGGATGTCAGGGGTAGGTTCTTTACTCAGCGGGTGGTGAGGGATTGGAATGCCCTGCCTGCTGCAGTTGTAAATGCGCCTAGTTTGGGGGCGTTTAAGAGATCTATGGATAGGTTTATGGACGAAAAGGGATTGGTATAGGCTAGTGGGTCATTGTTTTTGTAACTGGTCGGCGCAACATCGTGGGCCGAAGGGCCTGTTCTGCGCTGTAATGTTCTATGTTCTATGTTAAAGGTCATCATCCCAATAGCCTCTCTCAGTGGTCGATGAGAGATAGCATTGCAAAGTTCCAAATTATCGCCGGAATCTTCTGGCCTCACCCGTAGCTGGGATTCTCCGGTGCCCTCGTAGTGAATGGAGTTTTGGCCGAGCACCAGATTCTCCATTCTCGCTGGCAGCAGGCTGGATGAAGTTGGAGAATCCCGCCCTGTATCTTAAAGCAATGAGAAACTGCAGTGTAATTATAGTCAGGGTCAGCTCCACCCTGCCTGCCTCTCCTCCCCAGAGCGTGAGAGCCTTTGAAACTTCAACATGTAACATCTGGTACGGAGCAGCTGATGGTTTGCACATGCTTTCTATTTAAGGAAATAAATATTTTTTTTACAATGGCCCATGCTAAACCATTTAGGACTAGCTGCATAACACAGCTCCAGGGCAGCCAATGCCTATAAAACACAGCTGGCAGTTTGCTGTAAGTGTAGTAATGCCTTCTCGGAGCTAAGCAGCAAATACTTCAACACTTACAATTCGATTATGTTTCCATTTTTCTGACTTACTAATCACACAATTCTCTCTTTGAATGGATAATCCTTACTGAGCTGTTCATTCTTTTTGAGGTTGTTTTGGGCGGCACTGTAGCACAGTGGTTAGCACTGCTGCTTCACAGCTCCAGGGTGCCTGGGTTCGATTCCCGGCTCGGGTCACTGTCTGTGTGGAGTTTGCACATTCTCTCCGTGTCTGTGTGGGTTTCCTCCGGGTGCTCCGGTTTCCTCCCACAGTCCAAAGATGTGCGGGTTAGGTTGATTGGCCGTGCTAAGAAATTGCCCTTAGTGTCCAGGGATGTGTAGGTTAGAGGGATTAGTGGGTATAATATGGGGGTACGGCCTGGGTGGGATAGTGTTTGGTGCAGACTCGATGGGCCGAAGGGCCTCTTTCTGCACTGTATGGTTCTAGGTCCTGTTTGACGTGCCAAAACCTCCCAGTTTGCTTCATTTAACGGGCATTGTTGAACTTTCATCTCTGGGTGTGTAGAAAGCAGGCATCAAATGAAAGAATGTGACTCGAGCCCATGTAATGATCTCAAAACCCCCCCACATCTCTCTTGGTAGGCAACGGCCTCTTCACTAATCTGTGTCTGTTATATTTTGCCTGGTCTGTTACTGTTATTTGTAGATGTCTTTACTACAGACCTGGGAAAGGGGGATAGATTCATAGAATTCCTACAGCGCAGAAGGAGGCCATTTGGCCCATCAAGGACTACAATCCTACCCAGAACCTATCCCCATGCATTTATCCTAGCTGGTCCCCTTGAAACTAAAGGGGCAATTTAGCATGACCAATCCACCTAACCTGCATATCTTTGGAGTGGGGAGGAAACCGGAGCACCCAGAGGAAACCCACGCAGACACGGGGAGAACGTGCAAACTCCACACAGACAAGCCAGGAATCGAACCCGGGTCCCTGGCGTTGTGAAGCAGCAGCGCTATTCACTGTGTTGCCTGTACCAGGTGGAGAGAAAGGAAACACGCAGTGAAAGAGGAATGAGAAAAGGAATGGCAAAATGGATTTTTTTTTGAAGAGGAGTAATGATATCAGCCCTTTGACTTGGGGCCAGGCTCTGAGTCACTGAACTTAAACAACTGTCTACAGTCTGACTGTTCATGCAGACATGTTCAGGATATTACAGCCAGAGTACAAGGCAAGCTTGCTGTTTAAAAGCAGAATAAGGGAGCTTTCACTCTGGTATATGTATTATGTGGGATATATTCTTAGGGGCAAGTTTCCCACATTCAATCATTGTCCAGCATGTGGTCTGACTTGATATTATAACTTGTCTCAACCCCGTAGCACAACCTAAAAATATAGATAAAAGCAAATTACAGCGATGCTGGAATCTAAAGCTTCCAAAATTTCAGCTTTGACAAAAGAGTCATCTGGACTCGAAATGTCAGCTCTTTTCTCTCTCTACAGATGCTGCCAGACCTGCTGAGATTTTCCAGCATTTTCTCTTTTGGACTGTAGCACAATTTGACAGGTTGCACACAGTGCTTTTGTCATTCTTGCCACAACCAAGAGGCTCTGTCTCACTACAGTCTGAGACGGTTTAAATTGGGAATAAGTCCCGCGTTTCCTCCCCCCCCCCGCCCCACCGCCCCACCCCGCCCCCCCCGCCCCGCCCCCCCCGAGTTCACCTTTTCCAAAGCTTCACTATCACCCATCATGAGCTTCTCATGTTGGTCAGTCCTAATCCCAGGTCCCTTCCCCGGGAACACTCTCATTCTGAAATGTCCCTCTGAATGTTTCTATCCCTGTAAACTTCACTTACACACAATCTTCCCGGAGGTGTCTGAATTTGCACGTGGAGCTGTAACTAGGAAAATAAGCTTGGATCAGAGAGTGATGTGCTATTGACTATCAGTTCAGGCTTGTGTTGAAAGGGGACAAGTTAAATTGGAACTGAGTTAGATCTGGGGAAGAAGATTAATGTTTCAGTTTGCTGGACCAGTAGCCTGCTATAACTTAGTTATACCTAGTTAAAGTTAGGAAGGTCAGTTACACAATGGGCAGGTAAACTGGATATCATTAACTGTGTGCATCAATATTCCCACTGCAGGAGCAAAGGAACAGGACATTGTGCATCTGTTCTTCTTTCCAATGAGACCATGGCCAATCTGTACTTTTACCCACCTTTACCCCGTGTCCCCGAATCCTTTGATGAGCAAAATTCTATCAACCTGAGATCTTAAATTAATAATGGATCTCAAATCAATTTTTGTTTGTGGAAGAGAACTCCAATTCCAATGACTTGAGAAAGGATATACTGGCACTGGAGGGGGTGCAGAGGAGATTCACTGGGTTGATTCTGGAGTTGAGAGGGTTGGCTAATGAAGAGAGACTGAGTAGACTGGGGCTGTACTCATTAGCATTCAAAAGAATGAGGGGAGATCTTATAGAAACATATAAGATTATGAAGGGAATAGATAAGGTAGAAGCGGGGAAGTTGTTTCCACTGGCGGGTGAAACTAGAACTAGGGGGCATGGCCTCAAAGTAAGGGAGATCAGATTTAGGACTGAGTTGAGGAGGAACTGAGTTGAGGAGAGGCAGCACAGTGGTTAGCACTGCTGCCTCATAGCGCCAGGGATGCGAGTTCAATTCCTGTCTCGGGTCACTGTCTGCACATTCTCCCCGTGTCTGCGTGGGTTTCCTCCGGGTACTCCAGTTTCCTCCCACAGTCACGAAGATGTGCGTGTTCGGTTGACTAGCAATGCTAAATTGACCCTAGTGTAAGGGGATTAGCAGGGTAAATATGGGGGGGGACCTGGGTGGGATTGTGGTCAGTGCAGAATCGATGGGCCTCCTTCTGCACTATAGGGATTCTATGTTTAAGTTCTTCACACAAAGGATTGTGAATCTGTGGAGTTCCCTGCCCAGTTGAGGCTACCTCATTGACTGTTTTTAAGGCAAGGATAGATAGATTTTTGAACAGTAAAGGAATTAAGGGTTATGGTGAGCGGGCGGGTAAGTGGAGCTGAGTCCACACAAAGATCAGCCATGATCTTATTGAATGGCAGGGCAGGCTCGAGGGGCCAGATGGCTACACCTGCTCCTAGTTCTTATGTCCGTAAACTTTAACCACCCAGTCTGTGCAATAGAAATGTTTCCAAATTTCACTCCCGAAAGGACTGCATCTTCATTCTCAGCCCCTGCCAGAGCAATGAACAACCTAAGGTCACACCCTCAATGTACAGGTCAGGTCCGATGGAATCTACAGTCCAACAGGGGGGGATATTTTCCTTAGAACAAAGAAGGTTGAGGGGTGATGGATTGAGGGGCACAAAATTCTGAGGGGAAGAGATTGAGTGAACAGGACAAAATTGTTTCCCTTGGCAGAGAATTCTAGAGCCAACTTAAATTCAAGCTAAGTGGCAGAAGGTATAGAGGAGACGTGAGGAAGGATGTCTTCATGCAGAGGGTGGTGGGTGCCTGGAATTCACTACCTGAATTGGTGGTGGAGGCAGAGACCCTAAACTCATTTAAAAAATTACCTGGACGTGCCCCTTAAGTGCTGTAAACTGCAGGGTTATGGGCCGGGTGCTGGAAAATGGGATTAGAAAGGGTGTCCGTGGGCTGGCATGGACAAGATGGGCTGAATGGCCTCCCTCCGTGCTGTAATTTTCTGCGGTTCTATGGAAAGAACATACGGTCCATTGAAGCTTCCAGAACCCAACTCTCCAATCAAAGCCTTTATTGTCATCACCCTAATTATCAGCGGCAACAACAACCTGCATTTATATAGCACCCTTAACATAACCAAACAGTAGCAGCAATATTACGAGATTCAACAAAAAGGCTCATCAAAACTTGGTCAAAGAGGAAGATGTTAAGGAGTGTCATAAGGGAAGGGAGCGAGGTGGCGAGAGGTAAGGAGGGAATTCCAGAGCTTAGGGCCCAGGGGGCTGATGGCTTGGTCGCCAATAGTGGAGAGCTTCCACCATCAGAGTTGATCAAAAGGCCAGATTTAGATGACAGCAGATAGCTCCATGGTTGTGGGGCTGGGGGAAGTTACTGGGGTTTGTGAAGCATGAGGCTACGCAGGCATTTGTAAACCAGAATGGGAATTTCAAAATCAGGCTATTGCTTGACTGGGAGCCAATGTATAAGTGAAAGATGAACGGGGCTGATGTGAGTAAGGATATGAGCAATAAAGTTCTGAATGACCTCAGAATGGAGGAGAGCAGCCAGGAGTGCTGGAGCAGTGAGTTCTGGAGATAACGCACGATGAGACGTTACGACAGTGGATGAATGAACACCGCTCGGCAATCACTGCTCTCTTCCTGCTGGGGAACACTTCTGCAGTCACGGGCATTCGGCCTCTGACCTTCGGGTAAGCATTCTCCAAGACGGCCTTCAGTACACATGACAGCGCAGAGTCGCTGAGCAGAAACTGATAGCCAAGTCCAACACACATGAGAACGGCCTCAACCAGGGTCTTGGGTTCATGTCGCACTGTCTGTAATCCCAACAACTTGCCTGGATTTGCAAAATCTCACTAACTGTCCTGTCTGGAAACAATACGCATCTCTTTAACCTGTGCTTAATGCTCTCTCCACTCACATTGTCTGTACCTTTAAGAATTGATTAGCTGTAAAGACTCACATTCCAATCATTACGCTTGTAAATTGAGTTTGTGTCTTTATGTCCTTTTTACGATCAGAACTCCCAGCCACCTGACGAAGGGGCAGCCTGTCCCGAAAGCTTGCAGCTTTTGCTACAAATAAACCTGTTTGGACTTTAAACTGGTGTTGTGAGATTTCTTTCTCTTTTACCCGAGTCCAACACCGGCATCTCCACATCACGATGAGATCAGGCAGGGGATGAGTTTTCTGTAACTGGCAACAGGCAGCCTTAGCGATGGAGAGTGAAACTGGTTCAAAACTCATGTGGGGTCAAATATGACACCAATGTCATGAACTCCTGATCTGGCAGAGGGATGGAGTTGGAGAGGGGCTGGAAACACAGAGAAGCAGTGAAATTTCTCAATGTTTCGTTGGAGGAAATTTCTGCTGGTGGATGTCCGATACACAGTCTCATAATGTAGCAACAGTGGGCAGGTCGAGAGAGATGGTGAGGAGGCAGGGTTAGGTACTGTCAACTGCAAAAGGTCAGCCCAGTGAGTCTTTGGATAAAGGGGCGGAAGAGGGATGAGATATAGGAAGGGACACCAGTGGTGACAATGTGGGAGCAGGAAAAGGTGACAATTAGATTGATAAGAATGGCAGGCAAGTGCAGTTCCACCCAGCTGAATAATGGAGGAGAGGCGCTAGATCAGGATGATATGGCAGAGGCTGCAGACAGGCGGAGACGGATGAGGAGAGATCTTTGTCACAGTGACATAACATGTCATTTGATTATCAGTCAAAGTCCTCTTCATCACCCAACCCTCAGGCAGAACTTATGGACAACATGGGAATAGTTTAGGTTAGAGGGTCATTAGATTGGTTCCACTGGTCGGTGCAACATCGAGGGCCGAAGGGCCTGTACAGCGCTGTAATGTTCTATATTCCATGAGAAGAAGGGACCTCAACTTGGTGCCTGACTTTCTATTGAGATGTCTAGTGCCAACTTTCGGAGAACGATTCAGGCTGGCTGAAGCAATAATGTGTCATCGGTAAAATGGAAAAAGAGCCTGCATTTATATAGCGCCTTTCACACCATCCGAACAATTCATAAATAACATTCCCACAAAGCAGTTTGTAGCCAGTGTTCCAGGCGGAGCTGTGCTGCCTCGCTCAATGCTGGACGAGAGAGATACTCACAGGTCGATGGCTTTTTCCGGCATTTGGACTCGCACCAGATGGATAGCCCATCCTCCTGCAGTTTCATCCATCGATCCTTCTTCCACAATCTTGACTTTATCTTCTGCAAGTTGCTCCCCGTCATCATGAATTTTATATCTTCATCTTCGAGCAGTCCTGTGAGAGGCAGAGGAGGTAAAAGTTCAGAAGACAGCAACTCAGTGAATACAACCTCCAGAAAAGGGCCTTGCCTTTATTCGCCTACCCCATTCTACTTTCCAATTGGATCTGCTTGTCAAAACGACAAAAGTTGGAGAGATTTGTTAGTGTTTTCCCCCACCCTTGTTTAAATTCTCACTGCCTCTCACAGGCCGGACTGTAGTCATCTGAGAAAGCTGATAACCCTTTCTCTGCAAGCTGCCAGACCTGCCCTTAGAGTCAATGTAAGAATTCTCACAACACCAGCTTAGAGTCCAACCAGTTTATTTGACAGTAATCCCACAAGCTTTCGGAAACGGTGCTCCTTCGTCAGGTTTGTGGAAGGTTGGACTCTAATCTGGTGTTGTGAGACTTCTTACTGTGTTTACCCCAGTCCAACACCAGCATCTCCACATCTCAGAATCAATGTCAGGAATGGGGAGGAATATGGATAAAATGGGGGTTAATCCAGTTAATGTGGTCAATGTTGGAACAACTGATATGAGATACAAACAGGGGAGAGACCTCTCTATTCCCATTTTCATTGTTCTACCAGACGCTAAGTTCTAGAGTTTCCTCTATTTGCCTCTCAAGCTCACCCTCTCCTTTACAGAACCCCCTAAAACTGATCTCTGATCAAGCTTTTGGTCCCCTGTGCTAATACCTCACATAGTTCAGTGTCATCTTTATAATGCTCCAGTCAACTAATACAGGATGGTTTACGATAAAAAAGGTGCTGAATAAATACAAACTGCTGATGTTCCAATTCAATCACCCCCATCGTGTGGATGGGACAAAACCCAGTGAGAGGCAATGACACAGTTACAGCCTGGGAATGACTTAATAACCACAGGGACAAGAGTCAGGAAATCAATCAACCCAGCGCGAGATAGACAGAGGTGTGTGTGTGTCTGAGAGTTTGTGCGTGTGTGTGTGTCTGTGTGTGCGTGTGTGTGTGTATGTCTGTGGGTGTGTGCATGTGGGTGTGTGTGTGTGTGTGCGCATACATGTGTGACTGTGTGCATAGGTTGTGTGTGTGTGTGCGCATAGGTTGTGCCTGTATGCGTATGTTCTGTGTGTGCGTGCCTGTATGTGTGTGCGTGTCGGTGTGTGTCTGTGTGTGCGTGTGTCTGTGTGCATGTGTGTCTGTGTGCATATGTTGTGTGTGTGTGTGTCTGCAAGTCTGTTACTGTGTGTGTCTGTGTGTGTGTGCATGTGTGTCTGTGTGTGCATATGTTGTGTGTGCATGCATGTGTTTATGCATGTGTGCATGCGTGTGTATGTGTGTGCATGTGTGTGTCTACATGTGTGCATGCGTGTGTCTACGTGTGTGCATGCGTGTGTCTACGTGTGTGTGCACACGTGTGTGTCTACGTGTGTGTGTGCAAGATTCTGTGGTGAATCAGTTATAATCTGTAGAGAAAGGGTTACTTTCCTACAATGGTAATGCGTGTTAATGTTTACAATTGTGATGCAATGATGTGATGAACTCTCCACTCCTCTCCTGATGACACAGAGGCGATTGGTTAATAGCAGCAGCTATACACTCTGACGGATCGATGTAACAGACCTATTCTGGGGCTTTGGAGTTTGTACCCTCGTTGAAAAATACCTGGCAAAACACAGTGTTTATTTTTCTGAAGGAATTTTGGGCTCTGGGTTCCACTGCTTGAGAGTGTGGTGGAGACAGGTCCGATCGAGGGATTCAGGAGGCAATTAGACTTATCAGAGAAGGAAGAATGTGTCAGGTTACAGGGCAAGGTGAGAGAGTGGCGCTAGCTGAGTTATTCATTCAGAGAGTCAGCACAGGCATGATGGGCTGACTGGCCTCTTTCTGCCCTGTAGCAATTCTGTAGCTCTGTGCAGTGGGGCTGATCGAGGATTAATTTTCTCACAAAGGCACAACACACACATGGATTGTGATGACATATTTTCATAAAGTATCAGCCTGTTACTGAACCCACCTGAAACCGAGAGTTCAGTGAACTGGAAGGCGGGCCCAGCCACTAACCAGATTCACCTGTCTGCTGGAAGCCTTGATGCTTGGGCATTCCGGGTTTTATCAGAATGTGAGAGGGGATCAGGTCATCACCATGTTATTTACTGAAGGGGGGGTGGTTCCTGTCTCCTTTAATCGCTGAGCTATCTTCCTGGAGACTGCAAAGCATCGGGAACATAAGGGAAGGCAGCCTATCATTGGTACCACAGCCAAATACCAACCCTTAGTGTAGAAAAGATCAACAGACCATTCAAACACTTGATCTGGCCCTCACTTCAAGACATGCACTTTCCATTACTTGGCCATGGACAGGAACAAGAGCCTCTGAGTGACTGCTCCTCCGTGTCCCCAGGGTGTAAAGTGCAAAAATAGTGCCAGATTCCTAGGACGCTGCCTGATATCAGATAATGAAAGCTCAGACCCAACAGGACCCTTCAGTCTGAACAGCCAAGGAAACTGCCACAATCTCTGCGCTCCTCCAATCCCAGCCTCGTCCACAGCCACAGTTTTCATTCGCAACCACACTTTCAACTGGAGTTCCCTCTCCAGGTCTCCACCCTCCTCCAAGAGCCTTGTTAAACTGACCAAAGTTATTGGTCACCTGCCCTATTTCCTTATGTGACTCAGTGTCTAACTTGATTTGATAAAACTCCTGTGAAGCGCCTTGGGACACTTTGCTATGCTGAAGGCACTATATAAATGCTGGCTGCTGTGTTAAAAAAAAATCAAGGGCAAAGTTTCACAAGGGCGGCACAGTAGCACAGTGGTTAGCACTGCTGCTTCACGGGTCCTGGGTTCGATTCGCGGCTCAGGTCACTGTCTGTGTGGAGTTTGCACATTCTCCTCGTGTCTGCGTGGGTTTCCTCCGGGTGCTCTGGTTTCCTCCCACAGTCCAAAGATGTGCGGGTTAGGTTGATTGGCCATGCTAAAATGGTCCCTTAGTGTCCTGGGATGTATGTGTAGGTTAGAGGGATTAGCGGGGAAATGTGTAGGGATATAGGGGTAGGGCCTGGGTGGGATTGTGGTGGGTGCAGACGCGATGGGCCGAAGGGCCTCTTTCTGCACTGTAGCATCCTATGTTCTATGACAGCGGAACAGGTGATAGCAGGCAGTCCCATTTCTCAGGATTTCAGCATCCTGGATGCAAAACGCAGGTTCCGGCAGACCCACTACATGAAGAATCTTCAAAACTAACCATGTTCATGTCCCCAGTGGGCAGATTTTTTTTTGTATGTCTCATGGGATCTCCATTGACAGTGAGGTCTTACAGTGGCCAACTCTTTTGCAGGGCCAATCCTGCAAGCTGATCGCTGGCATCCTAGTTTGGGTCGTGTGCTATGCCAGAGCACGATGCATCTCTTCATCTCATCCTCAACAGAATCAAGGCCATATAGCTGAAGCTTAACCTGCAAAACGCAGATCCAGGGTCAACCAGATTCCCAATGTGGATCACTTACTCACAGCCGATAGTGTAAAGCCCGATCCAGATAAGACAATGGCTCTATGACAGATGGCCAAGCGCTGCCCTGGGATGATGAATTATCTTTTTAATTTCATCCTGCGTTACAGTGAGATCACTGGATACTGAATGGTGTTGGCAGAACACCATACAGCGTCCTTCACCAGACTTACACAATTCAATTCCTACCTCCCAGATTGCTTGGATCCATTGCTGTTTGCCTACCACCACAACAGATCCATAGCAAGTGCCATCTCCCTGACCCTGCACTCAACCCTGGAACACCTAGATAACAAAGACACCTATGTCAGACTCCTATTTATTGGCTACAGCTCCATCTTCAACACCATTATTCCTACAAAACTCATCTCCAAACTCTGTGGCCTGGGCCTCTGTTCCTCCCTCTGTGACTGGATCCTGAACTTCCTAACTCACAGACCACAATCAGTAAGGATAGGCAACAACACCTCCTCCACGATCATCCTCAACACCAGTGCCCCACAAGGCTGTGTTCTCAGCCCCCTTCTATACTCCTTATACACCTATGACCGTGTGGTCAAATTCCCCTCCAATTCGATTTTCAAGTTTGCTGATGACACCATCGTAGTGGGTCGGATCTCAAACAATGACAAGACAGAGTACAGGAATGAGATAGAGAATCTGGTGAACTGGTGCAACAACAATAATCTCTCCCTCAATGTCAACAAAACGAAGGAAATTGTCATCGACTTCAGGAATTGTAGTGGAGAATATGCCCCTGTCTACATCAACAGGGAAGAAATAGAAATGGTTGAGAGCTTCAGGTTTTCAGGTGTCCAGATCACTAACAATTGGTCCTGATCCCCCCATGCCAATACTATACTTAAGAAAGCCCACCAACGCCTCTACTTTCTCAGAAGACTAAGGAAATTTGGAATGTCAGCTATGACTTTCTCCAACTTTTACAGATGCCCCATAGAAAGCATTCTTTCTGGTTGTATGACAGCTTGGTATGGGCTCCTGCTCTGCCCAAGACCACAAGGAACTACAAAATGTCGTGAATGTAGCCCAATCCATCATGCAAACCAGCCTCCCATCCGTTGACTCTGTCTACACTTCCCACTGCCTCGGCAAAGCAGCCAGCATAATTAAGGACCCCACACATCCCGGACCTTCTCCCTTCTGCCTCCTTCCTTAGGGAAAAAGATACAAAAGTCTGAGATCACGTACCAACTGACTCAAGAACAGCTTCTTCCCTGCTGCCATCAGACTTTAGAATGGACCTACCTTGCATTAAGTTGATCTTTCCCTACACCCTAGCTATGACTGTAACATCACATTCTGCACTCTCTTGTTTCCTTCTCTATGAACAGTATGCTTTGTCTGTGTAGCGCGCAAGAAACAATAGTTTTCACTATCTAGTGATACATGTGACAATAATAAATCAAATCAAATCAAATCATATGGACACTCACCGCCTCAGCGCTGCTACAATACTTTGACCTTCAAGCACATGTAGTCATATCAGCAAACGCCTCCCAGCACAGATTGGCACATCCAGAATGACGGACCAATAGCCTCTGCATTAAGCGCCCTCGCTGACACCGAGACTCGTTCTGTACAGATTGAAAAGGAATTCCTCGCTCTAGTCTTCACCTCTCAGAAAATTCATTTTTCGTCGTCCTGCAACTGTTGAAACTGATCACCAGCCACTCAGAACCATCCAAGAAAAGCCTCTCCACACAGCGTCCGTGCGATTGCAATGCTTGATGCTCAAACTACAGCACTACAATCTCAGCATCATCAATAAACGTGGTAAGGAGCAGTATGTGGCTGATACCCGTTCCAAGGTCTTCTTACCCAATACAGAGCAGGCAGATCGTAAGGGAGAGACAGATAGCACAACAATAGAGGCACTGACCTCTGGCAGAATCCAGGAACCCAGACAATGCCTGACAAGCTGATATCACCCACAGACAACAGCCCAACATCACCATGAGGGGCTGTCAGAGTCCTGAAGGCAGTTTCCCCACAAACTCCGCATTTTCTTCACCATCGGAGATGTACAGGATGGACTGATGCTGCGTGCACCAGCTGTAACAGCTTAATCCGTGTTTCACTATATGTGAATAGTTATGTATTGTTATCCTGTTGAATATGTCTGGTATATAAGAGTTCTTAACGCAGTTACTGTTATATCTAGGTACCACTGGTTGTCCCAATTTAGTAAGAAGTCTCACAACACCAGGTTAAAGTCCAACAGGTTTATTTGGTAGCCACAAGCCACTAACTTTCGGAGCGCTCGCTGCCCCTTCGTCAGGTGAGTGATGTTGTGAGACTTCTTACTGTGTTTACCCCCAGTCCAACGCCGGCATCTCCACGTCAAGTCCCAATTTAAACAGGAAAGAGGGAGATCGAGTGGTCACATGATGATGTGATGATAAAGCTACTAAAAGGGTCATATGATGTGAGCACGAGCGTTCTTCCCAGACAGTGGGCAGCGTACAAGCACGGAGTCACTGCTCAGCTTGTAAATAAAGTATTATTCGTTACAACTCCTTGTTGTCAGTGTTTGGGAACCCAGCCCTCCTATACCTGGGAACAGGGAATTCTCCTCCTATCCCCACACACCAGCCACACAGATCCGTCTGACAGCGGGGTACACAGTAAATCAGTCCCTTTTGAACCGTTGGGTCCAAAATACCTCTTGCCTCATTTTCTAATCTTTACATGTTCACAGGTCTGTAAGTAAGGATTTTTTAAACACACGCATTTACCTTCTGCAGTCAGTCTGAGCCTGGGTTCACTTAACACAGCGTCAGGCTGTCTCAGTACAGAGTACGTATCTCAGTAGGAAACAAAATCTTTATATAGTCACCAGAATATTTCATTGCACAAAACTCAGTGACTATCTCACTCACAGATACACTGAGAAGTGAGGTCAGTGAAAGCGATTACTGTGTCAGATGAACATTCAATTCCACACTACAGAGTTTGTACCTCTCAAATCTGGGGTACACAGTTCCTGTCCCCCCCCGGGGTACACAGCCTCGAATAAGTCTCGCACCCCCGCCGGAGTATACCAGTTCATATCAGCCCCTAACCCTCAGAGTAGATAGCTGGTAACAGTCTCTACCCAACACCCCCCCCTGCCCCCCGAGTACACAGCTAGTAACAGTCCCTACCCCCCAGGGTACGCAGCTAGTATCAGTCCCTAGTCCCAGGAGTACACAGCTAGTAACTGTCCCTAACCACCCACGGTACATAGCTGGTAACAGTCCCTAATCCCTGGGGTACACAGCTAGTAATAGTCCCTACCCTCCAGGGTACACAGCTAGTAACAGTCCCTACCCCCTGGGGTATACAGCTAGTATCAGTCCCTACCCCCTGGGATATACAGCTAGTATCAGTCCCTACCCCCAAAGTACACAACTAGTAACAGTCCCTAACCCACTGGGGTACATAGCTGGTAACAGTCCCTAAACCCAGGGTGCACAACTAGTTTCAGTCCCTACTCCCCGGGCTAAGCAGCTAGTGTTAGCCACCCCCAACCCCCCCTCCCCATCCCTGGGGTACACAGCAAGTATTAGTCCCTAACCCCCCCTCCCCCACCCCACGGATACACTGTCACATACCTGTCCCAAGCTCTGGGATACACACCCTTGAATAAGCCCACGCTCCATGGGGTACACTGCCGTGTACCATTCCCTACCCGCTTCAGTACACTGCACTGCACCAGCCCTGACTCCTTGGAGTACACAGTCTCGTATTTGTTCTACCTCTCGGCAGACAGCCACGCACCAGTCCCTAACCCCTGGAGTACGCTGTATCATAAGAGTTCCGACACTGTGAGGTACACTGCCCCGAACCACCCCCACCCTCACTATAACCTCCCCCACTCCGCCCCGGGATACATTGCCCTATAGCAGTCCCTGCTTGCTGGGATACCCATACCAACCCTGGGGTACACAGCTAGAATGCTCTGTGACTGGGGCACATTTTGGGCTGCTTTACATTCTGGGCCTCTGCCAAACTCTGGCAGTTTTGAGATTTAGCACAGTCGATTGAAGTCATTTCCTCCCAGTCTCCTGGCCGGGCTGAGAACTAGCTCCTATTACTCACTGACCATGACTGACCGCTCCCACTCTGCTAAAATGAAGTTAATGATCTGTTGGCGCGGAGGTTTTATTTTGGAATTACAACAGGCAGTCTTCTATCAGCCCTGCTCCATGCTGCGCAACGTCCCACAGTCAGGCCCAAGATGAACTGTGAGCTGCCCCATGCCAACTCACACACACTTTAATAAACACAATTTACTGTCAGTGACAAACTCCAGTAAACAAGCGCCTGGCTTAAACTCCCTCTCCCCAGTGCAGTGAGTTTAGAGCCAGGGACTGTGCTGACCAGCCTGGAGCATAATATACACTGAGGGGAAATCTGTCACAGTTCCTGCAATTTGACCCATTACTGGACAGCGATTAAAGGGTCGTGAATCAACAGAGAGTTCCAAATACATAAGAAATAGGAGCAGGAGTGGGCCATCTAGCCCTTTGAGCCTGCCCCGCCATTCAATAAGATCATGGCTGATCTGAAGTGGATCAGTTCCACTTTCCCGCTTTCTCCCCATAACCCTTAATCCCCTTGTCTATCAGAAACGTTATCACTATTATCAGTTCCTCCTAACACAGTGTGTGAGAGAGAGAGAGTTGACGGGGCAGGAGGTTGCTGTTTTTTGATTCTCATGTTTCCCACACAAAGCTTGCTTTCATGACTCTGATGATCCTGGGGTGAGGGAGCTGCAGTTTAGGGCTGAGCCCCCCCCCTCTGGGGTCTGTCTCTAGTGACCAGCCACGCAGTTTGACTGAGTGTAAGGTTTGTTTGGAGCTTGCTGGCACGCACCATCCACAGTACCAGGTGTGAGTGAGGAGCACTCCAAAGATGTTTATAGATTAAACAGCGTTCCAACTCTGAGCACCAGACACCAAACCACAAGTATCTGCACTGGGCTCAAGTTGCCAAGACTAGCTCTGTCAGGCTCATTCTGGCTCTGCCTATTGCTCCAGGCCAACTGGAGTCAGTGTCCCATATAATGCAGAGTCTCTGTTTTGGTATCTCAATCAACAAAGCATGGGGCAGGAGGAGGGCAGGGGGGGGGGCAGGAGGAGGGCAGGGAGGGCAGGGGGAAGGAGAGGCGAGGTGCAGATGGTTTTGGGGAGTGGTGGGAGAACATTTCGGCCTCTTCCATTAGGAGCTCTGCATCCTTCCCACATTTTAGCTGGATTTTATTGTATGCCCTGTTGCCCAACGTGACTCTCCCACCCAGAGGCCAGCCAGTGGGCAAATTATCGCCGTGGGTCTCTGCCACCATTCGTAAATACCACGGCTGATCTACATCAACAAGTGAGGAACACAGAATGTGACAAAGCTTGTGTGCAAAACAACATACAAGTGCTAACTTGGGATTTTGAGGCCTGCAGGAATCTCTCTTATAAGCTCTCCTTAAATTATAATTTAGACTAGCTGTCAGATTCTGACTCAGAGATTTAAAACTGCAAGCTCGTTCAGGAGCCTCATTAACAAAAACTTCCCAGCAGTGATAGCGATCTGTCAAGCAATAAAAAGTAATTAGTTATCACCATTGTGGGAAACTAACGCAGTTACAACGTGTGTGTGTGTGTGTGTGTGTGTGTGTGTGTGTGTGAGCCATTAGCTCTCTATAAAAGTGGACAGGCTTTGCTGGGGAGGTGGAGGGGGGCACAGAGTGTGATGAGGCCTGGGTGTAATACAAGTATAACTTGGGGATTTGGTGCCAGGGGTTAGGAGGTTCTGCTTTTTATATCTGATCTGTTTTTCAGCCTTCAGAAACTGGTGAACGTTCAAGGTTTTAGTTAGGCAAGTAGGTATCATCCAATCCCTACAGGGCAGAAGGAGGCCATTTGGCCCATCAAGTCTGCACCGACCGCAATCCCACCCAGGTCCTATTCCCCCTACTCCACATAGTTCCCCTGCTAATCCTTCTAACACCAGGGTCAATTTAGCATGGCCAATTAACCTAACCTGCACATCTTTGGAGTGTGGGAGGAAACTGGAGCACCCGGAGGAAACCCACGCAAACACGGGGAGAATGTGTGAACTCCACACAAACAGTGACCCGAGCCGGGAATCGAACCCGGGTCCCTGGCGCTGTGGGGCAGCAGTGCTAACCACTGTGCCACCATAGGTGGCACTTAAAACTCTTCAGGTACCGAACCAGTCCATGAGAAAAATGCCACAAGATCAGGACAATATTCAGGCTTGGGCTAACAAGTGGCAAGTAACATTCATGCCACACAAGTGCCAGGCAATAACCATCTCCAACGAGGGAGAATCTGACCATCATCCCTTGACATTTAATTCACCGAATTCGTAACTATCAACATCCTGGGGATGGCCTCGCCCAGAATCCAGGCCCCGCCCAGAATCCAGGCCCCGCCCAGAATCCAGGCCTCGCCCAGAATCCAGGCCCCCTCCCAGAATCCAGACCCTGCCCAGAATCCAGGCCCCCTCCCAGAATCCAGGCCCCCTCCCAGAATCCAGACCCCTGCCCAGAATCCAGGCCCCCGCCCAGAATCCAGGCCCCCGCCCAGAATCCAGGCCCCGCCCAGAATCCAGGCCCCGCCCAGAATCCAAACCCCGCCCAGAATCCAAACCCCCGCCCAGAATCCAGACCCCGCCCAGAATCCAGGCCCCGCCCAGAATCCAGGCCCCCTCCCAGAATCCAGGCCCTGCCCAAAATCCAGGCCCCCTCCCAGAATCCAGGCCCTGCCCAGAATCCAGGCCCCCTCCCAGTATCCAGACCCTGCCCAGAATCCAGGCCCCCGCCCAGAATCCAGGCCCCCGCCCAGAATCCAGGCCCCCTCCCAGAATCCAGGCCCCCTCCCAGTATCCAGGCCCCCTCCCAGTATCCAGACCCTGCCCAGAATCCAGGCCCCCGCCCAGAATCCAGACCCCACCCAAAATCCAGACCCCGCCCAAAATCCAGACCCCTCCCAGAATCCAGACCCTGCCCAAAATCCAGGCCCCCTCCCAGAATCCAGACCCTGCCCAAAATCCAGGCCCCCTCCCAGAATCCAGACCCTGCCCAAAATCCAGGCCCCCTCCCAGAATCCAGACCCTGCCCAAAATCCAGGCCCCCTCCCAGAATCCAGACCCCGCCCAGAATCCAGGCCCCGCCCAGAATCCAGACCCTGCCCAGAATCCAGACCCCGCCCAGAATCCAGGCCCCGCCCAGAATCCAGGCAGTTCAGTTCAAGGCTTTTTTATTCTCTTTTACTGAACTATTCCTGTACACCCGCCATCACAGCATTACGTCTTCCTCGACCAATCAGAAACCAACTCATTGGGTATTATCCGATTGGATAATTTCAGTCAAATAGCCATTTTGTCCTATTTCCTTTATCAACAAAATCAGAGGGAACTCCACAACACAGAGTTTCAAGAAGTTTGTAAGTAACATCAAATCTATCTGCCCTCCCTTGAATGTAAGATCATCAGGCTGACCTCTGTTTGTCTCTCTCTCTGGAGCCACTGCCTGACCTGCTGAATATTTCCAGCAAATAAGAAATCAAATTGAATCAATTTTATGATAGAATTGTTTTGAAGTCAGTGATTTCAATCCTCATGTTTCTCACAGCGGTGTGCAGATTGATTTTTAATTGCTGGGGAGTGGAGGCCACTCCCAGCGGGCTGGCAGTCTAGGTGCAGCTGTATAGAACGTTGGTTAGGCCACATTTGGAGTCCTGCCTCCAGTTCTGGTCGCCACACTACCAGAAGGACGTGGAGGCTTTGGAGAGAGTGCAGAGGAGGTTTACCAGGATGTTGCCTGGTACGGACGGTCTTGGCTATGAGGAGAGACTGGGTAGACTGGGGTTGTTCTCCCTGGAAAGACGGAGAATGAGGGGAGACCTAATAGAGGTGTACAAAATTATGAAGGGTATAGATAGGGTGAACAGTGGGAAGCTTTTTGCCGGGTCAGATCACGAGGAGTCACGGGCTCAAGGTGAGAGGGGCGAGGTTTAACTCCGATATCAGAGGGACTTATATTTTTACACAGAGGGGGTGGCGGGGGCCTGGAATGCACTGCCAAGTAGGGTGGTGGAGGCAGACACACTGGCATCGTTTCAGACTTATCTGGATAGTCACATGAGCAGACTGGGAATGGAGGGATAGAAACGAATGGTCTAGTTGGACCAATGAGCGGCACAGGCTTGGAGGGCCGAAGGGCCTGTTTCCTGTGCTGTACTGTTCTTTGTTTACCTGCTGATGGCCTGGTGCAAGACCTGGGGAGATGAGAGAGCCAGGAAGCGGAATTGTCCACCAGCTTCCCACCATCGTCGCAAACGACCTTCAGAGCTGAGATTTGTGACGTTCCTTTTGCTCTCATTGTGGGCGCTTTCACTCAGCATTCCCAATAGACAAAGCATTCATTATACTTCAAACCCTCACTAACTTGTTTAGGCCTCAACGTCTGGCCATTGAGGTCAGCATTGCATAACCCCACAAACTGCCCGCAGCATGGGGTAACAGAGGGGAAGGTCTCATACGTTCGATGGTCCTTCAGAATCCAAAAGGTCAGGAAATTCCTCAGAGTCCCTCTTGCTCTGGGAGTGCCAGGGAAATTCCTGGCCACTGACAAGGGTGCCCAAGAGGAGGGTTGATGGCTATTCCGGCTGATGCTTAATTCAGATCTCCCTTCACAACGCTCCTATTCTCCCAGACTCTTTCCTTATCTAGACATTGTTCTGACAATTTAGCTTTTATCATCACTCGCGGTAGTGTATGTTCACCAAATTCACCAACCAGCAACGTCAAGTGATCAGGTGGAACGTTCAACACAATCTAGACCAACACTGCAGCGTGATCTGAGAGATAGCTGCATTCTTGAAAGCACCCTCTGTCAGATTAAACACTGCTGCCTCACAGTGCCAGGGACCCAGATCGATTCCTGGCTTGGGTGACTATCTGTGCGGAGTTTGCACATTCTCCCCGTGTCTGCGTGGGTTTCCTCCGGGCGCTCCACTTTCATCCCACAGTCTGAAAGACGTGCTGATCTGTTGCATTGACCCTGCTAAATTGTCCCTCAGTGTACCTGGCAGAGTGGGGCGACAAGGGGATTTTCACAGTAACTTCATTGCAGTGTTAATGTAAGCCTACTTGTGATGCAAATAAATACACTTAAACTCTCAACTGGACAGCAAATATCTCACACCTAAAAACAGCTGTGTTAAATCAACTCCACGTTTCCGAGAATATAACAAGAATTGTACGTAAAGTGTTTCACTGCTTTTACATTGCACTGGGATATTCAGGGAAAGAACCAGAGAAGGAAATTTTTAAAGTTTGCCGTTTCCACTCTTTTCCAGCAACAGACTTCACAAAGTGCCCTACACCAAATGTAGGGCAGTGTAAAGTTGGAAATACAGCGGCTAATTCATCCTCAGCAAATTCCAACATGTTGATTAAGGGATAAAAATACATTTATTATAAATACCAGGGATATCTCTCCTGCTCCTCTTCAAATAGTTCCCTGGGATCTTTTACATTGAACTGAACAAATGGGGCCTCAGCTTAATGCTCATCCACAAGATAGCACCTCCAACATGTCACACCCCCCCCCCAGTACTGCACTGGAGTACTTGGTTTTTATACTTAGCCCTGGAGGGGGACTTGACCCAGAAACCTTGCAATTTAGAGGCAAGTCTGAACCAACTAAGCGACAGCTGGCATGACTTTATACTTTCATTCCAGTCCAATATTAGGCCAGAATTAACTAAACAACACAAGTATCACGACTGATAGAACAGTGATTGCTTAATGCTGCTCACTCTGCTATGTATGAGGAACTGGAGCTTTGCAAGGGCTGGAACAATGCTTGGTAGTTACCTAATGAGCTACTAGGCTCCAAGGATGGGCAGGTAAGGGGGTGGAGTAGGTGAATTGACTCCAAGGTGACAATGTGACCATGGGAGCATGAATGGTGAGAAGGCCAAAGCTGTCACATACTCAATAACCTGAATAACTGTGTCAGCCCTACCCTGAGGGCTGTGAGAGAAAGAGGGACATCATTTAAACATAATTCTCTGCGGGAGCATCCTGCAATAAATATAGAATTGCACAGAATGTAACAGCACCCAAAAAAAGGTCTGAACTGGTCTGTGCCAGAATTTAAGTTCCATACTTGCCTTCTCCCACCTTTCTCCAATCAGTTTAACTTTAACATTCTCTAATCCGTTCTCCTTGATGTATTTATCCAGCTTTCTCTTCACAATCCCAGTGTTAGTCCCCTCAACCACTCCACGTATGATTGAATTTATTAATAACTGAATTCTGTTTATTGCCCTGATTTCAGGTGCTCCCACACTCAATGGCTGGGACTTTACGGCCTCATTCGACCCGAGACTGGAAAATCCCACCCGCGGTCAACGGACCTTCCCAACGTCCGCCCCTCGCCCATTCTGATTCCCGTTGCAGGTGAGGCGGTAGGATTCCAGCCATTGTATCTGTCCTACCAAACCTTTCCAGAACTTTCCAAACCTTTGTCAGATCAGTCCTTCTCTTTTCTGAATATAGATCCCTCACCTGCTCAGCCTCGTTGTATCCGCTCGGTTCCAGCAAATTCCTTGTGGACATTTTTGCAGCTTCTTTACTAATCCCATTTTGTTTCCGTAATGTGCAAATCAGGTCTGTGCAGGGTAACCCCAAGAGTGATCTATGATGCTGGTTGACAAGATCTGCTCATCTGTTGATGACTTGTCAGCCTGGATCTTGGGAATGCCATTCTCACCAGGAGCTGGGATTATCCACACGGTGATCCAGATAATCCTGGAAGCCAGTGTTCCAATGGGCAGGGTTCTCCTATCTATGGAATCACTGGAGAACACCCTGGTGCTCCAATTTTTCTATTTGTTTATAGAAAGTGTGCGCCGCTGGCTAGACCAGCATTTATTGCCCATCCTGAGTTGCCCTTGAGAAGGTGGCGGTGAGCTGCCACCTTCAAATGCTGCAGCGTAGATACATCCACAGTGCTGTGAGACAGGGAATTCCAGGATTTTGGCCCAGTGACGGTGATGGAACGGCGATATATTTCCAAGTCAGGCCGGTGGGTGACTTGGAGGGGAACCTGGAGGTGGTGGTGTTCCCAGGTATTGAATTTACATTGGATTTACAGGCCCTTGTCTTACACGATAGCGGTTGTGGGTTTGGAAAGAACCGGAAAATCCCACCCGAGGTCAACGGACCTTCCGCCCCTCGCCTGTTCTGATTCCCGTTGCAGGCGAGGCAGTAGAATTCCAGCCATCGTGTCCGTCCTATCAAATCTTTCCAGAACTTTCCAAACCTCTATCAGATCAGTCCTTCTCTTTTCTGAATATAGATCCCTCACCTGTTCAGCCTTGGTGAGTTGCTGCAGTGCATCTTGTAGATGGTACACACTGCCGCTACAGCGGTGGAGGGAGTGAATGTTAGAGGATAGGGTAGCAATCAAGTGGACTAGTTTGTCTTGGATGGTGTCGAGCTTCTTAAGTGTTGTTGGAGGTGCCCCATCCAGGCAAGTGGGGAGTATTCCTGATTTGCGCCTTGTAGATGGCAGACAGGCTTTGGGAAGTCAGGAGGTGAGTTACTCAGTATCGCCACAATATGTACCTGGCTGATATGTATTTGAAGTTTTGAGCTGACCAAATTCCAGCACTTGTGGTTCACAAGTTGGATTTTTCTGTGTGAGGCGTCTATTCAGTGAATAGAAACTACACAAAGACAGAGACAATCCCATCAGGTAAACTCTGCCGTCTTTATGAATTTGATCTTGGGCTATGAGCAAGGTTGGCATTCATCAGCCATCCCTAACTGCCCCAACGGAGATGGCGAGACTTCAGCTTTGGAGAGGTTTGGTGCAGCTGACTACTGGCTTGTTCAGCTGCTTTTGGAGGCAAGTTGTCAGTCAGCCACAGGTTGGAAGGGAGTGGAGTCACAGAGCGAGCAGGCCAGGTAAGGGAGTTTCCATCATCAACCTCCAAGAATTCACAGTTTTCTAATTTCAATAATATATTCCGAAATGTTTCACTGGAATATAATCAGGGATGACATTGACACCAAATCTCATTGAAATATATTAGTGAAGGATTCGGTTAGAGTTTGGGAGTCATAAGGGGGCTACGTGAACCATCGAATGCCTGATCATGTTAGCTCTTGAGACAGCCATCCAGTCAGTCCCACTCTCCAGTCTATATGATTCATTCAAATGGTCAGGCACAGCAAGGGTAGCACAGTGGTTAGCACTGCTGCCTCACAGCTCCAGGGACCTGGGTTCGATTCCCGCTTGGGTCACTGTGTGTGTGGAATTTGCACATTCTTCCCTGTGGGTTTGCTCTGGGTGCCCCACAGTCCAAAGATGTGCAGGTTAGGTTGATTGGCCATGCTAAATTGCTGTCCCAGGATGTCTATGTTAGAGGGATTAGCAGGGTAAATAGCAAGGGGGATTGAATAAAAAAGTAGGGAGGTCTTGTTGCGGCTGTATAGGGCATTGGTGAGGCCGCAGCTGGAGTACTGTGTGCAGTTTTGGTCACCGTACTTACGCAAGGATATTTTGGCCTTGGAGGGAGTGCAGAGGAGGTTTACTAGGCTGATACCGGAGTTGAGGGGGTTGAGCTATGAGGAGAGGCTGAATAAACTAGGCTTGTACTCGTTAGAGTTTAGAAGAATGAGGGGAGATCTCATTGAGACATATAAGATGATGAACGGGATGGATAGGATTGAGGTGGAGAGACTCTTCCCGCTCAGAAAGGACAGTAGGACTAGGGGGCACAGCCTCAAGATAAAGGGAGTTTAGAACGGAGTTGAGGAGGAACTTCTTCACTCAAAGGGTGGTGAATCTCTGGAATTCTCTGCCCGTTGAAGTGGTGGAGGCTGCCTCGCTAAATATTTTTAAGACGTGGGTTGATGGGTTTTTGATAAGAGAGGGGATTAAGGGTTATGGGGAGAGGGCAGGAATGTGGAACTGAGCCACGACAGATCAGCCATGATCTTATTGAATGGCGGGGCAGGCTCGAAGGGCTAGATGGCCTACTCCTGCTCCTATTTCTTATGTTCTTATGTAAATATGTAGGGTTTGAGGGATAGGGCTTGGGTGTGATTGTTGTTGGTGCAGACTCGAATGGCCTCCTTCGGCACTGTAGGGATTCTATAATTCCTTTTAATATCACTGACTGTTTCTTCTCCCACCATCCTCATGGACAGCAGGTTACAGGTCATTACCACTCACTGTGCAAAAGTGTTCTTCCTCATTAACACAGCCTGCGTGCACACAACCTGGATCTTACCCAGAATTGCATATCTGTATATCCTATTCCTCGTACCATCAGACAGTTTAATCTTTGTTTACTCTATCCAACACTCATGATCTTGTACATTTCGATCAAATCTCCCCTGAGCCTCCTTTGCTCCAAGGCAAACAATCCCAGTTTCTCCAACTGCAGCTCAATGCTAAAATCCCTTGTGCCAGGAACCATTCTGGGAAATCTCCCTCTGTACCCACACAAAGACCCTCACATCCTTCCTAAAGGGTGGTGACCAGAAAGGGACACAGTAGTCCCTTGGGGGTCTAACCAGAGCTTTCACTGTCCATAGTGGGTGGGGATGTCCCCATTGGTATCAAATAACTGGCCACCTAGACAGATCTCCCCGAATGCATTATTGTGAACTGTCCATTGCTGTGTGCTGCGTATTATCAAAGCCCCCCCCACACCGACACACACACACACACACACACACACACACACAGCACCCCCATACACAGCCATAACACACACATACACACAAACACAGAGCCCCCCCAAACACACATACACAGAGCCACACACACACACACAGATCCCCCAAACACAAAGCTCCCCCAAACACACATACACAGAGCCACACACACACACACAGATCCCCCAAACACAAAGCTCCCCCAAACACACATACACAGAGCCACACACACACACAAAGATCCCCCAAACATAAAGCTCCCCCAAACACACACACACACACACACACACAGAGCCACACACACACTCAGACACAGATCCCCCAAACACACAAAGCCCCCCCAAACACACACACACAGATCCCCCAAACACACAAAGACCCCCATACACACACACATACACACACACAGATCCCCCAAACACAGAGCCCCCCCCAAACACACACACACAGAGCCACACACACACAAAGATCCCCCAAACATAAAGCTCCCCCAAACACACACACACACAGAGCCACACACACACTCAGACACAGATCCCCCAAACACACAAAGCCCCCCCAAACACACACACACACAGATCCCCCAAACACACACACACAGCCACACACACACTCAGACACAGATCCCCCAAACACACAAAGCCCCCCCAAACACACACACACAGATCCCCCAAACACACAAAGCCCCCCCAAACACACACACACAGATCCCCCAAACACAGAGCCCTCCCAAACACACACAGAGCCACACACACACACAGATCCCCCAGACATACTGAGCCTCTCCCCAACCCCCCACACACTTACACAAAGAGCACCCCGCCCCCCCCCCCCCCACACACACACACACACACAGTGGGATTCTGTCTGTCCCACCCAGTCCCAGAAATATTCCACACAACTGTGAAAATCCAGCCTCCCTGAACAGAGAGAGAACGGGGGTAAACACCTGAGTAAAAATCCCAAAGGCGAGTGGCGTTTGCGACCAAATAAACCTATTGGACTTTAACCTTGTGTGGTGAGATTTCTTACAGAGAGAGAACTCCCCGAGTCAGACTCCAGATTCCCCAGCCGAGGGGAATGTTTTGAGCAATGCCTCTAAGCTGAAAATTCCTTATTTAGTCAGAGTTCAGTCTGCAGCAAGGGGACCTCCACAATCAGTGCTCCAGGCAGTGCCCATTAACCCCTGCCCACTCCCCCCCTGCCAGAATGGCCACATTCCTAATAACAATGCCCACTCTGCCACCACCCCGCCCCCCGCCTTTGCTCCTTACCAACTTTCTTGAAGGCTTTCAGGGCGAGTTTCTTGTGATCTGTCTCCGACTCTGGGAGCTGGGAAGTCCTGGACTTGATGCCGATCATTGTGTCCCTGCTGTGCGCCTCTCTGGGATTGCTGAGAGCGGCTCGCCTCTGGCTGCCTGGACTGCACTGCCTTCAGCCTCTGCCTTCAGCCTCTGGCTGCCCCCCACCCCCCTGCTCTCGGTGCCCGCAGCTGCAATCTGTCCCCCCCCTTTTGAGCCGCTGCTCTGAGCCCCCACGCCCGGCTCAGCATCCAGCTGCCACCCGCCGTCCTTTCCCCACTGTCTCCTCCCCTGCAAATGTGCCGCCTGCCTCCTGCTCAGCAGCAGCTTCTTGTCACACTGCCTTTCCTTTAGATCCAGCTCATGTGACTTGCAGCCTCTATATAAGGGAAAGCTCGCCCTCACATCGGGACAAATTGGAAAGAAAATATATTCTGGATGTAACCAGGTCACTGTTGAGAGAAGAGCAATTTTAAGCTGGGAGCTTGGTATTACATCAATGGGCAACTAGCCCATTCCTGTAATCCTATCCTCAGGACCCTGTGCAGCCCATTCCTGTAATCCTGTCCTCAGGATCCCGTGAGACCATTCCTGTAATCCTGTCCTGTCCTCAGGACCCCGTGCTGCCCATTCCTGTAATCCTGTCCTGTCCTCAGGATCCTGAGAGCCCATTCCTGAAATCCTATCTTGTCCTCACGATCCTGAGAGCCCATTCCTGTAATCCTGTCTTGTCCTCAGGACCCTGAGCGGCCCATTCCTGTAATCCTGTCCTGTCCTCAGGATCCTGAGAGCCCATTCCTGTAATCCTGTCTTGTCCTCAGGACCCTGTGCGGCCCATTCCTGTAATCCTGTCCTGTCCTCAGGATCCTGAGAGCCCATTCCTGTAATCCTGTCCTGTTCTCAGGACCCTGTGAGACCATTCCTGAAATCCTGCCCTGTCCTCAGAATGCACAGTGCCCCATCTGTGAAGATTCTTACTGTGACGGGAGTCCTCACAGTGCAGTCGCTGGTCCGTAGGGAATGGTGGGATAGAAAACTGATATTTTCTACATTTCACATTTGCTGGGGTGTTTCGGGACGGTATTAATACTGTCAGTCACCATCAACTGGTGCATTCTCCGTGGCAACATCTCTATCAATCAGAGTCCACTTGCCAACCAATCAGCACTCTCTTCTCATCCAGTATCAAGTTGTTGTTGCCCCTGATGTTGGTATTTTTATGCCAGTCCTGATGAATGCAAGACAAAAAACTTTGACAAAATGTCTGTCTTCAGCAATACACAGGTTAATGTTTGTTGGAGTTTCCTGGGAATGGGTTAATGTTTTGGGGGTTTTTTTGGGAATGGGTTAACGTTTTGGGGTTTTTTTTGGAGATGGGTTAATAGTGGTGAGGTTTTACTTGCTGGAGGTCTCTGGGGATGGGTTAACGTTTTGGGGTTTTTCCAGGAATGGGTTAATATTGGTTGGGTTTTTACTTGCTGGAGGTCTCTGGGAATGGGTTATATTTTGGGTTTTTTTCTGGGAATGGGTTAATATTGGTTGGGTTTTTACTTGCTGGAGGTCTCTGGGAATGGATTATATTTCAAATCTCAAAGCTTTGGTAAAGGCAAAGCTCTTGTCAGGATTCAGTTCAGTCAGTGTTAGAAAAGTGGGAGAAAAATAGAGAATCCTAGGAATCTGAGGGGTGGCACAGTGGTCAACACTGCTGCCTCATAGCACCAGGGACCCAGGTTCAATTCCAGCCCTGGGTCACTGTTTGTGTGGGGTTTGCACATTCTCCCTGTGTCTGCCTGGGTTTCCTATGGGTGCTCCGGTTTCCTCCCACAGGCCAAAGATGTGCGGGTTAGGTGGATTGGCCATGCTAAATTGCTCCTTAGTGTCAGGGGATTAGCAAGGTAAATTTATGGGGTTACAGGATTAAGGCCTGGGTGGGATTGTGGCCGGTGCAGACTCGATGGGTCGAACAGCCTCCTTCTGCACTGTAGAGATTCTATTCCATTAATATGTAAATAGGAAATGACTTTGTCCTGTGCTGTCCATTTCGGGTGCTGATGAAGTGGATGATGTGTGTAGCGTTACATGGAGTCATCCCCATGGTTTGTGTCTCTGCTTCTCTGTAATTCAGAGAAATTTACAATAACCCCACCCCCCCCCACAAAGAAATTCACCCTTTAGTGCCAATGATGCATTTCAGCCAACGTGATCCAAATCTATTAGTAAATAACCTAAATCCAATTATGGATATTACTGGATTTATCACTCAGACTGCTCAGAATCCTCTTCCGGATTCTGCATTCCAAATCAAGTTAGCTCAGCCATTTCTCATTTCTAACACTTCCGAGTCAGACGGTTGTGAGTTCAAATCCCACTCTAGGACTGGGGCACAAAACTCCAGGCTGACCCTTCACTGCTGACTGGGGTCCATCAATCAGACAAGTCATAAACTTCCGCATCAACCCTCTCAGGTAGATCCCATGGGAGGCTCGAGATTCCTGAGTCATTTGGACCATTCCTGGGGCTGGAAGCATCTATTCATACAAACATAGAAACTAGAAGTAGGAATAGGCCTTTTAGTTCTACGAACCTGTTCATTTTGATCATGGCTGATCATCAAATTCAATATCCCGATCTTGTCTTTTCCCCCATATCCTTTGATCCCTTTTAACCCCAAGAACTGTATCTAAATTCTTCTTGAAATCACGTTACGTTTTGGCCTCAACTACTTTCCATGGTAGTGAATTCCACACATTCACCACTCTCTGGGTGAAGACATTTCTCCTCGCCTCAGTTCTAATTTAAAAGGAATCCCTGTTCAAAAGGGATGTGTTGAATGTGTATAAACACATTAGGAGGGGAGAGGTAAACCATGGAAAGAGTGGGACCCATTAGAGACTAAGGGGGCAATCTGTGTGTGAAGCCACAGGATATTAGAAAGATGTTAAATTAATATTTCTCATGGGTCTTCACTCAGGAAATGGGTACAGAGTTCAGGAAAATGGACTGTGAGGATCTTGAGCGTTTTGACAAAGGAAATGGGGAGGTATTGGAAGCTCTGATGGGATTAAAACTGGACAAATCCCCAGGCCCAGACGAAATACATCCTAGGCTGCTATGGGAGGCGAGACAAGAAATCTCAGGGGCTCTGACATCAATTTTTAATTCCTGTCTGGCTACGGGTGAAGTCACAGGAAGAAGTCTCACAATACCAGGTTAAAGTCTTCACATCACAGGGGAAGTGCCAGAGGACTGGAGGACAGATAATGTTCTTTCAAGAAGGGAATTACAGACTGGTGAGTTTCATGTCAGTGATAGGGAAACTACTTGAGAAAATTCTGAATGAGAGAATTAATCTCCCGTTGGAAAGGCATGTTAAAATGGGCGGCGCGGGCTTGTAGGACCTAAGGGCCTGTTTCCTGGGCAGTGTTGTTCTTTGTTCTTTGAGTTAATTAGGGATGGTCAGCATGGCTTTGCCAGAGAGAGGTCATAGCTAACAAAGTTGATAGAGTTTTTCAAAAAAAGTTATCGATTGTGTGGATGGGGGAAGTGCAGTTGATGTAGTTCATATGGATTTTAGCAGTTTTTGACAAAGTGAAGATTGACTTGAGAAGGTCAAAGCACATAGAATTCACGTAAACTTAACGAGATGGATCTGAAATTGGATTCGTAATAGGACACAAAGAGTGGCGGTAGGGGCAATGGGAGCCCTTGTGGAATTATCGCTGGATTATTAATCCAGAAATTCAGATAATACTTTGGGGTCCTGGGTTTGAATCCTGTCACAGCAGATGGTGGAATTTGCATTCAATAAATAATACCTGCAATTAAGAATCTACTGATAACCGCTATTAATAGTTGGTGTCGTTTCAGGAAGGAAATCTGCTGTCCTTATCTGACCTGGTCTACATGTGGCTCCAGAGTGAGAGAAAATGGTTGACTCTCATCTGTCCTCCGGAACTAGGGGTGGGGAATAAATGCTGATGTGGATATGCTGGCGTTGAACTGGGGTAAACACAGTAAGAAATCTCACAACACCAGGTTAAAGTCCAACAGGTTTATTTGGTAGCAAAAGCTTTTGGACCTCTGACCTACATCAGGTGAGTGGCAAGAACTCTCCACTCACCTGATGAAGGAGCAGCGCTCTGAAAGCTACTGGTGTTTATTACCAAATAAGCCTTTTGGACTTTAACCTGGTGTTGTGAGTCTTCTTACTGTGAATAAAGGCTGGCCAACCAGCAATAATGATGTGGAGATGCTGGCGTTGGACTGGGGATGTTGCCTGGTATGGTGGGAAGGTCTTATGAGGGAAGGCTGAGGGACTTGAGGTTGTTTTCGTTAGAAAGAAGAAGGTTACGAGGTGACCTAACTGAGGCATACAAGATGATCGGAGGGTTAGATAGGGTGGACAGTGAGAGCCTTTTTCCTCGGATGGTGATGGCTAACACGAGGGGACACAGCTTTAAATTGAGGGGTGGTAATTATAGGACGGATGTCAGAGGTAGGTTCTTTACTCAGAGGGTAGTAAGGGCGTGGAATGCCCTGCCTGCAGCAGTTGTGGACTCGCCAACTTTAAGGGCGTTCAAATGGTCAGTGGATAGGCATATGGATAACATTGGAATAGTTTAGGTTAGCGGTCAATCCACTGGTCGGCGCAACATCGAGGGCCGAAGGGCCTGTACTGTTCTATGTTCTATGTGATGCTCCTTGGAAGTAGTAACAAGGGAGTGTTTAATGAATGGCAGGACACGGGAAAGTTCAGAGGAACAGATAGATCTTGGGGTCATTATTCATAGATCCCTGAGGGAGACAGAACAGGTGAGTAGGATAGTGAAGAAGGCAGACGGGACATTTGCTTTTATCAGCCGTGACACAAAGTATAAGAGGAAGGAGGTGATGTTGGAACTGTACAGAACATTGACTAAGCCACAAAAAGAGAAAATGCTGGAAAATCTCAGCATGTCTGACAGCATCTGTGGGGAGAGAATACAGCCAATGGATGACCCTTCATCGGAGCTAATTAGGCCACAGTTAGGTGCACAATTCTGGTCACCTCACTACAACTGATCGCCCTAGAGAGGAGATTCACCAGGTTGTTGCCTGGGATGGTGCATTTGAGCTATGAGGAGAGCCTGGATAGACTAGGATTGTTTTCTTCAGAGCAGAGAAGGCTGAAGGGGGACATGATTGAGGTGGATAAGATTATGAGGGATAGGGACAGACTGAGAAGGGAATAACAGCTCCTCTTGGTTGAGGGATCAATCATGAGGGGACATAGTTTTGGGGTGAGAGGCAGATTCAGAGAGGATTTGAGAAAAAAAACCTTTTCACTCACTGGGTGGTGGGAATCTGGAACGCACTGCCTGGGAAAATATGGAGGCCGGAAACCTTACAACCTTTAAAAAGTATTTGGATGAGCTGTTGAAAAATATCGTGACATTCAAGGATACAGGACAAGGGCAGGAAAATGAGATAAACTGACTTCAGTGGTAATCATTGTCAGTGCAGATTCGATGGGCTGAATGGCCTTTTCTGCACTGTATGAATGTCAACAGGACTGGGATCAGTGTATTCACAGTATGGTTCACTGTATGGTTTAAGAGGATTTAACTCAATTGGCCAGTGTATGGGCACCAGCATACAGAAATAGAAAGGAGGAATAAGATGCTTAGAGGAGCGAGAGTGTCAGATAATTCTGGAAATGTAAAGTTTATTTATTAGTCACAAGTAGATTTACATTAACATTGCAATTAAGTTACTGCGAAAATCCCCCAGTCACCACACTCTGGAGTCTGTTCGGGTACATAGAGGTAGAATTTATCATGGCCAGTGCACCTAACCCGCATACCTTTCGGACTGTGGGAGGAAATCGGAGCACCCGGAGGAAACCCACATAGACACAGGGAGAACATGCAAACTCCACACAGACAGTGACCTGAGCTGGAAACAAACCAGGGTCCCCGGCACTGTAAGGCAGCAGTGCTAACCACTGTGCCATAGTGCCAGCCCAGTAGGAAGAGTAAGGTGTAATATCAAATTTGGTGGAACAAATTAAGGAAAATGAGGACTAGAGAGACAAGTTGCGTACACACAAGCTGGTGAGCTGCATTCAGGAAGGATGTGTTGCTGGATGTGATGCTGGAGTTTGAGGTGGAGCAAGTGTCCTTGGGGAATCACTTGGTTAACGGTCCAAATCTGCTGGTCTCTGGATTTTGGGATCTGGGACGTGCAATGGGAGAAGCGTATCAGGTACATCAAATCGTAATGTACAGATGTACAAGGAAATCTCCCAGGAATTTCCAATGGACTGATTCTCACTACTCCGGATGGTCCTTGAATGTCTCTGAGGGTATGCTCAGTGAAGATGGAACTTTACCTCTCCAGATACTGTGCAGTGGTGACTCCCGCTAATACTGCCTGTGACAGGTAGATTAGTGAGGATGAGATTGTGCAAGCTTTTCTCTCTCGCTGGTTCTCTCATCACCTGCCTCAGGCCATCAGAAGCCAGCCAGATCAGTCAATAGCAGGTGCTACCAAGCCACTTTTGGTGGTGGCCATTGAAGTCCCCACCCAGCGTCCATTCCTTGTTACCCTCAATGCTTCCTCCAAGTGGTGTTGAACATGGAGGAACACTGGCTCATCAGCTGAGGGAGGGCAGTTTGTGATAAACTGCGGGAGGCTTCCTTGCCCATGTTTGACCTGATAGTACGTGACATCATGGAGTCAAAACTGACCTCTTGAATGCGTATCAGCAACGCCACCTCTGGTTGGTCTGGGCAGGACATACTCAGGGATGGTGATGGAGAAGGCTGAGTTGTTGACTATGTTAGATTGTTGCTTGGCTAGTCTATGGACTCCTCCATGTGATGGAGCTGAGACTTAATCACAATGTTTGTGATATCCTTTCATTCCCTTGCTGCAGGAGCAATGGCGTTTGGACCAATGGGGTGTCTTCTAGTTTGCCGTAGTGAGGTTTTAACCAATTGCAGCTCTCAGTCTTTAGGGAATGGCATGAGGGGATTTGGTCTAGTTGGTCTTGTTGTAAACCCTTTCCCAGACCATCACCCAGTTTAACTTTGCCGTGGGTTGGAGTGAGAGTGGGAACAGAGGACAGTGAGAAAGACCCAAGTTGAGAGTCTTTCCAATCACTGAGTTTGTAAATACATCACTAAAGGTGGGCCGGAGAGCATGATGGAATCACAGAGCACGAAAGGAGGCGTTCAACACATCGTGGAAGGCCCTCAGTTTGATTCCTCATCTGTCCTGAGGAAGAAAGAGGTTAAACTAATGACTCTTTTTATAGAACTGGTTTGGACTGTTCAGATCGCAGTCTGAGGGCAGAGCTGGTTGTGAGCAAACTGCCTGTACTCACCCTGCTGACACAGCCGTGAGAAATGGGTATTTCACTGGAATAACAAAGAGCAGCGACTGCACAGAATCACAATCATGCTGGAGAAAGAACAACAAGATAATCCTACAGGTACAGACAGTGTTAATATTCAGGAAAAGACACTGGCTCCTGTACACACTGCAAGATGCAATAAATGAACAGATAGACTCTCTATTAGAACAGAGGGATATACATAAAACCCTACAGTGCAGAAAGAGGCCCTTCGGCCCATCGAACACAATCCCACCCAGGCCCTACCCCCATATCCCTACATTATTCCCTCTAACCTACGCATCCCTGGACACTAAGGGGCAATTTCTTAGCACGGCCAATCAACCTAACCCGCACATCTTTGGGCTGTGGGAGGAAACCAGATCTCCTGGAGGAAACCCAAGTAGACATGAGGAGAATGTGCAAACTCCACACAGACAGTGACCCCAGCCAGGAATCGAGCCCAGGACCCTGGAACTGTGAAGCAGCAGTGCTAACCACTGTGCTACCGTGCCAAAGGAACTCCCTGTACTGTAAGCAGAGGCATGGGACCTTGGGCATTCACTCAACCAGAGATGGGGCCTGAGGTTAGACTAATATCGGATAAAGCATCTCCTGCCTGTGTCAACACTCCCCTCAGCACTGTACTCAAGTATCAGTCCACACTATTAGCCAAATCACTGGGAGAACCTGATCACAAGACAGCCTGTCCCAGAGAGGAGAGTGCTCCCACTGATTCTAACGGAGAGAATATTCCTCCTCCCGGGGCAATAGCATTGGAAGGGAATATGAGGGCGGCAATGGGCTGCCAGCGGATCTGGGTCCTCCTTGCTGTGAGTTTCAGCTCAGTATGAATTTCCCAAGCATTGATGAAAGTGAAGCCAGCTTTGGCAGGTTTCACATTGAAGGAAGGTGGACGGGTTTAACAGCAAAACTAATCGATTCATCAATCATTCTAGTTTTAATGGAGGTCGGGTTTGGGGTCAGCTGCTATCAGGAGGCAGATCTGTCCCTGAAACCATTGAAGGAAGTTTTGCCATTCCATTTTAACAATGTTTCCATCTTTAACTCTTGTTGAGTGGATTTCCCAGGTCTCAGGCAAAATCCCCGGTGAAGGCTCAGTAGGAGGAGATATACTGCCCACAGGCCCAATTAGCTACCCAGGAAACTCCACTCCACTCCCAGCTCCATGGTCTCGATCGTAACATCACCCCCACGATCACTGCAGCCATCACTGCTCACTACAATCATTGCCGTATCCTTGATCAGGACCAAGAATATCGCAGTCATTAATCTCCCATCATCACTGAACCCCTCACTCCACCAGCCCATAAGACATAGGAGTAGAATTAGACCACTCAGCCCATCGAGTCTGCTTGGCCATTCAATCATGGCTGGCTTTTTCTCCTCCCGGTTCTCCTGTCTTTTCCCCATAACACCCAATCCCTTTATCAACCAAGAACCAATCTATCTCTGTCTTAAACACAATGCCCTGGCCTCCACAGCCCATTGTGGCAAATAGTTCCACACATTCACCACTCGCTGACTGAAGAAATTCCTCCTCATCTCTGTTTTAAAGGATCGTCCCTTTAGCCTGAGGTTGTGCCCTCTGGTTCTAGTTTTTCCTACTAGTGGAAACATCCTCTCCATGTCCAGTCTATCCAGGCCTCACAGTATCCTGTAAGTTTCAATAAGATCCCCCCTCATCCTTCTAAACTCCAATGAGTAGAGACCCAGAGTCCTCAACCCGTTCCTCATATGACAAGCTCTTCATACCAGGATCATTCTTGTGAACCTCCTCTGGGCCCTTTCCAAGACCAGCACATCCTTCCTTAGATATGGGGCCCAAAACTGCTCACAATATTCCAAATGGGGACTGACCAGAGCCTTATACAACCTCAGAAGTCCATCCCTGCTCTTGTATTCTAGCCCTCTCGACATGAATACTAACATTGCATTTGCCTTCCTAACTACCGACTGAACTTGTACGTTAACCTTAAGAGAATCTTGACTCCCAAGTCCCTTTGTGTTTCTGTTTTCCCAAGCATTTTCCCATTTAGAAAATACTCTATGCCTCCATTCTTCCTTCTAAAGTGCATAACCTCACACTTTTCCACGTTGTATTCCATCTGTCACTTCTTTGTCCACTCTCCTAACCTGTTCAAGTCCTTCTGCAGCCCCCCCTGCTTCCTCAATATTACCTGTCCCTCTACATTTTTTTATATCATCTGCAAACTTAGTAACAGTGCCTTCAGCTCCTTCCTCCAAATTGTTAACGTGTACTGTGAAAAGTTGTGGTCCCAGCACTGACCCCTGAGACACACCACTAGTCACCGGCTGCCATCCTGAGAAAGACCCCTTTATCCCCATTCTCTACCTTTTGTCAGTCAGCCAATCCTCTATCCATGCCAGGATCTTACCCTTAACACCATGGGCACTTAACTTATTTAACAGAATCCTATTCGGCACCTTGTCAACGACCTTTTGAAAATCTAAATAAATCACATCTACTGGTTCTCCTTTATCTAACTTCCTTGTTACCTCCTCAAAGAACTCTAACAGATTTGTCAGACATGATCTCCCCTTGACAAAGCCATGCTGACTCAGTCCTACTTTATTACGCACTTCCAAGTACTCTGCGATCTCATCTTTAATAATGAACTCTAAATTCTTGCCAATGACCAAAGTCAGGCAAAATGGCCTCTAATTTCCCATATACTGCATGTATTTAGGTACAACATCCCCAGTCCTGTGAGCAATAGGTAAAGATGCTGTTAACACATATATCTGTACACCATAGAGAAATAGCTTAAAGTTAGGTAGACTGGATATAGCCAGGCACATTGATAACCCACATTATGGAAACAACTGTGAGTTTAGTCACTAACATAGGGCATAGGGTTCGATGCTGCTAACACAGCAATAGTTAGGGATAATAAAAAGACTGCCTGTGGTGTGGAGATAACACCAGAGATGTGATGTGCAGTGAAGCATACACCATATCCTGAAGGAATGTAAGGGGCCCAAGTTACAAAAAGCAAATGGTCTGCAAGATGTGTTGTTTTTACAACTAAGCATAAAAGGGGGAAAAGGTCACTGAGATAGTCGGGACAGCAGTGATTAAGTTGGCAAAGGATTGATTACTGCCAATCTGAACTGGACATGTAACAGTGTTGGATAAGACGGATGAGTTTGTTAATGCACTCTTGTGATAACAGGAGACATTGTTAGATGGGGAGTAGAGGGGATGGAAACTTGAGAGGCACCTCGAGCCAATAGGGGAATGACAACACATAGATGGGACAGGGACCACCAATTAGGGGAGAACAACACATTGCAAAGCCATTACAATGCTTGTAAAAAAGTATAAAATGTGCTGCAAATCGATGTAAGGTGTGCCTATTTTATTGGACACCCGGTCTTGCAAGAACATTAAATAAAATATCTTGCTCCTTCAGAACTTGACTTGACTAAATTGTTTGACTGTGAGCTGCGTTTCTCACAGTCCTGCATTGACCACCTTCCTTCTTATACTTGTCACCTTTTTTGCTCTGCCTGGGGTTAGATTCCTGCCACCTTCTATACTCTCTGCTCTATTACATGGTCTGGAAACTTTACTAAACTCTCCTGAGCCCTCAACTCCATTAACCTGCACTTCTACCCGCTCCTTTAACTTTGATTCTCTAACTCTCCATACAACTGAACCCTCCCCCCACTAATAATCCTTGCCTGCAGGCACTACCTCCCTCCATCACGACCCTTCATCAGCCACTGTCAATCCCATTCCCCACCGCCACCCACCTGTCACTGCCCCCATTACCCATCCCGCTCCATCACCCACTGCCATCCCTTCACCACCAATGCCCCACTTCCACCACCCCCCTCCATCACCCACTGCCAACCTCATCACCTACTGCCACCCACTCATCACTGCCCCCATCACCCACCTTCTCCATCACCCACCATCCCCATCACCCACCTTCTGTCAATCACCAACATGTTCTATGATATTCCTCAATCCCTCATCTCTGTCTGACCTTCCCACAGCCTGATCAATCCTTGCCCTCTGAACCTTTACCCAACCTTAACCTCTGACCCCAAACTGAGGCTCCCATTTCCCAGCCAATCAGAATCTTAACCACAACACCACTGGTGTTGCCGAGTATCTCTAACCCCATCAGCTCTCATTGTTTGGAGTTTGCCTGTTCAAGCTACGACCAGACCCGATCAACTGAGGCTGTGTGTTGGAGAATCTGTGCCAAACTCCACACTGCTCGGGGAAACCTGCCCTTCCAGGTTTCCTGGCCATTAACCCCCCCCCCGCCTCCCTTAGATGTGACCATTCATCTGACTCACAACTCCTATCAGGAGGACAGTGTACTGCCTTGAGTATAACTCCTACCTACCAGATAAATGTGTAGTGGTGCATTTTGGCAGGTCAAATGGGTTGAAGGAATACAATACCAAAGGTAAGACTCTTAGCAGTGTAGAGGATCAGAAGGACCTTGGGGTTCGGGTCCACAGGACTCTTAAATCGGCCTCACAGGTAGAGGATGTGGTTAAGAAGGCATGTGGTGTGCTGGCCTTCATCAATCGAGGGATTGAGTTTAGGAGTCGGGAGGTAATGCTGCAACTTTATAAGACCCTAGTCAGACCCCACTTGGAGTACTGTGTGCAGTTCTGGTCGCCTCATTACAGGAGGGATGTGGAAGGTATTGAAAGGGTGCAGAGGAGATTTACAAGGATGTTGCCTGGATTGGGTGGCATGCCTTATGAGGATAGGTTGAGAGAGCTCAGTCTTTCCTCCTTAGAGAGACGAAGGTTGAGAGGCGACCTGATAGAGGTTTATAAGATGTTGAGAGGTATAGATCGGGTGGATTCTCAGAGGCTATTTCCCAGGGCTGAAGTGGTCGCTACGAGAGGACACAGGTTTAAGGTGCTGGGGAGCAGGTACAGAGGAGATATCGGGGGTAAGTTTTTCACTTAGAAGGTGGTGAGTGAGTGGAATCGGCTGCTGTCAGTGGTGGTGGAGGCAAATTCGATAGGGTCTTTTAAGAGACTTCTAGATGAGTACATGGGATTTAATAGAATTGAGGGTTATAGGTAAGCCTAGTAGGTAGGGATATGATCAGTGCAACTTGTGGGCCAAAGGGCCTGTTTGTGCTGTAGTTTTTCTATGTTCTTTCAACCTGCCTGATCCTACCAGGAGTTATACTGCCAGTAACTAGAAGAAGTGAGCGTTCCCACCCCCGCTCGATGTTCAGTTCCTGGGGAAGGGTTTGAGGTGGGAGGCAAGGGAGAATACATTCCACCAGGGACAGACCATGTTTTTAACGTGTTGTGTTTGTGGGAACTTGTGCTGACAAGTTCTGGTTGGCTTGGAAATGAGAACCTGGGGTTGGACGTTAATGGGGTGACCCACGGCAACCAGAATTCTAAATAAGTCATTACCACCGAATGTGCCACATGAATCACAGCGAGTGGTCCCTGCAGTTCTTCCCCCTTTAATCAAAGCTTCAGTAATGATCGTTTTGCCGTCTGCAGACAGGCTTAAATATACATTCCACAAAAACTGAGACATAGCACGAAGCTTTCCTGGAAATCAGGCAGGATAACAGCGGCAAAATGGGAATATTGGGCAGTGCCGTCTTTGTGAAACCTTTCATTTAGTTTTTTTTATGGTATGAGGGTGTGACTGGCCCATTCTTTATTGCCAATGAACTGAGTGGATTGCTCGAGGCCATTTCAGAGTTAAACAGTTAAGAGTCAATCACATTAGAATCTCGAAAAGTTACAGCACAGAAGACCATTCAGCCCATCTCGTCCATGCCAGCCCAAGGACACCCAGGTGCCCTTTCTAATCCCACCTTCCTGCACACAGCTCATAGCCCTGTAGCTTTACAGCCCTTAAGGTGCAGATCCGGGTACTTTGTACCAGGTATGTGGGTGCAGCACGGTGGCGCGGTGGTTAGCACTGCTACCTCAGAGTGCCAGGGACCCAGGTTCAATTATGGCCTCAGGTCACTGTCTATGTAGAATTTGCACATTCTCCCCGTGTCTGCATGGGTTTCCTTCGGGTGCTCCGGTTTCCTCACACAGTCCAAAGTTGTGTAGGTTAGGTTGATTGGCCGTGCTAAATTGCCCCTTAGTGTCAGGGGGACCAACAGGATAGACATGTGGAGCTATGAGGATGGGGTTGGGTGGGATTGTTGCCAGTGCAGACCCAGGATAGCAGATTTCCTTCCCTAAAGGATTTTAGTGAATTAGATGGGGTTTCATGGTCATCGTTTGACTTTTAATCCCTGATTTTTTATTCAATCTACCGTGATGAGATTCAAACCTGGGTCTCCAGAGCATTACCCTGGTTCTCTGGATTATTGCACTACATCACCACCCCAAACTCATTATTCCTCAAATGGCACTGTAGGGATTCTATGATTCTACCAGATCTCGAATATATGATTCTTTTTAAAAGAGTTTAAGATCTCTGCCTCCACCACCAACTTGGGCAGTGAATTCCACAGCCCCTGCATTAAAAAAAACTTCTTCCTCATGTCCCGTCTACACCCACTGACACTTGTTTTGAATCTTATGTTCCCTGGTTCTAGAATTCTCAGCCAAGGGGATCATTTTATCCTGTCCACTCTCAACAGTGTACACCACAATCAAATCACCCCTCAGTCTTCTTTGTTCCAAATAACCTCAAACTATCCAATCTCTCGCCTCGCAGGTACACTTTTCTAGTTCTGGCAACATTCTTGTAAACAGAGACGGAGTTGAGGAGGAACTTCTTCACTCAAAGGGTGGTGAGTCTCTGGAATTCTCTGACCGTTGAAGTGGTGGAGGCTGCCTCGCTAAATATATTTAAGTCACGGGTAGATACGTTTCTGATAGACAAGGGAATTAAGGGTTATGGGGAGAAAGCGGGAAAGTGGAACTGATCCACTTCAGATCAGCCATGATCTTATTGAATGGCGGGGCAGGCTCGAAGGGCTAGATGGCCTATTCCTGCTCCTATTTCTTATGTTGGTAGGTAAACCTCCTCGACATTCTCTCTCCAGAGTAATTACAGTCTTTGTGTATACTGTGCTGACCAGAACTGTGTGCAACATTCCAGCTGTGGCCTCATCAGTATTTTATACAATTCCAACATTATATCTTTATTTTTATATCCTATGTGGGCGATCTTACTGGGTTTATCATGTCGGTCGGTCAGCGTGGCGAGCTGGTAAGATCGTGACAGGCGATAAACCGGGTTCGCAATTTTAATTTGAATTTTATTAGTTCAGCTCCGGATGCAATTGTCCGTGCTCACGTGCCCTAATGGCCTCATTGTGGGGGTCCTCACCCGTGTGGATCACATATGGTCCCCAACAATGTGGACATGACATGATGGCCTCACTGGTAGGACTGGAGGCCATTGAGGCTCCCCAGGTAGCCAGGATCGGGGTGGGGTCAGTGCCCCGTGGGCACTGCCAGCCTGGCACCCTGGCACTGCCCACCATGCAGCCTGGCACTGCCCACCAGGCATCACACAATATCAAGAGGCAGGGCATAATTGGGGGGACAGGGTCATGATGGGGGCAGAGCCCTAAGTGGGGGGGGGGGCGGGTGGGGTGAGCTGTGCACTATGCAGGTGGGGATCAGCTGGGGTGGCGATTGGCCGGGTTGGGGGGGGAGGGGTATCAGGGCAGTGGTCAGCCAGGGATGGGAGGAAGATATCAGCACAATATCCAGAAAGGGGGCATGGAGTGATTGATTGTGGAGGCCAGCAATCTTGGGGGGTTGGGGGGGGGGCGTTAATTATTGATCTCTGTTCTGTGTTCACTTGTACACAGAACACTGAGTGATCTGCACATGTGCAATGGTGCCCTCTAGCTGTGAGAAGCCGGCTTTCCGAAGGGAGTAGACTCTGTCCACTCACCCTACTGGCATGAATCACACTTTGTCTCTTTTTTTGCACTAAATGGCATAAGCTCGCTGAAAAATTGGGCCCAATTCTCTCTCCTGTTTTAAGCTTGTCCGGCACTTCAAATCTCTTTGATAAGATTGCCCCCATACCTCTCAATGAAGGAGGGCATTCCTACCATCGCTGTGGCTCTGGAGTTACATGTAGGCCAGACCAGGGTAAGGACAGCAGATTTCCTTCCCTAAAGGATTTTAGTGAATTAGGTGGGGTTTCATGGTCATCATTTGATTTTTAATCCCAGATTTTTTTATTCAATCTACTGTGATCAGATTCGAACCTGGGTCTCCAGAGCACTACTCTGGGTCTCTGGATTATCACACTACATCACCACCCCAAACTCATTATTCCTCAGCCCACTACGACACTGCATTGATGGTCTATCAATGGGTTGTAGATGGATCAGATTAGTTCTGATTAATTCTCGCTCTCGCCATTTAAATTGTTGGCCCAAAATGTTCCAGAACAACCGCTTGATCAACACACTGACCAACACTGGGTCACTGTGACTGCCCAATCCATCACAGCAACCCATGCAGTTTGGTTCACTACCACCTCCCGGCCCTATTTACTCCATCTCTAAGGACAAAACAGGAATATCCTGAGGAGACCCTCAATCCCCTTCAAATTACTCCCCATCCCATCTGGGAGTTTTAGTATCTCTCTCATTTGCCTTCAACAGTGAGGGATCTGATATGATAACGAGGGATCTGTTAGGGATAATGAGGGCAAGGAATCTTTCAGGGATATTGAGGGTGAGGGATCTTCTAGGGATAATGAAGGTGAGGGATCTGGTAGGGTGATGAATTGGGAAGGTGGATCTATGATTATTGCTCTGATGGACGTGGTTACGCTCTAAGGTTCTCTGGAAAGTCATGTGATGCACGGACACCTCTCTCTTTAATACCATTTCTCTAACATAGAACATAGAAAAACTACAGCACAAACAGGCCCTTCAGCCCACAAGTTGCGCCAATGATATCCCTCCCTACTAGGCTTACCTATAACCCTCAATCCTATTAAGTCCCATCTACTCATCCGGAAGTCTCTTAAAAGACTCTAACGAATTTGCCTCCACCACCACCAATGGCAGCCGATTCCACTCACTCACCACCCTCTGAGTGAAAAACTTACCCCTGACATCTCCTCTGTACCTGCTCCCCAGCACCTTAAACCTGTGTCCTCTCGTAGCGACCATTTCAGCCCTGGGAAATAGTCTCTGAGAATCCACTCTATCTATACCTCTCAACATTTTATACACCTCTATCAGGTCGCCTCTCATCCTTCGTCTCTCCAGGGAGAAGAGTCCCAGCTCCCTCAACCTATCCTCATAAGGCATGCCTCCCAATCCAGGCAACATCCTTGTAAATCTCCTCTGCACCCTCTCAATAGCTTCCACATCTTTCCTGTAATGTAACATCTTTTATCTTTCAGAATAAGAGTGATGAGGATTAGGATGGGCAGTTTCCTAATGAAACACTGTGGATTCTTTAATTAGATCTCTTTCTGTTTGACTCGATTAAGTACAAACGTAACGCACTGCGATTCAGCTGCAGATCCTGCTCTGTTTGAAGTCTGCTTGTGAGTTTGATTACAGAGAGGTTACTCTATTTATATAATCACAGACACTCATTACTAATGGACTCCCTCCAACCCCAACAGGAGATGGATTCAGTAACCTCGAGACAGATTTCACTTTCTGGCGTAGATCTTGACTCAGAGGGTGGAATTTTACAATCTCGGTGCGCCTGTCTTACGGTGAGAAAGTGTCGTAAAGTCGGCTGTAAAGCAGCGAGCGTGAATAGCGCCCGTTTCTGCACCTCTCGCGATTGGATGACACCCAGATTTCTGGCGTGGTCAGCCTTCCACCGGAAATGATCGGGAGGCTGATTAATTTATTTATATCCTGTTTACATCTACTTAGCGAGCCCAGCGCTCAATTGTCTGGGCTTTTTTGCCCGATCCGTCACGGGGGGATTGCTGATTGAGGAAAACACCCGCTCCCTATGAACAGGGAACAGTTGTGTTGGCCTCGTCGGTGGAACCGGAAACCACTGGGGCTCCCTGGGGATGCTGAGGGCAAGGGGGGTACCCCTTGGCAGTACCAGACTGGCACCGAGGCACTGCCCGCTGGGTATCTTTGCATCGTCTACTGGGACGATGCCACTCTGCCTACGATCGGTGGGGGGATGAACCAGGGCCACGATCAGTCTGGGTGGGGGGTTGGGGGGGGGTGCTGCATCTTGGGTTGCAGGCCCCCATGATTGTTTGGGGAGGGGAGCAGAGGTACTGGTTGGGACTGCCTGCACTAGCAGGGGCCTGACAACCCTCTCTCTGTCAAATCCTTCTGATTTGATTTATTATTGTCACATGTATTAGTATACTTCAAAAAATATTGTTTCTTGTACGCTATACAGACAAAGCATACCGTTCATAGAGAAGGAAAAGAGAGAGTGCAGAATGTAGCGTTACAGTCATAGCTAGGGTGTAGAGAAAGATTAACTTAATGCGAGGTAAGTCCATTCAAAAGTCTGATGGCAGCAGGGGAGAAACTGCTCTTGAGTTGGTTGGTACGTGACCTCAGACTTTTGTATCTTTTTCCCTGAAGGAAGAAGATGGAAGAGAGAATGTCTAGAATGTGTGGGGTCCTTAATTATGCTAGCTGCTTTGCCGAGATGGGGAAGTGTAGACACAGTCAATGGATGGGAGGCTGGTTTGCGTGATGGATTGGGCTACATTCACAACATTTTGTAGTTCCTTGCAGTCTTGGGCAGAGCAGGAGCCCATACCAAGCTGTGATACAACCAGAAAGAATGCTTTCTATGGTGCATCTGTAAAAGTTGGTGAGAGTTGTAGCTGACATGCCAAATTTCCTTAGTCTTCTGAGAAAGTAGAGGCGTTGGTGGGCTTTCTTAACTATAGTGTCAGCATGGGGGGATCAGGACAGGTTGTTGGTGACCTGGACACCTAAAAACTTGAAACTTTCAACCATTTCTACTTTGCCCCCATTGATATGGACAAGGGCATGTTCCCTACTACACATCCTGAAGTCGATGACAATCTCCTTCATTTTGTTGACATTGAGGCAGAGATTATTGCTGCACCAGTTCACCAGACTCTCTATCTCATTCCTGTACTCTGTCTCATCATTGTTTGCAATCAGACCCACTACGGTGGTGTCACCAGCAAACTTGAAAATGGAATTGGAGGAGAATTTAGCCACACAGTCACAGGTGTATAAGGAGTATAGTAAGGGGCTGAGAACACAGCCTTGTGGGGCACCGATGTTGAGGATGATGGTGGGGTGAGGTGTTGTTGCCGATCCTTACTGATTGTGGCCTGTGAGTTAGGAAGTTCAGGATCCAGTCACAGAAGGAGGAGCCGAGGCCCAGACCACAGAGTTTGGAGATGAGTTTCGTGGGAAAAATGTGTTGAAGGCTGCGCTGTAGATAATAAATAGGAGTGTGGCATAGGTGTCCTTGTTATCTAGGTATTCCAGGGTTGAGTGCAGCGTCAGGGAGATGGCGTCTGCTGTGGACCTGTTGCGGCGGTAGGCAAACTGCAGTGGATCCAGGTAGTCCAGGAGACTGGAATTGATTTGTGCTGTGACTAACCTTTTGAAGCACTTCATAATGATGGATGTTGGAGCCACCGGCTGATAGTCATTAAGAAACACTGCCTGGCTTTTCTTAGATACTGGGATGATGGTCGTCTTGAAGTAGATAAGAACCTCATATTGTTGGAATGTGCATGTGTAGCATCAGAGGTCTGCACGTGTGCAACACATCCCTCTACAAGCTGGCTGCTGAATTAGTCGGACCACACCAGGTTAAAGTCCAACCAGTTTATTTGATAGTAAACCCACAAGCTTTTGGAAACGCTGTTCCTTCATCAGGTGTAAGGAGGGTTCTGATCAGAGAAGGGCGTATAAAGGCACAGACAGTTTACAGAATACTGATTAGAATGCGAGTCTTTACAGCTAACCTGCTATTCAAGTCTTAAAGATGCAGACAGTGTGAGTGGAGATAGCATTAGACAGAGGTTAACCTCTTGAATAGCAGGTTAGCTGTAAAGACTCGCATTTTAATCAGTATTCTGTAAACTGTGTGTGCCTCTATATGCCCTTCTCTGTTCAGAACCTTCCACACATCTGACGAAGGAACACTGTTTCCGAAAGCTTGTGGGTTTACTATCAAATACACTAGGTGGACTTTAACCTGGTGTTGTGAGACTTCTTACTGTGTTTACCTCAGTCCAACGCCAGCATCTCCACATGGTGAATTAAGCCCAGCCCACAGCCTCTCTGGTTACAAACTGACTAGAGTCCACAAGATTGGACGTGACTCACCAAAAATAAAGATCAGGAACTCTTCCGTTTTTCACACTAACTGGACACTTAGAATTAATCTTGTAAAATTCCAGCCAGAGAGTGTGTTACAGATAAGGAATCAATAGCCTGGCTTCTCCCTGTTTCAGTTCCACATGTTCCAATGGCGAGAGATGGAAATGGGTTTATGTCTCACAATCACTGGCTTTACACTATCACATATCCAGACATCACTGCCTCTGCCTCATACTCTGCTGTAACTCTGGGCTGAATGTTCCCCATGGTCCATGGGAGAAGACCTGGGAAGAAAGAGGAATTGGAATTGAGTTGGAAAGCATTTGGATAGAAATGTAACATCTTTACTTTGGATATTGGGAAGGGGAGCAGGATCAGAGTGGCGGGATGAATGTTGTACCTACAGGTCTCACCATTGGCTATGGAGACAGCAGCTTCCAGCTCAGATCAACTCTGTGTTAGCCCCTCCCAAGGGTGACCCTCACTGGAGGGTGACTCCACATCAGTGACCCTGAGACACTCCCTCCGGAAATGAAGGGTTCCTGTTCAGTTTACAGCCCCTGTCCCAGCCCCAATTTTAGAACTTAGAATCTTAGACTTAGACTTAGAATCTTAGAATCCCTACAGTACAGAAAGAGGCCATTTGGCCCATCGGGTCTGCACCGACCACAATCCCACCCAGGCTCTACCCCCATATCCCTATACATTTACCCGCTAATCCCTCTAACCTACGCATCTCAGGACACTAAGGGGCAATTTTAGCATGGCCAATCAACCTAACCTGCACATCTTTGGATTGGATTTGGATTTTGACAGACCTCAGGCCAACTGCTAGGCAGAGGAAAGGACATTCTGGCAGGGGGGGTGAGTTGGACCCAAGGGAGGAGGGAAGGACACAGGGATCATCGAGTGATCTACCTGTGGGTGGGTGCAATATGAACTCCCTTCTTGACTGGTTGGAGGCTGGCGCAAAGGGACATGAGCAGCAGAGGTTAAAACCTGTCGCAGTAACCCGGACCATTGTTGTAGGTTGCCAGGTATGGACCTGCTTGCTGTACGTCACAGATGCGGCTATTGGTTTGGTTTCCAGTGGTGGGAAGCTGGCCTCAGCTGAGTTGCTACAGGTTAAGGTCAAGATGCTGCAAGGACAAGAGTTAGTCAAGAACATTTCCTTCCAGGAGATAAAAACGGCAGAGTGGGATGACTGGATATCTCTTTCGATGGGCCAAATGGCCTCCTTCTTTGCTGCATTAGCCAATAATTATCAGCCTCCAACTTTGAGGTCCTTTTTTAAAATTTTGTGCTCTCTCCTTTCCTGAAGACACTAACTCCGTTGTGGGAGAACTCCAAGATCACTTTCTGGCATCCCAACCAAATCTTCAGGAGTGAGAGTGAATGCTGAGGGTTAGCAAGCTTGCTGACTGTGGGAGGCATCACAGTCCAGAGTTTCAAAGCTAAAGAACCTGTCAGCATGTTTGACTGTGTCATTCCATCTTCTGGCTGCGACTTTATCTCAGCGAGCAGTCTGGTACAGTGGGGTTGGAGTTGTGGAGGGGAACCCCGGTGCGAGTGTTTCTCTCGCCTCCTGTTCAAAGACTTTAAACTCTCTCCAGTTGGCTTCTTACCCATGGTTGACCTGATTGACAGGGGGAGAAGATCTGAAGCAGCAGAACACAACGTAACCAAGAGACGGGAAGTTTAACAGAGGGCAGTGGTGGCGGTACAGAGAGATCTGGACATCAATGGGATGCTTAGGGGGCTGGCTAAATTTAAGGGGTTATGTAGCCAGCAGAGAGACAGGGGTTTGGGAAGCACAGAGATAAGCTTTGATGTGTTTTTCTTCATCTTGTACTCACTTATTAGATCAAAGCACCTACCAGCCACAAGGGTTGGATTAATTTGAAAAACGTAGATTTATTTCTGAAGGATTTGAGAAGTTGGTAGCATTAATACACAGTTGGAGAACTTGTACAGATGTCTGGATGAGTAACTTCACATGAAAGACTCAGATTATAGAATCCTGCAGTGCAGAAGGAAGCCATTCAGCCCATCAAGTCTGACTGACCACAATTCCCCCCCAGGCCCTATCCCCATAACCCCCAGCTAGTCCTCCTGACACTAAGGGGCAATAACCCAACTGACGTACACATCTTCAGGCTGTGGGAGGAAACTCATGCAGACACGGGGAGAATACACAGACGGTGACCCAAGCCAGGAATCGAACCCGGGTCCCTGGCGCTCTGAGGCAGCAAGGCTAACCACTGTCCAGCCCATGTGAGTCATATGATACATTGCACAATTTCCCCTCTGACGAATTATACATATGACATGGAGATGCTGGCATTGAACTGGGGTAAGTTCACAGTAAGAAGTCTCACAACACCAGGTTAAAGTCCAACAGATTTATTTGGTAGCAAAAGCCACTAGCTTTCGGAGCACTGCTCCTTCATCAGGTCAGTGGGAATTCTATTCACAAACAGGGCATATAAAGATACAAACTCAATTTACAAAATAATGGTTGGAATGTGAGTCTTCACAGGTAATCAAGTCTTAAAGGTACAGACAACGTGAGTGGAGAGAGGATTAAACACAAATTAAAGAGATGTGTGTTGTCTCCAGCTAGGACAATTAGTGAGATTTTGCAAGCCCAGGCAAGTCGTGGGGGATACAGATGGGTTCATGTCACACTATCTGTAAGTGAGAAAGCTTCAAATACGCCAAGTTACTCAAAGTGGCAACAGATTGCTAGGCAACATGCCAATAACTAACAGTTACAACTCTACCAGAATATCCAGATGTTCTTTGGCAGTGAAACGTATGCAGAGACCAAAAAGCAAACAGCTCCATTAGCAAAGCAAACAGCTCCATTGAAAACAGCTGAGGAGACGCAGTGGTTAGTGCTGCTGCCTCACAGCATCAGGCAGCTGGGTTCAATTCCCAGATTGGGTCACTGGCTGTGTGGAGTTTGCACATTCTCCCCGTCTCTGCATGGGTTTCTCCTGGATTCTCCGGTTTCCTCCCACAGTCCAAAGATATGTGGGTTAGATTGATTGGCTATGATAGGTTGCCCCTTAAGTGTCTTGGGATGCATAGGTTAGAGGGATTAGCAGGGTAAGTATGTGGGGATTGCAGGGATAGTAGTACTTGAGTGGGATTGTTGTTGATGCAGACTTGATGGGCCAAATGGCCTACTTCTGTACTGTAGGGATTCTATGATTATTGGAGTGGATGGAAGACTATCCGAGCCCTCCTCTGGAGAGGGTGCAGTCACTGAGGGAGATCATTGAGAGAGTGTGCCTGTCACAGCAGGGTTCACAGCGACAGAGCTGAGTAAAGCACAGCCATGGGCGACGCTCCAGTTGGTGATGAACTTAGAGCAGGGTAAACCATGACTCCTGCACCATCTGTATGAATGTCTCTGCTGAAGGGAAACTACACTGTCCCAGGATACACAAAGATAGTGACCCTGAACAAGAACAAGAACAGGAGCCGCAATGTCAGATAGCTCCTTACTCAGCATTGCGGGAAAGGAACTTCCCAGTGCTGCCCTTGTCAGTGCAGATCCTGCTGAACCCTGAATTCCGGAGCGTTTCACAAGTGGGGAGATCTACAATGCACACAGTCTGAAAGCGGCAGAGGAAAGCCACGTATAATAAAGTGACTGCCTTCATTGGCCTCATTGAGGCATTTGACCATGTGAGCAGGAGGTGGTGTATTTCAGTTGCCGCTTAATGATCCCCCCTCTCCATGACATCATGATGGCTAAGGGCAGCTATAACGGGGCAACATCAGAACCCTTGGAGATCCGATAGGGTCAAAGCAGGGTTATCATCTGGCACCAAAACTCCCTGGCATATTTTTCATTCTTCCTGCTATCGTGTGCCCCAGGTCATCTACAAAGTTGCTCGAGTTCCAAAGCAACATTGCGTCAACTCCTCAGTCACCCCGCACTGAATGCCACACTAATATTCCACGCTGACGATCTCATACTTATAGAGTTTGGTCTGCCTACCTGTATCAGGAAGAAAATGCCCTGGCCCAGGATCCTGCTATTGTTGCCCTTCATCAGCATTGACAATGTGCCCCTGGAGCTTGTTGATAGCCTTACATATCGAGGCACCACACTCACCAACAATCTGTCACGATGTTGAAATAAACACAGGCATCCAAAAGCTGCAGCTGTTCTGTCCACGCTGAATGAGAGTTGGGAACAACACCTGACTGAGAACAGCAAACTGTACGGCCACCAAGCCTGTGCCTTCTGCACACTCCTCTACAGTAGTGAGATAGAGGCGACACGTGCCATGCAGAAGACTGCTCAGCTCCACCACTGTGGGAGGATACATTTGAAACAACAAAGGCAGAAACTGTTCAAAGAAAGCACTATCCATGGACACAGCTCCAGATGGTGATCAGCTCACCAAGCACAGTATCACTGCTGCATTATCTGTACAAATGTCTTTGCTGAAGGGAAACAACACTAGAATCATAGAACCCTAAAGTGCAGAAAGAGGCCCTTCGGCCCATCGAGTCTGCACCGAACACAATCCCACCCAGGCCCTACCCCCATATTTTACCCACTAATTCCTCTAACCTACGCATCCCTGGACACTAAGGGACTATTTCTTAGCATGGCCAATCAACCTAACCCACACATCTTTGGACTGTGGGAGGAAACCCACGCAGACACGAGGAGAATGTGCAAACTCCACACAGACAGTGACCCGAGCCGGGAATCGAACTCAGGACCCTGGAGCTGTGAAGCAGCAGTGTTAACCGCTGTGCTACCGTGCCGCCCAACACTGCCCCGGGATATATACACAGTGTGACCGTATAAAAGAACTAGATCATCTCCTTGCAGGACAAGGTCACCAATTCTGAGATCTTGGAGGACGCTAATTCCACCAGCAGACATTCATTGCTAAGCCAATGATACCTGCACTGCTTCAGTCACATTCATCAACTTGGTGATGGCCGTGTACCCAAAGGCCTTCTTTACGGGAACTGGCCATCTCTGCTTAAAGGGCCGCTGATGGCTGTGACCTCAGGGGGCTGACCGTTTGGAGGGATGTTGGAAAGAGGTGAGCAGAAACTAAAATCCCATGTAGCTGAGCAGAGGATCCAGAGAAAGCAGACGCCAGCATTATTATTTATTTGACCACAAGCCATTGTGGCCATTATTGCAAAGAGGAACTCTTACCCAGTTCACCAGAACAACAGCCAGAACTTTCCCACTCTTCACACTGCGGAACTGCCTGGCCCCGCCGATGGCACACTGCCTCGGGTTTCCCAGCAGTGAGGGCTGCATTCGACAGGAGACCCTGTTGACATTGGTGGAACCAAAAGATCTTGCCATCGGTGGCCATCTCTTGCTGCCATGAAGCACCTTGCAGGTTGTATAGTAAATTCCACCCTGTGTCATAGATCACTTATTGTCTTCCTGTGTGAAAGGTCATAATGAAATTCCCAGATGGTGCCAATGGATGACATTAGAGATTCTTTAATACTCCTGAAGAATTCCCCGTGTTCCCGTGTTCAACATTATCCACTGGAATTCAGGAACAGGAGCAACTCGAGAGAGAACGTTTCACCCTGGAGTCCGACAGGAGCTGAGATGCCTCATTTCCCTTTTCATCCCCAAGAACTCCACCCAGCAATCTCAGGCTGGAAAATGGAAATGCATGTCCAGCATGTTATTGATGTTTTTCCCTTTTAATCCACAGGTGCTGCGGTCCGCCTTGTTGTCCAACGAGGGGCATACACATGATGGGTCGTGCAAGGGCTACTCTTGGATGTTTCGAGAGTAGCCTAGTGCTTCACGTCGTTAGCGTACGCTTAAACTGGACCAGATGCTGGGCAGCACGACAGCTCAGTGACTATCACTGTTTGCTGTACAGTTACAGGGACCGGGGTCGGATCTCCAACTTGGGTCGGTGTCTGTGGGAGTTTGCACATTCTCCCCGTGCTTGCGTGGGTTTTCTCCGGGTGCTCCGGTTTCCTCCCACACCCCAAAGATGTGCTCTTAGGCTGATTGGTGTAACAAATTATCCCGAAATTAGTCTCCCCTCAATCTGGTTTCCAATGTGGAGTGCCGTAAGCGTAGATAAGGGTCACGGGTGGAAGAGGGGACTCACAATGTTGAAATGGTGGCGTGGGCTCGTTGGGCCGAAGGGCCTGTTTCCCATGCTGTGTTGTTCTTTGTTTTTTGTTCGTGTTGTGGAGCAGTAGATCACAGATTTACCCTAGTCTCAGCGAAATTACACCCCAGTGTGACATTTGACCTGTTCTTATTCATAAAACGATGCCCTCTTGTTTAACATTAGAGGATGTAGTTCCAAATTTCAAAGAAATAAATGGCATCTCTCAAAATAAAAGCTTTTAAAAATCTGATGCGATTTATTGGGGGTCTTGATTGGTGTGGTATCAGATCCTCTAATCAGAATTCCTGATGTCTGTAGATTTGGAAGAGTCTCACTCACTGACTGGCTCATTTTTAAGTCAGATCTTGTCAGGTCTCTTAAGGTCAAACCAAATAAACAAACTCAAGTTAAATCAGGACAAAGTAGAAGGGGCAGCTCCCCAAAAGGAGGAGGAACAGCCCGAACAAAATCAAAGTACAAAGGAAACTTGAAAACATCAAATTAAAATGTGATTATTAGGTGCGATAACGCACCCCAGCCCCTGCGGTGACCAACAGGCGCGGAAGGCATCAACTACGCCCGCAGACACCATATGGGCAACACGACAGCTCAGTGACTATCACTGTTTGCTGTGCAGACACATGGATTTGGGCCAGTGTCTGCGGGAGTTTGCGCATTCTCCCCATGCTTGCGTGGGTTTTCTCCGGGTGCTCCGGTTTCCTCCCACACCCCAAAGATGTGCTCTTAGGCTGATTGGTGTAACAAATTGTCCCTAAATTAGTCTCCCCTCAATCTGGTCTCCAATGTGGAGTGCCATAAGCGTAGACAAGGGTCATGGGTGGAAGAGGGAACTCACAATGTTGAAATGGCGGCGTGGGCTTGTTGGGCCGAAGGGCCTGTTTCCCGTGCTGTGTTGTCCTTTGTTCTTTTATGGTCCCTCTGCAGGGACACCTGGCTGCGAACGTAGCCGCGATAGAGGGGCAGACAGTCAGTATGGATGGCCCCCTCGATCACCCGCTGCCCGGACCTGTAAATGGCGCGTTTCGCCAGGCCCAGGAGCAGGTTCACGAGGAGGTCGCCATCCCGACCCTCCCCTCTCCGCACCATAGATCAGGAGCGTGGGACTGAAGTGCAAACAAAACACTAATAAAAGCTTCTTCGGGAAGACAAGAAAGGGAGAGCAACTTAAGACACGAAACATAGTCATGGTGCACGGACTCCACAAGGCCACAGAAGGGACAAGCTTTGGAGCCCGTGAAATAGTGAATCGTACGGTTGTGCAGAACTGCCGTCTGCATCACCCTCCGCCCCAGGTCCCCGACATAACTGGGGGAGATCCCTCTGTAAAGGGACCTGCACTGCCTGATGGTAACAAGACTTGGCAAAGTGCAGGTCATGTCAGGTTGTTGGATTTCTCATGAGACAGCCCTGTCAATTTCAACAGGTGTTGATTGTAAATCCCACTCCTGACACCGTCTATCGAAATATCTCCATTTATATTTAACTCAGCTCCTTGTATCTCCCACACCAAGATCAACAGTTCTGTCCTCGGCTTGTCGATGAGTTTGATAACCCTTTATGGGCTTTCTGCTCACATTGATGTCAGATCTACAAGGTGTTCGATTGAGTTACACGTGTGTAATCATTCTCTAACCAAGGAATAAACTCCAGACTTGATGTCTGTAATCTGAGGTGTAACACTCCCCGCTATCTATAGCAGAATAGTAAATAAAGCCATCACAAGTACTTAGAAAGAATTCCAGCCGGGGAATGTCTCGACACTGTCTATTCCTGCTTGATTTAGCAGGAATCACAACAAGTAAACAAACACTCTTCTTTCAACCTCCTTGCCCTTGGATTTTCTTTCAGTCAGGTCTCCCTACCGGGAATGGCTCCATGGCCTGTCTACGCTCGGTGCTGCTGGCATTAAATCTCAGATCTCCATGGGGCTGCTGACTTGCAAGACACTCCTACACATCTGACAAAAACCCGCCTCATATCCAGTTTCCCTTTCGTCTGTCCAGAGGACGGATTGCAAAACAAATGTTGACCTAATCAGCAAAGGAAAAAGATTAAAATAGGGGCTGGTGAGTGGCACAGTGATTCTAACTATCTGGCCAGATGGGTTTTTGCCAAAAACACGCTGAAGTTAAAATCAGGCTTGAGGAGTTACCCTCAAATACAACCCCATCCAAAACCTGTAACAATGCAGCACATTCACCGTTTGAGGTGGAGCTACATGAGGAGATATCGGGACCAGTGCAGTTTACAGTTTACAGAATACTGATTAGAATGTGAGTCTTTACAGCTAACCTGCTATTCAAGTCTTAAAGGTGCAGACAATGTGAGTGGAGACAGCATTAGCATAGGTTAAAGAGATGTGTATTGTCTCCAGACAGGACAGTTAGTGAGATTTTACAAGCCCAGGCAAGTCGTGGGGGTTACAGATAGTGCGACATGAACCCCAGATCCCAGTTGAGGCCGTCCTCATGTGTGCGGAACTTGGCTATCAGTCTCTGCTCAGCGACACTCCACGTTGTGTGTCGTGAAGGCCGCCTTGGAGAACGCTTACCCGAAGATCAGAGACTGAATGCCCATGACCGCTGAAGTGTTCGTCAACAGGAAGAGAACAGTCTTGCCTGGTGATTGTCGAGCGACGTTCATTCATCTGTTGTTGTAGCGTCTGCATGGTCTCCCCAATGTACCATGCTTCGGGACATCCTTTCCTGCAGCATATTACAGTGCAACTTCAGATGCACAGGAATTTACCAATCAGGAGGCAATTAGGATGGCATGGTGGCACAGTGGTTAGCGCTGCTGCCTCACAGCGCCAGGGACCCAGGTTCGATTCCAGTCTTGGGTCACTGACAGTGTGGAGTCCGCACATTCTCCCCGTGTCTGCGTGGGCTTTCTCCAAGTGCTCTGGTTTCTTCCCACAGTCCAAAGATGTGTGGGTTAGGTGGATTGGTGATGGTAAACTGCTCTGTAATGTCAGGAGGACTGGTTAGGGTAAATGGATGGGGTTAGGGCCAGGGTGATATTGTGGTCGGTGTAGACAGTCAGTGGCGCCCATGCACTACGAATGAATAAAAAAAAATGCAATCGCTCACAAGGAAGGGCTTCTGGGCTTGTGTGATTTCTCCCCTAAATCTGAGTGAGAAGGGACAAAATTACAGCCACATCTCCTGGTGGTCTCCATATGGTGGTCATGGTAGATAGTATTTCCTTAAAGTGGTCCCTGAGCTTGTGCGGGTCTGTGTCACTCCCTGTGAATGGTTCCATTTAAAAATAAATAGCAGCAAAGCTTTCATCTTGAACAAGATAAGGGTTAGTGTGTTATAAAACATCACTGCAAGTTACTTCAGGAAAAATAAAGTTACTAACTAAATATGTACAAAGATTAAATGCAAATAAGGAGAACAATGAAATTCAGCTCTTTAGGAGGTTGTTGCAGTCTGTAGCTTATAGTTGAATGGTTGGAATGAACAGTTGAACTTGATGTGTGCTGTTCAGCAGCTGTGATGGCTTCTGTAGTTGACTTGTCAGAGGTCGCCTTTATGGGTGACTCAGCAGGTCCCACCAGGCTCTTGGGAGAGAGAGAGAGAGAATGTTTCTAGTTCCTCATTCACTCTGTGGCTATGGCACTTGCAGGTCGCCTGGATTCATTCAAAGGAACAGCAGCTGATCTCTGACTAGTTTCCTCTTTGCTCTCCCTTGGCCAAGAATCTTCTCAGATGATGTCTCTCTGAGTTCATCCTGGGGAACTACACCGAATGGCTGACCTCACCCAGACTTTATTCAAAATGGCTGTTATACCCAGCATGCCTCCATATTGGCGCTTGGGTTAATGCAGGTCTCGGGCACAATCCCATTTTCTGTTTTTTAGCCGGTGTGATTTTAAATATTGCAGCCATTAATTTGAATGGTTCTCATTCTTCCAGGTTTGAGAAGATTGGAAACAGCTATTCAGGGGAATCATTGAATCCTACAGTGTAGAAGGAGGCCATTCGGCCCATCGAGTCTGCACCAATCACAATATCAGCCTGGCCCTAACCCCATCCATTTACCCTAGCCAATCCTCCTGACATTACAGGGCAATTTAGCATGGTCAATCCACCTAATCCACACATTTTCGGAGTGTGGAAGAAACCAAAGCACCGGGGGAAAATCCACGCGGACACGGGGAGAATGCGCGGACTCCACACGGACAGTGACCCAAGGCTGGAATCGAACCTGGGACCCTGGCGCTGTGAGGCAGCAGCGCTAACCACTGCGCTACCGTGCCACCCTAACTGCCTCCTGATTGGTAAATTCCTGTGCATCTAAAGTTGCCATTGTAATTTATTGTGAGTACTTCAGACCAAAGCTCAGCTTGCTGCTCTAGGTTCCAGCTTGGTTTCAAACAATCTGGACTCTATTTCCTCAAAGCTGCGGAAGGGTAAATAAGTGGGAGCTTTTTTTTATTTCCCAGTTTTTTCATAAATCAAATTGTCGCTCTTTTCCCAATGAATTAAATCCTGGATTTTAGTCCACATTTAGCATTGGGTAACAATCTTGGATGAGAGACCCATGTTTGTGATTGTGAATACAGCACCCCCTCAAAGTGATCTATGGACTAAGAACTGGTTTGCGTTTGCACGTAACCCCCCCTTTTAACTTGCCAGTGAATCAGTCTGAAAATAACCTTTATACTTTCACTGAATCCCTACAGTGCAGAATGAGGCCATTCAGCCCATTGAATCTGCACCGACCACAATCCCACCCAGGCCCTATCCCCATAACCCCTCATATTTACCCTGCTAATCCCCCTGACACAGTAAAAAGTCTGACAACACCAGGTTTTAGTCCAACCTATTTATTTGATAATATACTCACAAGCTTTCGGGGTTAGTCCCTTCGTCGGGTGAATGGAGAGTTCTGGCCTCAGACAGAGCATATAAAGCACAGACAGTTTAGAGATTACTGATTAGAATGCGAATCCTTACACCTAACCTGCTGTTCAAGACCTGAAGTGGCTGATAATGTGAGTGGAAGGAGCACTGATCACAGTTTAAAGAGATGTGTATTGTCTCCAGACAGTACAGTAAGTGAGGCTTTGCAAACCCAGGCAAGTCACGGGGGTTACAGATAGTGCGACATGAACCCAAGATCCCTGTTGAGACCATCCTCATGTGTGCGGAACTTGGCAATCCCCCTGACTCCAGGGTTAATTTAGCATGGCCAATCCGCACACCTTTGGACTGTGGGAGGAAACCAGAGCACCCGGAGAAAACCCAGGCGGACATGGGGAGAATGTGCAAACTCTGCACAGTGGCCCAAGGCTGGAATTGAACCCGGGTCCCTGGCGCTGTGAGGCGGAAGTGTGCCACCGTGCCACCCAACAAGATAGAGATTAGTTTATTACAAAACACAAGTGTAAGTCACTTCAGTCAAAGTGATAACTGAATACATAGAAAGATTAGGTGCAAATAAGGGTAAAAGGTACTTATAAAGATGTAATCAGATCAGTCCTACAAGCTACTTGAAGTGTCTGTTGTCCAGAGTGAAGGGTTGACTTTGAAGAGTGTTTTTCAGCAGTTGCAATGGCTTCCATAGTCCAGTAGTAGGAGCTTGCCTTTCTAGGTGGACTCAGCAGCGTTTTGAGAGAGAAGGTTCTAGATCCTTACTAGTTCTGCGATTATGGTTCTTCCAAACTGTCTGCGTTCTTATCACAGGAAAGTAGATGATTTGTGAACACTTTTCTCTTTGCCCTCTCTTGGCCAGGAACCTCCTTCGAGGGTACATCTCCGATTCCTTCCTGTGGTTCCGCACCAACTGGCTTCTCTCTGCCATTGGACAGTTTAAAACTCAAAAATTGTAACTGTCCTAAACTGCTGAACCATGATTCCAGATGAGGTTCGTATTGAGCCCGGATCTGGGGCAATGTCCCATCCAATGTCTTTTTAGCTGAGGAGAACAATCTGTTCAATGTCCTATCCATTAACATGAGTAATTCCCATTCTCCCAGGTCTGGGGAGATAGGAAAGAGCTACTGACACCTCCAGCGAATCATGGTGAATGCATTTCTAATTACTCTTGTGTGAATGTGCATTGGATTACAATTACCATCACGTATCTGAATAGATCTATTTTCAATCCACGTTCAGCAAGTGCTTGACAAATATTACACTTGTAAAAGGTCAGGTGACTTTTTCCAGCAACTTTTAAGGTTCCTTGTATCTGTTTAAAAGAAAGATGAACATATTTTTAGCAAAGATGTATAAAATCATAAGGCAATCTTATTTTACTAATGTCACATGTATTAGTATGCAGTTGTTTCTTGCAAGCTATATAGACAAAGCGTACTGTTCATTGCATACATAGGAGAGAAGGAAAGGAGAGGGGTGCAGAATGTAGTGTCACAGTCATAGCTAAGGCGCAGAGTAAGATCAACTTAATGTGAGGTAGGACCATTTTTCAGAGTTGAGGAGGAACTTCTTCACTCAAAGGGTGGTGAGTCTCTGGAATTCTCTGCCCGTTGAAGTGGTGGAGGCTGCCTCGCTGAATATATTTAAGTCACGGGTAGATAGGTTTCTGAGAGTCAAGGGAATTAAGGGTTATGGGGAGAAAGCAGGAAATTGGAACTGATCCACTTCAGATCAGCCATGATCTTGTTGAATGGCGGGGCAGGCTCGAAGGGCTAGATGGCCTACTCCTGCTCCTATTTCTTATGTTCTTAAAATTCTGACAGCAGGGAAGAAACTGTTCTTGAGTCAGTTGGTACGTACTCTTAACTTTTGTATCTTTTTCCCGACAGAAGAAGGTGGAAGAGAGAATGTCCAGGATGCATGGGGTCCTTAATTATGCCGGCTGCTTTTCCAAGGCAGTGGGAAGTGTAAACAGAGTCAATGGATGGGAGGCTGGTTTGCGTGATGGACTGGGCTTCATTCATGGCCTTTTTTAGTTTCTTGCAGTCTTGCTCAGAGCAGGAGCCCATACCAAGCTGTAATACAAGCAGAAAAGATGCTTTCTGTGGTGCATCTGTAAAAGTGGTGAGTCGTAGCAGACATGCCAAATTTCCTTAACCTTGTGAGAACTTCAAGAGAGCTTCAAGTTGTTAGGTGTCCAAATCACCAACAACCTGTCCTGGTCCCCCCATGCTGACACTATAGTTAAGAAAACCTACCTCTACTTTCTCTGAAGACTAAAGAAATTTGGCACGCTTGCTACAGTTCTCATCAACTTTTACAGATGCACCATAGAAAGCATTGTTTCTGGTTGTATTACAGCTTGGTATGGGCTCCTGCTCTGCCCAAGACCGCAAGGAACTACAAAAGGTCATGATCGAAGCCTAGTCCATCACTCAAACCAGCCTCCCATCCATTGACTCTGTCTACACTTCCCGCTGCATCGGGGAAGCAGCCAGCATAATCAAGGAACCCACGTATCCCAGACATACTCTCTTCCCTCAAGAAAAAGATACAAAAGTTGAGGATACCTACAACAGACTCAAGAACAGCTTCTTCCCTCCTGCCATCAGACTTTTGAATGGATCTACTTCACATTAAGTTGATCTTTCACTACACCCTAGTTACGACTGTAGCACTACATCCTACACTCTCTCTTTTCCTTCTCTATGAACCGTATGTTTTGTCGGTATAGTGTGCAAGAAACAATACTTTTCACTGTATGTTAATACATGTGACAATAATAAGTCAAAACGCAAAAGCATTGGTGGGCTTTCTTAACTATAGCATCAGCATGGAAGGACCACGACAGGTTTAAGTTTATTTATTCCTGTCACAAGGGAGCTTACATTAACACTGCAATGAAGTTACTGTGGAAGCCCCCGAGTTGCCACACTCCAGCACCTGTGCGGGTAACTGAGGGAGAATTTAGCACGGCCAATGCACCATGAGGTAGAAATGCTAGCCACTACGTCTGGCTTGGGTGACTGTCTGTGTGGAGTTTGCACATTCTCCCCGTGTCTGCATGGGTTTCCTCCAGGTGGAAACCTGAAGCTTGAAGCTCTCAACATTTCCACTTCATTCCCGTTGATGTAGACAGGGCCATGTTCTCCTTTACGCTTCCTGAGGTCAATGACAAGCTCCTTCATTTTGTTGACATTTGAGGGAGAGATTATTGTTGCCACACCAGTTCACCGGATTCTCTCTCTCTCATTCCTGTACTCCTCTCGTCATTGTTTGAGATCCGACCCACTACAGTGGTGTCATCAGCAAACTTGAAAATCGAATTGGAGGGGAATTTGGCCACAGAGTCATAGGTGTGTAAGGAGTATAGTAGGGGGCTGAGAACACAGCCTTGTGGGGCACCGGTGTTGAGGATGAACGTGGAGGAGGTGTTGTTGCCTATCCTTACTGATAGTCAGTAACATCACATATAGAATCATAGAATCATACAGTGCAGAAAGAGGCCATTCGGCCCATCAAGTCTGGACTGACAACAATCCCACCCAGGCCCTATCCCCATATCCCTACATATTTACCCACTAATCCCTCTAACCTAAGCATCCCGGGACACTAAGAGGCAATTTAGCATGGCCAATCAACCTAGCCCGCACATTTTTGGACTGTGGGAGGAAACTGGAGCACCCGGAGGAAACCCACGCAGACACGAGGAGAATGTGCAAACTCCACACAGACAGTGACCCGAGCCGGGAATCGAACCCAGGTCCCTGGAGCTGTGAAGCAGCAGTGCTAACCACTGTGCTGCTGTGTCACCCCAATGTTACTGTCAGAATTACCCCTCCTGTTATGGTCACTCTCACGGCTGTGCTCACTATATGTGCTGTGGTCACCTCATGGTCACCGTGCCGTGTTTGTGGTTCAGCGATTACTATGCCTGTGCTGCCACCTAGGGTTCGGTGTGTGACATTGCCACAGAAACATTCGCCCTCCATCAGCTGCTGTGTTAAAGGCAAATTCCAAGAACGTCCCAGGATTGTCAACCCACTGTCTCTTTCCCGTGCACCCCACAGGCAGTCATTGCTTGGAGCCTGGAGCCACAGTGACCGCAGCACAGGATGGCAGTGTGTGGCCTGGGAGAGACCACAGCCTACAGCCAGCAGTATCTCCAGGGATCGGTGAAGATTTTCACTTCTCAGGCGGATAGCTGATTTCAATATGTTTCCCTATTCCCTGATCCTGCTGGAGTTTTGCAATCTTCACTCTGGGCGGAGAAGGGAATGGCAGGGGGTACGGGGTAGGGGTGGAGGGGGGGCGTCTGTCAGACAGACCATAGGCCAGAGGGTAGGGAAACGGCAAGGCTGGCTGGCACGCAGGTCCAGTAAAAAGTCTGACAACACCAGGTTTTAGTCCAACCTATTTATTTGATACTAGACTCACAAGCTTTCGGGGTTAGCCCCTTCGTCAGGTGAATGGAGCGTTCTGGCCTCAGACAGAGCATATAAAGCACAGACAGTTTAGAGATTACTGATTAGAATGCGAATCTTTACACCTAACCTGCTGTTCAAGACCTGAAGTGGCTGACAATGTGAGTGGAAGGAGCACTGATCACAGTTTAAAGAGATGTGTATTGTCTCCAGACAGTACAGTAAGTGAGGTTTTGCAAACCCAGGCAAGTCATGGGGGTTACAGATAGTGCGACATGAACCCAAGATCCCTGTTGAGACCGTCCTCATGTGTGCGGAACTTGGCTATCAGTCTCTGTTCAGCGACTCTGCGCTGTCGTGTGTCGTGAAGGCCGCCTTGGAGAATGCTTACCCAAAGGTCAGAGGCTGAATGCCCGTGACCACTGAAGTGTTCGCCAACAGGAAGGGAACAGTCTTGCCTGGTGACTGTCGAGCGATGTTCATTCATCCGTGGTCGTAGCGTCTGCATGGTCTCCCCAATGTACCATGCTTCGGGACATCCTTTCTTGCAACGTATCAGGTAGACAATGTTGGCCGAGTTGCAAGAGTATTTACCACGTACCTGGTGGATGGTATTCTCACGTGTGATGATGGTATCCATGTCGATGATCCGGCATGTCTTGCAGAGGTTGCTGTGACAGGGTTGTATGGTATTGTGGTCACTGTTCTCCTGAAGGCTGGGTAGTTTGCTGCGAACAATGGTCTGTTTGAGGTTGTGTGGTTGTCTGAAAGCAAGAAGTGGGGGTGTGGGGATAGCCCTGGCGAGATGTTCGTCTTCATCAATGATATGTTGAAGACTCCGGAGAAGATGTCGTAGCTTCTCTGCTCCGGGGAAGTACTGGACGACGAAGGGTACCCTGTCCACTGTGTCCTGTGTTTGCCTTCTGAGGAGATCGGTGCGGTTTTTCGCTGTGGCGCATCGGAACTGCCGATCTATGAGTTGAGCACCATATCCTGTTCTTATGAGGGCATCTTTCAGGGTCTGGAGGTGTCTGTCACGATCCTCCTCATCTGAGCAAATCCTGTGTATACGGAGGGCTTGTCCATAGGGAATAGTGAGTATATTATCAAATAAATAGGTTGGACTAAAACCTGGTGTTGTCAGACTTTTTACTGTCTCTTCCAGAGCAGACTAGTCAGTGTCAGGGTTTGGAACAGTTATTACACATGGATATATCACACAGCGAACGTACCCAGAGAGAGAAACTTCAGATTTATGGAAGCACAGCCCCAGAGCACTGAGAAAAATGCTGGAGAAAGATCATCTGCAAGATCAAAGTCATGGATGGGGATATCAACAGTGAAATCAATCATAGAGACCCTACAGTACAGAAAGAGGCCATTTGGCCCATCGAGTCTGTACCGACCACAATCTCACCCCTACACTCATATCCCTTCAAGAGGCATATATTCTCCAAGAACTTGCTCAGTGACACTCAGTTTGGGTTTCGCTGGGGTCACTCATCTCCTGACCTCATTACAGCCTTGATCCAAACACTGAGAATAGACTTGAATTCCAGAGGTGAGGCGGGAGTGACAGCCCTTAGCTGTCACCGAGTGTGGCAACAAGGAGCTCCAGCAAAACCGGAATCAATGGGAATTGGGGGAAGATATCACTTTTGGAGTCACACCTGGAACAAAGCAAGATAGTTGTGGATTTTGGTTCTTGATGTTCCAGGGTGTCTCTGCAGGAGACCCTCACAGGACTAGGCCCAACCATCTTCAGCTGCTTCATCAATGACTTTCCCTCCATCATAAGGTCAGAAGTGGGGATGTTCACCGATGATTGTACAATATCCAGCACCATTCGCAACTCCTCAGACACTGAAGCAGTCCATGTTTAAATGCAGCAAGACTTGGGCAATATCCAGGCTTGGGGTGCCAAGTAGCAAGTAACAGGAGTGCCAGCCAAGGACTGTCTCCAACATGTAACCACAGGGCAGCGCCGTGGTTAGCACTGCTGCCTCACAGTGCCAGCGACCCGGGTTTGATTCCCAGCTTGGGTCACTGTCTGTGCAGAGTCTGCATGTTCTCCCAGTATCTGCGTGGGCTTCCTCTGGGTGTTCTGGTTTCCTTCCACAGTTCAAAGATGTGCAGTTCAGATGGATTGGTCATTCTAAATCGCCCCTTAGCCTCAGGGGGTTAGTGAGGTAAATACATTGGATTATGGGGATAAGGCTTGGGTGGGGTTGTTGTTGGTGTAGGCTCAGTGGACCAAATGGTCTCATTCTGCACTGTAAGGATTCTATGACCCCCTGACATGACCCCATTATCATTGTTGAATCCCCCGCTATCAACATCCTGGGGATTACCATTGAGCAGAAACTAAACTGCTAGCCATTGAAATACTGTGGCTACAAGATAATAATGTTTGTATTTAAAGGATTATTTTAACGTAAAGGGGTGAGAAATGGCAGGAGTGCTCCAACCCATGATCTGCTCTTCTTGCTCCATGTGGGAGACCAAGAGCATTTCCAGGTCCCAGGACCAGCGTGTGTGCAGAAAGTGCTCTCATACCCAGTGTTCTCATACCAAGTGCTCTCATACCCAGCGCAGTTGCCACTGCAGCTCCTGGAAGCCCGTGTTTCAGAGCTGGAGTGGCGGGCAGCTGGAGACACTGTGGAGTATCTGCGTGGCAAGAGAGTATTGTGGATAGCACAATACGTGAGGTGGGCATGCCGTAGGCTCAGATTCCCCAGGCAGGAAGGGAATGGGTGACCACCAAGCAGAGCAAGAGAACGAAGCAGGCAACACAGGAACCTCCTGTAATTATTCCCCTACAAAACAGATATACTGTTTTGGATAATGTTGAGGGGAATGGCCTCTTAGGGAAAGCAGCAGCAGCACAATTTGTAGCACCACGGTTGGTTCTGCTGCACAGGGGAGGAGCAATAGGCATCAAAATGTAATAGTTACAGGAATTCAAATGTAAGGGGATTAGATATATGTTTCTGTGGCTGAAAAAGAGAGTCCAGGATGTTTGGGTTGGGTTAAGAAGCACCAAGTATCAAAAACCATTGATGGGGGTGGTATATAGACCACCGCGCTGTAGTGGCAATATCGGGAAAAGCATTAGACAGGAAATCAGAGATAAGCAACATCTACGATTATGAGTTTATGGGATGTAGCTAGTTGAGTGGACTGAGGAGAACCAGTGGATGTGGTTTATTTAGACTTTTAGAAGGCTTTCAATAAGATCTCACATAACAGACTACAATGTAAGATTGATGGGTAGTATCTTGAAATGGATAGAAAGCTGGTTAGCAGATGGGAGTTGGAATAAATAGGTCTTTTTCTGATTGGCAGACAGTGATGAGTGAGATCCCACATGGATCTGACTCAGATCCCAATTCTTCACATTATATATTAATGATTTAGAATAAGGAACGTACGTACTTTCTCCAGATTTGCAGATGATAGAAGGTTGGGTGGGAGGGTGAGCAGTGAAGAAGATGCAGAGATGCTTCAGTGTGATATCATAAGAACATAAGAAATAGGAGCAGGAGTAGGCCAACTAGCCCTTCGAGCCTGCCCCACCATTCAATAAGATCATGGCTGATCTGTCTTGGCTCAGCTCCACATTCCCGCCCTCTCCCCATAACCCTTAATCCCCTCTCTTATCAAGAACCCATCAACCCGCGTCTTAAAAATATTTAGCGAGGCAGCCTCCACCACTTCAACGGGCGGAGAATTCCAGAGATTCACCACCCTTTGAGTGAAGAAGTTCCTCCTCAACTCCGTTCTAAACCGCCCCCCCTTTATCTTGAGGCTGTGCCCTCTAGTCCTACTATCCTTTCTGAGCGGGAAGAGTCTCTCCACCTCTATCCTATCCATCCCATTTAACATCTTATACGTCTCAATGAGATCTCCCCTCATTCTTCTAAACTCTAACGAGTACAAGCCTAATTTATTCAGCCTCTCCTCATACCTCAACCTCATATCACAGAATAGCACAGTGCACAAGAGGCCCTTCAGCCCATCAAATCAGCATCGCCGCATGAAAGGCACTGACCTGCCCACCTAATCCCATTTACCAGCACTTGGCCCATAGCCTTGATGTGCCAAGTGCTCATCCAGATACTTTTTAAAGGACGGGACGCATCCCGTCTCCACCACCTTCCCAGGCAGCACATTCCAGACAATCACCACCCTCTTCGTAAAAAGGTTTTTCCTCAAATTCACCCCTAAACCATCCCTCACTTTTAACTTGGAACCCCTCGTAACTGACCCATCTACTAAGGGGAACAGTTGCTCTCTATTCACCCTGTCCATGCCCCTGATAACCTTGAACACCTCAATCAGGACCCCCCTCAGTCTTCTCTGCCCCAGAGAAAACAACCCAAGCCTATATAGCCTATATACCACAAGAAACCATCCATCGTGGCTTTAAGTTATTGCCAGTCTCACCAAAACAGGTCAGGGACTTGGCCAATTGAGATCCTTTTGTGTTCAAAGTGAGAGGCAAGATGCTTGAGTAAATGATTCAGTTTCTGAATGTCTTAATCTTAGAGATGCCAGGATGAGTAATTCAGTCAGGGGCAGCTCTCTGCCTGGTACAGGAACAGCTACTCTTGCTCCGCAGAGTATGATGCCACCCTGACAACTCCATTCATTCTTGTGGGTAAAGAACGGTCTCATTTCCTCAGAAACTGGGTCATTTACTCAAGTATCTTCCCTCTCACTTGTCAATCTGGTGGAAACGTCTCACCACTCTACCAGAACCAGAAAATCCCCCAAAGATTCAATTTATAATTGTGCAACCCATGAATACAGTGTGTAATTAGAATTTAGGACTAAATAAATTGTTTAATGAGGAGAGTATGAAAGAGTTGAAGGGGAGGGATTTGGTGATTGTCTCTTTAAGAACAACCTTAATGAGTTAGGGTCACATGGTCTGAACAACCAATCAGAGAGGAGTTTTTCCTAGTAGCGTGTACGTTGCAGCTGGTGAAGCCATCTTAAAGTAAAGTTCTCTGCTTCGACGAAAGAAGTATTTCTCTTTAGTTCTGATTTAAATCTGCTACCTCTTATCCTGAAACTGTGACCACACTTTTTAGATTGCCCGCAAGAGGAACCATCCTCTCCATGTCTACTTTGTCAATCCCCCTTATCGTCTTGTACACCCCAGTTAGATCTCTGCTCATTTTCCTGAATTCTACTGGGTAAACTGACCAACCTCTTTTCATAAGACTGGAGGCAGCCTACTGAATCTCCTCTGAATCGCCTCCGATCCAATTATATCCCTTCTCAAGTAAGGGGACCAAAGCTGTGCACAATATTCTAAATACGGTCTCACTAATGATTTGTACAGTAGTAGCAACCCTTCACTATTTTTATATTCTATCCCTTTTGCAATAAGTGCCAAGATTCCATTTTCTTTCTTTGTTACCTGTTGTGCCTGCATGCTTGTTTTCTGCAATTCATGTACAGACACCCAGATCCCTCTGCACCGAAACACTCCGAAGTTTCTCTCCATTTAGATCATTTGCCTTTGCATTTTTCCTTCCAACATGGATAACCTCACACTTATCCACGTTAAAACCCATCTGCCAAATTTTGTCCTATCCATGTAACCTTTCCATATCAATTTGTACCTTTCATATTTCATTATCACAACTTACTACCCCACCTATTTTATTGTCATCTGTAAATTTGGCTATGGTACTTACTATCCCTGTATGCAAGTCATTAATATAGATTGTAAATAGTTGGGATCCGGGGATCGAACCCTGTGGCACCCACTAGTTACATCTTGCCAACCAGAAAAAGACCCATTTATCCTGACTCTCAGCTGTCTGTCAGTTAGCCAATCCTCTATCTAAGCTAATAACTTTCCTCTAATCCTACATAAACACATAGATCCACAGATTACAACCTTTGATAAACAGTGAGAGTTTCAACTCCTTCCATTCTCCACAACCAAAACTCCACCTACCTCACATTGAGCTCCTCCCATTCTGATCCCCAATCCTTCAGCCCCATGTGGTGTGGAGTCATTGAGGGAATAGTATATGTAAGGTCTGTGTTCCAACCTCTTTCCCTCCACCTTCCTTCTGTTGCCTTCATGCTTCTAGAATAGAATCATAGATCGTAGAATCCCAACTGCGCAGAAAGAGGCCATTCAGCCCATCAAGTCTGCGCTGACAACAATCCCTCCCAGGTCCTATCCCCGTAACCCCATGTGTTTATTCTGCTAATCCTCTGATACTAAGGAGCAATTTAGCATGGCCAATGCACCTAACCTATGCATCTTTGGATTGTGGGAGGAAACCAGAGCACCTGGAGGAAACCCACGTAGACACGGGGAGAATGTACAAACTCCACACAGACCCAAGCATCAATTGTGTTAGAGTTCCTAATTCCCACTATCCTTTGTATGTAGAAGTGTTTCCCAATTTCATTCCTGCAAGGTCTGACTCCAAGTTTTAGACAAGGTTCTAGAATTCCCTAAGTTACTGAATTTAGGCCAAATCTGTAAATAAACAAGGATAGAGAGCCAGGCAGCCCAGGAGGTGCTGGTTTCAGTTACTGCCTGTGCAGGGTTGATGGCTCTCAGTGGAAATTAACATTGTTGACCCTTCTGAATTCTGCTGGTCTCCAAAAATTAAGGGCTAGTTAGAAAGCTACTGCAACTCAGAGAGGGCAGGGTGGAGAGGAATCATACAGAGTGTTTTACAATTTCTGTGAACTTTCTCTTAACACTTGTAAAAATATTGGAGACGGGAGAAGAAGCAGTTTGTTGGATAATTCTTGACTGGATGTCAAAGACTCTTGGAGGGTAGCATGCCGGCCTCTGAGCCACAGTTATCTGTTTGAGCCCACCCCAGGACTTGGTGGCCAAGGAAGTACCTAACACAGTCAAACATGTTGATTATCTGTTTGAAAATCCTTCCAACACACACCAATGGCAGGCAGTGAGAGCTGGTCAGCCATGTGATGGAAAGAACATTGGCAGATCTACCCTCACTGTCCACAGCCTCAGGCTACAGCATGCATGTCAAGGTACATGTTACCAAAACAACTCAAGACTCTTCTGGATGAATTGTAACTCACGCCCCTCCACTGCCACCACCATTAAAGACTTTTATTTGCATTCCACTTAGCAGGGGAAGGCAGGCTCCTGTTAGGAGGGACAGAGGGACACAGAGGCAGGGGCGATGTGCTGATACCTCCTGGCTTGGCAACCCCTGGCTGGGAATCACTGCAATTTAGACACTATTCCGGCATTAGGGATTGGATCACAATCCAATCATCCCTCTGCTTGACCGAAGGACAAGATGAGGCCCAATCTCTTGTCAAATGCCCCACTGCGTCCACAATACAACCTCGTGCTTGAAGGTAGACAGTTGGAGTGTGACAAGGGAGAGCAGCGATCATCCTTGGGCAGCCCAGCAGATGGCACCAAGTTACAAAGACAGGCCCGCAGAGGGACTGCATTTAAATACTTAAGAATGGTATACAAAATAATCCTTCCCTTACTGATAAATATCTGAAGGGAAGGAAGTAAAACTACAGCATGGGAGTGAGTAGAACAAAATCAGCAGGTCTACCAAACAGCCAACACAGGCAGAGGGGCCAAATGGCCTCCATCTGCACTGCAGATTCTTCTCATAGCTTCACCTCTCCCAACATCACTTTTTCACCTTCCCTCTCTAAGTCTTCACATTTCTCCAATTATCTTGGACTCTGTCACCCTTCAGATAACCATGCCATCACTCCCCCCCTGAGCCGCTGAGACAGTCATCCCCATTGACTGTCCCCCTCTGATCCAATACCCTCCCCACATCATCTCTTGAGTTGTTGTTACATCATACAACCCATCCCACAACATCTTTGATTGTCCCGATCTAAGACTGGACTCCCATCTCCCCCTCCCCCCCCAGCCCCGCCAGCTTCCCCCGCATCCCCCCACCCAACGCTGCCTTTGTGACTTTGAACATTCCCCCTGCCAGCCAACACCCTGAGTCGGAGCCGCCGCATTGACCTTTAGACCCCTCATTGTCGTTACTTTGACTGACTGCCCCTACCATCTCTGCCCCATCATACCAAGATGCCAGGCACTTCCACCTCACGCCTTCACCAACACCAATCTTTGTTCTCTCCGGCACTCCTCCAAGCCCCTGATCCCACCCAGCCTTCACCCTCCTCAGCCCTGAGCTACCCTTTGCCAGTCCCGAGCCTCCATGTTTGTTGCCTTCCTCCCGCTCCCCTTCCCTTGTAGCTGCAGAGTTTAAAAAAAACCCCAAAACCACTCGGAGGCAACAGCACAAATTGACCGCTGCCCTGCACCCTTAGACACACGTGAAGTGAGGGCTGCCAGCTTCCCTTGGGCAGCTGATTTAAAGTGGAAGATCGGACTTCATTATAAATAATCCAGAGATAATCAGTATTCATAGCATGCAAGTATAATCCCAGTAGGGACCTGCCATTGGGTGGGAATGAGGCCAAACCAGCCACAGACACGCCACGGAGTACATCTCAAAACTTGGTGGGAAACAAAAGTTTTGGTCCCTGCCTAATGAAGTCACCCCACTCTCCACAGGCCCCGTTCTAACAGGGCTTTTGACATCCACAGGTGCTGACAGAATCTTAACAACCTCTTATAAAGTTTATTTATTAGTCACAAGTAGTTGTCACAGTCTGGTGCCTGTTCGGGTACACCGACGGTGAATTTTTGCATAGCCAATGCACCTAACCAGCACATCTTTCAAACTGTGGGAGGAAACCGGAGCACCCGGAGGAAACCCACACAGACACGGGGAGAACATGCAAACTCCACACAGACAGTGACCCGAGGCCGGAATTGAACCCAGGCCTATGAGGCAGCAGTGTTCCACCCTGGTGTCCACGTGCCGCTCACAAGGTCAACATAGATAAAACGCAGTTTATCAGTTTTATGCCATAGCGAGGGGGATTGAATATAAAACTAGGGAGGTCTTGCTGCAGCTGTATAGGGCATTGGTGAGGCCGCAGCTGGAGTACTGTGTGCAGTTTTGGGCGCCGCACCTGCGCAAGGATATTTTGGCCCTGGAGGGAGTGCAGAGGAGGTTTACTAGGCTGATACCGGAGTTGAGGGGGTTGAGCTATGAGGAGAGGCTGAATAAACTAGGCTTGTACTCGTTAGAGTTTAGAAGAATGAGGGGAGATCTCATTGAGACGTATAAGATGATGAATGGGATGGATAGGATAGAGGTGGAGAGACTCTTCCCGCTCAAAAAAGACAGTAGGACTAGGGGGCACAGCCTCAAGATAAAGGGGAGGCGGTTTAGAACGGAGTTGAGGAGGAACTTCTTCACTCAAAGGGTGGTGAATATCTGGAATTCTCTGCCCGTTGAAGTGGTGGAGGCTGCCTCGCTAAATATTTTTAAGAAGCGGGTTGATGGGTTCTTGATAAGAGAGGGGATTAAGGGTTATGGGGAGAGGGCGGGAAAGTGGAACTGAGCCACAACAGATCAGCCATGATCTTATTGAATGGCGGGGCAGGCTCGAAGGGCTAGATGGCCTACTCCTGCTCCTATTTCTTATGTTCTTATGTTCTAATCTTACATTAATCCTGAAATGCAGTAGCAAGTTGCATCTATTTGTGGGCTGTGTGGACGTTACTGGCAAGGTCAGTATTTATTGCCCATCTCTAATTTCCTTTGACAAAGACTGACATTTTCTGGTTGTTCCCACACACTCCCACCCCCCAACCCCAGGATCCCCGACAGCAGGGGGTGTGAACAACCCGTTGACAGCAGTGGGGCCGGACTATTGCATCGCGGGCCAACGGGGGACCGGAAAATCCCACACAAAGTGTTGTTGAGTCTTTGTAACAGTTCGGTACAACTGAGTCATTTCATGGGGCAGTGGGTCTATAGTCACAAGTAGGCCAAACTGAGTAAGGATGACAGATTTATGTAGAATATACAGCACAGCGATGGGATATTTGGGCCAACCAGACCACTTATAGTCCTGCTGATTCTCCCATTCTCAATGTCAATTCCTAGTCCCATCTTGCTCATATTGGCCTCCCGTTCAATGCACCAACCCTATTCCCCTCCCTTAGGTTGCAAGTTCCACCTTCTCACCACTCCCTGGGTACAGAGGTTTCTCCTGGATTGTTGTTGTAATAACCTCAAGCAGGCCCATGAGGCGGGCCCCTTGGAGTAGGAGCTCCCTGATTGAGGAAGTGATTACCTGCCCAATCCAGGAGTCTCACCTGTGTGGAGTGTCAGGGCCACTGGCACTCTGGATTCTGACTGTGTATCTGAAGCACTCTGAGGGGTGGCGATAAGTTTGTAAATAAAGAGAATCTGGCGAAGGGATATCGGCCTCTCAGGAGCTATTTCAGATTTCTTGGTGACCAACTACCACACGCAAGCAGTAGAACACACTGCCAGAATACCAAAACAATATTTATTTGTGTCAAGATGGTGACTAGAATAACGGCCCCCCCTTCCCAAGCAATATGGATGCATGGAGTGGAATTTTGCCAGTTAGGTTTGGGCCTTTGAGTGGTTTACTGGTCTATCTGGCCCTCCTCCCCCACCCCCCTCCACGGGAGGGCCACAAAACTCCGCCCAGTCGCTCTGTCTCCCTAAAGGACGTTGGTTCACCAATCAGATTGCACATGGTCACCAGGAGCAACCTTTGATTTTTATAAGATTTTTCCGAAAATAAAGCTCATAGTAAACCTCAGTCTTATACACCCTCACTCTCTCTCGCAGGATTAATAATTCATCTCTCTATGTTGCCTGTCTGGTGGTAAAGGGGAACTCCCCACAGGCCATCGCCTCAAAGGGCAGAGCTAATTTAACCCGAGCGTCATCACACCTCAGGCCAGGGATAAGGTTAAAAAGGTGTGATGCACAACAGCGTGAATAACCTCAGCTGGTACAGGAATTGAACCCATGCCATTGAAATCATAGAAACCCTAAATACAGCAAGAAGCCATTCAGCCCATCAAGCCTGCACCGACTACAATCCCACCCAGGCCCTAACCCCATATCCCTACATATTTACCCACTAATCCCTCTAACCTACACATCTCAGGACACTAAGGGGCAATTTTAGTACAGCCAATCAGCCTAACCCACACATGTTTGGACTGTGGGAGGAAACTCTACTCTTAGCAGTGTAGAGGATCAGAAGGATCTTGGGGTCCGGGTCCATAGGACTCTTAAATCGGCCTCGCAGGTGGAGGATGTGGTCAAGAAGGCGTATGGTGTACTGGCCTTCATCAATTGAGGGATTGAGTTTAGGAGTTGGGGGATAATGCTACAGCTTTATAAGACTTTGGTCAGACTCCTCTTGGAGTACTGTGTTCAGTTCTGGTTGCCTCATTACAGGAAGGATGTGGAAGCTATTGAAAGGGTGCGGAGGAGATTTACAAGGATGTTGACTGGATTGGGAGGCATGCCTTATGAAGATAGATTGAGGGAGCTCGGTCTTTCCTCCTTGGAGAGACGAAGGATGAGAGGTGACCTGATAGAGGTTTATAAGATGCTGAGAGGTATAAGAACATAACGTAAGAACATAAGAAATAGGAGCAGGAGTAGGCCATCTAGCCCTTCGAGCCTGCCCCGCCATTCAATAAGATCATGGCTGATCGGAAGTGGATCAGTTCCACTTTCCCGCTTTCTCCCCATAACCCTTAATCCCCTTGTCTATCAGAAACCTATCTACCCGTGACTTAAATATATTCAGCGAGGCAGCCTCCACCACTTCAACGGGCAGAGAATTCCAGAGATTCACCACCCTTTGAGTGAAGAAGTTCCTCCTCAACTCCGATCTAAACTGCCCCCCACTTATCTTGAGGCTGTGCCCTCTAGTCCTGCTGTCCTTTCTGAGAGGGAAGAATCTCTTTATCTCTTCCAGACTGTTACTTGGATTGAACTTGTCTCCATTCCTGTGCCGAGCGGACTTTTGTACAAGGTGGGAGGGGTAACATTTGTGAATTGTAAATTCTCCACCAATTCCCATTCCCTTTCTTTCTGGTGGGTAATGCAGGTGTCACTATGTGGAATGTACAAATCAGTAAGAATTGTCAGTAAGGATTAGTCAGCGTTTTCTAATTGGAGATGTTAAACAGTGGCAGTTACGCAGCCTGAAAAAATATCCTTCACCGTTCGCAGTGGGGAGAAACTGTATACGTGTTCTGTGTATGGATGAGGGTTCAACCGAGGATCCACACAGGAGGGATATAAAGACAACGGCACCATGGAGAAACCGTGGAAATGTAAGGAATGTGGGAAAAGTTTCAATTGTCCTTCGGTGCTGGAAATTCATCAGCGCACTCACACTGGGGAGAGGCCGTTCACTTGCTCCCAGTGTGGGAAGGGATTCATAATCTTATCCCACCTGCTCAGGCACCAGCAACTTCATGCTGGGGGGAGGCCTTCCACTTGCCCCGATTGTGGCAAGAAGTTCACTCAGAGATCCAACTTGCTGACACACCAGCGAGTTCACACTGGAGAGAGGCCATTCATCTGCTCTGTGCGTGGGAAGGGATTCACTAAGTCATCCAACCTGCTGACGCACCAGCGAGTTCACACTGTTCACTTGCTCCAAGTGTGGGAAGGGATTCGCTCAGTCTTCCAGCCTGGCGATACATCAGCGAGTCCACACAGGAGACAGGCCATTTCCCTGCTCTGAATGTAGGATGGATTTCACTAAGTTATCCAACTTGTTGACACACCAGCGGGTTCACACTGGGGAGAGGTCATTCATCTGCTCTGAATGTGGGAAGGCGTTCACTCAGTCATCCGACCTGCTGAGACACCAGCGAGTTCACACAGGAGACAGGCCGTTCATCTGCTCCGAGTGTGGGAAGGGATTCAGTTGGTCAGCTAACCTGTTGACACACCAGCGAGTTCACACTGGGGAGAGACCGTTCACCTGCTCTGGGTGTGCGAAGGGATTCACTCAGTCATCGCACCTGCTGAGACACCAGCGAGTTCACAAATGATTGTAAGGATTGGATTCTACAATTATTGCTGCTGTTGGTGACATCCAGCAATGAACCATGGTCATTCTAACATTTCTAGTTTGTTTCTGGTGATGTTAATAATCTCTCTAACTGGGCTGTTGTTTAATATTCTGGATCTACAGCCGATTGTGTTCTCGGGGCCGCAGTGTCTCTAAGAACCGCTATGTGTGACCTTTCCCCTTAATTCAGGAACTCATCAGATTAGGTGGATTCTCGGAGGCTATTTCCCAGGGCTGAAATGGTCGCTACGAGAGGACACAGGTTTAAGGTGCTGGGGAGCAGGTACAGAGGAGATGTCAGGGGTAAGTTTTTCACTCAGAGGGTGGTGAGTGAGTGGAATCAGCTGCCGTCGGTGGTGGTGGAGACGAACTCGCTGGGGTCTTTTAAGAGACTCCTGGATGAGTACATGGGATTTAATGGGATTGAGGGTTATAGATAGGCCTGGTAGGTAGGGATATGATTGGCGCAACTTGTGGGCCGAAGGGCCTGTTTGTGCTGTCGTTTTTCTGTGTTCTATGAAACCGGAGCACCCGGAGGAAACCCATACAGACACGGGGAGAATGTGCAAACTCCACACAGACAGTGACCTGAGCCGGGAGTTGAACCCAGGTCCCTGGAGCAGTGAAGCAGCAGTGCTAACCACTGTGCCACCCATTGGTGTGGCTCTACCTTTCTGACCAGTTAACCAGCCAACTGAGCTAAACTGACCCCTGCCCCGCCCACCGCACCCCAATGTCTGCGGGTATAACCATACACATCATACCCAGTGAGCAACGTAAGGATACATGACTGATTTTAAATAAGTTGGGAGAAGCGATCGACAGAGAATTCAGCTCACTGCTCTGTTGCCAAATTATTTTCTCGCAAAACAAGTCGGACAACTTCTCCAGTAGTTCCACATTCTGACATGCCTGTGCTGCAACTAATAAGCACTGTGTTCTCATGCGGGAGAAAATTGCGAAAACTGCTTACACAATATTAAGGAACATTCGGAGTTCATCCAGTAACCTGACCAGATTTGCAGAAACTGAGATTCTGGAATTTGGGTGTGAGGAAGTGAAGCTGTTTTTATCCAGGATGCTGACCTGAAAACCTGGTGGAAGCAGAACCCACAGCAATTTAACAGTGAGAAAGGGATCATCACTCGAGAAGGAAAATATTTGTAGGGTTAAAGGGAAAGCAGGAGAATGGGACCCAGCATAAGCACAATGGACCAAATGGCCTCTTTCTGTACAGTAGGAGAGTCCTTAATTAAAGAAATAGGCAAATGAACACACAATGTCCTATACTCGCTGGTACCGGAGTATACTGGACTCTGTGTGCATCATTCTCTCCCTCTCAGCAATCAGCGATAGTCACTGAGCTGTCGTGTTGTTCAGTGAGATATGAGACTCAACTGATCACACGCACGGTGAGAGCAGGTCACTTGGCGATGGCCTGGAGGCGTTGGTGTTTGAAATAAAGTTATCAATTACCCGACTGAACCCAGAGACCTGGCTTCAGACTGAAACAAACACCCCCGCGGAGAACAAAACCAGAAAATGCTGGGAAATCCCAGCAGGTCTGACAGCCTCTGTGAAGGGAGAGTAGAGTTAACATTGGCTCTATTCTCTCTCCACAGACACTGTCAGACCTGCTGAGACTTTTCTGTTTATGTTTCATATTCCAGCATCCGCAAGTCCCTTACTTCCAGGGACAAGTGTCCGCAGTATGATAGGGTAGTAGGAAATAAGGAGCAGCAATGGGAAATGATGGCCACTGGTTTAATTTGCTGCATAGACTCTGTACTTCGACAGCCCGGCACATCTAACCCCCGGCTATAAGTCCCCACTCCCCACATCCTTCCCTCACTGAGATACAATCCAGCTCAACATTTGCTATTGCTGTCAATTAAATTCCCTTTGAAATGCCCTTGTTAAGTTCAGCACATGAATATTTTCCTCCAAACCGTGCTTAAGTCTTATTTTCTACAGCTTTGTGAAAATTCTGTCTGTATTTACAGAAGCCTTAATGCACTGTGCAGATGGGATAGCAAGACTGTTCAAACATCACCCAGAAGCAAACAGAAATCTTACAGTACAGAAAGAGGTCCTTTGGCCCATCGAGTCTGCACCGACCACAATCCCACCCAGGTCCTATCCCCGTATCCCAACATATTTATCCACTAATCCCTCTAACCTACACATCTCAGGACACTAAGGGGCAATTTTTAGCTTTGCCAATCAACCTAACCCACACATCTTTGGACTGTGGGAGGAAACCGGAGCATTCAGAGGAAACCCATGCAGACATGAGGAGAATGTGCAAACTCCACACAGACAGTGACCCGAGCCGGGAATCGAACCCGGGTCCCTGGAGCTGTGAAGCAGCAGTGCTAACCACTGTGCTACCGTGTCACCCTGCTAACCACTGTGCCACCGTGTCGTCCTAAACAGTCCCAGATGTGATTTACAGAACCTGTTCTCTTCAGCCAGAGGTCCCTTGCCTTCACATTAGAGATGGCAAAGATTTCCCTGCATTCCAGCCCCTGATTGTTCAGTGACTTTGAACATAGACCTGGGGAACACTGGATAGGCTAACTGTGATGCCCACCACAGTCAAACAGCTTGCTAACATTAGCTTCCAGCTATCAGTGAGCTTCTGGCTCTGGAGGAACTCTATCCAGTGAGGAGGTCGGTGGATCCCAGACTGATCATTGACATCTCCTCGCTTGCAACAGAGCGAGGAGGAATGAAAACTGCCAGAGACAGTGATGTCCTGTTCCAATCAACAAAACTCTGTTCAATCTGTTACATCCAAATACAACTGGGTCCAGAAATCAAGATAAATGCAGAAAATCCCTCAAAATGTGGGTTACAAATTGCTCTAACAGTCCAGGGTGAAAATGGAAATGTTAATTGGACACAGTGATATCCTCAGCCAGTTTGCAGTCACAGAGAGAGGGTCCAGTCAGTAACTAACCGCTCAACAACTTCCCTGAATGATCAGTTCAAAGCTGAAGCAGTGAGGCTTTATTTAATCTGTCTGTGTTTTTCTGACTCTCTCTCTAATCTTTCCACTAAATCCAGTTGCAGTATGACAGGGACATTTAATACCTCACTTCCTACAGCAGATGCCTTTCTCTTTAATTACATCATCCACTCTGTGCAGTAATTCCCACACAGGCAAAAAGCCAAATTAATGGGGTGAGTCACACTGTACCCCGCTGTGATTCACACTGCACCCCGCTGTGATTCACACTGTACCCCGCTGTGATTCACACCGTACCCCGCTGTGATTCACACTGTACCCCGCTGTGATTCACACCGTACCCCGCTGTGATTCACACCGTACCCCGCTGTGATTCACACCATACCCCGCTGTGATTCACACCGTACCCCGCTGTGAGTCACACAGTACCCCGCTGTGATTCACACCGTACCCCGCTGTGAGTCACACAGTACCCCGCTGTGATTCACACCGTACCCCGCTGTGATTCACACCGTACCCCGCTGTGATTCACACCGTACCCCGCTGTGAGTCACACAGTACCCCGCTGTGATTCACACCGTACCCCGCTGTGATTCACACCGTACCCCGCTGTGATTCATACTGTACCCCGCTGTGAGTCACACCGTACCCTGCTGTGAGTCACACCGTACCCCACTGTGATTCACACCGTACCCCGCTGTGATTCACACTGTACCCCGCTGTGATTCGCACTGTACCCCGCTGTGATTCACACCGTACCCCGCTGTGATTCACACCGTACCCCGCTGTGATTCACACTGTACCCCGCTGTGATTCGCACTGTACCCCGCTGTGATTCACACCGTACCCCGCTGTGATTCACACTGTACCCCGCTGCGATTCACACTGTACCCCATCGTGAGTTACACTGTACCCCGCTGTGATTCACACTGTACCCCACCGTGAGTCACACTGTACCCCACTGTGATCCACACTGTATCCTGCCATGATTCACACTGTACCCCGTTGTGATTCACACTGTACCCCACTGTGAGTCACACTGTACCCTGCTGTGATTCACACTGTACCCTGTTGTGATCACACTGTACCCCGCTGTGATTCACATTGTACCCCACTGTGAGTCATACTGTACCCCACTGTGATTCACACTGTACCCTGCCATGATTCACACTGTACCCCGTTGTGATTCACACTGTGCCCTGTTGTGAGTCACACTGTACCCCACTGTGATTCACACTGTACCCTGTTGTGAGTCACACTGTACCCTGCTGTGATTCACACTGTACCCTGTTGTGATTCACACTGTCCCCCACTGTGAGTCACACTGTACCCTGCTGTGATTCACACTGTACCCCACTGTGAGTCACACTGTACCCTGTTGTGATTCACACTGTACCCCGCTGTGAGTCACACTGTACCCCGCAGTGATTCACACTGTACCTCGCTGTGAGTCACACTCTACCTCGCTGTGATTCACACTGTACCCTACTGCCAGTTGCGCTGTACCCTGCCGTGAGTGACACTGTACCCTGCTGTGAGTCACACTGTACCCTGCCGTGAGTCACACTGTACCCTGCTGTGATTCACACTGTACCCCGCCATGAGTCACGCTGTACCCTGCTCCAAGTCATGCTGCACCCACCCTGTGGGTTAAGTAAGCAGTTAGACGAGCTCTATCCGATCAGTGTGGTTTGCTTTGTCCAAGATTGAAGAGAGGGAAAACACATGACTGTCTCTGATGATGTCACCAGTGTCATGTGACTAATTGAACAGCGCTGCATTGGTTTACAGTACACAACATCCCTCCCCCTTTACTCCAATAATACAAAGCAAACTTTAAACATTAAATATTAACACTGAACACCAGGAGCACAGGTTATAATACCACACATTATTAGTTTACATGTACAGTTAATGTGACAGGCATTTTGGTGGATCGCTCTGCTAAGATACAACGTTCTGGAGTTTGGCGGTACTTAAGTGAAGTTGTTTCCTTATCAGCTTCCAGAGATGTTGGTTGTTCCACCGGAGTAGAATCTGAACTTGGTTCTGAAGTTACCTTGGTTCAGGAACCTTGGGTAACTGATGTAAATCTTTCACAGAATCCCTACAGTGCAGATGGAGACCATTCGGCCCATCGAGTCTTCACCGACCACAATCCCACCCAGGTCCTATTCCCAAACCCCATGCATTTACCTTGCTAGTCCCCCTGACACTAAGGGACAATTTACCATGGTCAATCAACCTAACTCGCACATACTGTGGAGGAAACTGGAGAAACGGAGGAAACCCACGCAGACACGGGGACAACGTGCAGTCTCCACACAGACAGTGACCAAAGCCAGGAATCGAAGCCGGGTCCCTGGAGCTGTGAGGCAGCAGTGCTAACCACTGTGCCACCATGCTGCCCTTTCTGATGCAGAACTCCTCTAATTCACTCTTTGATCTGTGCCTCTCCTCCAAATTCTCTTGTCATCGAGTGTAAGAAGTTGGGCCTGTCTTAGCTAGAATGGTCACGGACACCCACTTGTAGACTAGCTTCTCACTAGTCCTCTTGCTCCTAGATTAAAACTCTGCAGTTTCGACGTGTATTCACGGTGAGTAACTTGCGCTTTATGTTGTCGCTCTGGAATTCTCTGCCCGTTGAAGTGGTGGAGGCTGCCTCGCTAAATATTTTTAAGACGCGGGTTGATGGGTTTTTGATGAGAGAGGGGATTAAGGGTTATGGGGAGAGGGCGGGAATGTGGAACTGAGCCACGACAGATCAGCCATGATCTTATTGAATGGCGGGGCAGGCTCGAAGGGCTAGTTGGCCTACTCCTGCTCCTATTTCTTATGTTCTTATGTTCTTATATTGGCGGTGAGAATAAATTGGATTTGGTTCTCAGTTTCCTCTTTGAGAGCGACATTGGGCCAATAATGACAGGGGAAAGTTGTTTAGTCTCTTGGATAATGAGCCTTTGTCTTTAATGACATGTTTCAGAGAACGTACAAAGCTCTGTGCCACTCCATGGAGAGGCGATACGGTTGAATCATAATGTGCTGCATACCTTTCTCCTCCAGGTAACCCACCAATTCCTTTGATGTAAACAGTGTTTCGTTATCTCTAACCGGTTCCTCAGGTTTTACTAACCTCCTGAGTAACTTATCCAGTTTCTCTATGGTTCGACCCATCGTGGTAAGTTTCAGCATCATAACTTTGGGCTATTTTGAACGCGCCTCAACGAGGAAAGGAAGCAGGAATCATTCAGTCGGCCCACAGAGTGTGTTCCCTGCCATGGCTGTATTATAACGTACCACTGCGTAACATTACCACAGCAGGGGAGTCTACACCCTTCAACCAGATGGCTGTATTGGTCATTCCCATGGCTGAAGTGGTTGCGGAGGTGGGTATCTCGTATTCTAGTGCAGGACAGTGCAGTGCCCCACTTTACCTTCTGTCTGGGAGTCAGGTCCTGACCACCCAGAGACAGCTTCTTGCCAGCTCTTTCATTCTTACACCCCCTCGGATGACCTTTCTGCAGATGGCTTCCTGAGCATGGAGGAATGATCACTCTGGCCTCCCCCCCCAACCTCCCCATTTGCCACCCTCACACCTCCTGGAAATGCATCCCCGCCACCCCCTCCCCCAGACAAATCGACATTGATTTTCTCTTTCTCATGGAGAGTGCCCCACCTGAGCATGCTTGCATTTTAAGAGATTTTTTTCTCTGTAAAGTTTAGAAGTTTATTCATTAGTGTCAGCAGTAGGCTTACATTAACACTGCAATGAAGTTACTGTGAAAATCCCCAGTCGCTACACTCCGGCACCTGTTCGGCATAAGTAGTGACAAAGATCAAACGGTCAGTTTGTGCGCTGTGAATTCTAAGTCACTTGCATATTAGTGTTTGATCTATAAAAGGCCATCTTTGAATAAATCTGTCTGGTAGTTAGACTGTTCAGAGTTGTATATTAATTATGCTCTTAGATGTAAATGTATAGGAAAATCCTACAGGATGAGATGGACAGGGGAGATGAATGAAGGGTGTTTGCTGTGGCTGGGTGCTCTGGAGATCATAGTCTCAGGGTAAGGGTTTGGCCATTTATTTATTTTTATTTATTTATTAATGTCACAAGTAGGCTTATATTAACACTGCAATGAAGTTACTGTGAAGATCCCCTGGTCACCACACTTTGGTGCCTGTTTGGGTACAGTGAGGGTGAATTTAGCATGGCCAATGCACCTAATAGGACTAGGGGGCACAGCCTCAAGATAAAAGGGGGGCGGTTTAGAACGGAGTTGAGGAGGAACTTCTTCACTCAAAGGGTGGTGAATCTCTGGAATTCTCTGCCCGTTGAAGTGGTGGAGGCTGCCTCGCTAAATATTTTTAAGACGCGGGTTGATGGGTTTTTGATAAGCGAGGGGATTAAGGGTTATGGGGAGAGGGCGGGAAAGTGGAACTGAGCCACGACAGATCAGCCATGATCTTATTGAATGGCGGGGCAGGCTCGAAGGGCTGGATGGCCTACTCCTGCTCCTATTTCTTATGTTCTTATTATGTTCTAACCAGCACGTCTCTTGGACTGTGAGAGGAAACCACAGCACCTGGCGGAAACCCACACAGACATGGGGAGAATGTGCAAACTCCACACAGACAGTGGCCCTAGCCAGGAATTGAACCTGGATCCCTGGCGCCGTGAGGCAGCAGCACTAAGCGCTGTGTTGCCCATGTTCCCACCTAAATTCCCAGCCTCTGTATTAGGGCGCCAGCTCCAATTTGGGAAGCTTCTTTCGTGGCCAGTTCCATGGACACCGGGATCTCAAGTTTTAGTATTAAACAGCAATCGTCAGTGAGCGGCTTCATTTCGAAGTCCACAAACAAGTCTGTCTCGCAGAGTGTCTTCGAGAATCCAGCCAAATTCACAGGGTGGGATATTCCAGCCTTGCTAGCCCCAAAACCCGAAAATCCCGCCAGAGATCAACGGAACTTGGCATGATCCACCCCCTTCACCCCAACCCCCACCCGGTACGGTTCCTGTGACAGGCGGGACGGGGAATATCCCCCTCCCACAGGTCTTCGCTATCCTCCCTAATGTTGCAACAGGTTGTGATATATTTCCACCCTCTTCCTGGCTCCATTGGTGCAATGTGAATCTCTCAGCGATTATTAGTGATTTAGGCAGAAAGAGATTTCTGAGAATCTTGGTCAGTTCCTTGTAGCTTTTTCCACCGGGCTGTTTGGGGTGGACAGGATGCGATCGAGGTGTGAAGGTTTTACAGTCTACTGCACAAAGGAAAGTAACTTCTTTTAAACTCATCCGGTATCCTGTTTGCCGCAGGATAATATTGATATCCCTCTTCCTCAGCATTCCCCATTTTCATTGAACACTCCCATAGCACCACCTTTGCACCCTCCCCGGATACTACCCCCCCTCCCCTCACCCTGCCCCCCCACAACCACTGCAAATATTGGTTCTTAGATGTTAATATTTTCTTTAACTTCCTCCCCTCTTAATTCTTTTCTTTTCTGTCTCAATCTGTATTCTTTCCTTTGTTGTTTCTTTGCTTTTTTTGGAACTGTAGCTTTCTTTTTTAATATGTAATCACCAAACCCATCCAAAACAAGGAGATTTAAATGTTAATTCTTGCTTGGTTTCATTAATATATATTTATAATTGTAAATGATACCGTATCTCACTGTGGGTCACACTGTATCTCACTGCGGGCCGCACTGTATCTCACTGCAAGTCGCACTGTATCTCACAATGGGTCACACTGTATCTCACTGTGGGCCACAGTGTACCTCACTGTGGGTCGCACTGTATCTCACTGCGAGTCACACTATATCTCACTGCGAGTCGCACTGTATCTCACTGCGAATCACACTGTATCTCACTGTAGGTCGCACTGTATCTCACTGTGGGTCACACTGTATCTCACTGCAGGCCACACTGTATCTCATTGCGAGTCGCACTGTATCTCACTATGAGTTGCACTGTATCTCACTGCAGGCCACAGTGTATCTCACTGCACATAGCACTGTATCTCACTGCGGGCCACACTGTATCTCA